>NW_018743331.1:8818942-10018942 GCF_001683475.1 Chenopodium quinoa | reverse complement strand
ATTAATGCTTGACTGATTTCCTATTGATTGATTTAATGCTATTCAATTAGATTTTGCCAGGTTTAATTGTATGAGTTATGCAATATTGATTCGAGATTCGAGAGATGAGAATTGATGTTTAGGCTTAGTTTCAATAGGCAGGTTAATTTATAAATGGTTAAGTCAAGATTCGAGAGATGCGATTTAATACCGGTAGATTAATTATGTGATTGTAATATGTAGCGAAAGCCCTTTATAATCTGATTAATTGATGTATTGATGATTGATTATCGTGTTTTACCCTGGAATATTATTTTTTGGTGAACCTATACCCTAGACTTTGATTTATTGATTTCTCCCTTATTTAATTTGTTTACTTTAATTATTCTCCTTAGTTTAATTCCTATAATAATAATTTGGTTACTTGATAATCTAGATTATATTAATTATTTAGGAATAGAAAGACTTGTTTCCCTGTGGATTCGACCCTACTTCCCTATCTACTTTAGTTAGAGGACTTAGGTAATTCTTTTGATTAGGTGATATGACTTTAGCCTGTCACTTTTTTCTGTCATGGGGATCCTAACATACGCTTTGTGATTCCTTGCTGGAACATAAGTAGTATGGTTGGGAATAGTTCTAATTGTCACTACATTTGCCTATTAGGCCTTTCTAGTATTACTTACATATTTCCTTGCAGGGTTATGAGACAATATGGGATGAAACAACTTATACTTCCACAAGATTGTGATGCTCCCAAGGATGTGAATTTTCCCCATTGGATTGAGTATTGGACTAGCCTTCCTATGTGAGTAGTGCAAAATCCCATGGCAAACATAGTTTTATCTCCCTTTAATAAGGCTTGGATGAATGCGGCTGACAAGGGAGAATTGAATAAAGCTCGTCAACAAAATCAAGCCGCTTTGGCTCGTAATCCACCTAAGCCTTTAGTGCAATCGGCCACCACTACTCCTACTAATGGCCAAAAAAAAGGAGTGAGGAGAAAATTAGATTTTTCCACATCTCCTAAGACTCATCCAAGAGAACCTAAGAGGAAGGTTGCTCCTAAACCTGCGTAACAGGGAATAAAAATTAAAGAGCCATCCTCAAATCCTCGAAAAAAGGCTCCTTTAAACTTCAAAGAGAACGGGAAAAAGGTAGAAAGGGCTCCCATTCCTAGATTGAAGAATAATGCGTGGATCAAGAAGAAGGGAGAAGGCGAAAGTTCTAAGGTTGCTGAAAATACAGTAATGGATACTACTCCTCCTTTGACTATCACGATCGAGGATATAGTAAAACCTTAGGGTGTTACACAATATTAATAGTACTTTTTTTTTTACACTACTATCTAAGTTGTATGATGTACTACTTTTGAATGATTTTGGAATAAAGAGAGCTTTTTTTTATTTAATTTGTTATTTATTTGACCAGATCAAAGGTTGCCTACGTATTCGTATCATGAAATCAGGTCTCGCGTAATTCTTGTGCAAATTTATTTATTTATATTTTATTTTTCTTTAATCCTACTTGTAGGAATTAAATGAAAAATTAATCAAACTTTGTTTAATAATTTAAATCAAAGTTTAATTTTGTTTTTCAAATATATATAAGAATTGAATACCCCTTTGTTTTATCGCTAGTAAAAATCGTAATCAATCTTCTTCAAGCGTAAAACTTTAAGTCCACAATTCGTCATCAGGTGTTGCGCGCAACGTCAGGGGTTGCACGTGCCTACTGCGCCTAACTAATTCAGTTGCGCGCGGCAGCCTGGCGTAGCCTTGTGAGTTGTGCACGGCACTTGTGCTGCGAGTGTTATTTTTTCGATCAAGGTTTGAAAAGAATGAATTTTTTTTGATATCTTATTTACCCCCCCCCCCCCCAAGTGTGAGGAATTTTTTGTGGAGTTCGAAAAAATCCGAACACGTGAATGCCTCGTTTCGATTGACATTTTTTTTTGTCTAACCCCCACCCCCCCAAGTGTTATGAATTTTATCGTGGAGTTCAGTAAACTTTAAAACACTTAAGCGAGAATTTATTTATTTATTTATTTATTTTGGTCTACCCCCACCAAGTGTTATGAATTTTACTGTGGAGTTTGGTAAAATTTATAACACTTAATGTTTTGGGTGTTTTTAGTCCTCGGGAGAGTTACAATACTGGGAATGAGAGCCTGACTTCTGTACCTGCAAAACCACGAAACTCCGGTTGGGTGGAGTTCCGCCTCTGAAGATTAAGTTAGAATTATTCCGGATGAGTAAGGGTGCGGAAAGTAAAATGGGTGTTTCTCTCTGATTCAGGGAGATTCCGCAATTAATATTGCTCGGGATTTGTGTATGTATTTATGAATGTCAATAAATGAGGATGATTCCTCTATTTATAGCAGATGAGAATCTGCTCCCCCATTAGGGGTTCAATGCCACGTGGCATCCTCTGATTGGATCCCTTAGGGCCTGTATGAGGGTGACACGTGTCAGGCCCTCATTGGGCCACGTGGCAGGGGTAACTTTTACCCCAAACATTTGCCCCTCACAGGTGTGACGTGGCTTGCCACGTGGCACTTGTTACACTTGTCACCATGCGGAAGGGCGACGGTTCGCCTCCTTCCCTCTATTTTTCCAAATTTGCAGCTAAAGGGGGAAAGGTGACAGTTCGCCTTCTGGGATTTCCTATAAATAGGAGCCTCCCTCCCCTCATTTTTCACTTTGCTAATATTCAGAGAGAGAATACATAGAGAGAAAAAGAGAGAATTCCTGCTCTCGACTGCTCTTTCTTGCAAACAACCTTCAACTTCAATACATCCGGATGCCGGTTGAGTATTTCTTTGCCCGTCTCACTAAGGTATCATTCTGACCTTGCCAACTTCTTCATCTAGATTTTTGATAAAGCTGCAGCCGGTCTCATGTCGTCTGGAGCTTCTTTAAGCAATCTCATGATGAATTGCACCCAATAGACCCTCAGCCGGTTTACACCATCTAGGGTGTCTTCAAGTAATCGCATTGTGAGTTGCATTCAATAGACCCTCAGTCGGTTTATACCGTCTGAGGTATCTTCAAGCAATCACATTGTGAGTTGCATTCAATAGACCCTCAGCCGGTTTATACCGTCTGGGGTATCTTCAAGCAATCTCATTGTGAGTTGCATTCAATAGACCCTCAGCCGGTTTATACCTTCTGGTGTATCTTCAATAAAAATTTTCTTTTGAATCTTTGCTGACACCTCAGCCGGTCTTATACCGTATGGGGTATCTTTGAATCATCCTCTTGATTCATTGTTTTAACGGATGCGCAGCCGGCTTTTGCCGTCTGTGGTAGTTCCGTACAATTTCCTTCATAAATTGCCTATAATAGTCCTCAGCCGGTTTATACCGTCTTGGGGGTCTTTGGACAACCTTTCATAAAAACTCCAGACTACTTATTCTGTATAACTACCACAGCCGGTCTCTTCCGCCTGTGGTATCTTTGGGCAACATTGGTAATTAACCTTGTTTTCTTTTGCCAATTTGTAGTCTGTTCAAAGTGATACCGCCTGGGGTATCGTTGGTCAACAATCTCCCAACTTCTTTCACCAACCTCTTCTCTCAACTTCAAGGTAACGCCTCTATTCCTTGCTTTTTTGGAGGTTTTTAAATTTTCTCAGCTGTAAATATTGTTAGAATAATGGGCTCACCCAACACACACACGGCACACCACGATTTAGAGGTCAGCCGGTCTCCTAGTACGGCTGAGTCTAGGACCGGGGGTGCCGCCTTTGGGTACCGGGACTCTCCTTGTTCATCTCCAAAACCGACCGTCTCTGTCTCTGTGCAGGACGCAATGGCTCGAAATAGGAAAACAGCCGTTGATCCAGAGTACAGAGGGGAAACCTCGAAAGATTTGCCGCCTGACTCTAATTAGGCTGAGATGACAAGGGGATCTCCGCATGGCACCCCAAGCACTCCTAGTGATGGAATACTGGGGTTGAGTCAGGAAGACGGTGAAGATGCCGCCTTTGAACAGGAAAACCCTTCAGAGAACGCGAGCGGTGGAGAGTCCGCCTCCTCATCCGGCTCAGAGCAAAGCAACAGTAGCAGCAGCCTTCTCACAGCGAATGTTGATAGTGAGGAAGAGGAGAGGCCCACATGGAATAATAAGGGCGACCCTCTCCTTATCGCCGTCTCTGCCAAAGATAGGGCCAGCATGGCCAAAAACTTAGAGGACTTCGTCAAAATACGTCCTCTTGGAGCAGATTGGAAAATTATCATGCCGCCTGAGATGGGCACTATAGCCTGGGAAGATGGTCAGCCAAATTCAAACGGATATTTCGGTTTTTACGAGGCGGCGTTTCTAGCCGGTCTCCGCTTCCCTTTGCACAACACCATCTAGGCCATTCTTCGAGGGTATGGTCTGGGTATTTGGCAGTTAACCCCAAATTCATGGGTTAACATCTTAGGTTATATCTCCACCTGCGAGATGCAGAACATTAACCCCGGCAGGGAGGCCTTTTCCCACATGCATTACTTGAGTAGAAGCCCAGGCGGGTGGAGAGCCTGGTATACACTGACCACTTACCCCCAGTACCTGATGACCTTAGACAAACCGTCTAAGTGGTCAGACTGGAAAAATAGGTTTTATCTGGTTTCTGCTCCCACCAAGGAGGAAAACCGGGAGTATAAGATATACAACCGAAAGCCAGACCTTCTGGGGCACAAATGCAAAAAGCCTCGTGTCCCGGATGAAGACTACGAGAGAATAATAGAGGCAAAGTTTGAGCAGACCACGACCACCCTCTCTAACGGGGAATTAATAAGTGTGCCCAGGAACTGGGTACCAAAGCACGAATTCCTTTGTGATGAGGTGTTCTTGTCCGGCTGTAAACTTAGCACTCAATTTAAAAAACGTAGGTCACGCTAGTGCTTGATCCTGTTTTGCCGTTTGTAAGTAATTTATGCTTTAACTATCATTCTTCTAACCGGATGGATTCTTTTTTGCAATGCGAGCTTTAGCCATGTTGCCTACTGACAAAACGCCGGCTAAGTCCGCTGTTGAAATCCGCAAGGCAAATGCGGAGAAGAAACTTGCCTCCTAGGCGGAAAGAAATAAGGTATAATGCTTTTCCTTTCTTTTTTCTTCAACTTCCGTTTGACTTCTTGCCGGCTGACCTTTTGTGCGTTATTACAGGATGGGAGCAAGGTGCCCCGCTCCCTTACAAAGCTAATAAGGCCCCGGCCAAGGGAGGAGCCGGCCGCTCAAAATAAGGTGAGGATGACTTCCTCCCAGACAGTTCCCAGCTGGCTGACGGTTGGGGGCAAAACTGTCAAAAACACAGGCCTGGGGTTCGATCTTACCTCCAGGCAGCCGGATGTCCCAAAGGCATCAAAAGGGACGGCGCCGCCTAGGGAATCCGGTGCCTCTGTACCGGCTGAGGGCAGTCATGACCCTCATCCAATATTCCAAGGTACTAATGATCCTTTCAACCCTTCTTTGCTTGGCAAGCCCATGCGGGTCAAGTCGCACTACCAGCTCCAGCCAGAAGACTCTTCTGGCAGCCGGCAGTCAATAGGAGGGAAGTATGTTGCCTTCTCACCATCTTTTTCTGGTGCAAATCTCTCCCCTCGATGGCCAGATGTATAACAGTACGCCCGGGCCATGCTGAAGGCCGTCTCCAAAGAAGAGAAGGAAGCGATCCCAAGGATCAACACATTCAATGCCGACCGGGTCATGGCCGGCTTGGCTGATGTATTATGTTTCTCAACTGAATATTTATTATGTTTTAGTTATCATACCGGTTGATATCTCTTAACACCGCTTGGGCTATTGCAGTCAATGCTTCGCGTGGAGGGGCTCAAGAAAGCTTATGCCCGCAAGTGTGAGGAGGTAAGACGGGCTAAACGAGATGCATCCAATGCTCATAACGTTGCCCAATATTCCATGATTATGCATGAATTGAAAACTAGGCATAATCATGCAACAGGCGGACTCTATCAAAACTCTTCAGAAATCCCTCAATGAAGCCAACACCCGAATTCACAACCTCCAGGCGGCGAAGGAAAATGCTGAGGCGGAAGTGAAGAAGGCGTCGGATTCTCTCAAACTCCTGGACCTCACCAGGAAGGAGAATACTTCGCTGCTGACTGAAAATGTCCGCCTGAAGAAGGAGGCGGCTTCGGCCAATCAAAACTTCCAAACCACCCTGGAAGCAGAATAGAGCCGGCTCATTGAGGAGAATGAGCAAGATTGCGCCAACCGCATGCAATTGGCTTGGTTCCTGGTACATCCGGAAACGGAATATGCCGTCTAGGAACTTGCCTACAAATATGCCGATCTTGCCATTGAGGCCCAAGAGTCGAACCAACCGGCTCCAGAGCCTTATGAAGAATGAGCGCAGAAGTAGATCGAAGCCATACAGGCGAAGATTGGCTCAGGCAGAGGGGATGAGCCCCAAACTGAAGAGCAAGGAGAGATCGCCCCCCTTCCCGCCTCGGAGACCGCCTCCAAGGACCCGGCTCAGCCTTAAGCTTTTATATTATTCAACTTTTCCGGCCTGCGTGCCGTGTATTTCATGTATCACTTTCACCGGACAGGGGTCCGGCTAACACTTGAACAAATTCTTATTTATATATATGCGCCGACTGGGTCAGTTTTCTTTGTCATTTTCAATTCTTTATAATTTTTGCAACTTTTGAATTTTTGCTTTGCGATATGCCGGATGTATTAGCTATGTATGCCCCTGGATGGTTGGTTTCTTAGTTGCTAAGTCTAAGCAGGCAGCCGTCCATAGTTATCCGGATAAATGAATAGGAGATCCTAGGACCAGACGTATGCTCTTCAAACCCTTGTGAAGTATGAGGCAAGGTCTGGCTTTGTTTCTGACGTCGTAGCTGGCTGTAGTTATTTCTTGCAAAAGCCGGTTGCGTACTGAAGTATAGGTTGCCGCCTTTATTGCCTTGGGGCAATAGTCAGGCGGATGCTGAGGTCAACAGGGTCTGACCGTACGCATGGGGCTTGAGCCGGCTGGGGAGATTTTGGGCAAAAGTCGGCTGATGATTAGTGTCAGAACCACCGTCTGTATTGCGTTGGAGCAATAACCGGTTGTGACTTATGATGTAATTTTTCGGCTGTATTGCCTTGGGGTAATAGCCGGTTACAATAACTAAAATAACTTTGAAGTCAAATTATGTTTGAATTTTATGCATAGAGGCGGGAGCCGGCTGGGGCGCTTTTGGGCAAAAGCCGGCTGCCCAACAAGATTTAATTCATTGTCTGTATTGCCTTGGCAATAATCGGGTGTATCTTGTTTGCGATAGGTCATTCGAACGGTCATGGATTATCTTTAACCTCACCGGTTAAAGCCGTTTGAGTTTATGACGCATAGAACAATGTACCACCCGGAAGGGAGATGTTCTCTTCAACGAATTCAACCGGATGGGCGTCGCCGGATGCCTGATCATGGTTAGAGCAGGTGGTTTAAGATATATTGGCCTTGGCTCTTTTAGAGAGCTAAGTTAGGTACATAGCCCTAATGTCCAGTTGTGCATTGCACAAGGGATTTAGAAGGTGCCTGGTTGTGCATTGCACATAGGACTTAGAAGATGCCCGGCTATGCATTGCACATGGGATTTTTATACAAAAATAATTGTAATAAAGTATTATTTTCATTCATATACTCTATTTACAAAAATATTTACAACTCCTTAGATGTAGTACTTTTTCAAGTTATCTACATTCCAGGTCTGGCTAGCTGCCTGCCGTCTGGTGTTTTTAGGGGGTAGGTGCCGTCTCGAACTTCTTCAAAAATCCGGTAGGGGCCTTCCCAATTGGGGGTTAGCTTTCCTTGTTCATTCGCCCTACCGATTGCCTCCATTTTCCGTAACACAAAGTCCCCCACTTTGAGGGGCCGCTTGTGTATTCTTTTGTTGTAAGCCCTTGTCATTCTCAGCCGGTATATCTCATGACGCAAGGCGACATTGCCTCTGCGTTCCGGGAGTGAATCCAATGCAAGACGCATGGCCTCCCAATTAGCCTCTTCGTCATAGATCATGACTCGGAGTGTTGGCTCATAAAGTTCAATTGGTAGGGCAACTTCAGTGCCATATGTCATGAGAAACGGGGTTTCACCAGTTCCCCCCTTTTCAGTAGTTCTAATAGCCCAAAGGACGTGAGGTAACTCATCCGCCCAGAGGCCGCCAGCTATTTCAATCTTCTTTTTTACGTCGTCTGAGATGAGCTTGTTGAAGGCTTCAACTTGGCCGTTTGCTTGGGGCCGGCCAACAGATGCAAAACAATGCGAGATCCCCTGATCTCCCAACCAACTCTTGAGGGTAGACGTTTTAAACTAAGGACCGTTGTCAAACACCATAGACATAGGAACACCAAACCGGGTAATGATGTTTCTCCAAATGAAAGAGATGACGTCCTTTGTCTTGATGCCTTTGACCGCCTCTGCCTTAACCCAATTGGTGAAGTAATCTACAGCCACCAGAATATATCTTCTGCCGCCTGTGGCAGGCGTATAGGGACCTCAGATGTCGATGCCCCATTTTGCAAATGGAACTGGGCTGTAGATAGCCATCAGGTTTGTTGCCGGACGGTGTATGAGCCGGCCAAATCTCTGGCACTTGTCACATTTTTTCACCAATTCCATGGCGTCTGTCTCAAGGATGGGCCAAAAGTAACCTTGCCGCTTGGCCCTCTTTGCTAGAGTCCTGCCATCTATATGTGAGGCACCAAAGCCCGCATGCAGGTCCTCTAGCACCTCTTTTCCCCGTTTTGGGGTGACACACTTCAGCAACGGCTGGAGGTAACCCTTTCTAAAAATTTTCCCCTTGTACATTTCGAAGCTCAGAGCTTGCTTTTTTTCAGTGCCGCCGCTTCTGGAGGGGCATCCGGCAAAGTGTCGTCTACCAAATAATCCCGGATGGGGTCCATCTAGGTAGAGCTTCGATCGAGAATTCTAATGGGATCATGTTCAATACTTCTTTTTTCCATGACCTCCCTGAAGACTGACCTAGGCGTATCACAAGTGGCGGATTAGGCCAGTTTGGATAAAGCATCCGCCTGATTGTTTTCTGACCGAGGCACCTGACTTAGATGAAATTCGTCAAGTGCACCCACCTCGTCCTTTACCGCCTGAAGGTATTTGATCATTGCCGGATGGGTTGCCTCGAAGTCACCATTGAATTGGCTAACGATCAGTTGAGAATTAGAACGGGCGTCAACCTTTCTTGCCCCTGCCGCCTTACACATGCGTATACCGGCTAACAGGGCCTCGTACTCAGCTTCATTATTTGAAGCTTAAAACTTGAACCGTAGTGCATACTCGTATGTGTCTCCCTCCGGAGACTTGCATATTACGCTTGCACCACAGCCGTTCAAGGTAGAACTTCCGTCTATAAATAACTTCCAAACCTGGTCGGAATTCTCCGGTTGTTCCGGCCTAGTCATTTCAACAATGAAGTTGGCAAACGCCTGACCTTTCACTGCCCGCCTAGGTTCGAAAGTTACCTCCAGGCTTTGCATTTCAACAGCCCATTTGATCATTCTGCCGTATGACTCTATAGTAGTCTTTGGACGCTTTAGTGGCTGATCTGTATAGACAATTACCGGATGATCAAAGAAGTAGGGCTTCAACCGCTTGACTTCTTTGTAAAGAGCCAGCCCAAATTTTTCGATCATTGGGTACCGAAGCTTAGCATTTCTGAGTATATGGCTGATGAAATACACCGGGAGCTGTTTGCCGTCTCTCTCAGCAAGGAGAACAGCACTTAGGGAATGATATGAGACGACTAGGTACATGTAGAGAACCTCTTTAGGCAGGGGGCTCACTAGCCTTGGCAAAGAGTGCAAGTGTTGCTTTAACCTCTGATATGTCGCCTCAGCTTCTTCTCCCCATTCAAATCTAGACCTCTTCCTGATTGCTTGGAAGAAGTAAAGGCACTTGTCACCTGACCAGCTGAAGAATCTTCCTAATGCCGCCAGGCAACCAGTTAACTTCTGGGCCTCCTTGACACTGCGGGGTGATTTCATGTCAATCACCGCCTGTACTTTTTCTGGATTGGTCTCTATGCCTCTTTGATTAATCAGAAATCCAAGAAACTTCCCAAACTCAACACCAAAGACACACTTTTTGGGATTAAGCATGACCTTGTGCCGCCTGAGGGTGGTGAAGGTTTCTAGGAGGTCGGCTAGGTGATCCGCTTGTAGCTTGGATTTGACTATCATGTCATCAATATACGCCTCTACATTCCTTCCGATTTGATTGATGAAAACGGTGTTGATCATTCGTTGGAAGGTAGAAGGCGCATTCTTCAACCCAAACGGCATCACCGAGTAGCAGTACAACCCCTGATCAGTGACGAAGGCCGTCTTCTACTGATCCTTCTTCCATAGGGGAATCTGATGGAAGCCTGAGTAGGCGTCCATGAAACTCATCAAGGCATGGCCGGCTGTAGAGTCGACCAGACTGTCGATCTTAGGAAGCGGGTAACTATCTTTCGGACATGCCTTGTTCAGATCTTTGTAATCTACACACATCCGCCAGGTACCATTCGGCTTCTTGACAAGAACAACATTTGCTACCCAATCCGGGTAGTAGCATTGCCGAATGAACCCAGCATCCAGGAGCTTATTGACCTCGGCGGCTGCCGCCTGAGACCTCTCCTCGCCATGATCCCTCTTCTTTTGCCTAACCGGCTTCATTTTGGGATCGACGGCTAGCTTGTGGACGGCCAAATCCGGGCTGACGCCTGGAATCTCCTCCACTTCAAAGGCAAATATGTCTTTGAACTCTCTTAGAAGTTGGAGCAAGTCTGCCCCCTACTTTTCAAAAGCAACCGTCCCAACCTTGACTGTTCTATCTGAGCGGCTGTCGTCCAGGACGACATCAGTACTTTCACCAGCCGGCTGGGGTCGGGAGTCATCCGGCCTTACCCCGGCTAGTGATTGCTATTTCGTTTTTCTGGCGGGGGCCAATTTGTCCGCCTTTCGCTTTTTGTCGGCTGCCTTGGGAGCAGGCGCGACTTCCTCTTCATCGCGGTCAGTGGGTTCCTCGTTATGACCGGCTGCAGTAGCAGTTGGCCTGACGTCTGAGAGGTAGCATTCCCTTGCCGTCTTTTGATCCCCGCGCAGGGCACCCACTGACCCGTCATCCCTCTCAAATTTCATCAGCATGAGAGATGGGATGATGACTGCCTTGGACTCGTTGAGGGTGGGACGACCTAGAATAAGGTTGTAGGCGGTCAATTCCTCGACCACCAAAAACTTGACGACCATGTGCCGCCCTTCCCCCTTGTCCCCTAGCCGGATGGGTAGGTCAATCCTTCCCACCGGATGCACCACTCCTCCCCCATAACCGACTAGGGGGTGATGGGCCTTGTGCATACTGCTAGGCTTGTACTTGAGCTTTGTCAAGCACTGGTAGCTGATCAGGTCAGACGAGCTCCCGGTATCAATTAAGATCCAGCCAACTCGTTGATTGTCAACTTTACATTCAATGACAATGGGGTCATCATGAGGGCGCCTGACCATTCCCCTATCCTTCTCAGCGATGAAGACCTCAGGGAAGGTGTCTTTCGACGCCTGGCCCTCATCCACTGGGTTAGACAGCTTCCGGATATTATCCTTGGTGCCCCGGATGGTAGGACCTTCGCTTGCAAAGCCGCCTGCTATAGTGAAGATGTGCTCTTCATCAGTTTCAGGGCTAGCAGCCGGCTTCTTGAACGGTTGTCCACCGCCTGATTTAGGGTCGCCCTTGGACTTCACCAGGTAGGATTTCAAATCCCCCTCGTCGGCCAGACGGTACAATAGCCGCCTGAGGCTATAGCAACCATTGGTGTAGTGGTCGACATCCTCGTGGAACTGACAGTATTTGCTTTTGTCTCTGTTCTTCACAAAGCTCTTCATTGCAGCCGGTTTCTCAATTGTCAACCGGTCCTTTATCTCCATGAGGATGGAGGAGCAGTCTTTGTTGAACTCGTACTTGGGGAAGTACGGTTCCAACTTCCTTTGCTTCTTTTGGGACGGCTGACCAGAGCGATCCGCCGCCCAGACCTCTTTTCTTTTCTTTTCTTCCTTTTTAGCCGGCTGGGTAGGCCGACTGTCTCTCCTGTCGGACCGCTTGGGTTCCGACGGGTGCTTGATGGCGCATAGTTCAGTTTCCTGTATGTAGGCCTCAGCCTCCATCAGCGCTTCCTGGAGGGTAGCTACCCTCTTATGGACTAGGTTAAATTTGAAAGTTGACCCATCCTTCAGACCCTTAAAGAAGTCTGTATATGCAACTTCGTCAGACAACCCCTGAATCTGAATTCTAATCAGATTGAACCGCCTGACATAGGTACGAAGTCCCTCCTTGTCACCCTGCTGGATAGCCCCTAGGTCGAGACTTGTCTTTTTGGCAGGGATATTCATTGAGAAGTTGGACGCAAACAAGTATGCAAGCGTCTTAAAGTTATTGATGCACCCAGCCGGCAGGTTGCCAAACCATCGTTGGGCTATGCCCTTCAATGTAGCCGGGAAGCATTTGCACCAGGCGGCGTCATCCAACCCCTGTAGGTACATAAGGTTGGTATATACCATAAGGTGGTCTTCCGGGTTAGTGGTACCGTCGTAGGTATCGACCAACACATTTTTAACCTTGGCCGGCTATGCCGCCTTGGTTATTTCCCAGGAGAAAGCCGAAGGCTATTCCCCAAGGTTTAGCTGCTGGAGCTGCCAGTCCATGGGCTAGACCTGGTATGCCGCCTGACCCCCAAAAGGGGCCGACTGCATGAATGGAGATCCATAAGGCGCGTATGGCTGTTGGGGCACATACGGAGCCTGCTGGATAACATGAGGGCCAGTACGTGCGGACATGCCGCGTGACTGACTCCCTAGTTGCGTCTCCGAATGCTTCATTGAAGCATTTTGGAAACTGTCTAAGTAGGTCGACGTGGAGGCCGACTGAGACATGCTCTGACTTCTCTTCTCCTGGATGAACATCCGGGTGTCAGAGAAAGTCTTCTTTGACTCATCCGGCTGTGTATGCCGGATGGCCTTCCTTTGCCCTGATTCAGGGAAACGAAGTTTAGAGAGGTCGATTAGGGGTCCATCCGTCCCCTTGGGTTTGGGGTGAGGAGTAGGCACCCGGTCTTTGATTTGCTTCTTCCGAGAGGGAGAAGGCTTCTTTGCCGACTGACCCTTGTTTGAGCCAGTTGACTTCTTGATTATGTCCTTTATTTCCCCTTTGAAACTCGTCATGAATTTCATAAGCTCGTCTATGGTGACGGGGGAAACACCCTCCGTAGCCTTGGGTTGACCAACAGGCTTGCCGCCTGGGTTGTTGGGACCAGCTTTGTCTTGGCCCCGTTCCCTTATTTCCTTGGAACGGGTGCGCCTAGATCGAAATGACCCGTTTGGGGCCATATAGGTTTCGACGTCGTAGTCGTCACCACTGCCACTTTCATGGTCCGTATGGACCTCAGGGTCAGCTGTAGGCCGACTGCCCTCTACATTCGGTACAGCATCAGACGCCATCTCAGTAGTACTCTCCCCACAGACGGCGCCAAATGTTTCGGGTGTTTTTAGTCCCTCGGGAGAGTTACAATACTGGGAATGAGCGCCTGACTTCTGTACCTGCAAAACCACGAAACTCCGATTGGGTGGAGTTCCGCCTCCGAAGATGAAGTTAAAATTATTCCGGATGAGTAAGCGTGCGGAAAGTAAAATGGGTGTTTCTCTCTAATTCAAGGAGATTCCGCAATTAATATTGCTCAGGATTTGTGTATGTATTTATGAATGTCAATAAATGAGGATGATTCCTTTATTTATAGCAGATGAGAATCTGCTCCCCCATTAGGGGTTCAATGCCACGTGGCATCCTCTGATTGTATCCCTTAGGGCCTGTATGAGGGTGACACGTGTCAGGCCCTTATTGGGCCACGTGGCAGGGGTAATTTTTACCCCAAACACTTAAAATCTTTTATTTGAATGCTATAAAATTTGATTTAGAATATTTATATGAACGAGTTTATCCGGAACTCATATGTAATATTTTTTAAGGCTGCCCCTCCTGGTAGAATTTCAGTTACGCGGTATGGTCCAATCCAATTTGGCTTGAATTTACCTCTTGGATCAGTTGGAGGACCTCTAACCTATTTTAGTACAAAGTCACCTTCTTTAATATTACGGGGCCGTACCCGTTTGTTAAAATGTCGCGCAATGCGTTGTTTGTAGACTTGTACATGATGCAAAGCTTTTAATCGTCGTTCACCGAGGAATAAAAGCTCTTCATACCTAGCTCACACCCATTCAGCTTTCGGTAGCTTACTTTCGAATATGATGCGTAGGGATGGTATTTCTAGTTCAATTGGTTGAACAGCGTCCATGTCGAAAACTAAGGAGTATGGGTTTACCCCTATTGATGTTTGTATGGACGTTCTATAACCCCAAAGGGCAAAGTGTAGTTTATTCGGCCAATCTTTATTATGTTCTGCCATTTTCTTAATGATGACTGTTATCTATGTTTTTGTTTGCCGATTCTACTCCTCCATTCATTTGAGGTCGATATGGGGAAGAATGGTGATGTTTTACTTTGTAGAGAGCCAAGAAGGATTCAACTTTTGCTTTGAATTGAGATCCCTGGTCACTAATTAGTTCGTGTGGAATTCCATATCTACAAAATATGTTTCGTTCGAGAAACTTTGCAACATGTTTAGAAGTGATACTAACGTAAGAGGCGGCCTTGATCCACTTAGTGAAGTAGTCGATGGCTACTAATACGTACTCGTGTCCTCCCGTTCCAGTCGGAGAAATTTTACTAATAATGTCAATTCCCCAAGTTGAGAGTGGCTAAGGGGAAGTGAGATTTTATAGTTCGGATGGTGGAAGGTGTTGTGAGTTAGCAAACATTTGACACTCTGGACATTTCTTGACATATTGGAGGCAATCATGTTCCATTGTGGACCAAAAGTACCCTAAACGTGAGATTATTTTGGCGAGCATTTTTCCATTCATGTGAGGTCCACAAACACCTTTATGAGTATCCTCCATAAGGCGTGTGGTCTCGGGTTGGTCTATACATAATAAGCTTTGACCATTTGGCCATTTTTTTACACAATCGACCATTAACCATCCCATAATGGGCTGCGAGCGTTCTCAAGGCGCACTGGTCTTTAGATGAAGTATTTTCAGGATATGTGCCATGAGCAATATATTGGAGGATATGATCATACCAGGGGATTTCCCTTTTAATGTCATTTAATTCCTCTATTACGTTGCAATAAGCTGGTTCATCTCTTCTTTCAACGCATAATGACATCATATTTAAATGATCAGGAATGTTGATCATTGAGGCTAATTTTGCTAGCGCATCGGCAATTTGATTTTCGTCCCTTGGGAGATATTTTAAATCAATATAATCAAATCACTCGATAAGTTGCTCTAGGTGTGCTTGGTATAATATCATTGTGGAGTTTTTAATTTCCATTTTTTGAGTATATGATTTATTATAAAACTGGGATATCCATATACCTCTAATTTTTGCATACCTATGCTAGCTGCTACTTCTAATCCAACAATGCACGCTTCACATTCCGCGGCATTATTAGTAGCCTCAAAGTCTGGTTTGGTAGAGATTGGAGTATGTGTTCCCTCTGGACTTATGAGTAACACTCCTACACCACACCCTTTTTGGTTGGATGCGCCATTGAAGTACATTACCCACTTGTCGTCTTGTGTCATGAGAATTTCTTCATCCGGAAGATGAGTGGTTTCTTCACGACTTGTTTGAATGGGATGTTGGGCTAGAAAATCGGATATTACCTTTCCTTTTATTGATTTATCAGGAATATATTGGAGGTCGAATGCGGCCAACATTACCAACCACTGCACTTGGATATTCTTCTTGTATGGGTTGTTGTTCAAACAAATACTTTATTGGATTGTGTTGAGAAATCACATGAGTGGTGTGGGAAAGCATAATGACGTAGTTTTTTAGTTGCCCACACTAATGCTAAACACGTTTTTTCTAGAGTGTTATACCTTGTTTCATATTGAATAAACTTTTTACTTATATAGTATATTGCACGTTCTATTTTATCTACCTCTTATGCGAGCATGGCTCATGTGGTCGTGTTCGTGCCAGTGATATAAAGTCTAAGAGGTATTTTGGGTATTAGTGGTGCTAAAACTGAAGGACTTTTGAGATAGATTTTTACTTTCTCAAAGGCCTCTTGGCATTGGTCGTCCCATTCATGTTTTTCTTCTTTTTTCAATTTTTTGAATATTGGCTCACAAGTCATCGTCAACTTACTAATGAATCGACTAATGTACTGTAATTTGCCAAGAAACCCCCTAATTTGTTTTTCTGTTTGTGGGGGAGGCATGTCAATAATTGCCTTTATTTTCAAGGGATCGATCTCAATGTCATGTGTGCTTACTACGTATCCGAGTAACTTGCTGGAAGTTACTCCGAAAGCGCATTATTGTGGGTTCAATCTCATCTTGTACTCTTTTATTCGAGTAAAGAATTTGCTTAAAGCTTTTACATGACCCATTCTATCTTTGGATTTTATGATCGTATCATCCACATGTATCTCTATTTCTTTATGCATCGTATCATGCAAGAGAGTCGTAGCCGTTCTTTCGTATGTAGCTCCTGCATTTTTAAGACAAAATGACATGCTGTGTAGCAATAAGTACCCCAAGGGGTAATAAAGCATGTCTTTTCTTCATCTTCTTTTGCCATTAGAATTTGGTTATAACCTGTGTATCCATCCATGAAGGATAACATCGCGTGTTCAGCCGTATTATCCACCAATATATCAATATGTGGTAGAGGGAAATCGTCTTTGGGACTAGCTTTGTAGAGGTCCCTAAAGTCGACACACGTGCGAACTCGTCCATCCTTTTTAGGGATTTGGACGATGTTTGCTACCTATTATGGGTAATTACATACGCGAATGAAACTCGTGTCTAATTGTTTTTGTACTTCTTCTTTTATTTTTAAAGCAACGTCAGGTTTCATTCATCGAAGTTTTTGTTTTACTAGTTTAGACATAGGATTCAAGGGAATGGTATGTTCCACAATTTCCCTATCTATTCCAAGCATGTCCTTGTATGACCAAGCAAACACATCTTCGAATTTTTTAAGCGTCGATATGAGATTCGATCGCTCTTCCAGATTTAAGGTTAAGCCAATTTTGACTTCTTTCTTGTTTTCATTTGTTCCTATATTGATCATTTCAGTTTCTTCAATCAAAGGTTTCTTTTGTTCTCGTTCATTCATTAATTCAATCAATTTATTAATGTCATCATCCTCGTTAGATTGATTATTGTAGCATTCAAAAGATTCAAGAGAAGGCATATACTCATAAATAAAGCTCATATTATTGAAATCAAAAGAAAGTACGTTAAGAGAGGAATCCTTTTTGGGATCCTCGTCCTTAGAGCTAGAAAGTAAAGACTCAGTAATGGCCACAAAGCCTAAATTTTCAGGTTCCTTAAAATCTAAACTAGACTCGTCGTCTGATTCTTCAAACATTTGTCCTTCGCTTGTGGTGATTTCCAACTTGTCACCCTTGTGGTTAGTCCACTTGAAGGTCTTTCTCCATCTATGCTCGAAAGTATTATTGGAAGGGGTGATCAATGAAGTAGGGTCGAAAGCTTTGCTTGGATGGAATTTTGATTGGTTATGATAGCAACATGGTTTTGCTCTAGTCCAAATAGCAAGTTAAAGGCTTGCCTATCATAGCACCCTAGAGTTCGGTGTTTTGATTGAGTGACATTCATCATTCAAGAAGTAGCAATCGTGAAAGATCTCGAATCCAGGCTTCTTGATACCTTCAAGAACTAGTGGTTCTGGAAAGTTGTAGCATGGGTAATTCTCCCCCTCCCTAATGAATTTCCCATTAAGGGTTTGATTGTAAGATAGGAGTAAGAAAATTATCCTTTTCTTATTGTTGTTCCTACGTGCCCTTACTTTGGCATCGTGAGCTTCGAGTTCTTCCTTGGTTGGTTTGTATCCCAATCCAAAGGAGAAGCTTTTATTTGGGATAGGAAGTAAGATAGATTTCTTCATCCCTATTCCCAAAGGCATCCCAGGAAGGTAACTACTCCTGAATAAGATGTTGTTTACTATTAGGGTGGAATATGGATCAAGTTTGTAAGGTACTTCAAGATCTTCATCCATTTCTAGTGTGCAGATAGCCTCTGCGGCAAATCCCCACATATCTTCTTCATCATTATCATGATTTATCTCTAAAAGAGATTGATCGTTTATTGCTACTTTTAGAGGAGAAGCATGTATAGTCATAGGAAGACTTTGATAGTTCAACCTAATCATTTGATGGAGCGAAGATGGTATTGCTCCAAGTTCATGTATCTAAGGACGTCCAAGAAGAAGGTTGAATTTAGGATTTATGTCCATGACATGGAATTCAACCATCTTTTGTATAGAGCCTGTGGTAATTGGTAGCTTAACAGTTCCACACACCGATCTCCTTGAATTATCGTAGGCCCTAATGCTTTGTGTTGTTTTATGAAAATCTTTTTCTGGGTCTAGGCCTAGATATTTTGCGATTCGTAATGGGCACACATTGACGGCGGACCCATCGTCAACTAAAGTAAGAGGGATGTTGTATCCCTTACACCCCACAGTTAGATACAATGCATTATTGTGAGTGGTGTCTTTTGATGGCAAATCATCACTAGTAATGATGATTGATTTGTCGAATGTTTCGCTAGTAAGCAAGCTAATGAGATCCCGGGGAGTTATGTCCGTACTTACAAACAAAGCAGTTAGAGCATTCATTAGAGAATTTCTATGTTCCTTAGAGGTACTTAGGAATTCCCAAATGCTAACATTCGCCTTAGATTGACGAAGTTGTTTGACCAATGGATCTTCTACCTCAGGTGGAGGTGGTATTGGATTTTGAGTCTAACCTTGATTGGTTGAAGATCCATTTGGTTGTGTTTGATATAATCGCCCAGAATGAGTTAGGTGATCAATCTCGTTTGGATTAGTCTTAGTACTCGTGAACCAGTTTTCTTCTAGAGGCGTTGAATGTGCCTCCATTTCTAAATGTTCCATGAGTTGTGCTTGATGCCACTGTTCATCTAGGGAAAGGTTTAACAAATCTTGTGATTTTCCCAAAAAATGATCCCAATCAAGCGCTCCACTTGTTTCAACTTGGAGATAAGGTGGAGGTGAGACGACGGCATCCCATAATCCACACACTTCATTAGTTGCCCCTATGAGTGTTGTGGTTAGAGGTTTCCCTATGGGAGTGATGTAATCCCAAGGATTGAACTCATCACTCCTCATGTGGTCCTCACCGATATGAAATATTCCCAATGGGGAAACATATTAGGCTTAGGCGTGGAAATTTTCCCATTGTCTACTAGATCTTGAATCTTGTATTTCAAAACAAAGCAATGTTCAGTATCATACCCAACACCCCTATGATAAGTACAATAAGCATTGCCATCCCATTGAGGATTTCTTCTTTCTATGGGAGGAGGAGGCGTTGGCCTAGTTGGTGAGAGTAATCCTTTTTCATTTAATTTTTCCAATAATTCTTTATAAGCTAAAGGGAATTGCGTGAATGTTCTTTCTCTTGTCCACCTTTTTCGAGGATCATTATTATTATATTATGTGGATCGTTATTATTATATTGTGTGTGGACGTTGCAAAAACATCAGTAGAGGATAAAGTGTTATCATTCCCCTTCTTGTAGTTGTTCTTAGGTTGATGATGATGAGGCTTGTTTGCCTTTTCTTTGGCAAGATCATCTTCAATCCTAGTGGCCATAGAATAGACCTTTTGAAAAGTGTCTAGATCAAGGTAGCGTAGATGCTTGTTGTACTTTTCATGATAATTGTCAATGAATTTTTGTACTAACTCAAGTTCGGGCGGCCTTTGGGCAAGATGAGCCGGCTTTTCATGCCATCTACTATACCATAGAAAGCAAGGAAACCTTCATCGTCACCTTGCTTAATCATTTCAAGTTCACGCAAAGTTGATTTGAACTCTACGTTACTCTCATATTGGGTGATGAAAGCCGAAACTACATCTTCCCATGTGTTTTTGAATTTGGCATCTAGCCCATAGTACCACTCTCTTGCAGCAGGGTCTAGAGATAAAGGGAATGTCAAATCATAAAGCTTAGGACCAACTCCCTTTAGAGCCATGGTGCTAGTAAAACTCATTAGATGATTTTTTGGGTTATTGGTCACTTTAAATATTGATAAGTCTATAGCTACAAATATTTCAGGTAAAGTAAGTCCCACAGGAGGAGCAAAATTTTCTGCGTTAAAGTACTTGTTCCCCATAGTAGAGCGAAGAACAAGTTTCTCCATTGTCTTCTCTCGTTCGGCTAAAACATCCATTTTTTGTTTTATAGCTAAAGCCTCGACCTCTTTCCTTTCGGCCTTTTCAATTTTCTTAATTCTTCTAGCCTCGGCTTCTTGAGCCTTTTCCTCTCTCATGCGAATAATCTCTTCTTGGACTTGTTCGATGGTTGACATTGTTGAACTAGGATGAGTTGAGAAAGGGAGATGGTTCGAAAGGGGTGGATTGTTTGATGGTAAACGTAGAATGCGAGTGCCCGGGTGTCTTCATTCCCAAGCTTGGTAACCAGCCCTAAAGGAAGTATGAGAAGTTAAGAAAACTGACACGCTTACTTTGAAAAAAAGAGAAAACAAAACAAAGTGAAAGGAAGAAAAAAGACGCAAATTACGTTCAAAGAGACATCATCGCCTTTCAACAATTCATAAATAATGACATTGTTTGGACGAGCCAATAGTTCACGAAGAATCAAAATGGTCTCGCAGCAGAAGGCGCGCGCAGCCCCAGAACTTGCATTGGGCGTGGTCGCGCAACTCATTGAGTTGCGCACGCCACTTGTTCGAGCAGGATTTTTTTTTCGAACGATGGTATTTTCTTTAGTATTTTTTTTTTCAACGTTTATTTTAATCATATGGTATCCCTTGAATGTGACTCGAAACTACGAAGGGACAACTTCGTAGTTGGGAACCTAAGTTAAGACTAAAAAGGAGGAAAAAACAATCCTATACACGTCGCAAATAGTCATGTAATCACATAATTAAATCACATAATGCCATTCTAAAGTCAAGGTTTTGGGTGTCCAAGGGTACCATATCTTAAGAAATGATGCACGAATCAATTACTCAACGTGTGGACCCATGACATAGCTCTCCCAACATTTTGTTGGCAATATGGGTGGGATGATTGTTATTGATTTTGGGATAGAAGCCTGGTATTGGCAACCCCTAGTCAATGAGCCAATCCCAAATGGTTAGAAGGTGCTTATGATTATGCATGATGCAATGTTGCTTGTTCGGCTTTTACTTTCGTGAAAAAGGAAGATATTATGTGTTCAAGTCTCGCTCTCTAACTAGAGATTATCCAAGTTAGCCCTCGTTACAACTCATAGGTAACCTAAGTTGGAAACCTTGAACCTTAACTAAGAACTAATCTTGTAACGTCTAAGTCCCCAGTGGAGTTGCCACTGTGAGGAGGGTGTGCCCATCGTAGGGGATCCTTCTCCTCTATGCCCATGGCCCTTTAAAAGCCTAGGACTTTACACTTTTTAGGGTGTGTTAGGATTTGAATTACTAACTGTTTGGGGGATCTTGAATTGAGTTGATCCTATCGTTACGCTTTTTTTTAAGAAACTAATAAGGAGTCGCCAATGAGTTTTAGGAAAACTCATAAACCTCGTTCATGCCTTTCGCCCAAGTAGGGTTCAAGGCAAATTGGTCTACTTGTACCAGAAATGAGTTCGAGAGCGAGGGTACTAAAATAACATTCCTTTTAGGGAGGAATCGCTATTCTAGCCCAAGTGCGGCCTCTACTAGCTCTTCCTTTTTCACAATTTCATTACCAAACAATATATGCAACGTGATACCTAAAACTAAGTTAGTTGATTTTATTACACACGTTAATCACATAAAGATTACATTGCAACGAATGTCATTATTCTTATTTAATTCAAATTCGTGAAAGGAACAGAATAAACAAGATTCGCCTTGGCTTAGGTGATAAAACGATCAATTAATTATTCAAATTCTAGTCTTGATTAACGCAATAATAATATGTGAAAATAATTAATTAAAGTTTATTTAAGGTGATCATGCAACACTAATTAATTGATTAAAAGTTGTTTAAGCAAGAAAAGAAAGGTGATTTATCTAAGTGCTCGGGAATTTACCACTTTTCCTTGCTATATCTTCGTTTAGAACACTTATGGACTCCTTCTTGTTCGGGAACCTCCACCATAAGAACAAACAATTGAAGGGTGAGTGTTTAGGACAAGAGGGATGATTAGTCCATGAGTCCACAAATTTGCTGACTTTTAGGTTAATTTATATGTGATTCAAAGCTCGTATTGAACCCCTATTTATAGGGAATGGGTGAGTTTAGGGTTTTGAACATTATGCCGCAACATGTGGCGCGTGTAACTCAACAGGTTGTGCGCGGTTGCTGCACGCAAGTGATTAAGCCGCGCTGCATTGGGAAGCGCAACCTATGATTTTGCGTGTGGCTCTATGGTAAGATTCGATTCAGTATTTTTTATGAAATTCTGAATCTTCCGCAAGTGCATCAGTAGAGGTTGTGCTGGGTGTCACGCACATCCTTGTGAGTTGCGCGTGCTAGGCCAGCGCGACTCCTTGAGTTGCATGCGGTTTATCCTGCGGCAGCCATAGATTTTAACCTAGGCGCTTCTAAATCCGTCAAAATTAGATTTAATCTCAGGATTAGGCTTAATTGCTGATCGGACTTAGTATTAACAAGCTTTGGTTCATTTTGTTTTGGGTCAAGCTAGTGGGTTTATGTGTTTAGGCTTTAATCAGTAGTCCATAAGCATTCTTCACTCCAATCCAACACAAGAGATGGAATTATTAATCGTCATATCACTTCCGGTCGGGACAAAGGACCAAAAGTAGATGTCTACAGGTAGTTGTGGCCCTAAAACCCTAAAAATGGTGAAGAGGTTGAGCAGTAGCCACTTAAGTCCCTTGTTCATTCTTTTGGTAGTGATGGTGATGAACGTGATGGTGATCCTGTTGATGTGGAAGGATACGTCAGTGAATCCTATGATACTAAATTGCCCCTTGATGATGAAGTTGCTTATGGTTATGTTCATATCTTAGTGATTCTTGTGAATCACATAAAATAACAAATCATGCAATTAAACACATTAATTAACTTGACTTGACTTAATTTTAATTATTATTTACGTAACTTTAATCTTTACTTGATTTTACTCTTTATGAATTAGGAAATGAAGGGAATCATGGGTTGCCGTGACAGTACAAATTATATTGTCCTTTGTCATGCCTACTACGTCTACAAGTAATGGATCAACTTTCCTAAATACGGTGTATGCACTTTACCTCCACATAACACCAAAATCTTGGGAATTCCACTAAAAATAGTATTGCAACGTCTCACATGTACTACAATTAGGAGACTAAGCATTAAAACATTACTCCCCCCATACTTAATACTTGTAGGGATCCTTCAATTCGAATTTAAATTAATCTTATATATAAATCATAAACAAATGTCAAAGTAGTATATGTGCATTGTGTAAAAACTAAACAATGACATTTATTTTGAAACAAAGAGCGTATCATGATACTCCTTTTGTATAATTGTATTTTTCTAAGTGAAATATTTTTGACCTTTTGCACTATACACCTAATCTACTTTGACTAATATTAATTAATTATGTATACAAAAAAAAAAAAGATAATTAAAGATATTATTGATTAAAACATTATCATATGTGCACAAGAGATCCATTTCACTTAAAAAAATACAGAGGGACTACCACTTTAATCAATACAATTTGTTGATATAATGGGCATTTGGTCTAGTGGTATGATTCTCGCTTTGGGTGCGAGAGGTCCCGAGTTCGATTCTCGGAATGCCCCGTCTTATTTTCAAATTTTTTTATTTTTCTAAAAAAATTGCAAAACTTTTTTTATAACCAGAACCTACATTTATCATTCAACAATTATATTTTTTGCCCAAATAAAAGCCAATCCAATCCCCACATTTCAAAATATAAATACCCTTCCACAACCCCTCAACACCTCTTCAATCCTCCTATCTTCATTCACTCACTCATTCCTCACTCTCTCCTTATCCTCATATCTAATCCTCTCATCTCTTCTTCTCTCCCTCCAACAATGGCGGCAACAACAACAATGGCTACCCTCAACCTCCCTTCACTCACCTCTCATCCAACACCCTCTTCCACCTTCCTCAAACACCCTTTAACCCTCCAATTCCCCTCTCGCAACCCCATCAACCCTCTTTCCTTCTCCTCTTCCCGCACCACCCGTCTTCGCCCCATTGCCGCTGTCGAAGCACCCGAGAAAATCGAGCAATTGGGTACTCAACTCTCCGGCCTTACGCTCGAGGAAGCCAGAGTCCTCGTCGACTGGCTTCAGGATAAGTTAGGAGTTTCTGCTGCGTCGTTCGCTCCTGCTGCTGCTGTTGCTGCCCCTGGTGCTCCTGCTGATGCCGCTCCTGCTGTCGAAGAGAAGACGGAGTTTGATGTGTCAATTGATGAAGTTCCTAGTAATGCTAGAATTGCTGTGATTAAGGCTGTTAGGGCTTTGACTAGTCTTGGACTTAAAGAAGCTAAGGATTTGATTGAAGGTTTGCCTAAGAAATTGAAGGAAGGTGTTTCTAAAGATGATGCTGAAGATGCTAAGAAACAGCTTGAAGAGGCTGGTGCTAAGGTTTCCATTGTTTAAGAAAATATAATATTTGAGGTTTTTTTTTTTTTTTTTTTGGGTTTTGTTTTTTTATGTAATTTGGTAAATGTTGGGGTAAATCTTTTGTTGTGATTTTAGCTACTCTTTTTTAGATAATTAATTGTTTTAGATGTAGTATATGCGGAATTCTAATGTTGCTTTTGTAATTTGGTTTATGTAATTTGGTAAATGTTGAGGAAAATTGCATCATAAAATTTTACCAAATTCAACTAATGTGTTTTCGCATTTGATTTCAAGCTTATTTATCTGTTTATTTCTGTGATTATTGATGTAGATATTGGCATTGTCTTGTTTTTGGACAGAACAAAATCTTCAATCTGTGTTGTAAGTCTTGCAATTGAAAATTTATTGCTTTTATATGTTTTTATGATATTACTAGTATCATAATCAATTATTTGATGTTCAGACATGAGTTTTTTTTATTCCTAGGTCGCTCTTTATGAAAGAGCTGCAGTAAGCAAAGGGTTTTTGCTTCGTATCTTCTCTGTTTTGTCAAACTTTGCTATGATTCTGACTGAGCGAAAACTCACAGGCATAGGGATAAGCTGCATTTGCTTCATTGAGGCATTAGTTAGAAATTTTGAATGTTCTGTCCAAGAAAAACAATATCCGATACTAATCCGTAGGAGCTAAAACCTGCTTGTTTCCAGTAAAAGTATCCCATTTCCAAAGTTGGTACACTATACAAATAGTGATGGACATGTTAGTTCGTAGTTGCAGTTAAACGATCTGATGGATAACGTACATTTAGCACTACGTATGTTACTTACCTCAAAATGATTTTGTGTGAGTCTGCCATGAGAATTTGTCTTGAATTGTTTTGTTATTTTTCCTGAAGTATTGGTATAACTGTATCTTGTGGTTGAAATTATGTGCATGCAGATGTCTACTTCTCAGGTTGAAGTGAATATGAGATCATGCAGGTATGTGCTGCAAATTGGAGGCATGAGTGATGTTGGTAAGAGGTAAAAGTTTGGGTGCTGCATCCAGGTATTGAACTTGTTCCTGGAATTTGTGATATGTCTGTTTATGTACGGTGAAAAACGCTGTTGATAGCAACTGGAGATACCAGTTACAGGATTCTCGTTGTCGCTACTGGTGCTTGGGTATTGAAGCTGATTCTTCTTGGTTTAATGCATTGCATATTTGTGTCGCTTGATTTATATTCTCATTGTTTGAAATTTTTATGTAATTCTCTAGCACGCAAGATGCCTATCTCTCTTGTTTTATTCTTATAATGACAATTTCAGATGTTGAAGCTTGAAGATTACATTATATGCTTAATTGAGTTTCTTAAGCAACTTTTAGGTGTTGAAACTTGAAGATTTGGGAGTAAATGTACTGAACATCTGTGTTATTTTTGTGTGATCTTGCTGGTTTGAGTTAGCTTGTTATTGTGATGTGATGCAATCTTCTGTAGGTGGAAATACTGTTATTATTGGCGGTGGCTGGTATAAGAATGAAATGTGCTGCATTTTGGTCATAGTCATGCTTATCCATGGTCTTTCCTAGTAGACCACTGTTGGATAGTTGAATAATTCTTATAAACAATCATAGTCACTATAGCTTATTGATTTGGATTATAATGAGCTTATTTTGGTTCCAAATAGTGAGTTGTCAATTGAAATTTTTTGGTGTCTACTTACCTTTTCAGAAATAATCTTACTCTGGTAGTAAAAGAAAATGTGAATTTTCTGTTTTAGCTTAATGGGTTTGTATCAGAAATGGCGTCAAAATCTGCTGACAAAGCGAAAATTATTGATTTATTTTGCCTAATATGTTGGATCAATATTGGAAACATGATACTTGTGAACATCTACAAATGATGCATATTTTGATGCATATTTTTTATGATGCAGAAGAATATGCGGACCTAACTCCTTCAGTGCTGAACCTAGCCTTTAGGCAAGGCTTGTTAAGAATATGCGAGCTCAATGATATGATCTTGAGAATGCATGAAGTTCTGGCTTTATTATATATATTTCCGAAAAAAAAAAAAAAAAAAATAATTGCAACTTTGTATTAGTTGTGCCTAGCATGTTCTCTGACTTCTCAATAAAAGTAGCAGATCACAGTATGTGTTATTAAAACATGTCTATGCTTTTTTTTTCAAAAGCACTGTTCGAGTAACAATATCATCATGTTATGTGGTAAAAAAGGGCTAACAAATAAAAGGGATTTTGGCATTGACACAGTTTATTGTTGTTAAGTACTGCAGTCTGCAAATACGTCATTGGGAGTTGCATATCTGAAAAAATACTGGCTATCTGGTTCCTTGCATAACTTCTTTTTGTTAACCTGAAGGTTCTGTTTCTTGTTCCCGTATCATTATCTTACCAAAGCTTAATTATCTACGTATTTCATGCGATATTTTAAACATCTTTACAGTGCTACGCTTGTTCCAAAGCTAAGATTGCAGATCATGAGGACTGTAGAGACTATTACAAGGGTAAAGGTGTCAAGTGATTAAAAGGGACAGTTTTGACATCTTTTGAATCTGATCCCAGTGGAAAGGTAAAATATTGGAGGTTCATATTCATATCGTTTGCACCATTTTTGTGTATCAGAATTTCGATTTCGATACATAAAAGTCATTCTAAAGCTTCTAAAGTTTGTTGTCACATAATATACTCAGGTTGTACCTGCTGATCTGGTTGTCGTGGGAATTGAAATCCACTGGAATACAATTTTGTTTGAAAGCCAACTCTCTATAGAGAAAGATGGGATCAGGGTGAATGAAAAGATGCAAACTAGCAACAGCCCAATTTTAGCAGTCGGAGAAGTGGCAGCATTCACAGTCAATTGTTTGGTGAAATTCATTGCTTGAACATTTTGATTCTGCAAGAAGAGCATGACATGCTATCACCGCAACAATGGAGCCTGAGAGTATCAATGGCTTTGGTTTATCTTGGCAATTCTATGAGTATAATGCAGGGTAGGTAGTTCATTTTGGTTGTTTTTCAGGAAATAACTTTCTACCTTAATGGGTGAAGCTTGTTGGGTCTTTCTTTGAAGGCCATATTAGGCCTTAGCCAAGGCCACCAGGGTTAAACCTTCAATTTAAAACTTCACTGAACTTAAATACAACAGATTCAAGCTTTCTTCCTAGTAAGATTTATACTGGATATGAGTAAGGATCATACCTCGTAGAAGTCTTGATTAATGTACTCAAGACCTCGAATTAGAATCACAATTGTGTTTGCTTTGGGTGCTTCAGTTCACCGGCTGAGATGCCAATCACAAGAACCGGCCCCAAGAGTTCCACAACTCAAAAACCCTGTCTCTCTGTCTTGTGTATACCATCACAATACACTCCTTCCTTTTTTCTTTTGCTCATAGCGATAAGGTTACTTTTTGAATTTTTGATAGGATGAAATTGACGAGAAAGAAATATGGTGCTAACTTAAAGGGAGAGGGACGATCTAAAATTAAGGCAAATATTAAGGACAGAGAGAGCACAAAATAAGGGTAGCATGAATTCAATTTATCCATTTGAACAGAATAACACAGTTGTGCTCCATGAGAAAAACACTTTATCAAATATATCATTTTTGTTTTTTTTAGGTAAGAAAAAGGGGGCTCATTTAAGGGGGGGGGGGTGTCCTATGAAATTGATTCCTATACCTCAGGGATACGAGGTGGGAGCGATACCACTACTCATCCAGTTATTTAACAAATCTTGTAATTGAATTTTCAAGTCATCCATCATTAATTATAGAAGGTGCCGTTAAAATAGGTCATTTGGATAACATTTACCGAATCTCATCAGAAAAATCATCTTCAAACTTCCATACAAGTTCTTTTTATTTTTGTTTATTTTTTATTTTTTATTTATTTTATTTTATTTTATTTTATTATTTATTTATCTACTCCCATACAAGTTCAGTGTATCTTCAATTGTCTATTTAATTTTTTCTCACAATCTTTGTGTTTGTACACAGAAAAATATCAAAGGACTCCTTTTGGTACAAGCTTAGCAATCCTCATAACATACAATTTACAATCCATTGTGTTCTCATACGACGACACAACACACACAAGTTTACCAAAAGGGTTACTTGAGGTATCATGTTGCAAATCACACTCGATTTTAGCGACTAATACATCCCAAGTATCGCATCCAACTCAGTTACGTCGAATCTAATCAACCTTGCAAGAAGCCTAGTTTCAAGTACGGACTATCCCAAAATTGACGTATATATAGCAAAGAAAAGTGTAATTATGTGGAATCCATTTTAATAAATTGTGTTTTTGCAATAATTTTCTTGCATTTCGGATAATTATACTCCCTTCGTTATATATTACTCGCAACAAAGGGGTATTATTTGTGAGACATAAAATATTCCTTTGTTGTGAGTAATATGTAACGAAGGGAGTATTAACTCTGATCTCTCACTTTCTTTTCGTTAATGACGGTTCTTTTTTGAAGAATATTAAAAAAAAAAAATATTGTCTCATTTGTTACAAAATATAATAAATGTGTATGCCAATTATGGCTTGTAACTCCCATGAATGGACTCTTTATAGTCCATATACATTGCAACTCCCACTAGTCTATATACATTAGTCCATATACATTGTAACTCCCACTTGATGACATGAATGGACTCTTTATAGTCCATATAGGTTACATATTTTCATCATGTATATATATAGGATGGTCTAATGAAATGGGATGATCAACACAATTACTTTCTACATCCTCTCTAATATTCTCCTTTTCCCTTGTTTTTATAACATCATTTTTATTTTAGCATGCGCATGGTCTCCATAATTATTTTGTATTTAATCAAATAAATGTCTAAAGCTTGGCAAGATACTGAAAGATCTTACTTCGTATTATATAAAGACATGATAACTACATTTGATTAAATCAAAAAATTAAACACATATGAACAATTTTGAATCAATGAGCCAAATAAAATAGTGATCAAGTCAATGGCCTCAAGGCATCTTGCTTCAATTCGATTCCTTAAAATTATCTTCACTTATACTTCGTACTTGTTCCTCACAATATTTGTCCATCATCTGTCAATCCACAACACAATGAATAACATATTAAGTATAGATGTGAAGTTTAATTTACATTAATAAATTTTGTTCGCTTAGATACTTTTCCCCAAAGCATAACAACTTTGGCGGAAATGGACCTTATTTAATAATTTACATTAATAAATAAGAATGAATGAACATTAACATCCTAACAAAAACACACGATCACTATGTATGACTAATTGATTAAATTCGAGATTAGACAAACACTAGATAATTCTCGAGCCATGCTCAATTTTTAAAATTTATGGTAATTGAAATTTAAATATGAAAGCCACTAGAAAAATGTAAGTCAAAAGTCAATCAAATTTAATGATAAAGTTTCTAGGCAATTTTTTTTTTTTTTTTTTTTTTTTTTTTTTTTTTTTTTGAGGAAAACGGATGGCCTTATATTAATAAATTGTCCATCAATACATACGGGGAGACCTCACAAGGACTATGATTCTCCCACAGTTGTTCAACACCAAAAGGCACAATTCGGACTAAATAATGAGCTACAATATTCCCATCCTGTTTTTTTACATGACTCCGAGAACAAGAATTAAAAAAGCTACAAGAGGAAGAACATCATCAAGTATATTATCAAGGTCGGTGAGAAAAATTGAGCCTTTGCATAGCCTTCCGATTAGAACCTGGCAATCCGACTCCACCACAATATCCTTAAGTCCGTATCGCTTCGCAAGTCTAATGGCCATTACAATCGCCTTACTCTCAGCAATAATAGGAGGCCAATATGCTCTGCTTCGTCTAGACGCAGCAAACAAGACTTCCCCCTGCCAGTTTCTCGCAACCACTCCAAGCCCCACTCATCCCTCCTCACAAAGAGATGCGTCGCAACTCACCTTAATTACTTCTCTCGGTGGAGCAACCCAAACCTTCGGACTGCTGCTTCTCTTGGCTCTCACCACCCCATAAATTTTCTCTGAACACGAGATGCACTCACTTGCAAGTCGCTGCACTCTGTCAACAAGAATAGGATGATAGGTTTTGGTACCTTGGAAGATTTTCTCGTTTCTCCTTCTCCAGAGGTACCACATAAGAATCGCACCCTTGCATTTTTGTTTAGAGCTCAGCTTCCTCCATTCTTCAAAAAGATCCAGAAATGATAAATCTTGAGGCCATTTCGCAAGTTCCTGGCAACCGCATTCAACCCAAAGATCTCGGACAGTTCGGCATTCAAATATTTTAGGAGATACAAGTATAAGTTAGTGCAAGTCAATTAACTTTTCTAGAAGTGGTAATAAAGACATAAACTTTTAAATAAATCGAATTTATAATAAATATTGTTGGTTAATATATATTATACGTAGTACTAATCAACATTTAATTTTATCATGCATTTCTAAATTACGAGTATTATCATTGAAAAATCTAAGGAGTAATGGTTATTATAATATTCAAAACAATGTTATAACTAGTTTACTTTTTTTACAAACATAAAAAAAATTTCCCTCATAGAGAATGTCATATATGTAGTACTTAATATTAATAAGTAGTTTTCCTAATGAAAATTACCGCGACTAATTTTATATTACACAACCGTTTAGACGCTTTTCTTATATAATTCACAACTTTACACAATTTCTTAAGGTAAGTAGGTAACCATAACATTTTTTTTTCTTTTTTGGTGTTTGGAGAACCACAAGAATAGGGGTGAGAATCAATACCAGAATCTCTTGGAATCAGGAGTAAAGTTACTCTATATAAATCTAAGTAATAGAAATACCAATTTATGTAATCTAAGTGTAATTTGAGTTTTTTTTACAGATAATTTAGATTTAATAAGTGCATAGATAGGTTGTTTTTAGTCCTTTTCAGTTTTCACTAAAATTAATCAAATACAATATTCACATACGTAGGTTGTTTCTAGTCCTTTTCACTAAAAAAATCTAAGAACATAATTTACATTTACATATGTAACAAATTTTAATAGACAACTCATGTGGTATATATAGTCCTTCATAAAAAGAACGTACATGAAGTGTTCCCATAATACATGGTAACAAAAAGAAAAGTAGAATAATATGATATTATGGTGACTACTCATTTTCATTGAGAAAGCATCATAAAAATTAACAAACCTATCTTCCTTTTTTCTCATTGCATAATTTTGAAATTGAGATACTTTTGTATGTATTTCCATATTTGTCTTAGTGGTTATAGAATCAACAATAGGGCAACCTTATTTATACCATTTTTGTTCCTTTTTTTAGTCGTACTACATTTTTTTTATATCTTTGTTCATAGTTTTTGGTTAGTTAAGCTTTTGTTTTTTTCTACTTTATAAAACATTTTCTTGGACCACAATGGAGGGAGTAATTTTCTTAAACAATTGTACAATGGAAAATATGATTTTTTATCAGGGGATGAAGAGACTACAAAATATTATTTGTAAAAAGACAAAAAAAAAAAAAAAAAAAATTATGTATATATATTTGTTATATTTTGACTATCACTTACGGTTTCAATGTACATATTTAATCGTAAATATACAAAATTATATTTATATGTTAATAAATATCACAGAAAATTAGTGATCTAAATATACATTTCAAAATGAATCTAACAAGTTCGTACATGATATAATTTGATGTTTATGATAATTAGTTTTTATTACTAAAATTTTATAAGTTCGCCATAGCGAAGTAAAACCATAACATACCAAAAGGAATAAAGGGATTGATGATGTATGCATAATACACATTTGATAAATTTTTTTAAATTGCTATTCAATTATGGATTTAAGAAAATTATGTTCCATTTAACCTAATTTATCTATCTTGTCTCCTTAAATTTATGTGGCCCTAAGATAGCTATAATCACTATTTTATAAGACATACCTCAAGTTACAATTTCAGGTATTCAAGTCGGGTTCAGGTCGGGTCAAATCAGGTCTCAGGTCAAATCAAGATCAGGTTATGTCAGGTCAATTTATCCTCGGATCAGGTTAAGGTTCGGGTCGGGTTAATTTCGGTTCAGGTTATTCCCGGTCGTTCACCCTTTCAGGTGTAGGTCGGGTTCGATTCAAGTCAAATTCAGACGGGTTAAATTTCAAGTTCAGGTTGTGTTGAGTCGAGTTTGGGCAGGTTAATAGATGGTATATTCGGGTTCGGGTTATGGTTGGGTCAGATAATTATTTGGTCAGATAATCTTAAAGTTGGATCATTCTTGATTTTGGTTCAAGTTCAATTCGAATAAATATCGATGTGGTCTAATTGAACCTGTATAATTACGCCTTCCATAATTTGATCAAACACTATCAAGGTTTTATTATTCCTATATACAAAGTAATAATAGAGAACAAAAGGTATATAAGCCGAACAAATTGTAAAAATATGTTGTCAAGGATTGAGGGTTTACAGAATTGTACCGGTACATAAGCTGAACAAAAGGTAAATAAAATTTTAGAAAATTTTGTCAAAAACCACTCATTAAATCCACCTTTTTGTCTAAAACCACCACTAGTAGAAAAAAAGAAATAAGCAACCCCCCTATGGCAACGGTTCATGAAAACCGTTGCCAAATTAATGGAGCGCCATTTTTTTAAAAAAAAAAAATTTTGGTTAATTGATTAAATTTAAAAAAATAAAAATAAATTAAAGGGGTAGATTTGGCAACGGTTAACCGTTGCCAATTTAAAAAAAAAAAAATCGGGTTTTTGAATACTACTGTATACTCCCTCGTTCTTCTTCTTCTCTCAGCTCTGTTTTTGCTGAAACCTCTAAAAACGCGCGCCTTCATTGAAGCTCTTCTCTCCCCAAACCATTCCTCCATTGAAGCTTCCATTGAAGGGTCCATTGAAGCTTTTGCCTCCTCACGCACGCAGTGGGTCTGGGTTTGTTCTTCTGCCTCCTCACGCACGCACTCAGGTCTTCTCTTCTGCCTCCCTCCATATATAGCAGCTCCTCCATTATTGAAGTATGTAGCAGCTCCTCCATTGTTATAGCGCTCCTCATTGCTAGGTAAGTCGTAATAGCGCTCCTCCATTGTTATGGTTTTTGAAGAATTGGTCTTTAAATTAGTTAATATTACTAGGGTTTGTCAAGAATTGGTCTTTTGTGTTAGCATGAATTGGGTCTGTGATGTTGGAACTTGAATAGAGTTATTTATAGTTAGAAGTTCCTTGGTATTGAAAAGATGATATACCCTTGTATCTTATTACTATAATTTGACAGATGTTTGTGATGATATTGTGTCTGTCAAACTGGCTTCGAATGAATTGAATGAAATTTTAGCAATGCACCAACTGCCCTCAACCTTGTTGCTGCTTTCATTGCTGAATTTCAGCCAAAGACATGGATAGAAAACAGTTGTTATTGTATTTAGTACAAGCTACATTTACCTATATTTCTAAATTGTTATGAGAACTTTATTTATCATCACTAATAAAGTTGAGAATTTTATTTTGTTTATAGGATAATTTAGTCCTTTTTATTTAAGAGAACAAAGTTGAGAGTTTAGGGTTTAGGGTTTAGGGTTTAGGGTTTATGGTTTAGGGTTTAGAGTTTAGGGTTTAGGGTTTAGGGTTTAGGGTTTAGGGTTGAGAGTTTAGGGTTTAGGGTTTAGGGTTAAGGGTTTAGGGTTTATGGTTTAGGGTTAAGGGTTTAGGCGGGTTTAGGGTTTAGGGTTAAGGGTTTAGGGTTGAGGGTTTATGGTTTGAATATACTTTTCTTTATGAGTTGCTTCTCACTATATATATGCGTGTTTCAGGCTAAGAAATGGGTGTCAAGGGCTTCTAGGGTAAGATCATCAGTTTGGAGAGTGGGCGGAAAACATCCTGGTATGGTATCTTACTCTGTCTGTCCTTGTTCTTGCATTGCTCACTAATATCATTCTTATCTTTTCCCTTAATCTGGTTTTCTATTTGTGTTCTATATAGGTTACACTGAAAAAGATTATCAGGAATTTTTGGGCGAAGCATAGACCTTGGCATTGACCTTCTATTTGAGAGTGTTGAGCCTTTATAGGTACTCAGGAATATATATATATATATATATATATATATATATATATATATATATATATATATATATATATATATATATATATATAACTTTATGTGCTTTAAATAAGTTCTTGGTTGCACAATTTTGTGGAGATGGTGTGTGATATAACTTTGGTGCATCTTCTATCATGATGTGTGATTAAAGTGACGTGTTTTTAATTGATTGCATGTATCATCATATGCCTAGATACCCGTTCAAGGCTTTCTCATTAGGAGAAAGTCTTGAATAGTCCCCGGTTGGGACTGTTCTTGAACGTTTACTCTCACTTAGGTGGTGAATGTATGTCAGTTTTTTCGATTTTAAGGAACATCTTGGCTTAGCATTTCCTCGATCACCATGTTTTCTGGGTACATATGTGGGTAAGTAATTACCTACGTCGTGTACTTGGAGAACTGGGGGGAAATGCTGCCGGATTTTCCTTAAAATTGGAAATCTGATATACATTCACTAGTGAGAGTAAACGTTCAAGGATGGGTTAGGTTGGAGTGATAAGGACCCTTTGGAAGCATATATGCATTTTTGTATCTATATGAATGTTATATGCATGTTGTGTGTTTGAATTTGATTTGTATATATAATAGATGTAGCAATTATACATTATTCGTAATATGTTGCCATGTTTAGAGACAATTTACTTAATGGAGCGGGATCGTGGATGGATGTATGGTAGACGTGATACATTGGAATTCTTTAATGGGGTTCAAGAGTTCTGCGAGACGGCTTCATCTTATCAGCGCAGAATGGGTTTCGAGTGCCTCTATTGTCCTTGTGTTGATTGTAATAATGTGAAGGTGGTCAATAGTGTTGATATCATTAGAGATCATGTAGTTTGTCGTGGGTTTAGGGTTAAATATCATGTGTGGATTTTGCATGGTGAAGAAGGAGAGTACAGTGGGGATGTTATTGGGTATGATGTGCATGATGATAGAAGCAATGATATCCGTGTGGACGAGGAATACAAGAATGATGAACATATTGATGATGATGGTGTTGAGGAGGGATTTGAGGATGATCATGTGGATGAGGTTGAGGATGAAGGTGTGGATGAGATGATGCGTGGTTTTGAAGGTGACGTGTTTGAGTCATTATCGGAGGCTTCTAAAAAGCCTTTGTATCCGGGGTGCAAAAAATACTCCAAACTATCAGCCGTGCTAACTCTTTTTAACATTAAGTCGAAGCATGGGTGGACGGACAATAGTTTTACTTCCTTGTTGAGCGTGTTAAGTGAGATTTTGCCAGATGGGAACGAAATTCCTAAGTCTTACTATTACGCTAAGAAGCTCATGTGTCCATTTGGTTTGGAGTATAAGAAGATACATGCATGTCCTAATGATTGTATTCTTTACTGAAATGAATATGAAAACTTGGAGGAGTGTCCAAGATGCAAGAAGTCGTGCTACAAGCGCAAGAGTTGCAATGCTGGTACGAAGGGACCTCCTGCTAAGGTGTTGTGGTATCTTCTCATAATTCCTAGGTTTAAGCGTCTGTTCTCTTTACCAAAAGACGCTAAAAACTTGAGGTGGCATGCAGAGGGAAGAAAGAAAAACAGAATGCTGAAGCACCCAGCCGACTCCCCGCAATGGAAGAACCTTGATATGAAGTTTAGGGAATTTGGTGATGAAGTCAGAAATTTAAGGCTTGGTTTGTGCACGGACGGGATGAATCCATTTGGCACTCTTAGTACCTAGCACAGCACATGGCCGGTACTTTTAGTGATCTACAATTTGCCTCCTTGGTTGTGCATGAAACGGAAATATGTAATGCTTTCACTCTTGATATCGGGGCCAAGGCAACCTGGAAACGACATTGATGTGTATCTTGCGCCATTGGTTGATGATTTGAGAAAGATGTGGGACGAAGGGGTTTCCGTGTTTGATGCTCATAAGAATGAGAAGTTCACATTGCGTGCAGCTCTTATGTGGACCGTTAATGATTTTCCTGCATATGGCAACTTGTCTGGGTATAAGAATAAAGGGAAAAAGGCATGTCCCATTTGTATTGATGATACGCCAAGCACACGCCTTGATCATTCTTTCAAATAGGTGTATTTGAGGACAAGAAGGTTGCTCAGGCGCGATCATATAGCCGTTGCTGAACCTATTGGTATTCCTACTTCTCGACATGAAGGTAGACTTGATGGTCATGGCACAATCGGGTCGAAACGAATGTCACCTGATCGAGAGCAGTTCTTACAAGCACACCTTTATGTGTTGCACCATGTTGCAGATGTTCACCCATATTTAGACGAGCACATGGCTAGTTTGCGTGATGAGTTTCCGTCGAAAGGTGAAAGGGCACTGATGCAGTTGCACAACAAGAAGTTTGTGAGTTGGTTTCGTGATCGAGTGATGGGTGGAAAGTACGAGAATGTCACAGATACAGTAATGTGGCTTGCTTATGGTCCTAGGGATGATGTTCGCTCATTTGATGGATATGACGTAAATGGGTACACATTTTGGACTGAGCGTCAAGATTTGAAATCATCCTCGACCCAAAACAGTGGTGTAACGGTTGTGGCATCGTCAAGGGAGTTTGCAAGTGCTAAGGATAAATCACCCGTTGATGTAGAGTTGTCATACTACGGTCGAATTCAAGAAATATGGGAGCTTGATTATTGTGACTTCACGATTGCTCTTTTCCGGTGTAAGTGGGTTGATAATATCAAGCGTAACGTCAAATTTGATGACTTTACTCTTGTGGATCTTGGCAACCTGAATGATAGTGCGGAACCATTCATCCTTGCATCTCAAGCTAAGCAGGTGTTTTACGTGTCTGACCCTGCCGACTCAAAATGGTCTATTGTGCTAGCCGGCAAAAGAAGAATCCTTGGCGTTGGAGATGTCGAGGATGAGGAAGAATATGATGCCTTTGATGACTCGACACCTTTCACTGTTCCTAGACCTGCTGTGCCAAATGAGAAAGACGACCAAGCCAATTACATGAGATCAGACCACGATGAAGGAATATTAGATTGAGGTACTGTATATTTTCTAGCTAGTTTGAATTGCAGGCGTAGAAAGAACTAAAAAATCACATTTTACGTGAAAATGCATGAAATTGTTGAATTACTTGGCCATTTTTCCTATATTCTTTTAAATGAATAAAGTAACTTGCATCACCATTTTCTATGTTTATATGTATTATAATTCAGCAATTTATATATGATTATAAGTTCACCTTACAATTCAGCAGCTAATAACGTGTTATGTTTGTAATGACAGGTTTTAACATCTAATGGCGGACGATCGATTCCGTGTTCGAGTTGAGGATGCTGAATCTAACTCAGATGATTCATCTAATGATGGGGACCAGCCGTATGATGTGAATAAGGAAACTGATTTGGGTGAGCCAGAAGATCAGGCGCAAGATGTATTGGAGAGAATGATAGATGACTTTGAAATTGCAGCTGAGCAAGCGCCTCCAATCGATAATGCCATTATGGAGCCGTTTCGTGAGGATCAAAGTGGAGCGGGGGTGCAGGCACCAGCGAAGAAAAAGCATAGGGGTACGACGACAGCTTTCAAGAAACCTGTCGGTCCTATGGTCTTGGAGTATGACAGAGTAGGGCAACCCTCGGGTAAATGGCGTCGTCAGTATGCTGGTCAAGTTGGGATATGTGCGCGCAAAATCCCCATTACGCTTCGTATGAGCGACGTGCCTACAGGCTTGATTGACACGTTTTGGAATGATACTAGGGTAAAGTTTATGGATTCCACATTATTTATAAACAATTTCAATTTATTGTTATGTTATGGGCAAACTAACAATGTTTGTTATTTGTGCTTGCAGAGTCTATTTAACATTCCAAATGAGTACTCCAAGCGTAGGGTGTTTGAATCCTTACTTGCGGCAAGATTCAGAAGCTTCAAGTGTAACTTAGTTCGTCGGTTTATCACAAAGAAACTTGTGAGGAAACCAAAGAACAAGAAAGGAGGTGACAGTGATGATGATGTCATCGATGAAGAGAAACTCCCATGGCAAATATGGCCTAGCATATCGAAGGATGATTGGGACGCTTTCGTTCTTCAAAAATGTAAAAAAGAAGACATTGTAAGTTTAAAGAACTCTGATGAAAATTGTGTTGTAATTTATCGTCTTTTTTATTAGTAATGAAACTAACATATATATCATTTTATGTAGGAAATGAGGGAGCAGAATTCCAGGAATGCATTGCAAAAGCAATACCACCATCATATGGGAGCAATGACGTATGATGAATGGAGGGATACGTGGGTGAGTGAAGGAGTATACCCCACTGCGCTTCTAGGGTCCTCCACAACGCCGTCTGACTCCACGACCAGTACTTTGGTGAGTCGTGCTGGGGATTTCTTTTGCTCTATGCATTCGCGGGACAAGAAAACCGGAAAATGGTCCATCAAGGCTCCGGAAACCAAAGAAATGACAGATAAGCTAGTAAGCAACTATGAACTAGTGAACTAACTTATTCATTTGCATGTATATCACTTAATATAAACACTTACTTCATGTTGCCATTTTGTTTTTGCTACAGCTTGAGTACACTGGAGAGCTTGTTGAAGGCAAGCTCGTCCCGACGGTAGAGAAGGACCCCTTCACCTTGGCTATGGGAAAGCCCTACCATCCGAGACGGGTATTAGGTGCTGGGGGGAGCTTGCTAGGATGGGAGAAGGTAATGGGTCCCGAATATACCAAATCTGCAAGATCCCGAGCAAGTGTGAACTCGCCACAGAACTTCGATGCCACAGTGGCATCAATTAAAGAACAAGTGCGCAATGAGATGCGCGAAGAGTTCAATACATGGGCGAAGCAAATGAATTTGCCGACCTTGCCCTTTTCCTCGACAACACCGGCCGACTCAAGTAGCCACCCACGAAGAGAAGGAGAACAGGAGGTAAATGCAAGCGAGGAGGTACGTGATTAGAATTCAACTGTATAAGTTTTGATATGTTGAGTTACGTGGGTACGGTTCTAATTAATGCTTCACTATCAATACACTATTGCAGATTGGTACTCCTTCACATGCGAACTCAAGGGGGCTTGATACTCCGACACCTCATCACTTTCCTATTCTACAGGTGATTTTTTACTTACTTGTTTGGATTGTGTTGTGTTTGTGTTGTCGTTGTTGGTCGTGTTGATGTTGATGTTGTTGTTCGTTTCAATCAATTTGCAAAGTTCTCCTCGGGATTGCTACACTCCTATTAGCAAATCACGAAAGACCCATGCTCACATTTTCCCGATCCTTGATCTGTGTTGTACCTATGATGTTGTGTGAGTTGGTGTGCTATTGTGTTGTTGGTTTTGGTGTTGCTGCCAGCAACAAAAGTCAGCAGATCCGACAACAGAAACCAGCAACAGCAAGCAACAAGGCAGCAAGATCAGCAGCCTGCGCAGTCAGCAGATCAGCAGACCAGCAGTGCAGCAAGATCAGCAGCCTGCGCAGTCAGCAGATCAGCACACCAGCAGTGCACCAGATCAGCAGCCTGTAGTGCAGCAGATCTGCCTGGCTGGGCAGGTGCCTAGCTGGGCAGGTCCCTGCCTGCCTGGCTGGGCAGTGCCTGCCTGGCTGGGCTGCCTGCCTGGCTGGGCAGGTGCCTGGCTGGGTAGTGCCTGCCTGGCTGGGCTGCCTGCCTGGCTGGGCAGGTGCCTGGCAGGGCAGGTCCCTGCCTGCCTGGCTGGGCAGTGCCTGCCTGGCTGGCTGGGCTGCCTGCCTGGCTGGGCAGGTCCCTGCCTGCCTGGCTGGGCAGGTCCCTGCCTGCCTGGCTGGGCAGGTGCCTGGCAGGGCAGGTCCCTGCCTGCCTGGCTGGGCAGGTTCTTTTTTTTTTTTTTTTTTTGCACTCATTTTGGTTTTTTTTTTTCTTTTTTTTAACTAGCACCTAAGATACTTAGTGATGCATATGTATGGCTTGAAACGACCTAAAAAAAGCAAATTCACAAGTTCGAGGTTCATTTACAGTATTTACGGCTCGAAATGGCCTACATGAGTTCTAACTTGCCCATTTTCCGTGATTTTAGCTCAATGCTTCATTTAACTCTTATATTACACCTAAGATACTTAGTTATGAATATTTATGGCTTGAAACAACCTAAAAAAAGCAATTTCACATGTTTTAGGTTCATTTAGAGAATTTACGGCTCGAAATGGCCTAAATGAGTTCTAACTTGCCCATTTTCCGTGATTTTAGCTCAATGCTTCATTTAACTCTTATATTACACCTAAGATACTTATTTATGAATATTTATGGCTTGAAACAACCTAAAAAAAGCAATTTCACATGTTTTAGGTTCATTTAGAGAATTTACGGCTCGAAATGGCCTAAATGAGTTCTAACTTGCCCATTTTCCGTGATTTTAGCTCAATGCTTCATTTAACTCTTATATTACACCTAAGATACTTAGTTATGAATATTTATGGCTTGAAACAACCTAAAAAAAGCAATTTCACAAGTTTTAGGTTCATTTAGAGAATTTACGGCTCGAAATGGCCTAAATGAGTTCTAACTTGCCCATTTTCCGTGATTTTAGCTCAATGCTTCATTTAACTCTTATATTACACCTAAGATACTTAGTTATGAATATTTATGGCTTGAAACAACCTAAAAAAAGCAATTTCACAAGTTTTAGGTTCATTTAGAGAATTTACGGCTCGAAATGGCCTAAATGAGTCCTAACTTGCCCATTTTCCGTGATTTTAGCTCAATGCTTCATTTAACTCTTATATTACACCTAAGATACTTAGTTATGAATATTTATGGCTTGAAACAACCTTAAAAAAGCAATTTCACAAGTTTTAGGTTCATTTAGAGAATTTACGGCTCGAAATGGCCTAAATGAGTCCTAACTTGCCCATTTTTCGTGATTTTAGTTCAATGCTTGATTTAACTCTTATATTACACCTAACATACTTAGTTTTGAATATGTAAATGAAGTATCTTCGTAATTGGTGCAGGAAGAGACCCGTTGTGAACTTCTTCACCCGGGCGAATCATATGATGGACCTTTGCATGTTGTTGCCTATGGTAGTGCACAACCGGCCAAACAAGGTACGGTCCATCTTCGACCTCTTCTGCCTGAGCATTATTCTGTCGGGATCCATTCTGTGGTTCCCGGGTCCGAGGACCTCTTAATACCTGTGCCCGTGGAGGAGGATGAGTTCACTACACTCTGGGCAGCAAAAGGTAGTTTTGTGCAATGGCCATCTGCTTGGATACGGTTGATGAACCAGGTAATTAAGATTTAGATTTCACGCTTTAATCCTTTCTTCCCAAGAGTTGGATGGAAATCTTTTCTAACCATTTGTGTGATCATACTTATTAGCCATCGAGGAAAAGCCAAACGCCAAAGAAGAGGGTGGAGGGGCCAAAGAACAGAAGTGAACATGGCTCGGTGAGTGGAAAGGCGTCGGCGAAGAGCCCTTCACGAGGTTCAGCTACGCAAGCTACTCCATTAGTTGAAGACACGGTGCTTCAATCGCTATCTCAGGAGTTAGCTTATTTGCACAACCGTGTTTGCGTGTTGCCTAATGACAGCCCCATCCAAATCCAACTTCCTAAGGAAATATTCCACTACGATGATGATGCAACGACATGGCTATTCAAAGAAGATGTGAAGGAATTTCTAAGTGGTGAAAATTTCCCTCATTCAAATATCCATGAGGTAATTCAACTGGTACTCAATTTATGCTATTTAGTTTAGTGGTGTTTGTCGGCTTGTTTTCGCTTAACATTGTGTTATATATCATGCATGCAGAGCACTCCAGGAGCAAATATGGGAGCTTGAATCTCCTTGTCAAGTTCGGTGGTTGTGCCCTGAGCAGATGTCCACTGCTAGAATCTTAGGCAACTCCGCTGACGTGTTGTACTATGCTGAACGGGGTATCAGGCAATCAGTGAGTGCAAGAGACAAGTTTATATTCGTCCCATACTATGAGGAGTACGTCTGATTATGCTAGTCAAGTTCATTTGTTTTCCCGGTTTATTTGTTGAAACAGGCTAACCATTGATTTGTTTGTCTCGTGTGTAGTTATCATTGGACCCTACTTGTGATTTGTGTTTCCAGTAACACAATCTTCTACTTTGATTCTGCTCGGTTACCTCAAGTAAGAAAGCGCCTCGTGAGGTCCATACTGCAAAAAGTAAGCATCTAGTTTGTTTCACTTCTTGTTATTCATTTTGGTATCTTAACTCATATGTATTGATTATACTAGTCAAATTTGAACTTATTACTTTGTTTTTTTGTAGTACCATGAAGAAGATAAATCCTCAATCTCCTCGAGGTCCTACATGGAAAGCACCCAAGGTAATTCACCCATGATGTTGTGATTTTCTTAATGTACAATGCTTAAGACGTTTCTTATTTGCTATGCATTTTGATTCATGTGCTTTGTTCCTCATGCTAGTGCGCACAACAGGAAAACGGAGTTGACTGTGGCCTATACGTGATGAGATTCATGTATGACATAGTGATGAGTCATTGTACAGACACACGTCAGCTTGAAGAGGTATGCCATTTTGGTTGAAATTGCGTCCCAAAACCTCCTACTTGCTCTTTTCTTGTAATATCAAGCATTAGTCACCTATAACTAAGTGATAATGACATGTTTTAAGTAGTTATGAGTTCAATAGACAAAAAATATAAAAAATAGGCATCATAGTAGCCAAAATGGCCTTACTTGAGCCATTTTGGTTGAAATTGCGTCCCAAAACCTACTACTTGCTCTTTTCTTGTAATCTCAAGCATTAGTCACCTATAACTAAGTGATAATGACATGTTGTAAGTAGTTATGAGTTCAATAGACAACAAATATAGAAAATAGGCATCATAGTAGCCAAAATGGCCTTACTTGAGCCATTTTGGTTGAAATTGCGTCCCAAAACCTCTTACTTGCTCTTTTCTTGTAATATCAAGCATTAGCCACCTATAACTAAGTGATAATGACATGTTTTAAGTAGTTATGAGTTCAATAGACAACAAATATATAAAATAGGCATCATAGTAGCCAAAATGGCCTTACTTGAGCCATTTTGGTTGAAATTGCGTCCCAAAACCTCTTACTTGCTCTTTTCTTGTAATATCAAGCATTAGCCACCTATAACTAAGTGATAATGACATGTTTTAAGTAGTTATGAGTTCAATAGACAACAAATATATAAAATAGGCATCATAGTAGCCAAAATGGCCTTACTTGAGCCATTTTGGTTGAAATTGCGTCCCAAAACCTCTTACTTGCTCTTTTCTTGTAATCGCAAGCATTAGTCACCTATAACTAAGTGATAATGAAATGTTTTAAGTAGTTATGAGTTCAATAGACAACAAATATAGAAAATAGGCATCATAGTAGCCAAAATGGCCTTACTTGAGCCATTTTGGTTGAAATTGCGTCCCACAACCTCTTACTTGCTCTTTTCTTGTAATCTCAAGAATTAGTCACCTATAACTAAGTGATAATGACATGTTTTAAGTAGTTATGAGTTCAATAGACAACAAATATAGAAAATAGGCATCATAGTAGCCAAAATGGCCTTACTTGAGCCATTTTGGTTGAAATTGCGTCCCAAAACCTCTTACTTGCTCTTTTCTTGTAATCTCAAGCATTAGCCACCTATAACTAAGTGATAATGACATGTTTTAATTAGTTATGAGTTCAATAGACAACAAATATAGAAAATAGGCATCATAGTAGCCAAAATGGCCTTACTTGAGCCATTTTGGTTGAAATTGCGTCCCAAAACCTCTTACTTGCTCTTTTCTTGTAATCTCAAGCATTAGCCACCTATAACTAAGTGATTATGACATGTTTTAACTAGTTATGAGTTCAATAGACAACAAATATAGAAAATAGGCATCATAGTAGCCAAAATGGCCTTACTTGAGCCATTTTGGTTGAAATTGCGTCCCAAAACCTCTTACTTGCTCTTTTCTTGTAATCTCAAGCATTAGTCACCTATAACTAACCCCAATTATTATTATTTCACTTCTACTAACTCATGTTTTGTGTATTATAAGTTTTGCAAGGGGCATACGGGACTTCCGTACACGAGCGAGGAACTCCATGTAATTCGGGAGATGTTGGCGACCTACATCACATTTAATTTGTAAATATCGTCATACATTTTTGTACTATATCATCTCTTCATCAATCCTAGCCTTAGCTTATTAATTATGTACTATACATGAAACATTTTTCTAATTTATTCTATCATCTCTTGGTATTGTTATTATTAATTATTTATGTTTTGTTATTAATGTTACTAATTATTGTTACTGTTATCATATATAATCATAATAATTATTATTATTATTATTATTATTAATATAATAATAATAATTATTATTATTAATATAATAATAATAATTATTATTATTATAATATTGCAGCCACAAAAAAAAAAAAAAAAAAAAAAAAAAAAAAACCAGGTCAATATTAGTGCAGCCAAAAAAAAAAAAAACAAAAACCAGGTCAATATTATTAGTGCAGCCAAAAAAAAAAAAAAAAACAATACAGGTAATTGGCAACGATTAACCGTTGCCATTGTTTTAAAATTAAAAAAAAAAAAAAGCGCGCCATTGGCTTTGGCAACGGTTAACCGTTGCTAATTCAAGCAATTGGCAACGGTTAACCGTTGCCAATTACTTTTAAAAACAAAAAAAAAAAAATGCAGCATGTTGAATGGCAACGGTTAACCGTTGCCAATTGCTTGAGTTGGCAACGGTTTTGAACCGTTGCCAATTTTTTTGGGATTTGGCAACCCTCAAATACTCAACGGTTCAAAACCGTTGCCTTTGGGGGGGTTTGAACCGTTGCCAATTTGTTGGTTTCGTGTAGTGCACCCACAATAAAAAAAAACTGTTGCCTAAGGCCACCCAAATTAAAATTTTTGTTTTCAAACACCACCTGACTCATCTTTCCGGCATTGACTCCAAAACTCCGGCTTTGACTTGACCTATGTGACTTGCACGTGCCATTTGATGACCCCCTCCCCCCTTCTTTGGCTGGGTTTGGGTGGTTTCGAAGAGGGTGGGTTTTTTTTCCAGGATGATTTTGGGTGGTTTCGGTGGGGAAGGGTGGTTTTGGTTGTGGGTGGGTTTTTTTCCTTAGTGGTTTGGGTGGTTTCGGTGGGGAAGGATGGTGGTTGTGTGGTGATGAGTGTCTGGGCAATGTTTCCGGTGGCTATGCGATGGTTCTGGTGGCGGTTGGGAGGTGGTGTAAATGTCTGCCCGTTGTTTTTGATGGCCGGGTCGTAGTCAACGCCGAAGTTTTGGAGTCAATGCCGAAAAGATGAGTTAGGTGGTGTTTGACAACAAAATTTTTAATTTGGGTTGTCCTAGGCAACATTTTTTATTGTGGGTGGTTTTAGACAAAATTTCCAAAATTTATTAAACCTTCTATGACTAGGGTCAATAACAGGTTGTGTTGGGTTATAACCATTTTCAAGTTCTAATTGGGTCGGGTACTAGTTCGGGTTCGAATTGTTGTCGGGTTGGATTATATCGGTTGACGGTTACTATTAAGTCGGGTAGTGTAGGTTCGGGTTCAGGTCATAAATTATTGGATCAAATCAGTTGTCGGTGAACATCAGGTCGGGTAGGTCACTAGTTTCACCCCATTGTTCGGGTACAGGTCAAGTTCAGATCATTGCTGGTTCAGGTCGGGTTCTCAGATCAGGTCAATTTTTAATAGCTCTAGACGTACCCATGTATTCATATTGGAAAGGCATTATAAGCCTAAATGACATGAATAAAATAAATAACCTTGATTTTGTTATTCACAATTTTAATATATGGACGTTTAGCCGACTCATTTCTAGGAAGAAAGAAGATCTTTATACTAGCATGCATGCTAACAACCATTGTTGAACTCATTACCTCCTTCGGACTTACGCCGTCCTTTGTTTCTTCAATGGCTTAACTCGGTTTGGGATTGGAATATGTTGTTTAGTCCTTGCAACCGAAGTTGTAGGTCAGAAATGGCGAGGTCAAGTAGGTCAATACGGTTTTTTCATCTGCACTTTAGGGTTTCTTTCCCTTCCTCTTATAGCATTTTGCACAAAAGCTTCTTAAAGATATCTCTATCGAGTTTTATCTTGTGCCGTCGTTTTATATTGCATTATTATACTCCCTTTTGTTTTTGAATCACCTCGATGGCTTCTAATACGAGGGAGGAAAACGGAAGCTCACTCAATTTTGATGAAGCTAGCTACTCGAAATGGGAGAACTCTTCCTGCAAACATTCAACTAACAGACCAAAAGTTTTCCAAAAAATGATCGTAGCAAAAATTTGAGCTTATGGCAGTGTAAATGGGCACGAGTAAGGATTTTGAAGGCAATGATGACAGGTTTCGGGGTTGCATTTGTGTATTTTCAATTGAACGTCGAAAACTTGTATTTTTCCAAGTATATGAGTGTTGTTATCAATGCGTTATTGGAATTCCTGTTGTCTTTGTAGGGTGCTTTCTTTTTAGTTTTGTTAATCGCTGCCTTCTGCTTTCTCTTTCGTGTTTTCTTGCTGGGGGCTCATGGCTTCCTTTGCATCATTTTCACCAATGGTAGGACTTAATTTAATGTAATCTGCTAAATATATCTTTCTTATAGATTATTAGCACATTACTTTCCTAAATTGCTTAAGTACTTGTTTTAAGTGGAGATGCTATGGTCTAAGGAAACCTTTTAACTACACTAAAAAAATTTGTCAAAATGAAACTATACTGAAATATATGTTAACTTGTTGCTAACTAAACTATTATGGAATATGTATACCTTGAAAATTACTTCTTGAATAAGTAAACTTAATATTTTTGTATTGTATCATAAGTTGATTTTTTCATAGAACGTGTCACATTAATAATTGAACTTGACATACATGGGAATATGATAACTAATTTGAAACAAAGGTAGTATTTTGATGTACATACAGAGACACATATATCGTGTTATATGATCAAGTCATCAAGTGTTTTGTAATTTTGGTAGGTAATGGAGGCACTATAGGGAATTGGATACAACTCAAAATTGAAAGTTTTGGACTGATGGCAGCTTCTCTTGCTTTTGACATGACGTTTGTGTACAACGTTGAGCTATTTTTGACAAATGTGAGGAACTTGCCGTTTCATTGATGCTTCAATCGTTGGTTCTAGGGGGTGTGGTGGCGCCTTTGGTGGTGGTTCTTGGGAGATTAAGCTCTATGTTTTCATTTATAGTGATTGGGGGATTATCTATTTTAAGTGGGTTAGTGAGCTTCTAGAAACAAAAATTACTCCACTTTTTAAAACTTTGGAGCAACAAGAAGAGAAAGAAAAGTTAGGTAGATATGAAATAGCAAGTTCATGAGATAAACCTAAATGAGTTATACTATATACAAGTATCAAGGTATAGTAGTTTTTAATGTTTTCAATATCATTTCAATGTACTAGTTTGCATCTTTAATCATGTACGAAATATATATTTTTGAATAGGAGTTATTACTCAAATAAACAAGTGAAATTAGTTACTTTTAATTTCTTGATAATACTTGTATATAAGGAATTTGAGTTACTTTAATGGACAAAGTATGGTTACTCATCATATAAAATAGGGTTACATACTCTTATGTTTATACAAATAAATAAAGGAAAATTCCAATGGTAATCCCCTACTTAATTTTTTAGTCTCTCAACGGTAATCCCCAATTTTCTTATATTATCAAAAATAACCCCTAATTTCTAATTAGCCATTAAACATGACATTACTAAGTTAAAAAGGGTTAAATCCATGTTAAATGGGGATTTTCTGTTAAATGATTCTAACCTAGGTTAGCTAGCATACTAAGCTAAATCTGTATAAACGTCAAAATAATAGCATGTCATGTTTATTGATTGATTAGAAATTAGGGGTTATTTTTTATAATATGAAAAATTGGGGATTGCCGTTGAGAAACTAAAAAAGTAGGGGATTACCATGGGAAATTTCCCATTATAATATTATGAAATAAATTCAATTTTGATTGCCTAGTTTATTTAATTATTCAAAAGAACCATTCAAAAAAATATTTATTTCAAAATAAAAAATGTGAAGTATAAAAATAGAAGAGACTCGTACTGGTACTTTGTGGATAGATTAATAAGATTATGCACCACTTGCCTAATAGTCTAATGATGACTCAATAATTAGAGAACATCAGAACAATAATGTATTTGCAAAAAGTAACTCGACCTACCTTTTGTCTTCCAAAACTTAACAATTAGAAAAGCATTTGCTTATATATTTATTTACGAGTACTCTATAATCAGTTGTTTTTATTTATTTATTTTTAACTCTCATCAATCACCATAGGATGTCTATCTTTTAGAGTTATCAACATTCCAAAACTGGAATAATAGTACGGAATCATAGAAAACTAAAATGGTAACAGATTAGCATTATTAGTTGTTTTCTTTTCTTTTTTTTTTTTTTTTTTTTTTTTTTTTTTTTTGGTAAGTAAGTAGCTTTTATTACCAAAGAAAAGAGGGCAAGCCCTCCCCCAAACTACAAAGAGCCAAAACAAGCCAAACAAACACCAAGACAAAAAAATAGGCTAAACAGCCCACCTATACTAGCTTATCAACCCACAACTAAGTTGATGAAGCCATTTACAATGAACTCTCTTCCAAGAACTATTAACAAAACTCCTAGCTCTATTAACTATCTCAAATTGGATAGCTTTACAAATGAACCGAGGATGCACAATGGCTTTATTCCAAAAAGCAAAATTTCTGGCTAGCCACACATGATAGATGACAGCAACCAGAGAAGCTAAGGCACACTTCCTCTGAATAGGATCCTTCACCTGACTTTTCCACCTTTTCCAAGTATTATCAATTGAGAAGAGCTGCTCTTGAATTCCTAATCAACTGCTTATGGTCTTGAGACAGGTCCCGCTATAGGAACAACCAAAGAACAAGTGATCCCTGTCCTCCACCTCCTCCCCACACAATAAGCAAACAGGGTCATTACACACCCCAATACTGGTTAGAGTCCTTGTGGTTCTCAACCTGTTCAACACAGCAAGCTAAGCAATAAAAGTGTGCTTAGGAACATTAAAGGGGTTCCAAATCCATCCACACCAATCAACTGATGCCATTTCCCCCTGAAGCTACTTGTAAACCTCAGAGATCTTATATTTGCTACCCAGCCAACTGTTCAGTTCAAAACCAGCCTTCAATTCCTCCTTTACTGCACACAGTCTTTTCCAAGCCCACCCTCCTGATCTCTTTGGTGTATAGCTCCACCAATCCTGATCTTCTATATAGACAGCATGTACCCAACGCACCCAAAGGGAATCCTCCTTCATGGCAATCTTCCAGACATATTTACCCATAGCAGCCTTATTCCAAGTTATGCAGTTCCTGATTCCTAAACCCCCATTCTTCTTTGGCTTACAAATCCAGTCTCAGGCTAGAGGAGGAGTCTTCTTCAGTACAGCATGCCCACCCCAAAGGTAAGCCCTACACAGCTGTGTAATTTTAGCCATCACACCAGCAAGAAAAAGTAAGCACTGAGCCCAATAAGTATGCATACTCAGCAAGACAAAGTTAACAAGGATTGCTCTAGCTGAATATGATAGGTGCCTACTTGACCAACATGAAATTCTGGTGAGAATTTTAATTAGCCCATCAAAACAACATTTTTTTAATTATCTTGCATTGAAAGGAATTCCCAAATATCTAAAGGGAGTCCGACCCACAACAAAACCAAAAGAACCAAGAATCTGATTCTGGACAGCCTCAGGAACATTACCAAAATACGTAGCTGATTTATCAGCATTAGCCTTCAAACCTCTACACTTCTCAAAGGTTTTGAGACCTCTAATCAGTAACTCAACTGATTTTTTATCACCATGGCAGAACAACATTAGGTTATCAGCAAATACCAGGTGATTTAAACCAATGCTTTTGCATCTTGAGTGAAACTTAAAACTGCTCAGCTTACCTATCTTCTTTAGCAGTCTAGTGAGGCACTCCATCACCACCACAAACAGAAGAGGAGAGATGGGGTTCCCTTGCCTTATTCCCCTCTTACCTTGAAAGAAACCATGCATACCTCCATTAAGCATTATAGAGAAAGAAGGAGTACTCACACAGAACATAACCCACTGAATGAATCTCACAGGGAAGCCAAGACCTTCAAGCATACTCTGAATAAATACCCAGTGTACTGAATCATAGGCTTTCCTAAGGTCTATCTTCATAGTACACCTAGGAGCCGTCCTCTTATTGTTATAATCCCTTAGCATATCCTGGCACACCAATACACTATCCAGAATTGATCTTCCACTTATGAAAGCCCCTTGCACCTCATCAATTAAGCCAGACAACACCTCTTTAATCTCTCACACTGCATCTTAGAAATAATCTTGTATAGGACATTGCAACAAGTAATTGGCCTAAATTGACCAACATTTGAAGCATTCTCCACCTTAGGAACCAGAGTAATAAGAGTAGCATTCACCTGTTTCAGCAGCTTACCAGTAGCAAAGAAGTCAAGAACAGCAGTACACACCTCATCACCCACAATATGCTAAGCAACTTTGAAGAATTTACTGGAAAACCCATTAGGCCCTGGGGATTTATCATCATCAATGCTCCAAAGTGCTTTCCTCACATCTTCCCTGCAATAGGCCCTACATAATTGAACTTTCTGTTCTGCATCCAGCACAGGACCCTCAGCAATTACACTCATATGAATCTTCCCTTCAGGAGCAGAATAAGAGCCTAGCATGCCCTTATAAAAATCAACAAAAGCATCAGCAATGGCAATAGGATCCTGAACAATTTCACCAGTATCCTTCTGAATGCTATGAATGCTATTCTGAAGCCTTCTCCTCCTGATGCAAGCATGAAAGAAAGCTGTGTTAATATCTCCCTCCTTTAACCATATAGCCTTAGCCTTTTGCTTAAGAAATTTTAATTTCCTAGAATGAGCAAGGTTGAACTGTTTTCTAGCTTCAATTTCTTGAGCAGTCAAGGAATCATTTTGAGGGTCAGCATTAAGTTTGACTTGTAACTCAGAAAGAAACAAAGCAGCCTTTGTGTCATCATCTTCCACAGTTGAGGATAACTGATAGTTCAGGTTCTTCAACTCCATCTTCACTGATTTGAGTTTTTGAGTTACCTTAAACATAGTAGTCCCTTGTCTAGTTTGCACCCATGAATCTTCCACAAGTTTACTGAAACCAGCATACTCAGCCCAAACATTGAAGAATTTAAAGGGTTTCCTGCCACTACCAGCATTATCAAGAAAATTTATCATACATGGACAATGGTCCATCAATCCCTTAGGGAGGAAATCAATTCTACATTTCTGGAAACTGCTAATCCAGTCATCATTACCAAGAGCTCTGTCAATCTTAGAATTGACTCTAGAAGCACCTGAAAGGAATGGTGTCCTTCCAACAAGTGTATCCTTCCGATAGAGGGTTCAGAATTATTACAGAGTTAATTCTTCAGTAAGATCAAGTGATCGGAATGCCTAGGTGGAGGCCGCTTTCGATCAGTAATATCAAGGTACAATTGATATTACAGCTTAATCTTAACTGAACCCTTCGGGTCGAACCCAATCAAATCACCGATCCGAGACGACGAATTATTCCGAAAGGATTTAATGAGTCGACAGAGTTTTACGAATACAGACGTCGGATATCGAGCCTAGGGCATCGAGACCGAACGTCGCAAAATCACAAGCGACAAGTACGAGCATAGCCGTAGCTAGGCTAGGCTAACTCATCGCAAGCCCAGGCGCACCATGTGTGTGCTAGGCAAGGCATGATGCCTAGGCGCCATCACAGCCCTAGCATCATGCACTAGGCGCACCATCGCTGGCACTAGGTGCTGGCGTGCGTGCGTGCCTAGCATGGCATCACCATCGCTAGCACCAAGTACTAGCATAGGTGCTTGCCTCGCATCACAGCACGCAAGGCGTGTGCGAGTGCCCAGGCACCATCGCTAGCCTCGCACGACGCACAACACCATCGCAATGCCAAGGGCTTGCGTGCGTGCGTGTGCTTGTGCCTAGGCCTATCGAACCATCGCAGCACGCAGCCTAGACACCATTGCAGGCATGGCACCACGCACAGCACCATTACAATGCCAGGGGCTTGCGTGTGTGTGCGTGTGTGCCTCGCATCCTCACAGCAGTAGCCTCGCACAGCAGCATGCCAGGCAATGCCCTGTGCGTGTGCATGTGCGAATGCCAGTGCGTGCTGGCTAGCAAGCAGCAGCAGCGATGATGCGTGGGGCTGGTGCGTGTGTGCGTGCGATGGAGATGCTGGGCAGCAAGGGAGTGCTTGCTGGCTGGCACGCTAGCTGGCTGCCAGCCTAGCAGCCCATGTGCCGGTTTTGTGTTTGCTTGTGGGGACCAATCAAGGGGCCTTGGGGTGCAAGGCAAATGGTCCCCCCCACCTAACCTTGGGCACTACTCCTTTGCACATGATCATGCCACTTGTCGCAATATGATTTAATTGATTATTTATTTAATTTGGAAATTAAATAAATCATTGATTTTTCAACTCTCCCACATTGGTAGGAGATTGAAAACCAAGGACCCATTTCCCTATAAATACCCTTCAAGGGTGTTGGGAAATGTACAACCTTGAGTGGAATTAAAAAGGCAACTCTTGTAATTAGAGTAAACCTTCGATTCGTAAAACTCATAGTTTTGTTTGTCCGGGTCTTGACTAACCTTCAAGACTTGGGACGCTCGGGTCGGGTCGAGGGTACGATCCGTCGGAGATCTCGTAGTTTCGGGATTTGAAGTAAGAGCTCTTCGGGAGCGAAGCACGCAACAAAGGTATAATTCTTGTTCTTACTCTTGCTTAATTATGTTTATTATACTTGTTAATTGCTTTAATTAAGGGGCGAGTCTTGGGGGGTTTCCTTCCGCGTAGTGTCGGGTCACTACAAAACCCTACAGCACCCTCCTGTTTATTATTCCAAGTATAAAATTGCCCTCTACTTCTGAGATCTCTCAATTGGCTCTATTTGATACACAGTCTAAAGCTCTCAACCTCAGATAAGGTCACAACAGACCCAATTCTGTCATTCAAATTGAGCACATTGTTAAAATCTCCACCTACAATCCATGCACCCTTCACACTCTGACTTATGTTAACAAGCTGAGCCCATAACCAATCTCTTCTACTGCCTTCATTAAAACCATACACCACTGTGTACCAGAACTGCATTCCAGAAGGTTTATGTTGCACTTTTAAATGAATAAACTGACTATCTACAACCTCAATCCCAATACAGAAAACTGCAGGACTCCAAATAACACACACCCTACCACCCTTATGTTGAGAATGATTAGAGGTAACAGACCAATCATCACCAAATTTAGCAAAGACTGAGCCAAAGTTAGCAGCCTTCACCTTAGTCTCTAGGAGCCTAAATAAGCTAATATTATGATGTCTAAGAAACCATAGAACATCACAAATTTTTGTAGCTTTATTCAGGCCCCTCACATTCAAAAAACCAAAATTATCCATGAGAGGTTTTGGTGTAACCACCACCCCCCACACTTCCATACAAAACCCTTCCCATCTTCACTTACTCCCAACATTCTTCTTTTCCTTTTGCCTTCTGTTTCCTCATCTTCTTAGCCTCTTCTTCTAGTTCGTGAATGGATTGCACATGTTCCACTATATCAGCCAAAGGAGAAAATCTCCCCCCCCCCCTGAGAACCCAGGTCTGTGACAAAATTTCTAGGAAAATCAGTATGTTGTTCAGGTTGCTCAGGTTGCTGAACAGGTTGCAGTTCTGTCTGTTTGCCAGCCTTCACAACTGGTCTCCACACCTTCTTAGGCGCTTGAGTATATTGTTCTTCCCTAGATTAAGCCTTAGCGTTAGCCAGCCTAGGGTTAGGGCATTGGCTAGCAGTGTTCCCCCTACCTTTACAAGCTGGGTAGGTCACTGGTTTCCATTCATAGCTCACAGCCTGATGAATCAAACATCCCTTCTCATCTTTAAAAGTGATCTCTTCTACCAACTCACCATCAATTGTAACCTCAATCAAGAGTCACTACAACAAAATAAAGCAAAGATAACATTGAAAAACCATTGCCTAATATGAAAAAAGTGTTGCCTTATAGCTAAGGCAACACATATGAGGCGTAGTTTATGCCCCTGTTGTCTATTCATAAGGCAACACACTTTAGTTCAAAAGCAACAATTTTAAAAGCCAAGGTATAATGATACTTAAGGCAACATTTTTATAAAGGCAACAAATGAAAATTGTTGCCACCTAAGGAGACAATTTGAAATTGTAACCTTATATCATATTATGCAACAACCTTTCAGTTGATGTATTAGCTAGTAATAATACAAAAGTGTTGCCAAATATCTTAAGGCAACACCATTAAAGCGATTATATATAAAAATATAATTAAATGAGCAAAGATGATTAAACATGTGAACTCAACAATACACAATAATCAGTTTAATAGGAAGCTGAACATCAATGTAGAAGAAACTTGATTTTATAACAAAATTCATATCAACTCATTAAAATCCAAAAAATAATATCCAATAAAATTTTACTACAAAATACTCATAAAAATACTAAATAACTTGTAATTCACAATCTAAGCTAGTACATTTCTAATAACACTTAATGTATATTTGTTTATATCTAATTCTGTACATGGGGGAAGGAATGTAACCCTCAAAGAGATGCTAGTAGATCAACTCTTCGTTTTTGTCTTTAATATATATCTTCTTCCATGTACTTGTACGCCCTGTATTACTGATCAAATAACAAAGTTAGAATAATAATTTTTCAAAAACTAAGAAAAATAATTGAAATTCTAAGCAAAGATATAGAAAAAAACGTTTGACTAATATGGCAAGCAAAACATACAAATATCAAGATTCATAAAGCAATTTTTACATTCATCCAAGACCAAAGGAAGGAAATAGACGAACACTAGTTAGTAATGTAATACATCAAATATTCACCATGCATAGATTAGGAAAATAAAGAGTAAATAATACTCCCTCCAATTATATTTGCTCTTCCACTCCAGAGACAAAAAAAAAGTCAAAATGGAAAGAACAATAAAAAAGATTGGAGGGATAGTGAGATAAAATACATAATGAAACAATAGACAAAATAGAAATTATTTGTCACATGTTTAATGGTATAGCCAAACAATTAATCTTATAACTTACCTTATTAAAGTTGTAGTAAAAGATAAACTTCCAACTAAGTTTACTGGACATGAGAGGCAAAGTAGAGTGGAGAAATTGGCCGGTGGAAAATAATCTATGTACATTGTACATTATGATCTTTGAGACACTTTCACAAACTAAGATAAACCTTAGTAAAGAAGACAGGGAAATCAAAGTCTATCACACTATGATTACCCTATGAAATACGATCAATTTATTGTCTAGAGTACATTGTTACATGTTAGAAATAGATATCCTTTAGAACTTGAAAGTGCACCCTTTTAAAAATAGTAGTGATGTGCAGCCTTACATGTATATTAATACATTCTTGATACAAAGAAGTAAGATAGTTGTATGACTTGTATCTAGAATTATCTAGGAAATCATTCTTGTGGGTAGCTCGAAAGACGACAAGATTTTGATTGTTGCTCCTAATTATTATATAAAGTGAGTTATTTTGTTGATCCTAATTAATTTACCCACCCTTTACTTACCATATTCATAATCAAACCATCAAAGCAGCCTATTAATTCCATCATCACATCCAGTCACATACTGACAGCAGCTATAGCTACAAGAACCATCAAATGGCAAAACACACACGCACAACCCCCCTAAAAAAGGAAAGAAATCAAAACAATGAAAACAAAGTAACTCATTAGCTCTATATATATAAAATCACTAATTACATATTACATTCCATCCACTCTGACCTCTTTCTATAAATATCAACAGCTACAAGATCAACAGCTAGAAGATTTTTAACTATAAGTAATAATATTTAGTTCAATTTTATAAGTAGACAACTTAAAATAAACGCAGCAATAAAAAAATGTTCACATCTTAGGCTATACAATAGTGATCTACTCTTTAGAAGACTATTTGGTACTAGAATACTACCATATTGCTAAGGCTACTAACTTCAATCTTTAATTGACACACTCATCTATTTTTGTCGATTGACTTTCATTTTCAAAATAAATCATAACTAGTTATAGTGAAACAATTTTAGTTTGAATATCAATCTTATAAAGGTGTAATTTAGCTACTTTTGTAACTCATCTTGTTTTTTACACTGACATCGATCATTGAGATGAAAACGTTATTTCTAAAAATTTAAAGGGTCTTTGAAATCACTTTTCTTATTAAAATAGACTATGGCTTATTCTTGTAACCTTTAAAAACTTTCAGTTCAGATAATTTCAAGTTGCAATCAATATTGTTCCCTGTATATTACTCCCCCCCATGCCCCATCCCTGCACACTGTTCCTCTTCCTTACCCCTTACCTACACCACTACACCACTAAACAGACAAATTATTCAAAATATATCTTGATGCTAAACATTTAATAGGACATACATACTCCAAAACCATGTTTTCAATTCATAAAGTGTTTTTTATTTTTTTTTTTTTTGTTTTTTTTTAACAACGGCAATGACAACAGCATGGCCTGTTTGCAGCCTATCTGCCTTGTTATCAACGCCAGCAAAAGGCTACCAACAGCGGTAGCAGCAACAGCAGTATGCCAGCAATAGGTAGGGTAACAGCAGCGATCTCCAAGTAGTGGCAGCAACCTAGAAACAGGTTCCAAGGCTTAAAGAATTACCCTAACCTCTAATATAATTAAATTGCTTTTAATGATCCTATGTTGTAAGACTAAGCTTGGTATAATGCATTTTAATCTAGATAGCTCATTATAAAAGGGAAATGTTAAGTTAAAAAGGAAATCAAATTTTATTAAGTGTGAGCTAAATTAAAACAGGAATGTAGATATGTCTGGCATAATCAATTAGCTCCTTCTGAGTTGTAGCCCTATCTATTTTAATCGGCTTCCCAATCAATCCACCTATTTTCATAAGGGTTGATTGACCCAAAAATTAGAGATTCAGATCAGGTAATCTAATCCAAATAGGAACTGCATCCACCTTCTCTTCCTTGAGGCTCAAACCAGGGGACCATTCCTTCATTACAATTGGTTTCCTGTCAAAAATGACAGGTCCTGCTGCCAAAGCCTTCCTTCTTCCCTCAACTTCCTTAAACCTCACCATGAATACACCATTATTCATAGCACAGACATTCTCCATTCCAAACTTACCCCATATTCTTCGAGCAAATGCAGAAAAAACATACAAAGATGGTCTAGCACATAGAACATAACATACCATATAGCTGAATTCCAGTACTCAATCTTGGGCCTGACATCTTCCATTGTCAACTTCAAAGTGTTCTTACCTCCAGTCCCCCCCTTATCGAGATTTGAATATTCCTTAGCAGAAGTAAAATTCAAGCTCTCATCAGTGTAATTCCGAACTTTATCCCTCCAATTCGTCCCCAAGAAACCCCCACTACTAACAGTTCCAAAAATAGGACAACTAGGTTTCGGGGTTTGATTATTATCACAATTAACAGAATTAACTTCAAGATTATCTTTAAGACTATCACAAATCATCATAATTGGGGTTGGATTAACAAAATTTGATTCATGCTTATTATCAGTTTGACAATCCAGACTAAGCCCATTTTCAATCGAAATCTTTGAACTACCATTAGGAATCAAATTGGGCGAATTATGGTGAATTACCTCTAGCCATTGCTGAAATTGATCCCTATGAAATTCCTTCTCCTCCTTAGATACCTCTTTCACCCGAATCTCATCCTCCATTGCACCCTCCAGCCATCTTTCAATAGAGACATCAACGGAGCCAATTTCGCCTTCTTCCTTCTTTGAGAGTCGTTTAAATCCAGGAGATGCTTTCTTCTTCTTCTTGGACTTGGAATTAGAAGCCTTCTTCCCCTTCTTTTTAGCCTTTTCCATGGAAGAAGATCGAAGCAGAGTAAAGAAACGAGAAAGGCGGGAATAGAGTACCCACGCAAACCAGAATTCTCTAACTTTTCAATGTGCTTTATTGCCATGGCCACAAAAAATATGCTATGTGCTATTTTCCATGCATTATTAACCTTTTAGGATTATTAAAATAGAATGTTGAAATGGTTGGATTATTTACGTAAAACTTTCCTAGGCTTTTAGTATGCAAAAATGTTAGTTACCCATAATAATTAAACATATCTTGCATCTGATGCATGGTGATGAGACTTGTTAAAAGAAAAAGGATTAGAGGTTTCAACTAAAATTTGCAAATTAAATGATAAAGTTTGCAATACTAAAAATTACTATACTTGAACCTCTTTTTTTATTACTTATTTTTATTTTTATATTTTGATAGATTGCACAAAGTAACTAATTAAGGGTGTGTTCTATTCACCTGATTTTTACTTATCTGAACTTAACTGAACTTATCTGAACTTATCAACCCTTATTTAAACTTATCTGAACTTATTACACCTTATTAACACTTATTAAGACTTATTAGACCTTATTAACACTTATAAGACTTTATGGCTCACGATTTGCTGTTGGCAATGGAGAAAAAACGCTCTTCTGGGATCATCTTTGGTGTTCTGAGGTCCCTTTGAGTAGTATAGTTACTCAAGCACTACCTATGGAGCTTGCAGGAGCAACAGTAGCAGAGATGTGGGAGGAGAATATAGGGTGGAGATGGAATATTTTTGCCCCTTTTCTACCTTCAGAAATGCTGAAAATCATTCAAAGTCATGAACTTCGAGTTGACCCAAACGTTGGAGACCTTATTTACTGGAAGGACAGTAAACATGGTAAATTTTCTATTAAGTCTGCTCTTAGTATAATGAGGCATGAAACTGATATTGTGGATGATGACTGTTGGGATACGATTTGGAGTGCTCCTGTCCAGCAAAGGATTCATGCCTTCTTGTGGCTAGCCTGCCATGATAGACTTCTTGGAAACTTAAATCGATACAAGAGGAAGTTAACTGATGAGGCTAAGTGCTTTATTTGTGGGGCTAGTGAGGAAAGCAATCTCCACATCCTTCGAGACTGCCCTAATGCTAGGAGTATATGGAGAAAAATCATCCCTCAAGATATATATGGATACAATTTTCTCAAGGCTCCCTCAAGGAGTGGCTCACACGAAACTTGAAGCACACAAATAGGGATGATGAGGAATGTTGGGCTACATACTTTGGAGTTACAACATGGTGGATTTGGAGATGGCGAATTGTTATACTTTCAATCGAAGTGATGAAATTCCGGTGGACATTAGTGCATTCTTGCATATTAGATATACTGAGGCATGTAGGGCAGTTAAAGAAGCCTTGGAGAACTCTCCTCATAAACCTGTGCAAAGAGTATAAAAAAACATCAACTGGCATGCTCCTGATGATGGTTGTTATGCTTTAAATTGTGATGGAGCAGCCAAAGGATGTCCAAGATCTGCTGGGGGAGGAGGAATTATCAGGGATCAAGAAGGTCGATTTGTCTCGGCTTTTGCAGCTAACTTTGGGGTATGCTCAGCCTTTAGAGCTGAAATCAGGGCACTCACCAGGGGTCTTGAACTTGCCAAAAACCTGCAATTTTCGAAGTTGGAAATACAATAGCTTGGTGTGTGTTCAAGCTCTACGGCAACAAGAAGTACCAAGGGAAGAGAACAGCCATATGATTCAATTTTGTCAGAAGCTGTTAACAGAAACGGGATGGCAAGTGAAGGTGGCTCACGTATATCGAGAAGGGAATAGAGCGGTGGATTGGTTGGCCAACCGCGGAGCCTCTCTAGACTCTCATTTGATTATCATTACAGTAGTTCTGTCAGAGTTGGGTCGTATCTTAGAGGAGGATGCTAGGGGGGTGGCTTTCCCACGCCTAGTTCCTCCGTAGTTTAGCGTCTTTGCTTTTTTGGTTCTTTAGTTTTCGTGTTTGTTTTTTTTTTTTTTCCATGTTGCTTTCTTTTCTTTGGTTACTGGCTAACCTCTTTTGAATCAAAAAAAAAAAAAAAAAACTTATAAGACTTTATTAGACATTATTTGTCATTCTTGAAACATATTGTATAACATATTGGTAATATGAGTACATAATAATATATTAAAATAAAAGCAAAAAAATATGAAAATATTAGCATTTTTATTATTTCAAAAATAAATAAAAACAATCAAAAGTGTATGTAGCAATAACACTAAATAAAATTTTAATCTTCTAAAAGTATGCTTCATCATCATCATCTGTCATCACTTTCTTCTTCCGTATCATCCTCTACGACACCTCCAACCGACTTTCATATATCTTTTGTTAATTTATCCCGAATACGGTTCATAGCTTTTTTCCTTTGGTTATCATACATATTATAATCTGCTCTAGTCTCCATTTCTTCAACCTCTTAAAATATTGGTATCCCTAATTCAATTCGTATAGAAGGATGAAATTGTGAAGCGTAAATGTTGCAACAATGATAGACAATTGAAATGCTTCATCCATCGGTGGCATCATCTTTAATATCTTCCATTTTTTGTTTAATACGCCGAAACATCTTTCAATTGTTGTACATAAAGATGAATGTCCATAATTATAATGCTCTAAGTTTCCAATAGGTGGACCCCTTTCTTCAAAATCTGGCATATGATACCTCAAGTCTTTGCCAAGATGTGGGCTTGGATATGTCGAGTCAACTAAAAAGTATTTTCCTTTTCATTCAGAAGAAAATATTAGTATACACTAAAAATAAAGGTAGCATATTTTTCTAAGTAATAAGTAATAACAATTTTAAACTTTAAATAGTATCTGAAGGTGGATGGGAAAATTTCTTGGTTACATCACCTAAACAATGTGTCCAAACTGTCGTGTCATGTGCACTTCCTTCGAAGCCCACATTAAGAAAAGTAAATATCATGTTAAACCAACACGCAGCCATGACATTCCATGTTTTGTTTCCTTTACGTCCTCTATATATGGCTTACCACCAACATCATCAACAATTGCTTCTACATGGCTTTCATCCAAAGCTTTGACATAATCCTAAGAAGGAACTTTTTTTTTTTTTTTTTTTTGTTTAATATAAGAATGATAAAAATGTAGCATGTTAGGATAAAAATTTTCACTAATTAAATACATTAAAATTGTTACCTTGAAAAATGGCCAATATAATGAATTGTTAAAACTGCACTAAATTATATAAAAATGGTTGATATCGAATGTTGAGATCTCTCCGCAGCATCACGATATGAATTAGCTTTAGCCATCATGAATAGACATATACCGACTTGCTCTTCAACGTGTATAAATCGATCATCATATAATAAATCAACTAGTTCTTTTCCTCTTAATAATTCAACAAGGTTTATGAAGATATCTTTATCAACCCTTAGTTGCTCTTTACACAAATTAGGATGTCCAGTCAATAACCTATGTATCCACTCACTTCCAGGTTCACCCCCTACATGTAGAGGCATTCGTTCTATTTGAGTAAGTAATCTCTTCAACTCGTGCAAGGCAATATACATCATACAATTTTGGTGCAATGTTTCGTTCATTCTACAAATCAAAATAAAAGTTAATTTCTCAAAAAAAAAAAAAAAAAAATCAACGAATACATAATTAATCTGTTCATACTTGTCTTTGGAACATAATAAAATAAAGTTTCACATATCACAATAAAAATACATTTATCAAAATAAATTAATTAACAAAATTTAACTTGTCCCATATTGGAAAAAATGAAACTTACACGCCCAAACTTTAAAATAACAAGTGCTAAGAATCTTAGATGACTTATGATAGTTTAATAATGTCATGTTTAATGACTAATTAGAAATTAGGGGTTATCTTTCATAATATAAAAAATTGGGGATTACCGTTGAGAAACTAAAAAAGTAGGGGATTACCATTGGAAATTTCCCATAAATAAATATTACTCTTATGACAAATGTGTCCACACCGGTGTGCCTTGCTATACTAATTTATAATGATAAAAATTTATTTTAGGAAATTTTGTCTAAAACTACTCTAAAAATAGGGTTATTTGTGAACAACTACCCGTTTGTTTTTTTTATTTGTTTAGAACGCAAGTCATGAAACGTTTGGGTAGCACTACCCAATAACGTTTTCCATCCAATTAAGATGTTATTGGGGCCCACTTTTTCACTTTTTCCATCTAATTAACTCCCCCTAACTACCATCTCTCCTCCCTTATTAATTTCCCTCCATTCTCACTCGATAGTTGGGGGAGTTAATTAGGTGGTAAAAAGTGAAAATGTAGGCCTCAGTATCGTCTTTATTGGACGGAAAACGTTATTGGGTAGTGGTACCCAAACGTTTCATAACTTGCGGCTAGTTTAAACAAATTAAAAAAAAAAAAAAAGAAAAGAAAAAAACGGGTAGTTGTTAACAAATAACCCTATCTTTAGAGTAGTTATAGACAAAATTTCCTTTATTTTATATCAACTAAATTAAACATATATATTTTAGCTGAATTTAATAGAAATGGATCAAGAAATAAAATATGGAAGAAATACATACTAACTATAGTTTTTAATTCGTCAAAAAAAAAAAAACCATTGTTTTAAAAAATTCTTAACAAACAGTATAAAATGTAGAAACCAACTTAATTAAAATTAAACCAAACCACTAAACTTTGTAAATGTACTTAGTAGAAAAATCAAATAAAATAGCTAAGGAGTAGTGAAGCTAAGCAAATTTCATGTTGAGTATCTTCCTCACCTGAAGCAAAATATTCTCAAAAAAGCAAAATAATAGAAGTCGTTGAGACCAGAATTGCTGTTTTGGAAAGATGGAGATAGTGACTATTCACTATTTCCTCTGTTTTTAAATACTTGCTCCATTTCTTCATTTGCAGAGTTTTAGGAGAACTTGGAGAAAGTAATGAAATATGGAGGTAGTGGGGTAGGTGGAAGAATAAAAAATTGTGAAAAAAAAATAGTTGAGAGAATTGGAGGAGAGATTATATGAAATTAATAAAATATAATTTATGTTGAGTCCAGTAGCTGAGAGAGTTGAATTAAATATTGTAAAAGCTTTCCAATTAAGGAAATGAATCAAGTATTTAAAAAGGCTGGAAATAGAAAGTGGAGCAAGTATTTAAAAATGGATTGAGTATTAAGCAATAATAATCCGAAAAAATCTTATTTGAATCATCTCAATGTAAATCTCATTAATATTTAATTTTTTAATAAATTTTTCATGTTGATAATTACAGATATTTAATGTTAAAATTGTGTGTGGTAACATGATATAAAAAACTTGTCAACTAAAAAAACCGGAGGATATGTATAAACTTAAAATATATAAAATGATCCATAATGGAAAAAGTAAGCCTCAAAAGTTGGTCATGCGAATCATATTCTGCTTATTGTAGTATCAAGGTACAATTGATATTACAGCTTAATCTTAACTGAACCCTTCGGGTCGAACCCAATCAAATCACCGATCCGAGACGACGAATTATTCCGAAAGGATTTAATGAGTCGACAGAGTTTTACGAATACAGACGTCGGATATCGAGCCTAGGGCATCGAGACCGAACGTCGCAAAATCACAAGCGACAAGTACGAGCATAGCCGTAGCTAGGCTAGGCTAGCTCATCGCAAGCCCAGGCGCACCATGTGTGTGCTAGGCAAGGCATGATGCCTAGGCGCCATCACAGCCCTAGCATCATGCACTAGGCGCACCATCGCTGGCACTAGGTGCTGGCGTGCGTGCGTGCCTAGCATGGCATCACCATCGCTAGCACCAAGTACTAGCATAGGTGCTTGCCTCGCATCACAGCACGCAAGGCGTGTGCGAGTGCCCAGGCACCATCGCTAGCCTAGCACGACGCACAACACCATCGCAATGCCAAGGGCTTGCGTGCGTGCGTGTGCTTGTGCCTAGGCCTATCGAACCATCGCAGCACGCAGCCTAGACACCATTGCAGGCATGGCACCACGCACAGCACCATTACAATGCCAGGGGCTTGCGTGTGTGTGCGTGTGTGCCTCGCATCCTCACAGCAGTAGCCTCGCACAGCAGCATGCCAGGCAATGCCCTGTGCGTGTGCATGTGCGAATGCCAGTGCGTGCTGGCTAGCAAGCAGCAGCAGCGATGATGCGTGGGGCTGGTGCGTGTGTGCGTGCGATGGAGATGCTGGGCAGCAAGGGAGTGCTTGCTGGCTGGCACGCTAGCTGGCTGCCAGCCTAGCAGCCCATGTGCCGGTTTTGTGTTTGCTTGTGGGGACCAATCAAGGGGCCTTGGGGTGCAAGGCAAATGGTCCCCCCCACCTAACCTTGGGCACTACTCCTTTGCACATGATCATGCCACTTGTCGCAATATGATTTAATTGATTATTTATTTAATTTGGAAATTAAATAAATCATTGATTTTTCAACTCTCCCACATTGGTAGGAGATTGAAAACCAAGGACCCATTTCCCTATAAATACCCTTCAAGGGTGTTGGGAAATGTACAACCTTGAGTGGAATTAAAAAGGCAACTCTTGTAATTAGAGTAAACCTTCGATTCGTAAAACTCATAGTTTTGTTTGTCCGGGTCTTGACTAACCTTCAAGACTTGGGACGCTCGGGTCGGGTCGAGGGTACGATCCGTCGGAGATCTCGTAGTTTCGGGATTTGAAGTAAGAGCTCTTCGGGAGCGAAGCACGCAACAAAGGTATAATTCTTGTTCTTACTCTTGCTTAATTATGTTTATTATACTTGTTAATTGCTTTAATTAAGGGGCGAGTCTTGGGGGGTTTCCTTCCGCGTAGTGTCGGGTCACTACAAAACCCTACAGCACCCTCCTGTTTATTATTCCAAGTATAAAATTGCCCTCTACTTCTGAGATCTCTCAATTGGCTCTATTTGATACACAGTCTAAAGCTCTCAACCTCAGATAAGGTCACAACAGACCCAATTCTGTCATTCAAATTGAGCACATTGTTAAAATCTCCACCTACAATCCATGCACCCATCACACTCTGACTTATGTTAACAAGCTGAGCCCATAACCAATCTCTTCTACTGCCTTCATTAAAACCATACACCACTGTGTACCAGAACTGCATTCCAGAAGGTTTATGTTGCACTTTTAAATGAATAAACTGACTATCTACAACCTCAATCCCAATACAGAAAACTGCAGGACTCCAAATAACACACACCCTACCACCCTTATGTTGAGAATGATTAGAGGTAACAGACCAATCATCACCAAATTTAGCAAAGACTGAGCCAAAGTTAGCAGCCTTCACCTTAGTCTCTAGGAGCCTAAATAAGCTAATATTATGATGTCTAAGAAACCATAGAACATCACAAATTTTTGTAGCTTTATTCAGGCCCCTCACATTCAAAAAACCAAAATTATCCATGAGAGGTTTTGGTGTAACCACCACCCCCACACTTCCATACAAAACCCTTCCCATCTTCACTTACTCCCAACATTCTTCTTTTCCTTTTGCCTTCTGTTTCCTCATCTTCTTAGCCTCTTCTTCTAGTTCATGAATGGATTGCACATGTTCCACTATATCAGCCAAAGGAGAAAATCTCCCCCCCCCCCCTGAGAACCCAGGTCTGTGACAAAATTTCTAGGAAAATCAGTATGTTGCTCAAGTTGCTGAACAGGTTGCAGTTCTGTCTGTTTGCCAGCCTTCACAACTGGTCTCCACACCTTCTTAGGCGCTTGAGTATATTGTTCTTCCCTAGATTTAGCCTTAGCGTTAGCCAGCCTAGGGTTAGGGCATTGGCTAGCAGTGTTCCCCCTACCTTTACAAGCTGGGTAGGTCACTGGTTTCCATTCATAGCTCACAGCCTGATGAATCAAACATCCCTTCTCATCTTTAAAAGTGATCTCTTCTACCAACTCACCATCAATTGTAACCTCAATCAAGAGTCACTACAAAAAAATAAAGCAAAGATAACATTGAAAAACCATTGCCTAATATGAAAAAAGTGTTGCCTTATAGCTAAGGCAACACATATGAGGCGTAGTTTATGCCCCCGTTGTCTATTCATAAGGCAACACATTTTAGTTCAAAAGCAACAATTTTAAAAGCCAAGGTATAATGATACTTAAGGCAACATTTTTATAAAGGCAACAAATGAAAATTGTTGCCACCTAAGGAGACAATTTGAAATTGTAACCTTATATCATATTATGCAACAACCTTTCAGTTGATGTATTAGCTAGTAATAATACAAAAGTGTTGCCAAATATCTTAAGGCAACACCATTAAAGCGATTATATATAAAATTATAATTAAATGAGCAAAGATGATTAAACATGTGAACTCAACAATACACAATAATCAGTTTAATAGGAAGCTGAACATCAATGTAGAAGAAACTTGATTTTATAACAAAATTCATATCAACTCATTAAAATCCAAAAAATAATATCCAATAAAATTTTACTACAAAATACTCATAAAAATACTAAATAACTTGTAATTCACAATCTAAGCTAGTACATTTCTAATAACACTTAATGTATATTTGTTTATATCTAATTCTGTACATGGGGGAAGGAATGTAACCCTCAAAGAGATGCTAGTAGATCAACTCTTCGTTTTTGTCTTTAATATATATCTTCTTCCATGTACTTGTACGCCCTGTATTACTGATCAAATAACAAAGTTAGAATAATAATTTTTCAAAAACTAAGAAAAATAATTGAAATTCTAAGCAAAGATATAGAAAAAAACGTTTGACTAATATGGCAAGCAAAACATACAAATATCAAGATTCATAAAGCAATTTTTACATTCATCCAAGACCAAAGGAAGGAAATAGACGAACACTAGTTAGTAATGTAATACATCAAATATTCACCATGCATAGATTAGGAAAATAAAGAGTAAATAATACTCCCTCCAATTATATTTGCTCTTCCACTCCAGAGACAAAAAAAAAGTCAAAATGGAAAGAACAATAAAAAAGATTGGAGGGATAGTGAGATAAAATACATAATGAAACAATAGACAAAATAGAAATTATTTGTCACATGTTTAATGGTATAGCCAAACAATTAATCTTATAACTTACCTTATTAAAGTTGTAGTAAAAGATAAACTTCCAACTAAGTTTACTAGACATGAGAGGCAAAGTAGAGTGGAGAAATTGGCCGGTGGAAAATAATCTATGTACATTGTACATTATGATCTTTGAGACACTTTCACAAACTAAGATAAACCTTAGTAAAGAAGACAGGGAAATCAAAGTCTATCACACTATGATTACCCTATGAAATACGATCAATTTATTGTCTAGAGTACATTGTTACATGTTAGAAATAGATATCCTTTAGAACTTGAAAGTGCACCCTTTTAAAAATAGTAGTGATGTGCAGCCTTACAGGTATATTAATACATTCTTGAAACAAAGAAATAAGATAGTTGTATGACTTGTATCTAGAATTATCTAGGAAATCATTCTTGTGGGTAGCTCGAAAGACGACAAGATTTTGATTGTTGCTCCTAATTATTATATAAAGTGAGTTATTTTGTTGATCCTAATTAATTTACCCACCCTTTACTTACCAGATTCATAATCAAACCATCAAAGCAGCCTATTAATTCCATCATCACAACCAGTCACATACTGACAGCAGCTATAGCTACAAGAACCATCAAATGGCAAAACACACACGCACAACCCCCCTAAAAAAGGAAAGAAATCAAAACAATGAAAACAAAGTAACTCATTAGCTCTATATATATAAAATCACTAATTACATATTACATTCCATCCACTCTGACCTCTTTCTATAAATATCAACAGCTACAAGATCAACAGCTAGAAGATTTTTAACTATAAGTAATAATATTTAGTTCAATTTTATAAGTAGACAACTTAAAATAAACGCAGCAATAAAAAAAATGTTCACATCTTAGGCTATACAATAGTGATCTACTCTTTAGAAGACTATTTGGTACTAGAATACTACCATATTGCTAAGGCTACTAACTTCAATCTTTAATTGACACACTCATCTATTTTTGTCGATTGACTTTCATTTTCAAAATAAATCATAACTAGTTATAGTGAAACAATTTTAGTTTGAATATCAATCTTATAAAGGTGTAATTTAGCTACTTTTGTAACTCATCTTGTTTTTTACACTGACATCGATCATTGAGATGAAAACGTTATTTCTAAAAATTTAAAGGGTCTTTGAAATCACTTTTCTTATTAAAATAGACTATGGATTATTCTTGTAACCTTTAAAAACTTTCACTTCAGATAATTTCAAGTTGCAATCAATATTGTTCCCTGTATATTACTCCCCCCATGCCCCATCCCTGCACACTGTTCCTCTTCCTTACCCCTTACCTACACCACTACACCACTACACCACTAAAAAGACAAATTATTCAAAATATATCTTGATGCTAAACATTTAATAGGACATACATACTCCAAAACCATGTTTTCAATTCATAAAGTGTTTTTTATTTTTTTTTTTTTGTTTTTTTTTAACAACGGCAATGACAACATCATGGCCTGTTTGCAGCCTATCTGCCTTGTTATCAACGCCAGCAAAAGGCTACCAACAGCGGTAGCAGCAACAGCAGTATGCCAGCAATAGGTAGGGTAACAGCAGCGATCTCCAAGTAGTGGCAGCAACCTAGAAACAGGTTCCAAGGCTTAAAGAATTACCCTAACCTCTAATATAATTAAATTGCTTTTAATGATCCTATGTTGTAAGACTAAGCTTGGTATAATGCATTTTAATCTAGATAGCTCATTATAAAAGGGAAATGTTAAGTTAAAAAGGAAATCAAATTTTATTAAGTGTGAGCTAAATTAAAACAGGAATGTAGATATGTCTGGCATAATCAATTAGCTCCTTCAGAGCTGTAGCCCTATCTATTTTAATCGGCTTCCCAATCAATCCACCTATTTTCATAAGGGTTGATTGACCCAAAAATTAGAGATTCAGATCAGGTAATCTAATCCAAATAGGAACTGCATCCACCTTCTCTTCCTTGAGGCTCAAACCAGGGGACCATTCCTTCATTACAATTGGTTTCCTGTCAAAAATGACAGGTCCTGCTGTCAAAGCCTTCCTTCTTCCCTCAACTTCCTTAAACCTCACCATGAATACACCATTATTCATAGCACAGACATTCTCCATTCCAAACTTACCCCATATTCTTCGAGCAAATGCAGAAAAAACATACAAAGATGGTCTAGCACATAGAACATAACATACCATATAGCTGAATTCCAGTACTCAATCTTGGGCCTGACATCTTCCATTGTCAACTTCAAAGTGTTCTTACCTCCAGTCCCCCCCTTATCGAGATTTGAATATTCCTTAGCAGAAGTAAAATTCAAGCTCTCATCAGTGTAATTCCGAACTTTATCCCTCCAATTCGTCCCCAAGAAACCCCCACTACTAACAGTTCCAAAAATAGGACAACTAGGTTTCGGGGTTTGATTATTATCACAATTAACAGAATTAACTTCAAGATTATCTTTAAGACTATCACAAATCATCATAATTGGGGTTGGATTAACAAAATTTGATTCATGCTTATTATCAGTTTGACAATCCAGACTAAGCCCATTTTCAATCGAAATCTTTGAACTACCATTAGGAATCAAATTGGGCGAATTATGGTGAATTACCTCTAGCCATTGCTGAAATTGATCCCTATGAAATTCCTTCTCCTCCTTAGATACCTCTTTCACCCGAATCTCATCCTCCATTGCACCCTCCAGCCATCTTTCAATAGAGACATCAACGGAGCCAATTTCGCCTTCTTCCTTCTTTGAGAGTCGTTTAAATCCAGGAGATGCTTTCTTCTTCTTCTTGGACTTGGAATTAGAAGCCTTATTCCCCTTCTTTTTAGCCTTTTCCATGGAAGAAGATCGAAGCAGAGTAAATAAACGAGAAAGGCGGGAATAGAGTACCCACGCAAACCAGAATTCTCTAACTTTTCAATGTGCTTTATTGCCATGGCCACAAAAAATATGCTATGTGCTATTTTCCATGCATTATTAACCTTTTAGGATTATTAAAATAGAATGTTGAAATGGTTGGATTATTTACGTAAAACTTTCCTAGGCTTTTAGTATGCAAAAATGTTAGTTACCCATAATAATTAAACATATCTTGCATCTGATGCATGGTGATGAGACTTGTTAAAAGAAAAAGGATTAGAGGTTTCAACTAAAATTTGCAAATTAAATGATAAAGTTTGCAATACTAAAAATTACTATACTTGAACCTCTTTTTTTATTACTTATTTTTATTTTTATATTTTGATAGATTGCACAAAGTAACTAATTAAGGGTGTGTTCTATTCACCTGATTTTTACTTATCTGAACTTAACTGAACTTATCTGAACTTATCAACCCTTATTTAAACTTATCTGAACTTATTACACCTTATTAACACTTATTAAGACTTATTAGACCTTATTAACACTTATAAGACTTTATGGCTCACGAGTTGCTGTTGGCAATGGAGAAAAAACGCTCTTCTGGGATCATCTTTGGTGTTCTGAGGTCCCTTTGAGTAGTATAGTTACTCAAGCACTACCTATGGAGCTTGCAGGAGCAACAGTAGCAGAGATGTGGGAGGAGAATATAGGGTGGAGATGGAATATTTTTTCCCCTTTTCTACCTTCAGAAATGCTGAAAATCATTCAAAGTCATGAACTTCGAGTTGACCCAAACGTTGGAGACCTTATTTACTGGAAGGACAGTAAACATGGTAAATTTTCTATTAAGTCTGCTCTTAGTATAATGAGGCATGAAACTGATATTGTGGATGATGACTGTTGGGATACGATTTGGAGTGCTCCTGTCCAGCAAAGGATTCATGCCTTCTTGTGGCTAGCCTGCCATGATAGACTTCTTGGAAACTTAAATCGATACAAGAGGAAGTTAACTGATGAGGCTAAGTGCTTTATTTGTGGGGCTAGTGAGGAAAGCAATCTCCACATCCTTCGAGACTGCCCTAATGCTAGGAGTATATGGAGAAAAATCATCCCTCAAGATATATATGGATACAATTTTCTCAAGGCTCCCTCAGGGAGTGGCTCACACGAAACTTGAAGCACACAAATAGGGATGATGAGGAATGTTGGGCTACATACTTTGGAGTTACAACATGGTGGATTTGGAGATGGCGAATTGTTATACTTTCAATCGAAGTGATGAAATTCCGGTGGACATTAGTGCATTCTTGCATATTAGATATACTGAGGCATGTAGGGCAGTTAAAGAAGCCTTGGAGAACTCTCCTCATAAACCTGTGCAAAGAGTATAAAAAAACATCAACTGGCATGCTCCTGATGATGGTTGTTATGCTTTAAATTGTGATGGAGCAGCCAAAGGATGTCAAAGATCTGCTGGGGGAGGAGGAATTATCAGGGATCAAGAAGGTCGATTTGTCTCGGCTTTTGCAGCTAACTTTGGGGTATGCTCAGCCTTTAGAGCTGAAATCAGGGCACTCACCAGGGGTCTTGAACTTGCCAAAAACCTGCAATTTTCGAAGTTGGAAATACAATAGCTTGGTGTGTGTTCAAGCTCTACGGCAACAAGAAGTACCAAGGGAAGAGAACAGCCATATGATTCAATTTTGTCAGAAGCTGATAAAGGAAACGGGATGGCAAGTGAAGGTGGCTCACGTATATCGAGAAGGGAATAGAGCGGTGGATTGGTTGGCCAACCGCGGAGTCTCTCTAGACTCTCATTTGATTATCATTACAGTAGTTCTGTCAGAGTTGGGTCGTATCTTAGAGGAGGATGCTAGGGGGGTGGCTTTCCCACGCCTAGTTCCTCCGTAGTTTCGCGTCTTTGCTTTTTTGGTTCTTTAGTTTTCGTGTTTGTTTTTTTTTTTCCATGTTGCTTTCTTTTCTTTGGTTACTGGCTAACCTCTTTTGAATCAAAAAAAAAAAAAAAAAAAACTTATAAGATTTTATTAGACATTATTTGTCATTCTTGAAACATATTGTATAACATATTGGTAATATGAGTACATAATAATATATTAAAATAAAAGCAAAAAAATATGAAAATATTAGCATTTTTATTATTTCAAAAATAAATAAAAACAATCAAAAGTGTATGTAGCAATAACACTAAATAAAATTTTAATCTTCTAAAAGTATGCTTCATCATCATCATCTGTCATCACTTTCTTCTTCCGTATCATCCTCTACGACACCTCCAACCGACTTTCATATATCTTTTGGTAATTTATCCCGAATTCGGTTCATAGCTTTTTTCCTTTGGTTATCATACATATTATAATCTGCTCTAGTCTCCATTTCTTTAACCTCTTAAAATATTGGTATCCCTAATTCAATTCGTATAGAAGGATGAAATTGTGAAGCGTAAATGTTGCAACAATGATAGACAATTGAAATGCTTCATCCATCGGTGGCATCATCTTTAATATCTTCCATTTTTTGTTTAATACGCCGAAACATCTTTCAATTGTTGTACATAAAGAGGAATGTCCATAATTATAATGCTCTAAGTTTCCAATAGGTGGACCCCTTTCTTCAAAATCTGGCATATGATACCTCAAGCCTTTGCCAAGATGTGGGCTTGGATATGTCGAGTCAACTAAAAAGTATTTTCCTTTTCATTCAGAAGAAAATATTAGTATACACTAAAAATAAAGGTAGCATATTTTTCTAAGTAATAAGTAATAACAATTTTAAACTTTAAATAGTATCTGAAGGTGGATGGGAAAATTTCTTGGTTACATCACCTAAACAATGTGTCCAAACTGTCGTGTCATGTGCACTTCCTTCGAAGCCCACATTAAGAAAAGTAAATATCATGTTAAACCAACACGCAGCCATGACATTCCATGTTTTGTTTCCTTTACGTCCTCTATATATGGCTTACCACCAACATCATCAACAATTGCTTCTACATGGCTTTCATCCAAAGCTTTGACATAATCCTAAGAAGGAACTTTTTTTTTTTTTTTTTTTGTTTAATATAAGAACGATAAAAATGTAGCATGTTAGGATAAAAATTTTCACTAATTAAATACATTAAAATTGTTACCTTGAAAAATGGCCAATATAATGAATTGTTAAAACTGCACTAAATTATATAAAAAAGGTTGATATCGAATGTTGAGATCTCTCCGCAGCATCACGATATGAATTAGCTTTAGCCATCATGAATAGACATATACCGACTTGCTCTTCAACGTGTATAAATCGATCATCATATAATAAATCAACTAGTTCTTTTCCTCTTAATAATTCAACAAGGTTTATGAAGATATCTTTATCAACCCTTAGTTGCTCTTTACACAAATTAGGATGTCCAGTCAATAACCTATGTATCCACTCACTTCCAGGTTCACCCCCTACATGTAGAGGCATTCGTTCTATTTGAGTAAGTAATCTCTTCAACTCGTGCAAGGCAATATACATCATACAATTTTGGTGCAATGTTTCGTTCATTCTACAAATCAAAATAAAAGTTAATTTCTCAAAAAAAAAAAAAAAAAAAATCAACGAATACGTAATTAATCTGTTCATACTTGTCTTTGGAACATAATAAAATAAAGTTTCACATATCACAATAAAAATACATTTATCAAAATAAATTAATTAACAAAATTTAACTTGTCCCATATTGGAAAAAATGAAACTTACACGCCCAAACTTTAAAATAACAAGTGCTAAGAATCTTAGATGACTTATGATAGTTTAATAATGTCATGTTTAATGACTAATTAGAAATTAGGGGTTATCTTTCATAATATAAAAAATTGGGGATTACCGTTGAGAAACTAAAAAAGTAGGGGATTACCATTGGAAATTTCCCATAAATAAATATTACTCTTATGACAAATGTGTCCACACCGGTGTGCCTTGCCATACTAATTTATAATGATAAAAATTTATTTTAGGAAATTTTGTCTAAAACTACTCTAAAAATAGGGTTATTTGTGAACAACTACCCGTTTGTTTTTTTTTATTTGTTTAGAACGCAAGTCATGAAACGTTTGGGTAGCACTACCCAATAACGTTTTCCATCCAATTAAGATGTTATTGGGGCCCACTTTTTCACTTTTTCCATCTAATTAACTCCCCCTAACTACCATCTCTCCTCCCTTATTAATTTCCCTCCATTCTCACTCGGTAGTTGGGGGAGTTAATTAGGTGGTAAAAAGTGAAAATGTAGGCCTCAGTATCGTCTTTATTGGACGGAAAACGTTATTGGGTAGTGGTACCCAAACGTTTCATAACTTGCGGCTAGTTCTAAACAAATTAAAAAAAAAAAAAAAGAAAAGAAAAAAACGGGTAGTTGTTAACAAATAACCCTATCTTTAGAGTAGTTATAGACAAAATTTCCTTTATTTTATATCAACTAAATTAAACATATATATTTTAGCTGAATTTAATAGAAATGGATCAAGAAATAAAATATGGAAGAAATACATACTAACTATAGTTTTTAATTCGTCAAAAAACAAAAAAAACCATTGTTTTAAAAAATTCTTAACAAACAGTATAAAATGTAGAAACCAACTTAATTAAAATTAAACCAAACCACTAAACTTTGTAAAGGTACTTAGTAGAAAAATCAAATAAAATAGCTAAGGAGTAGTGAAGCTAAGCAAATTTCATGTTGAGTATCTTCCTCACCTGAAGCAAAATATTCTCAAAAAAGCAAAATAATAGAAGTCGTTGAGACCAGAATTGCTGTTTTGGAAAGATGGAGATAGTGACTATTCACTATTTCCTCTGTTTTTAAATACTTGCTCCATTTCTTCATGTGCAGAGTTTTAGGAGAACTTGGAGAAAGTAATGAAATATGGAGGTAGTGGGGTAGGTGGAAGAATAAAAAATTGTAAAAAAACAAAAGTAGTTGAGAGAATTGGAGGAGAGATTATATAAAATTAATAAAATATGATTTATGTTGAGTCTTGTAGTTGAGAGAGTTAAATTAAATATTGTAAATGCTTTCCAATGAAGGAAATGAAGCAAGTATTTAAAAGGGCTGGAAATGAAAAGTGGGGCAAGTATTTAAAAATGGAGGGAGTATTAAGCAATAATCCGAAAAAATCTTGTTTTAATCATCTCAATGTAAATCTTATTAATATTTAATTTTTTTAATAAATTTTTCATATTGATAATTATAGACATTTAATTTTAAAATTGTGTATGGTAAAATGATATAAGAAACTTGTCAACTAAAAAAAAAATAGAGGATATGTATAAACTTAAAATATATAAAATGATCCATAATGGAAAAAGTAAGCCTCAAAAGTTGGTCATGCGAATCATATTCTGCTTATTGTAGTACTATAGCTTAATGATGTTATTACCACCAATATTTAAGAAAGCAAACTAAAGTCACACACAACAAAACTTAACACTACGTAAAATAATCATATATGGCAGAAGAAAACACTCCTGTTCTCACCCTGAATGTAGAACCTTCTATAACTAACGAAAACACAATAAATAATGATGTAACAAACACAATAACAGAGCTTACAGTAGAAGAAGTGATTGAAAATTATGTGGGTTCATTCGGATACTCGCAAATAATACAAGCATTTTTGGTATCATTGGCATGGATGTTTGATGCTCAGAGTATTCTGGTCACCATCTTCAGCGACGCCGAACCCGAAAGATGGAGATGCAAGCCAAATCATATGTGTAATGGGTTGCAAAGTGGTAAGGGGATATCAGTATGTGGGCTTGAACCAGATAGTTGGGTGTGGGAAGGTGGAAGACATAGTACAATATTAGTTGAATGGGGACTTGTTTGCAACCATAAGTTTCTTGCTGCTCTTCCTGCTTCTTGCTTTTTCCTTGGCTCTCTCATAGGTAATTAATTTTTAACCTTTATATCTTACAATTGTTGGTACACAAATATTGTTCATCATAAATTGATGTGCAAACCATTTTTTTTTTTTTTTTCCTCTCTCTTTTAAACAATCACTAAACATGTAAAACTGTTCGTTCCTGTTTCGGTAGTAACTTGTTAATCTTTTATTATTTGGTATTACTTTAATTAAGGAGGAAGCATTATTAGTTTATAATGGGTAAAATCTATACCTTAAGTTTGATACCGGGGTGTTTGGTTCATGTAACTTAAGTGAAAAGTACAACGTATTATTTCATAGTCGGTAAAATTTATATCTTGAGTTGACAAATGAAATTAATAAATCCGATAATTTAAAAATAAAAAAAAAAAGTTTAGAAATTCGAGGAGGGAGGTGGTCGGATATGAGTCATACTATACCTTAAGATATCAAATAAAAGATCGATGAAATTCTTATAATCTTATATACATTTAGGTGCAGGGTGAACCCAAATTATTTTTTTTACTCATTTGTTGATTAACAAAATAAGCAAAATAGTGCCTTTGGGTGCACGTTACACATGTTAGACCCTGTGTATATAAAATCTCTCTTAAAAAGAAAAATATTCATTTCCAAACAAAATCATATACTTGTTATTAAGTATCAACTTCAATTCTAACCCCATATTATTACTACCTTTATTTGATTTCATTCATTCTTAATTTCAAACACATACCACCCTCCGAACCAGACCATTCAGAAATTTAATATTTTTTTTTTTTTTTGATGTACACGCGTCACTAAAAAGTCAAGGATATAAACAAATGTAAAATATCCTAGACGTAGGGTAAATATTAAGATTTTATGTTCACTAAATGAAATATATTTATATGTCTACACTTTATTATATCATGAGATAAAGTCACCCATTGTTTATTCCCTTTAGATTATTAACCACAAGTTTATTTGTCATGGAGGATTAGAGGGTTCTATTCTCTTAGAATCACTAATATGTTACGTCTTATTAGATTAGATATAGACATATAGTTTCATTTTCAAAAAAGATAAAGTAACATTCCTAACCACCGCACCCCTTCCATCGAAAGACCAAAGACCAAATTGAATAATGCCCTCCGAATTAGTGCTTCATACAAGTTAGAGTACGTACTATATTTTTGGAGTAATATGAATTAGTGCAAGTCAATTAGGACTCTTTATTTGCTAGCTAATAATGTTAGTTCGTATTTGTTGGTACGTAAAGAGGCACTTGTATCATCATATTCCACTTCTAGTTGTTCCTCGTGCTTATTAGTTTAAATAATTATTCTTATTAGGACACTTGAATAAAGCATATCCCACTTTTAGTTGTTCCTCTTTCTCATTAATTTTTTATTTATATTTTTATAGGCTTTAATTTTATGCTTTATTAATTACAAGCTTTATATTAAAATAATTAAAAAAAAAATTAAGAAGTGAAAATAATAAAAGTGAAGGATAAGTTCAATTTATTGATACATGCTTAGTGACTTGAATTTTTAACTTAAATACTTTTGTAAAGTAAAAGAAAGTGAAAACTTACAAAAAAATAAAAAAATAAAAAAATAAAAAAATAAAAAAAGATAACTAAATAACTAAAAGGTGGCAAAACTCAACTGATTAAAATCAAAGGTAGAAAAGTTTTCTAAATGAAATAAACACAACTTATGCTCCACATTATACAACCTGGTTGTAATTTAAATGTTTTTCTTAGATAACCCTCATGTTGCACCCCTTCTTTACTTAACCTCTAACTTCTTAAATTTATATTTAAGAGTTTTACATAGGATTTAAATTTGGTAGCCAAAGAAATTAAATACCGGAGTATATATATAATTTGTGAATGTATAGTTTGAGTTTGAGTCGGATGAATCAAACCTATTACTTGTAATAGTAAATTTTAAAAACCAATTCAATGAAATTAAACGCGAGTTACGTATGTAACAGGAGAATAATTTGAGTAATTGTCGGATGATTCAAATCTAAACTTGCAATTTGCAAAATTAGGTTGTTTTCAGTCCTTTAATTTTAACTAAAGATCTATTCATCTATAAGAGCTTAATATGCATAGCAATACTTTTAAAGTTTATTAAATTATTAAGAAAATCTAATGGGCAAAACATACATATAAGTAGACATAACTAGGTTCCTCACTGAAATATCATGGATTCATATGGTGGGTGGGGACAGTAAGGTATATTGTTTTTGTTGAATTTTAACAAATTTTAATGGTCACCGCATGTGTTTATTTTATAGTCCATAATAAAGAACGTACATGAAGCATTCCCATATTACGTGGTAACCAAAAAAAGAATTATATGATAGCTCATTTTCACATAGAAAGCATGAAAACTAAATTCCCCTATTCAGAGGTTGCTGATTCTTGATGTAACTAATGCGAATAGTGCCAAGATTTGGATACATCAAGTATATAATCTTAAATAAATCTATCCGATCTTCCTCTTAAATTGTTGTTTGTTATTATCATGTCCTTGTCTTCTAGAGGGCAAAAGATCGAAACCTCACAACAACTAAATGTATTTTGGGTCGGTAAGCATCATTTTTTATACCCTTCTTATTAGGTCATGTCCACTTTATCTTATTTTTGCTGAATTGAAATTATTTTTATTAAAATGAAATACTTTTTTGCTGAACTAAAATATTTTTTCTGAACTGAAATTAATTTTACCGAACTGAAATTAATTGCTAAACTAAAATTATTTTTATTGATTAGTTTATAATATTTCTTCTTTAATTAAGTTACTAATTTTTATCAAACCAAAATTATTTTCACTGAACATAAATTATTTATGCTGAACAACACTTATTATTAATAAACTGAAATAATTTTTACCTAACTAAAATTATTCTAACTGAATTGAAATTTTTATATTAAATATTATTTTAAGGTAGTGAACATTGTCTTACTCTTAAGTATACTCTTAAGTATCAAACTCTCAAATATTGGATATAAAAAAGCATTAGAGTTGAATATTAGTCAGGGTCTTATATAACTATATCCTCCTTACCCGAAGATATAGGAGATGGAGGGATGGTTAGTCCCTCCATCTCCCTCCACCCTCCCCCCCCCCCCCCACCCAAGTGGTTAGGGGTTCTATCCTCATCCCCCCATTTCTGTGATAGGGTGGGAGACCTCCCATATCTTATCGTAAAAAAAATAAAAATAAATAATAACAATAATAATAATAATAATAAAAGAAGTCATTGTCATCCTTTAACGCATATTTTTAGTATGTTTCGGGGTGGCCGGTAATAAATTCTCATGGCGTGCTTTACAAGTGGAGACACTTTTGTAGTTCTACATTTGTTTTATTGGCTATAGATTGAACAATTTTTTACCACCGTTTCGGATGAAAATAATAGGACCTTTAGCAGGCCTTTTTCAAAGGAGAAGACTGGTCTCAGTCCAAGTGACGATTGGGTCGAGGGTTTCCTGCACAACAAACACACGTAAACTAGCCTCGGGGGTGGTTGCGGAGTAAGGCCCCTCCGATGCTAAAGTCAGTTCAGTGAATTGAGAGTAAATGCTATGCAAGAGAATAAATTGCTTGAGGGTGATTGTGAATGAATGTAAGAGGAGACAATTAATGTTTTTTATACCTGTGCTCAATAGAGGAGAATTGGTCCCTTGAAGTCAGATGAGCTTGCCTTGCTACTGAGCTTGTTGACTTAGCATGCTTTTGGAGAGTTGGACCTTGCGTTGGGCTTTTGTAATTAAATCATTTGGGCCAAACCAATTAGGTAAATCGAATTGGACCCAAACAACTTGCCCCCCAGACCTGATTCGGAAAGATGACGGGTCGGGTTTTGACTTGCAACATGGAGGGAAACAAATGATTGTAATTTAAAAAGAGAATCTGGACAGTTAATGATGCTTTAACTGTCATTAGGGAGAATAATTGGGCAAGATAGAAGGTTTAATGGGTAGTTACTTTGGGAATGTGTTTAACGGTTAGATTTAAGAGGAATTAGTGGGGTTCTTGGCGGTTTAAAGCTCTTGGAATTCTTGATTCCAGCAAGCCTATATAAACCACCCTCACCACTTTTTTCCGGCACATTTCGCAAACACGAATTCCCAGAAATTCGCAAATACCCTTGAGAACCCGATTTCCATTCTTCCTTATTCCCAGAAGCTTTAAAGTGAAATTCGTTGCACCCAACTTTAAGATCGGCAAATTCCGCACTTGATAAAGGTAATTTTCTTTGAAATTTCTTCGGTTTTCTTTACTTTTTCGAGTACCCCTCTTTTTTTCGATTTCTCGCACTTCCTTTTCTCAAAAATGGCCGACAACCGAGGAAAAAGGCCTATTGAATCCGAACCAATTGTTGAGGAAGAGGAGGAGGAAGTACCTCAGTTGATTCCGAGGCGGAATCACCCTTTGGCAATGATGCCCTTTCTTAGCGGCTAGAACCCTAATGCTAGGACTGGGCCTGCTGTAATCTCAAGGGGAGCTGCGTTGAGGGTTGTGCCCCTTACTAGCGTACCCTCAAGAGATTCTGAAGGAGCCAGCACCTCTGGCCGAAGAGTGACTTCGGCTACTAGGCTGTTAACTCCTGAGGAAAGGGAGTGGACTGACGTCCAGGAGAATGAGGGCGTAATGACTGCTGCGCCCTATTCTTGGTGGGTTAAGAATGACGCCAAGTATTGCTTTGTCGAATAACTGGAAGTGTTCTATGGCATAATGGAGGAGGACAGGTACGTATTGGTGTCGAATGCCCTCTGCTGAGGACAGAATTCATCGTCCTCCACCCGGATATATCTAGGTGTATACTCGGCAATTGCAATATGGGCTTCGGTTCCCTGCCCATGCTTTTGTCTTGAAGTTGCTGAATGGGTACAATATTTCCCTGGCCCAACTGACTCCCCGTAAGCATCCGAAGGATAATGACTTATCTATGGGTCTGCTTGTTCTACGGGCTGGAGCCGAGCGTGCATTGCTTTTGCTGCACACATAAATTGATGCCGAATACCCAGTCTAATAAATGGCATGGCCCTGGTTGGTGGCAAATCGAGGACGAAAAGGGGTTCCTTTTGACCTATCCGAATGATACTTCGGACAAGGATTGGAGAGGGCAATGGATCTGGATTAGAGTGCCTTCAGACGAAGACCATTCAAATTACTTCGGCAGTCCTCGATATTTAAGGAAGCGAGACCCTAAAATGCATAGCATCGGTCCTAATGAGTTCACCGATGCTGACCACAAGCAGATGAAGCTATTTGGCAGAAGTCATATGCCTGGGGCTACTGGCCGAATGGAAAATGTGCCAACCACCTGGCTGCCCTGCTGCCACTATATCTTCCAAGAGAAGATTCTTGTTGTTGTCAGCCTCAGCTGAAGATACCAAGGCGATAAGGGATTCGGCTGGGGCCGAAACTTTTTATTCTTCATCACTTTCTGATTTCTGACGTTTAACTCTTTCGGCCAAGCTAATATTTTCTTTCTTGACTTTTTCAAAGCTGTGCGAAGAAAACTCAGGCGTTGATTATGAAGTGCTCGAGATCATCTAGGAAAGGAATCCGATCACTAACACCCCAAAGATAACCGATTCAATGGACCGAGCCCTTTTCCTGAATCCAAGGAGGCTTCAGATTATCAGTGCCCTCGAGTACCAGACACAGAATCCCTGGTTCGAGAAAATCGACCCTTTTTTCCTTTACTCTGCCGAAGAAGACGCAGCTGCAACTGTCGCCGCTGCAATCTCCCGAAGCGGTGTTGAGCCTTCTACCTCTACAGCTGGGCCGAGGGTATTAGAAGGGGTTGAAGAAGAGGAAGATTCCGAAGACGAACGTCTGCTAAAGACTTCGGTAAGGCCTCGAGACTTGTCTAGATTTCTTCTCTTTTTTTCTTTTCTTTTAGCCTTGCTCCTTCTACTTAGCTTTTCTCTTTCGAAATTTTCTCAAAATTTGTCTAAGTACTAAGCTTCGGCTTGGATTTTTTTATTTTTTTTTTGTATGCTTATGCCACTCTTTGCCCCCCATTTCTTCTGTTGCAGTCTGACAAAGAAGAAGAGAATAGAGAAGAGTTAGCTGAAGCAAATCTCTCTTCCGAAGAGGAAATGACGGCCCCTGAGAGGAAGAGGCGAGTTGTTCTGCTTAGGCAATTCCAGGTTGCCCCTCCTCCAATAAAGAAGCCTCGGCTTGAGGAGGACAAGCCAAAGGAACAGAAATAGATGACTCCTCCTTCTGAGATATGTGCCAAGGAGGAAATTTTGACAAAGACCCCTCCTTCTGCCCCTCGGCACGTAGCCGAACCTTTCTCTGATGAGATTCGGAGGGAGGTTGATGCACTGTTCGTTAATCTTGAGGACGAAGTGCAAGATCTGAGCGAAGACGGTCTGAAGGAGACCGTGGTAGAAGAGAAGGCTGAAGAGGCCAAAAATGTTGATGTACCTTCTACCTCGGCTGCTGAGTCCTTCAAGACTTTTCAGTCCTCGGAAATGGGGTTCGGCTCTGCCCCCTTAGTGCCTGTTCCTGAGCATGCTCGAAATCTTTTTTAATCTAAGCGAAGCTCGATGACTGAGTACTTTGGCAATCTTCCAAATATGCCAGAGTTGGAAAGGGCCAGAGCTTAGATTGCTGGAGCAGCATCAGGGGCATCTAAGCCACTCGCCAGAGGGTCAGACCCCTTTTTGGAGAACCAAACGTTGCTGATGTAGGTAACTTCACCATAATTTAAGCTTTTTAATTCAGCTCTTCAAATTTTTCTTCCCCTTATGCCTCGCTCTTTCTACTCAGCTTCTCCCTTCGAATTTTTACAAAATTTTTCTAAGTACTAAGCTTCGGCTTGGGAAAAATTTTGTACTTCGGCTAATTTATTTTCCTTATCTTTGCAGGTCGTTCATAACCACTTTCTGGCGGTGGTGATGAACGATGAATTGAAAGCAAAGGCTGACAAGGCTGAAGAGGCTGAGAGCTAAGCCAGAATCTCTGAGCTAAAGAGATTGGATGCCGAAGAAGATGCCTCAGCCCTTAGGGCTGAGATCAATTCCATGAGTCTCAACTTCTGCATTTTCTGTCAGGACTTGGAGCAGACTGTTTTTCCATGGCTGGACGAGGGCCATGCTCTAATCTAAGAATACGGGGCTGAAAGCTTCTCTGACTTCAAGGCCTGAATTAAGCAGCGAGTGCGAAGAGAGGTTGAGACTCGGCACCTAATGGTCGAGGATTTCAAGGGTTAGACTGCTCGAGCTGAAACCGAGGCCAAGTTGAAGCAATTTGAGTTGGAGGCCGAGAATTAGCGGCTAATGGATGAGCTGAAGGCCCAGAAAGAAGGAGCTGCCGAAATTCGAGCTGAACTCGAAGCTGCTCAACAACTACTAGAAGTTCGGGTTCACACCCAAGAGCAGTATGAAGAGGGCTTTGAGAATGGCTTCAAAGTTGCTCGGCGGTTGGCTTTTCATGCTGATCCCTGGATTAACTGGGATTTAGCTGAGGATTGGTCTATGGATCCAGATGATGCACATATGGATAAGGCCAGCCCATCTGAAGTTTCTTTCTTGGCTCGCTAAGCTGAAGTCGAGGCTTTGGAAGGAGAAGAGGCTGCAAGGAAAGCACAAGATACTACTCAGCCTGCTTCGTCTTCAGCTGGCGCTGAGGCTTCCAAGGCTCTATGCGTTGATCCCGACAATGCTGAGGCATAGGAACTCGAGCCATTGTCTACAGAATCCTGCGAATTAACCTGTGCTTAACTGATTATCGCCGCATGTGCTTTTGCCTCTGTTTTGCCTTCAGCTTGCCTTAACTGATTCATCCGAGGGAACGACTATCCGAAACACGATAAGCAATACTTCGGAAATGCAACCATCACCCGAAATTGATTCATCCGAAGTATAGGGCCTCATTAGGTCATACTTCGGGGCTTTATCAGTTCCTATTTTTTAAGCAATGTTTCTGATGCGCCTATGACCTCTTTGCCCAGAGGAACTAATTCGTCCGAAGTACAGGGCCTCATTAGGCAATACTTCGGGATTTTATCATTTATCCTCGTCTTGGTAGGCTTTACGACTTGCCAAAGTACAATGCCTCATTAGGCAATACTTCAAATAGCACCGGACAAAAACCTTGAATTTGTAAAAACCATGGAAGACAAAATAAATAGAAACTTTTCTGAACTTGAACAAATGGTGGCTCAAAGGCCTTTCATTAATGTAAAAAGTGTACTTACATAGATGGTTCTTCCCCCAAGGGGCTTTACACGTGATATCTTTTAAGTACATCGTCATTCCAGTGATTTTTCAGCTCGGTACCATCCAACTGCCAAAAGTCGGTACGTGCTTGGCTAAAGCTCATCATATATCTCATAGGGTCCCTCCCAAGTGGCTGAGAGTCTCCCATTAATGCGGCCTTTTTGCACAGCAGCAGCGTTTTGAAGAACAAGATCCAACCCCGCAATTTTGAGAAGTCTTGCACAAACTCTTTGGTTGTAAAATTTGCTGATTCTCTGCTTGTATGCGGCCATTTTATCTCGAGTTGAATCTCTGATCCTGTCTAAGATGTCAAGGGACTCTTTCAAGAGATGTTCATTTTCTTTGGCTGAGAAGAGATTCACTCGTAGACTTTCTGAGCGTATTTCCACTAGAAGGACAGCTTCGGATCCATACACCTGCTCGAAAGGTGAATGACCTGTTGCCTCTTTTTTGGTTGTCCGAAGTGACCAGAGGATTCCTGGAAGTTCCTCTATCCACTTGGACTTTTGATCTTCAATTCTCTTCTTGAGAGCGTTAAGGATCTGTTTATTTGCAGCTTCGGCTTGACTGTTACTTTACAGATGACGCACCGCAGAATATGCCAGTTTAATGCCGAACTGATATGTGTACCTCTTCAGCAACAAATTATCAAATTTCCTTCCATGATCAAAGACAAAAACTTTCGGATTTCCGAAGCGAGTGATGATGTTTTTCCAAATGAATTTCCTGACTATTTACTCTGTAATGTTCGAAGCTGCTTCGGCCTCGATCCATTTGCTGAAATAGTCTATTCCAACTATCAGCCATCTTTTTTGATATGGAGCATTAGGAAATGGTCCCAAAATATCCAATCCCCATTGAGCAAATGGGAGGGGATTTAGGATTGGCTGAAGATCTTGCGATGGCCAATGGATGACTGGTGCGAACTTTTGACATTTGTCACATTTTCTGACCAGCTCCTTCGCATCTATGATTAAGGTTGGCCAAAAATATCCAGCCCTTAGCGCTTTGTGGGCTAAGGCTCTTCCCCCTATGTGGTTTCCGCAGATACCAAGATGAATTTCCCGAAGGACATAATCAGCATATGTCGGACCCACGCATTTCAATAGTGGGGCTGAAAGGACTTTTTCAGAAGCTCTCCTCTAAGGACGATGAATCTTGAGCAGATTCATTTTATCTTAGAGGCTAAGTTTTCGTCCTCGGGGAGTACTCCCCGAATTTTGTAAGCTAGGATGGGGTCCATCCAGCTCAACTCGTGTGCCACACAGCAAACCTCATGTTCTCGGTCCACACTTCTTTCTCGGCGCACTTCCACATATACAGATCGGTTCAGCTCAGTGATAATTGAACTTGCAAGTTTGGAGAGTGCGTCGGCTTGTGCATTCTAACCCCTTTGGATCAGCTCGACTACAAAAGTTCTAAGCTTCACAATGAAAGTTTTGATCTTTGCGAGGTAAGCAATCATTGAGGGATCTTTGGCCTCATATTCACCTCGAATCTGATTTGCGACAAGCTGAGAGTCCGTCTTTAAACGGACATGCTCGGCCTCCAATGCTATGCACAGCTCTAAACCAGCAATTGTTGCTTCATACTCAGCTTCGTTGTTTCAAGCCTTGAATGAGAATTTTAGTGCATATTCAAAGGATTTGCCTTCGAGAGAGACTATGACGACCCCTACCCCCGAGTCATTCACGGTGGAGGATCCTTCTGTGAAAACGGTCCAAATTTTCTTTTCCTCGTCAAGTGTCTCCTGATAAGAACACTCGACTAGGAAATCTGCTAAGGCTTGCGCCTTAATAGCTGCCCTCGGCTGATATTGATACTGAACTTGGTGAGCTCGAAAGCCCACTTCCCTAGTCTACCAGACTTTTCTACCTTGCCGAGGACTTTTTCCAACGGCTGATCAGTTAACACCACTATTTTATGGGAATCAAAGTAGGGCCTCAAATTCCGAGCGGCTACCACTAATGCGTACGCAACTTTTTCAAGTAGAGGGTACCGTGTCTCGGCATCTGTCAGAGTGTGGCTAACAAAATAGATCGGTTGCTGAATGTTTTCTTCTTCCCTTAGCAACACCGCGCTTATAGTGGCTGGACTGACCACCACATATAAGTACAAGGTTTCTCCTTTAACTAGTCTTGCCAGTGTTGGGAGGTGAGCCAGGTGCTCGCGGAGGTGCTTAAAGGCCTCTTTTTGCTCGTCTTCCCAGATGAGCCCTTTTGATTTTGGAAGTTTAAGCTCTTTGAAGAAGGGAAACCCCTTGTCCGAGGCTCTAGAGATGAACCTGGAAAGGGCAGCCATTCTTCCAGTGAGACGCTGAACGTCCCTCTTTGTTTTCGGCTCGAATAGATCCAAATCTGCTTGAACTTTGGTAGGATTAGCATCAATCCCCCTTTTGCTGACCATGAAGCCGAGGAACTTGCCTGACTTCACGCCGAAGACACACTTCTTCGAATTCAGCTTCATTTTATGCTTTCAAAGGGTGGCGAAGATTTCGGCCAGGTCCATGACATGGTTTGTGTCTTCTTTGCTTTTAACGATCGAATCGTCAACATAAGCTTCTATGTTACAACCCATTTGCTTGGCGAAAACCTGATTAACCAGCCTTTGATAAGTTGCCCCCGCATTTTTCAATCCGAAGGGCATCATTTTATAGTACACCCCGGCTCTTGTAACGAAGGCCGTTTTTGCGCGGTCGTCGGGGTGCATGAAGATCTGATGGTACCCCGAGAATGCGTCCATAAAACTGAGCAGAGCATGCCAACTCATCGAGTCGACTAATTGATCGATCCTCGGCAAGGGATAGAAGTCCTTCGGACAAGCCCTATTCATATCTGTGAAGTCAACGCACATTCTCCAAGTGTCATTTGCCTTCTGAACCATCACCACATTGGCCAACCATTCTAGATATTAACAAAGCTCAATAAAGCCTGCGTGCATCCAGAAGTTTTTTGACTTCAGCTGCGATGTCCTGGTTCTTTTGGGCGAAATAATTCCGCTTCTTTTGCTTAATTGGCCGACATGCCGGGTCGACATTAAGCTTATGAGAGATGAAGTTCGGATCAATCCCGGGCATTTTTGCCGCCGAGAACGCGAACACATCTTTGTTGTCCCGAAGGAGTTAGATTAGTTTAGCACGAACATTTGGATCAAGTCCTAGTCCAATGGTGACATATCTTTCAGAATTCCCTTCGGTCAACTCTATTAATTTAGTTTGATTGTCCAGCTCCATGGCTTGGGCGCTGGACTCTTCTCGCTCAAGCCTGCTGTCAATATCAGCAGGCTTCCTCGACTTTGGTTGATACTCTGAGTCCTTCGGCTCAGATGAGGAATCAACCTTTTTCTCCCTCGAAGATTTTTCTTTTGCTGGGGTTCCTTGGTCCGAAGCACTTAAGCCTTTAGGCTTCTTTGTGCAATGGTCCCGCTCTTTTTCCTCCTCATCATCCCGGTCGTCGCGGCGACCCTTGGATGGTTTGAGGTGGTTGCATCTTCGGGCCTCCTTCGGGCTGCCCTTTATTTTTTTGGAGTGTCCCTCGTCCGAAACGTATATCATTATTTGGTGGTACGTTGAGATGACTCCTTGAATGTCGTGAATGAGGGGTCTCCCCATGATCACGTTGTACAAAGACGGGACATCCACGACCAAAAATTCGACCATGGTGCTCCGTGCTGCTTGGCCTTTGCCGATGGTGACAAGAAGAAGGATCTTCCCGTCGGGATATGATGGAGAGCTGTTGAATCCGGATATATGGTAGGGTACCAGAGTTAGGTGCCTGGCTTCCAATCTCAGCTAGTCAAATGCTCCCCGAAAGAGGATATTCGCCCCGTTACCGTCGTCGACGAGGGATCGCCAGACGTTGCGGTTTGCAATGCCCATTACGATCACTAATGGGTCATCATAAGGGTACACCACCCCCCGCAATCTTTGGCTATGAATAGGATATTCGACACCAGAGACTGAGGAACTCGGAACTCAGCATGATTTACTTGATGGGTTAAACCCCTCAAGTGGTGTTTCAGTGCACTCCGAGAAGTTCCTCCGGAAATGGCAAGAATGTTAAGGTTGTCCTTGTCCTGTTGCTTGTCTTTCTTCCGCAGAAAGTCCAGATCTTGCCGAGAATCTTTCTTGGCTTTTTTCTCCTCGCGGCGATCCGCGAGGGATTTTTTCAGATAGCCCTTTTGAACCAGATCTTCGATCTGGTAGTCAATCCTCGATGCGATGTCTAGAGGACTCGTGGAACTCGCACCATCAATCTTTGCCTTTGTGCTGATGCCACGGTGGAAGTGGCCTAGGCTTCTTGAATCTCCCCTTGTCTTTAGTTGTGCTATAGATTTTAGCACGAGGAAGAGTAAGTGGAGTGTAAGAATTGTATCTCCCCGTGTAAGGGGCGATCTTTTCTTTCTTTGGCTCAGTAGCCGAGGGCAGTTCTGAGGCCTTTGCCTTCCCTTTCCTCAATGACTGGCCTTAGGACAATAGTCCTTTAGCTTTTCCAGCCCCGGATTGGGACTGGGATTTTGTCTTGTTCCATTCTTCAGCTCAAATGAACTTATCCGAGGTGTCCAAAGCTTCCTCCAAGGCTCTGCGGGGGATGCATGACCATGAAGGTAAGGAACTTTCCAGCTTGCAAGCCATTTCGTAGTACAAATACAGCAAGGTTCTGATCCAGACTTGTAATTTTGGATGACTCGTTGCTGAAGCGAGTCAGATAGTCTCGGAGGCTTTCATCCTCCGCTTGCTGCAAGCTCATCAGCCCTGCAGTTGTCTTCTCTCGGCGATTTGCCATAGAAAACTTGCTCTTGAATTTGTTGGAAAGGTCTTTCCAACCGGTTATAGAGCCTTCTTTCACTCCCTTGGGGATCCACGATTGTGCGACACCTTTGAGAGTAGTTGGAAAATACTTACACCAGGTAGCCTCGGACCTGGGGTTAAGATACATGTGCCCCTCGTAAGAGGCAATCTGATCCTTTGGGTCCGAAGTACCGTCATAAGTTATGTGCGTCGCTATTTTCACCGTCGGCACATGCTCTTCCAATATCCAACTTTGGAAGGGCGAATTTGTAGGGACCATTACGACCTTCCCTTTTTGTTTGGCTGAAAGGACCTCGCTTCTCCCTCTTAGAGAGGTGGAAGTGGTTTTCGTCCCTGGCCGAGACAATTCGGGGTACGGCCTGGTTCCATCTGGGAAGGTGAGACGGCTACGCACGTCTACCTCCCTCAAGCCTAAGTGCTCATGGACACTTTGGCGAGCAGGCTCTTTCCACGTAGAGGTGGTATTGCTGCTCCGGAAGCTCATGGAGTCCTGGGTCTAGAAACGGTGAAAGAAATAAGGATTCTTTTTCCTTTCCTGCTCGGTCCTCCAAGTGTCCTCTTGCCACTTTTCCCCGAGCTCCTTGTAGGATGGAACTTGTTCTTCCTCCACTTGACTGATTCTCCTTCTTAGATATCTCGGCCGAAGAGATGAAGACTCGTGGGGCGTTAATGGGAGTTGTCCTTCTTGGGCTTTGAGGAACTCCATACAGACCACTACGGCCCTTGCCACTTCCTCCGTAGAGGGCTCCGATAGGAGGGTTTCCTTAGGCTGGGACCAAGAGTGCAGACTTTGCGGTGGAGGACTCTTCGCATTGGACCTACTCCGCCTAGACGAACTTGACGGTTGGCGAGTATGGTGGGATGGAGAGTCCCTCGAAGCTTCCCTTTCCAGAGAATGGGGAGCTTTTGAAGAAGAAGAAGCTGGTTCCGGTGATGGTGAAATCGGTCGATGTTCCCTCACCGTAATCAGGTCTCTGTCCCTCTTTGAAGAGGCGGGACCATTCTTCTTAGCACTCTTGGTGCTCTTGCCACACTTAGTCATGTTTTTGCTAAGAGTGATTGATTTTTGGCTTGATTTTTGTATCTCCCCACAGACGGCGCCAAATTGTTTCGGGTGAAAACAATAGGACTTTTAGCAGGCCCTTTTCAAGGAAAAAGACTGGTCTCGGTCCAAGTGACGATTGGGCCGAGGGTTTCCTGCACAGCAAACACACGTAAACTAGCCTCGGGGGTGGTTGACGAGGAAGGCCCCTCCGATGCTAAAGTCAGTTCAGTGAATTGAGAGTAAATGCTATGCAAGAGAATTAATTGCTTGAGGGTGATTGTGAATGAATGTAAGAGGAGACAATTGATGGTTTCTATACCTGTGTTCAATAGAGGAGAATTGGGCCCTTGAAGTCAGATGGGCTTTTCATGCTGACTGGGCTTGTTAACTTAGCATGCTTTTGGAGAGTTGAACATTGCGTTGGGCTTTTGTAATTAAATCATTTGGGCCGGCCCAATTAGGTAAATCGAATTGGACCTAAACAACCACTAATCCACTATAGATCCTTTTTGTTAGTTGTACTACTTGTACATTATTCTTGTTCATACGGAGTAGCTTTTTGTACGTTAAACAATTACTTTTTTTTCACACTTAATTCTTGTGTGTATGTGTGTTTTTTTAAAAATTTTATTTTCTTCGAGAAACCCCCCTTATTAAGACACTCTAACCCATACTCTCTCCCTCTAAACTTAAACGCATTCACCATGTTAAATCACACAAATTTCTTGCAAAAATGATTGATTTCTTATAATATTTCTTGTAAAATGATTAATTTCTTATATCATGGTGTTATTAGTGGTTTAATACAACAAAGACAAATATGATTTTTTTTAAGTGACAAGGGAAAAAATAAATTTTAAACAAATCAAAGATAATAATAATAATATTTTGTATTAAAAGACCCATGTATTATTTCATTTAAGCACACACCCCTTCCATTCTTTATTGATTGTCTTAGACAATTCAATACAAATGAAATCTAATACTTACTTTTAGGTAAATATATTATATATATACTTAAAATAGTCATAGTAATCAGTAATCAATGTGAAATCATGTTAAATTCGTCTGGAATTTTAGTTTCTATATCAATGTATTTTATTATTTTTTTTAATATATGATATTATCAACTTTGGCTTGTTTCAAATTAAACATAAAAAAATATATTTACTTTGGCTCTTTATATATATATAGAACTAAGGCATTTGATATCACATTGTAGTATACAAGATGTTCATGTGTTTATTTACGTAAAAATTCTTAATTTTGTTGTCTACTCTCTTATTTTTGTTATATTGGTGGCACCATGATTCATCTAATGCTACATTTATTAATTTCTAATGCAGGTTCAGCAATATACGGACATTTAGCTGATTCATTCCTAGGAAGAAAGAAGACCTTAATACTAGCATGCTTGCTAACCGCCATTACTGCACTCCTTACCTCTTTCTCACCAAACATATGGACTTACGCCGTTCTTCGTTTCATCAATGGCTTAACTCGGTCCGGGATTGGAATATGTTGTTTAGTCCTTGCAACCGAAGTTGTTGGTCGAAAATGGCGTGGTCAAGTAGGTCAATATGGTTTTCTCTTCTTCACTTTAGGGTTCCTCTCCCTTCCTCTTATAGCATTCTACACAAAATCTTGTTGGAGATCTCTCTATCGGGTTCTTTCGATCGTTGTCTTCGTATACTCCATTGTCGTACTCCCTTTTATTTTAGAATCACCTCGTTGGCTTCTAATACGAGGAAGGAAAACGGAAGCTCACTCAATTTTGACAAAGTTAGCTACTCGAAATGGGAGAACTCTTCCTACAAACATTCAACTAACAGACCCGTGTTTTTCGAAAAATGATCCTAGCAAAAATATAAGCCTGTGGGAGTGTAAATGGGCAAGGATAAGGATGTTGAAGTGTTGAGTCCCTTAGGTTTTGATGGATAGTTTTGAATGATGACAAACAGCTAAGGGAAACAGGTCTTTGAAAGTGTTCAATACAGTTGGGGGAACCAACTAAAATAGAACACTGTTTTCCTAGATAAGTTATTGATTATATGAGTTATCTATTGAACTAACTTATCTATATACAGGAAACAGTTAGATGATAAATGTGCTATGTACTGGTGGGGAACCAGTATGAACCGTTTCCTTGACTGCTATGCGGAAAAGCAGTCACATACTCTTTATTGTGCATTAACCATGTTACATGTGCAGTAGTTGAGTTGATTCCAAGACTTGGAGCATAGAAGCCTTTCGAAGATATTTCGAAGAAAGATTGTTTGCTCATAATAGAAGTATTCAAGGAAGATTCAAGTCTTGAAGATTACATGAAGAAAAGACGATTTATGCTTTAATATGTTATCTAGGTTTTCATGTAATATGCTCCGTAGTATGCTTGCATGTTTGGGTTATATAAGTGCTTAAAAGTATATTGAAGTATGATATGAAATCTGGTACAAAGTTGGAACAGGTTTCATAACATGTTTCAATTCAGGGAACCAGGTCGGGGAACCAGGTTCACTGTACGAAATATTCGAGCTGCCGTTTTGGAAAAAGATTTTACAAAAAGATTTTTTCGAAAAGATTATTTTGAAAATATTTTGTGCAGCTGGAAATAAGATGAAATATTCTTGGTTACCTAAAAACTAGGAGTATTTATCTTAATTGATTCTATCTTTGTGATTAAATCAAATAAGATAAATACTTTCCTAAAATTACAATATATCTTATTCTCTAAGATTGTGTGATTTAAGGAAACTAGGTTTTAGGAATCTAAGCTTATATAAACTCATCTTATTTCACATATTTCGCGTGCCTCTCCAGAGATTAAAAAGAGCAATTATTTGAGAGCATATACTTAAGCACTAATCCCATTCATCAAGTCATATACAAGAGCATTCTAGTACAAAAACATTTTCTCTTAATTAGCTTCGTAGAAGTGAGATCAAAGGAGAGTTCTTGATTCTTGTATTGAGTCTTTAACAAAGGGGTTAAAGGCTGGGTGAGTGTTTGTGAGTTCAAACACATTGGGCTTACGAGTGTAAGTCGAGAGCACACTCGGAGTAGAGTGTGGGGTAGACTGGTTCCCGGAGTAGGGAAACAGTAGAGTGTTCTTTGTCTTTGTTTTTCGGAGTAGATTAATAAAGGACTTAGGATAGGAGGACGTAGGCCTGAGTTGGCTGAACCTCGTTAAATTTGTTGTGTTCTTTATTGCTTTGTTTTATTCCGCTGCATAAGGGAACCAGCACAACTGGTTCCTTACACATAATCCGAAAAGAAGCAAAAATCGCTAACGATTACTTAACACTCAATTCACCCCCCCCCCCCTCTTGAGTGCCCATTGAACCTTCATGAAGGCAATGATAGTAGGATTCGGGGTTGGATATGTGTATTATGCAGTTCAATTGAACGTCGAAAACTTGAATTTTTCCAAGTATTTGAGTGTTGCCATAAATGCATTGTTGGAAATTCCTGCTGTCTTTATAGGGAGCTTCCTTCTTGTTTTCATGAATCGCCGCCTGCTGCTTTCACTTTCGTGTATTCTTGCAGGGAGTTCATGTTTACTTTGCATCATCTTCACCAATGGTATGATTTTATTATATCATGTTCAACATAATATATATACTTGTATATTTTTCTTTTATAGATAATTAGTACATCAATTCTCTCAATAATTGTTTAATAAGTTTTTGTTATGTAGAGATTCTACTGAAATTAAATCTTACTTTTAACAACAATAAAATATATATTTCTAAATGAAACTATACTGATATGCATGTTAACTTGCTACGGAGTAACAATTTACTTAAATATACCTTGAATTGAAAAGTACTGCATACACATGTAATATAAATTTTTTTTTTCATTGGTTTATATTTTTCATAAAACATGCAAGAAAATTTTTGATTGACATACGTGCCAATTTGATAACAAATTTCTAAGAGGTAGTCTTATAATATATGGAGACGCGTATATTGATGTATGGTCAAAATCACTAAATGTTTTTGTAATTTTGGCAGGCAATGGAGGCACTATAGGGAATTGGATACAACTAGGGATTGAAGGATTTGGATTCATGGCTGCATCGGTTGCTTTCGATATTACATTTGTGTACTGCATTGAGCTATTTCCAACAAATGTGAGGAACTTTGCTGTTTCATTGATGCGTCAAGCGTTGGTTCTAGGGGATGCGGTGGCGCCTTTGTTGGTGGTTCTTGGGCGATTAAGCACTACATTTTCATTTATGGTGATCGGAGGATTATCTATTCTAAGTGGATTAGTGAGCTTGTGGCTTCCAGAAACTAAAAATACTCCACTTTTTGACACTTTGGAGCAACAAGAAAAGGAAGAGAAGTTAGGTAGTCATGAAATAAGTTCACCATGAGATAAACCTAATGTGGTGTTGTAGTAATTAATGCCTTTTGATAGTGTGCGAGAGATATGTATCAAAGTATATTATGATCTTGCTTACGGAAGGGATATTTTGTCGTTGGGCAAACATCCTTGAGTCAAACTACCTAATTAACCACTAACCTTATCATAAGTAAGGGTCAGTCTTCCACAAGGACTAAAGGGAATCACCGATAAGTGCTAATTGTAATAAGCTAGGCCAGTTGAATGAAGAGTTTATATATTAACTATTTGACTAAAGAGATTACGAAGGGAAAGAGGGGAGGTGGGATTCGACACCTACCAAGCCAATTAATCAACAAATTGGGTGAAACACGAACATACTATAGGTGATTAAACAGGAACTCGATATTGCCTTCTCTCAAAGCCACAACACTAAAAATTTCTAAACAAAACTCAATGAACTAGGTAGGCCAACAAAGTTTCAACAATAAGAAGTGAGTTTCTAACTCAATTGTCTTTCGATCTTTTGAGAAAGCATTGAGCACAAGTACTTGGGATCACCTGCATATTCCCACAACTAATGCAACCACATCATTGAAATAACGAAACCATTATTACCAAGTTAGAAATTTAATTTAATAGCACAAGAAAAGGCTCACAACCAAACTCCATCTCTCAATACAAGTATTGGGGCAAATACACAACACTAGACGAAATAGGTAAAAAGGCAACGGTTCAAACCCCCTTTTTGCACCGGTTTTGAACCGTTGGGGATTTGAGGGATGTCAAATCCATGAATATTTGGCACCGGTTCAAAACCGGTGCCAACTAAGGCATTTAGCACCGGTTAACCGGTGCTAACTACATGATTAAGCACCGGTTAACCGGTGCTAAATGCTTTACTTGGCACCAGTTAACCGGTGTCAACTACTATGGCGCGAAATTTTTTTTTTATTTTCAATACTATTGGCATCGGTGAACCGGTGCCTTTAACTGCTTTTGTTTTTTTTTTTTCCGGCAATAATATATAATAATATTAATACTAATAAATATAATAATAATGAGATCATGTACATCCTGCATTAATTCTACCATTAGGATATTATGATAACAATAATTAATAATAATTATTATTATTATAATATTAATAATAATAATAATTATTATTATTATTATAATATTAATAATAATAATTATATTATTATAATATTAATAATAATTATTATTATTATTATTATAATATTAATAATAATAATTGAAAAAATAAAAATACATAAATATTGATAACAATCCCAAAATATAATACTAATTAGGAAAAAGTGTCATAATTACAAACAACATTAATCAGTAATGTGCGTAGTACACAAGTTCAAACAGAAATAATATTTACAAATTAAATGTGATGAAGGACGCCAATAAGTCTCGAACTTCATTAAGTTTCGGACGTCCCGTTTGTCCCTTGCAAAACTTGGAATAAACAAAACGTAAGTTAGGAGTGAATTACATAGGTTATATGTGCATGTAAAAATACATTTACAAGTAAGGCCTATTTGACTACTATGATGCCTATTTCCTACACATCTTGTCAAGTGAACTCATACTTACTCATAACATGGCATTATCATTTATTTATAGGTGGTTAAGGCTTGAAATTACGAGAAAATAGCAATTTAAGGGTTTCAGGACGCATTTTCAACCAAAATGGCCCAAGTAAGGCCTATTTGACTACTATGATGCCTATTTCCTACATTTCTTGTCAAATGAACTCATACTTACTCATAACATGTCATTATCACTTATTTATAGGTGGTTAAGGCTTAAAATTACGAGAAAATAGCAATTTAAGAGTTTCAGGACGCATTTTCAACCAAAATGGCCCAAGTGTGACCTATTTGACTACTATGATGCCTATTTCCTACACTTCTTGTCAAGTGAACTCATACTTACTCATAACATGGCATTATCATTTATTTATAGGTGGTTAAGGCTTGAAATTACGAGAAAATAGCAATTTAAGGGTTTCAGGACGCATTTTCAACCAAAATGGCCCAAGTAAGGCCTATTTGACTACTATGATGCCTATTTCCTACATTTCTTGTCAAATGAACTCATACTTACTCATAACATGTCATTATCACTTATTTATAGGTGGTTAAGGCTTAAAATTACGAGAAAATAGCAATTTAAGAGTTTCAGGACGCATTTTCAACCAAAATGGCCCAAGTGTGACCTATTTGACTACTATGATGCCTATTTCCTACACTTCTTGTCAAGTGAACTCATACTTACTCATAACATGTCATTACAACTTATTTATAGGTGGTTAAGGCTTGAAATTACGAGAAAATAACAATTTTCAGGACGCATTTTCAACCAAAATGGCCTAAGTAAGGCCTATTTGACCACTATGATGCCTATTTCCTACATTTCTTGTCAAGTGAACTCATAATTACTCATAACATGTCATTATCACTTATTTATAGGTGGATAAGGCTTGAAATTACAAGAAAGAGCAATTTAAAGGTTTTAGGATGCATTTTCAACCAAAATGGCCCAAGTAAGGCCTATTTGACTACTATGATGCCTATTTCCTACATTTCTTGTCAAGTGAACTCATACATACTCATAAGATGTCATTATCACTTATTTATAGGTGTTTGAGGCTTGAAATTACGAGAAAATAGCAATTTAAGGGTTTCATGACGCATTTTCAACCAAAATGGCCCAAGTAAGGCCTATTTGACTATTATGATGCCTATTTCCTACACTTCTTGTCAAGTGAACTCATAGTTACTCATAACATGTCATTATCGCTAATTTATAGGTGGTTAAGGCTTGAAATTACGAGAAAATAGCAATTTAAGGGTTTCAGGACGCATTTTCAACCAAAATGGCCCAAGTAAGGCCTATTTGACTACTATGATGCCTATTTCCTACATTTCTTGTCGAGTTTACTCATACTTACTCATAAGATGTCATTATCACTTATTTATAGGTGGTTAAGGCTTGAAATTACGAGAAAATAGCAATTTAAGGGTTTCAGGACGCATTTTCAACCAAAATGGCCTAAGTAAGGCCTATTTGACCACTATGATGCCTATTTCCTACATTTCTTGTCAAGTGAACTCATACGTACTCATAACATGTCATGATCACTAACTTATGGGTGGGAAAGGCTTGTAATTACGAGAAATTAGCAATTTAAGGGTTTCAGGACGCATTTTCAACCAAAATGGCCTAAGTAAGGCCTATTTGACTACTATGATGCCTATTTCCTACACTTCTTGTCAAGTGAAATCATACTTACTCATAATATTTCTTTGCGTAATAGTAAGACTTAGGAATTTCATTCCCGTAGGGCAACATTTACTTAACGCGGTCAACAAAGAAGTAAAACTACTGTCCGTCCACCCATGCTTCGACTTAAGGTTAAAAAGTGTTAGCACGGCTGATAGTTTGGGGTATTTCTTGCACCCAGGATACAAAGGCTTTTTAGAAGCCTCCGATAATGACTCAAACACGTTACCTTCGACACCACGCATCATCTCATCCACCCCTTCATCCTCGACCTCATTCACTAGATCATCCTCAATTCCATCCTCATCACCATGATCAATAATATGTTCATCATTCCTGTATTCCTTGTCCACACGAATGTCATTGCTTCTATCATCATGCACATCATTCCCATCAACATCTCCACAGTACTCTCCTTCTTCATCGTGCCAAATCCACACATAAGTATTTAAGCCTAAACCCACGACAAACTACATGATCTCTAATGATATCAACACTATTGACCACCTTCACATTATTACAATTAACACAAGGACAATAGTGCCAATTGACACCCATTTTGCGCTGATAAGATGAAGCCCACTCGCAAAACTCTTGAACCCCATCAAAGAATTCCAATTGTATCACGTCTACCATACATCTAGCCACAATCCTTCTCCATTAAGTAAATTGTCTCTAAACATGGCAACATATTACGAATAATGTATAATTGCTACATCTATTATATATGTAAATCAAATTCAAACACACACCATGCATATAACATTCATATAGATACAAAAATGCATATATGCTTCCAAAGGGTCCTTATCACTCCAACCTAACCCATCCTTGAACGTTCAATCTCACTAGTAAATGTATGTCGACTTTCCAATTTTAAGGAAAATCCGGCAGCATTTTCCCCCAGTTCTCCAAGTACACGATGTAGGTAATAACTTACCCACATATGTACCCACAGAACATGGTGAGGAAATGGTAAGCCAAGATGTTCCTTAAAATCGAAAAAATAGACATACATTCACCACCTAAGTGAGAGTAAACGTTCAAGAACAGTCTCAACCGAGGACTATTCAAGACTTTCTCCTAATGAGAAAGCCTTGAACGGGTATCTAGGCATATGATGATGCAAGCATTTCATATATTGTTGTATTTATTTGTCGTTAAATAATACACAAGTCGTAATAGCATGAAATTTTTTTTATTAAAACAATAAAGAGAAAGAAATATATATAGCTTAGAGAAGTTTATAATTCATACCAATACAATGGATGTATTCTTTCTAACTTCCCACTTGAGCTAAATATGTAGTCTTCAAGCTAAACTTGAACTTCAATTCACATATGAATCTATAAAAACACAAAAAGAAAAAATAAAACAAAAATCATAAGTTAGTAAGTATGAGAAATGGCTAATAAGAAAAAATAGGGGCATATGATTAAGGAATGAGAGAAAATAGGGATAGATTATGCAAAAGCTAGCAATTGAAGCAACCACGCACTGGCATTTGGCAAGTTTGGTCTAGATGAACAAATTTTCACCCATTTAATAACAAGTAGCTAGGATCTTTTCGAAAGATCAATCCAACAACACCAAAGAATAACAGTTACAACTTACAAAATTAGCTAAATTGTAACCCCCAAACAACCTCAAACTGTTTAAAGGCCACCTTCTAGGACGGGTTCATAAAACAAGAAGGGGTAAAACCTAACTTGGACTCAAGTAAAAATACACCTTCTAGGGTGGGTACTCTTTACACGGACTAGGGCAACAAACCACAACAACCACAAAAGGGAAAACACAAAAAGAACAACTACAAGCTACAACAAACAACATATCTAAGCAGGCTTATAGTTTCCTTGACATATCACAGCAACACAGCATCACAATATCACAGCATCACAAAAACAATGCAGCTGGTAGCAACAGTTGCCTGCAGAACAGGCGAGCAAGTGGGAACAGGCCAATCACCTGACAGCTACAACAACTAACAAAACCACCCAGCACAGGAAATCAGCATCAAAACAGCAGCCAAGCAGCAACCCCAACTAGTAGAAAAATAACAAAAACATCACCATCAGCTTCTAGACATAGTCAGTATAATTTTCTCCATACATTTAACACTAAGGACTTACATTTCATAACCATATACAAGTATGTGGAGGGGGAGCCGTGCGCGTTTAATTGACAAACCCTAGATTACAAGAAACTTATAATTATTAAACTGAAAAGAAAATCCTCAAAAAACCCAAGAATGGTAAGGAATTCAATGGAGTAAGTGAAACCTAGGTACGTTACTTACCTCAAAGCTGCTTCAATGGAGGAGAGATGGATATGAAGTGAAGAAAAGGTGGTGCATGCGGCGGCAACTACTTCAATGGAAGTGAGAAAGCTCGAACACCACTTCAATGGAGTAAGTGAAGCTAGCTTAGGGGTGGAAGCAAAGAGAAGAGGGAAAAACGTGGGAATGAATTGAAAATCGAAGGAGCGAAGAAGAAGAAAGACGTTATAAACCGGGGTTTTTTTTTTTAAAAAAAAAATGGCACCGGTTTAAACCAGTGCTAATTACAATAGTTGGCACCAGTTTAAGGCAAACCAGTACCAACTCTATTGCATTCTTTTGTTTTTATTTTTTGGTTTTTTTTTTTTTTTAAAGTTGGCACCGGTTTGAACTGGTGCTAATTAAATGATTTGGCACCGGTTTTGGTTGGAACCGGTGCCAACTCTGAATTTTCCAATCCCGCCCATTTCTTTTGGCACCGGTTTTCAAGAACCGGTGCTAAAGGGGGGGTGCCTATTTCAAATTTTCTACTAGTGCGAGCATAAAAGCAGCCACCAAAATACACATGCAATTAAAAAACTCATGGACAATCAATCATCAACCCAAGTTGAACATGACCCAAATTTAAGCAGTTCATGAATTGGTTGAGTCTGCACCCTACTCCTAGCTATGTAACTACTCCATGAATTTGAAATGAGCAAGGAGATTAACAACTAACTAATAGCATGAGGACTACTCTATAAACTAAGATTAACAAGAGAAGTTCTATGGTTTTTTTTTTCTTTTTTTTTTTTCTTTTTTTTTTTTTATTTTGTGCAAGATTGCACCTTAGAACAAATTCCATGCGTTGACCCTGCTTTCCGGCTTTACCACCTCACGTGAGAGTCATGTGCTACCACAAAACAACCTTAATTATTTTCTAGTAGATAATCTTACTAGAGAATAGATTAATGGCAAGAAAATCCATGAATGAAAGCTTACCCACGTCCTGTATATATATCAGATGGGAAAGAAGGATATGATGTGGAGAGGAAAACTCTAATTATGATGGAGGCCATAATTATTTTGGATGACTTAATCAAAGGTTGTCATATAGCATTTCAAAGGTTCCTGTTTGGGTCCAATTCAATCATCCAATTGGGCCGGTCCAAATGATTTAATTACAAAAGCCCAAAAAGCAAGGTTCAACCCTCTAAAGCATGCTAAGTCGGTCAAACCCAGTCAGCATGGAAAGCCCATTTGATTTGGGGCCCAGTTCATCCAATGAGCAAGGTATAAAAGCCTTCAATTACTTCATTCATAGGGGAGACAGAAGACAAGCCTCAAGCAATTAAATTCTCTTGCATAGCTTTCTCTCTCAATACACTGTACTGACTTTAGCATTGAAGAGACCTTCCTCGGCACAACCCCCGAGGCTAGTTTATGTGTGTTTGCTGTGCAGGAAATCCTTAGCCTAGTCATCACTTGGACCGAGATCAGTCTTCTCCCTCGAAAAGGGCCTGCCGAAGGTTCTATTGTTTCAATACTGAAACAATTTGGCGCCGTCTGTGGGGACGATACATTAAATTAAGCCGAAAATCAATCAATCTTAGCAAAGCAAAATGACTAAGAGTTGTAAGAGTGCCAAGAGCACTAAGAAAAACGATCCTTCCTCTTCAAGGAGAGATCTAATTACTGTGAGAATGAATCCACCGATTCCACCATCACCGGAACCTTCTTCTTCTTCTTCAAAAACTCCCTCTTCCTCGGAAAGGGTAGCATCGGAGAAGTCACCATCCCATCATACTCGCTAGCCGACAAGTTCATCTCGGCCGAATCAATCAAATGCAAAGAGTCCTCCTCCATGAAGCTTACATTTTCAGTCTCAACCGAGAACAACTCCCCAAATGGGGCTTTCTACAGAGGAAGTAGCGAGAGCCGTCATGGTCTTCATGGATTTCATGAAGGCCCAAGCAGGCAACTTTCCACTATACCGTGATCACTCACCTCTTCCGCCAAGAAACCTTAGAAGGACGATTGGCCAAGAGGATAGTGGACGGGCTCCTTCCTTCAAGGAGCTCAGGGACAAGTATGAGGTGGACACTTGGAGGACCGAGCGGGAAAGGAAAAGGAACCCCCAGTTCTTTGACAATTCCAAAACCCGGGACTCCAAGAGCTACAAAAGCAGCAATTCCACCTCCGCAAGGCAAGAGCCTGCTCGCCTGAACATTCACGAACGTTGAGGCTCAAGGGAGATGAGCGTGCGTAGTCGCCTCACCTACCCAGAGGGGACCAAGCCATACCCCGAACTGTCTTAGCCGAGGACGAAAACCACTTCAACCTCTCTGAGAGGGAGGAGCGAGGTCCCAACGCCTAGATATAAAGGGAAGGCCGTAATGGTTCCTACCAGCTCGCCCTTCTAAAGCTGGATATTGGAAGATTATGTGCCAACGGTGAAAACCCCGGCGCACATCACTTATGACGGTACTTCGGACCTGAAGGACCACATTGCCTCTTACGAGGGGCACATGTACCTTAACCCCAAGTCCGTGGCTACTTTGTGTAAATACTTCCTAACCACTCTCAAAGGTGTTGCACAAGCGTGGATCACCAAGGGGGTAAAATAGGGCTCAATAACCGGTTGGAAAGACCTTTTCAACAAATTCAAGAGCAAGTTTTCTACGGCAAACCGCCGAGAGAAAAAAACTGCAGAACTAATGGGTCTGCAGCAAGGGGAGGACGAGAGCCTCCGAGACTATCTGACTCGCTTCAGCAACGAGTCGTCCAGAATCACAAGTCTGGACCAAGGGCTAGTCGTTTTCCCATTGTGGAATGGCCTGCAAGCTGGCAAGTTCCTGGACTTCATTGTCATGCATCCACCGCAGACCTTGGTGGAAGCTCTAGATGCCTCGAATAAATACATTCGGGTCGAAGAATGGAACAAGACAAAGTCCAATCCCAATCCGATGCTGGGAAGGCAAAAGGACAACTGTCCGAAGGCCAGGGTCCGAGGAAAAGGAAGGCAAAAGCCTTAGAACCGTCCTCGGCACTTGAGTCGAAGAAAGAAAAGACCCCCTATATGGGTAGATATGATTCTTACACTCCTCTCGCTCTTCCACGTGCTAAAATCTTTAGCATAACTAAAGAGGAGGAGAGGTTCAAGAAGCCAAGGCTACTCCCACCGTGGCATCAGCGAAAAGGCAAGGACCGATGGTGTGAGTTCCATGAATCTTCTGGACATCACACCGAGGACATGGTCCGAAAGGGCTATTTGAAAAAATATCTCTCAGATCGCCGCAAAGAGAAAATAACCGAAAAAGATCCTCGGCATGATCTGGACTTTCCCCGGAAAAAGGACAAGCTATAAGGCAAAGACTCCGGTGCCGAGCATTCTGTTCACAACCGAAGATTGTCGGGGGTGGTGTACCCCCATGATGACCCGTTGGTAATTGTGATAGCCATTGCAAACCACAACGTCTGGAGAACTCTCGTCGACGGTGCTAGTGGTGCGAATATCCTCTTTCGGGGAGCATTCGACCAGCTAAAGTTGGAAACCAAGCATCTGACCCGAGTACCCTTCTCGGTATCTGGATTCAATGGTTTTCATCATATCCTGATGGGAAGATTTCTCTTCCTGACACCATCGGTAAGGACCGAGCAGCCCGGAACATCATGGTCGAGTTCTTGGTCATGGACATTCCGTCTGTGTACATCGTGATTATGGGGAGACCCTTCATTCACGAAATTCAAGGAGGATTCTCGACGTACTATCAAATGATGATCTATGTTTCGGACAAGGGACACTTCGAAAGAATTCGGGGCAGGCAAAAGGAGGCCCGAAGATGCAATCACCTCAAACCATCCAAATGTCGCCGCGACGACCGGATGATGAGGAAGAAAGAGAAAAGGACCGATGCACAAAAAAGCCTAAAGGCTTAAGTGCTTCGGCCTAAGGCACCTCAGCAAAAGAAAAATCTTTGGGGATAGAAAAGGCTGGTTCGTCATCTGAGCCGAAAGACTTAGAATCAAAGTCTAGGAAGCCTGTTGATATTGACAGCAGGCCAAATCGTGATGAGTCTAGTGCCAAACTTATGGAACTGGACCATTAGGCTGAATCAATAGAGTTGACCGAAGGGGTTACTGAAAAATGTGTCAGCATCAGACTCGGACTTGATCCGAGCGTTTGCGTTGAACTTATCCAACTCCTTCGGGACAACAAAGATGTGTTCGCTTCACTAGGCGAAAAATGGTAATCAGCACCGGTTCAAAACCCCTATTTAGAAGCGTGATTTTGAACTAGTCCTGATTTGAGGGATGCCAAAAACCAAGAGATTTCGCACCGGTTAACCAGTGCTAAAAGTAAGTTAGTCGCGCTTTTTATTTTTTGGTTTTAACTACAATTGGCACCGGTTATGCCTTCAAAAAATATAAATAAAAATTGCAATTTTTTCACTTACAAATCAGCATACAATGAAACAAAACACCAAAATCGTTTCCCTAAAAAAAAATACTAAAATCGTAATATACATTAATCACATATAAATATATATTCATCAAATAAATTGTTATTTTACAATTTATAAAAAAAAAAGAAAAAAAAAACGTAACAATGAACAACAAAACACCAAAATCCTTGAATCTTGAATCCTTCTTCTATGTGGAGTCGCTGCAGTTGTAATATTTTTTTGTTTGAAGGAATACTACCTGCATCAATTAAAACACCAAAAATTAGAACCCAAAAACTTCGAACTCAGAAAAACCCAATAAGTTCTAACTTAGAAAAACCTAGAAATTTCGAAGCCAGAAAAACCCAAAAATTTCGAATCAAGAAAAAACCAAAAAAACCTAGAAATTTCGAACCCAGAACCCAGAAACTTTGAACAAAGAAAAAACCAAGAAAAACTAAGAAAAAACCAAGAAAAACCCATAAACGAATAAACCCAGAAAAAAAAAACCAAGAAAAACCCAAGACCTAGAAACCCAAAAAAAACCCAGAACCTAGAAACCAAAACCCTAACCTCAAAGAACCCAGAAACCCTAACCTTAAATCTTGATTATCGACGGAGGGCAGCGGTGGATGATGCTTGCATGGTTCGAATAATTGACGGCGGCGGCGATGGTTGTTGTGCTTGGTATCGGTGGTTGTTGAGAAGAGGAAGAAAAACGAGAGATCAGAGAAGAAAACAGAGACATCAGAGAAGAACGAGAGATGAACGAGAGATCAGAAGGAAAAGAAGAACGAGAGATCAGAAGGAAGAGAAGAGAAAGATCAGAGAAGAGATGATATAGAAGAACGAGAGATCAGAGAAGAAGAACAGAGATGAGAGAGAAGAGAAGAACAGAGGGAGAAGGAGAGCATGAAAGAAATAGAGACGGATGAGAGAGAGGGGGGGTAGGTTAAGGGTTTATAAGATTAAATGGGCACCAGTTAATCGGTGCCAATTCTTTTTTTTTTTTTTGGTTTTTTTTCTTTTTTAATTCGCACTGGTTCAAACCGGTGCGAAAAAGATAATTTCGCACCGGTTTGGTTGGAACCGGTGCGAAAACTCTATTTTCCAATCCCGCCTTTATTTTTAGCACGGTTTTCAAAAACGATGCAGATTGTGCAGTGCCTATTTCATTTTTTAACTAGTGCTTTCTCGGCGGCAGATATGCCCAGGATTGACCCGAAACTCATCTCTCACAAACTTAATGTTGACCCCACGTGTCGACCAACAGTTAAGCAAAAGAAGCGAAATTACTCCGCAAAATAAGAACCAAGACATCTCAGCCGAGGTCAAAAAACTTCTGGATAATTGAACCTTGATAGTACCCAGAATGGTTGGCCAATGTGGTGATGGTTCAGAAGGCGAATGGCACGTGCCGAATGTGCGTTGACTTCACAGATCTAAATAGGGCCTGTCCGAAGGACTTTTATCCCTTTGCCGAGGATCGACCAATTAGTCGACTCGACAAGTGGGCATGCCCTGCTTAGTTTTATGGACGCATTTTCGGGGTATCATCAGATCTTCATTCATCCTGATGATCGAGCAAAAAAGGCCTTTGTTACAAGTGCCGGGGTGTATAACTATAAAATGATGCCCTTTGGATTGAAAGATGCGGGGGCAACATATCAAAGGCTGGTTAATCAGGTCTTCGCCGAGCAAAAGGACCGTAACATGGAAGTTTATGTTGGCGATTCTATCGTTAAAAGCAAAAAAGAAAAGACCATGTAACGGACCTGGCCGAAACCTTCGTCACCCTTAGAAAAAATCAAATGAAGCTTAATTTGAAGAAGTGTGTCTTCGGCGTGAAGTCAGGCAAGTTCCTCGGCTTCATGGTCAGCAAAAGGGAGATTGATGCCAATCCCGCCAAAGTTCAGGCAGCTCTGGATCTTCTCGAGCCAAAAATAAAGAGGGACATTCAGTGTCTCACAGACAGAGGTTCATCTCTAGAGCCTCGGACAAAGGGTTACCCTTCTTCAAAGCGCTAAAACTCCCGAAATCAAAAGAGCTCATGTAAGAAGACGAGCAAAAAGATCAGTATCAGCTACCAGCCGAGAGCAGCCATCAAGGCTCGGGCCTTAGCGGACTTCCTGGCCGAGTGTTCTTATCAAGAGATACTTGACGAGGAAAAATAAATGTGGACCGTTTTCACAGATGGATCCTCCACTGTGAATGGTTCGGGGGCAGGGGTAGTCATAACCTCGCCCGAAGGCAAGTCCTTTGAGTATACACTGAAATTCTCATTCAAAGCTTCAAATAATGAAGCTGAATATGAAGCAACGATCGCTGGCTTAGAACTGTGCATAGCATTGGAAGCCGAACATGTCTGTTTAAAGACAAACTCTCAACTCGTTGCAAATCAGATCCGAGGTGAATATGAGGCCAAAGAGCCCTCAATGATAGCTTTCCTAGATCAAAACAGTCATTGCGAAGCTGAGAGCCTTGGAAGTGAGCTGACCCCAAGGGGTCAGAACGCACAAGCCGACGCACTCTCCAAACTTGCAAGTTCAACTCTAACCGAGCCGAACCGACCTGTATATGTAGAAGTGCGCCGAGTAAGAAGTGAGGACGAAGCACCTGAAATATGCTGCGTCACACATGAACCGAGTTGGATGGACCCCATCCTAGCTTACAAACTTCGGGGAGAGATTCTCAAAGACGGGAACTTACCTCTAAGATGAAGAGAATCAACTCATCAAGGTTCGTCATCTTCAGAGGAGAGCTTTTGAAAAAGTCCTTCTCAGCCCCACTATTGAAATGCATGGGTCCAACATATGCTAACTACATCCTTCGAGAGATCCATCTCAACATCTGCGGAAACCACATTGGGGGAAGAGCCTTAGCCCATAAAGCGCTAAGGGCTGGATATTATTGGCCAACCATGATCCTGGATGCTAAGGAGCTGGTTAGAAAATGCGAAAAGTGTCAAAAGTTAGCACCAGTCATCCATCAGCCATCCCGAGATCTTCAGCCAATCCTAAATCCTCTTCCATTAGCTCAATGGGGACTGGACATTTTAGGACCATTTCCTGATGCTCCATACCAAAAAAGGTGGTTGATAGTCGGCATAGACTATTTCAGCAAATAGATTGAGGCCGAAGCAACCTCGAACATTGCAGAGCATACTATCAGGAAATTCATCTGGCAAAACATTATCACTCGCTTTGAGATTCCGAAGGTCTTTATCTTCGATCATGGGAAGCAGTTTGATAATTTGCCGCTAAAGCAGTAGACCGATCAGTTCGGCATTAAATTGGCATATTTTACCGTATGTCATCCACATAGTAATGGTCAAGCGGAAGCTGGGAATAAGCATATTCTCAACGCTCTCAAGAAGAGAATTGAAGATCAAAAGTCTAAGTGGATAGAGGAACTTTCGGGAACCCTCTGGTCACTTCGGACAACGGAAAAAGAGGCAACGGGACGTTCACCTTTTGAATTGGTGTGTGGATCCGAAGCTGTTCTTCCAGTAGAAATTGGCTCAAAAAGCCTGCGAGTGAATCTTTTCTCAACCGAAGAAAATGAACAACTCATGAAAGAGTCCCTTGACTTTTTAGACGAGGTCAGAGATTCGGCTCGAGATAGAATTGCTGCAGATAAGCAAAAAGTCAGCAAATTTTACAACTGAAAAGTCCATGCAAGACTTCTTAAAATTGGGGATCTTGTTCTTCGGAATGCTACTGCTGTGAAAAAAGGCCGCATTCATGGGAAACTCTCATCCACTTGGAAGGGACCCTATGAAATATATGATGAGCTCCAGCCAAGAACATACTGACTTCGATAGTTGGATGGAACTGAGCTGAAAAACCACTGGAATGCCGATGTACTTAAGAAGTATCATGTGTAAATCCCTTCGGGGAAGAACAATCTATGTAAGTGCATCTTTCTGATTATTGAAAGGCCTTTGAGCCACCATTTATTCAAATTCAACAAAGTTTCTATTTTTTCTATCTTCGATGTTTTTGAAAAAAATTCAAGGTTTTCCTTCGGTGCTTCCAGAAGTATTGCCTAATGAGGCATTGTACTTCGGCAAGCCGTAAAACCTACCGAGACGAGGATAAATGATTGCACCCCCGAAGTATTACCTAATGAAGCATTGCACTTCGGATGAATCAGTTCCTCCGGGCAAAGAGGCCATAGGCGCATCCGAAACATTGCCTAAAAAATAAGAACTGATAAACCCCCAAAGTATTGCCTAATGAAGCATTGTACTTCGGATGAGTCACTTCCGGGTGATGACTGCAACCCCGGAGTATTGCCAAATGAGGCATTGTACTTCGGACAAATCATTACCCTGGCATCGTGTTTCGGATAGTCATTCCCTCAGATGAATTATAAGGATCAGAATATATTATTCTCGGAGCCTAAGGCTTCTGAACAACGAAATCAGATCCCTCAAAAATAAAGTAGAAGAGAAAAGAAAAATGAGCAGAAACTTCAAAATCTGAATTGTTACAAGAATTCTGCCAAGGCAAAAGCCTCGGCTGTAGCAAAAAGTCGAAGCAAATACCCCAAAAACCTGAAGATCACATCTTCAAATTTCTATGGGGGGTAAGAGGCACTCAGCTAGCCAGTTCTAAGCTGAAGCTTAGTACTTAGAAAAAGCTAAGTAGAAGGAGCAAGGCAAAAGGAATAAAAGCAAGACAGTGCACTCATAGGAAATCAAATATGCTCGGCTGAATTGAAAATGTTGAAGCAAGTACTTTAAAAGCCTGAAGGTTAAAACTTCGGAATTCTGGTACAAGAAATTCTCAGCTAAAAATACTTCCAAGCCGAGGTTCAACACTTAGAAAATTTTTGAAGAAATTCAAAGAAACAGCTAAGTAAAGAAAACGAGGCAATGGAAGAGAAAAGCATAACAAAGCTTCAATAAATCCAAAACTGAGGGTTTCAAAGTTAAGTACAACGAAATCCTAAATCGGCAGCCGCCCACAAGCAAAAAACACAGCTGCCGAACCTAGTACAAATACTTAAAGTAAGCAAAAATAAGTTTGTAAAATTCATGGCAAACTGAAGCAAAAGAAAGGCAAAAAAGCAGATGCGGCATATATAACAGTTAAGTGCGTGTTGACCCGCAAGATTCTGCAGACGACTGCCCGAGTTCCTATGCTTCGGCATTGACAGGCTCAGCACCAGCAGAAGATGAGGCAAGCTGAGTAGTGTCTTTCTCTTTCTTTGCAACCTCTTCTTCTTCTCAGGCCTCAGCTTCGGCTAGCTGAGAAAGAAAAGCAAGCTCAACTTCATGAGCATTGAGCAGGTTCGGATGGTCAGGATCCATTAACCACTCTTCGGCCACATCCCAGTTGATGCTCCGATCAGCATGAAAAGCTAGACGCCGAGCTACTTTGAAGCCATTATCGAAACCCTCATCATACTGATCTTGCGTGTAGATTCTGACTTCCAATGATTTCTGGGCAGCCTCGAGGTCAGCCTTGGCCTTAACAGCCTCATCAGTTTGCACTTCGAGCTGGCTCTGGATCCCCTTGAGCTCAGTTTTGGCATTGGAGAGCTCTGAATCTTTGGCCTTTAACGGATCTCTCAGTCGGTAAATCTCAGCTTCAAGCTCAGTCTGCTTCTGCTTAGTTTCTTCCTCGGCAAAGGCAGCTTTCTCATTGAAATCTTCAGCCATCTTCTGCCGAACTTCTTCCTCTTTCTTTATCTTCTACTCGATCTGAGCCTTGAAGCTCGGAATATCAGCAGACCCATACTCATTGATCAAGGCTTGGCCTTCATCAATCCAGGGAAAAATAGACTATTCGATTTCTCGGCAGAAGTTGCGGAAACTGGCCGCCATTTCATCCATTTAAGATCGGCTCGTCGCAGATTCTTCCTCTACCTTTTTGCTCTTCAATTCAGCAAGTCGAGCTCGACAATCTGCTTCCTCGGCCTTGCTTTTCAGCTCCTCGTTCATTCCCACTACCATGACGTGGTTATGAACAACCTACAGAGTGCAAAAATAAGTCAGCCGAAGAAAAGGACTTAAGCAAAAAAGAGCTTAAGTGAAAAAACTTAAGTAAAATAACTTGAGTACAAAAGTTTAAATGAAAAGGAGGAAAAATACTTAAGCAAAAATAAAAATGTTTAAGTAAAAGCAAGCTACCTGCATTAGCAGCTTTTGATTTTTAGCAAAAGGGTCTGGTACCCTAACAAAGGGCTCGAACACCCTAGCAGCGGCCCGAAGGGACCAGACCTTCGCCTTTTCCAGTCCGGAAAGGCCAGACACATCACCGAAAAACTCAATAGCCAAGGTTAGGTGAGAGAGCATGTTGTTCCTAACAACATCTGGAACATCTGATAGCGGGGCGGACTCAAACCCCATATCTGAAGACTGGAAGGTCCGGAAAGAAGTTCTAGCTGAAGTCAAAGGTACTTCAAAATTCTTTGGCTCTTCAACTCTTTCCTCAGCCTCCTTAAAGTCTTCAAGCCACCCATCTAGAATATGTATGTCATCATCCTCGGGCTACACAATCAGTGCATCAGCCTTCTTCCGAACCTCGTCAGCAAAAGGTTCGACAATGTGCCGAGGAGATGGAGAGGAACTTCTGATGGCGGGAGTCCTCTACTAAACTTCATCCCAGTTTTCGAGAGGAGTAGTTTTCTCTTTAGCCAACTCGGCTAGGCCCTCGTTTAGCCGAGGTCTCTTTGTAGGGGGCTTAGCAGTCGGGAACCGCCCCGGATTTATTACAGCCCTTCTCTTTCTCTGTCCGGCCATTTCTTCAGCCGAAGATTCATCCGAAAAAGATGATTCTTTATCTGGCTCTCCCTTGTCCTCTTCTTCTTCGTAAGACTACAGCAGAAGAGACAGGGGGGCAAAGAGCGATATTAGCATCATAAAAAAAAAAAAAAAAAAAAAAAAAAAAAAAAAAAAAAAAAAAAACTCCAGGCCAAAGCTTAGTACTTAGAAATTTTTTGGAAAAATTCAAAGAAAAGCTAAGTAGAAGGAGCAAGGCAAGGAGAAAAAGAAAAGAAGAGAAAAGTTGAGACTTACCGAAGTCTTTAGCAATTGCTCGTCCTCTACAGTGAGCACTTGAGGTTCAGCAATAAAGGTTGTTTGCTCAGCGCGTTGTTTGGAAACTCCAGCAAAGTTTCCTGCTCTAACGGTGGTAGCAGCAGCAGCTACTTGTTCTTCGGCGCCCAACAGATAAAATGGATCCCTCTTCTAAAACCAATATTTCTTCCTGGAATATTCGTTAGGCTTGACTATCTTAAGCGTCGAAGGGCATAGAGAAGGGGCCCGAGCCGAGGGATCAGTTATGGCTGGGGCGTTCCTCGTCACACTCCTAGCAGCGTTGATGCCGAGTTTGTGGTAGTCAAGACAGCAGTTCCCTTCGTGCAGCACTAAAAAACCAAAGCAAAAGGTTAATAGCATGAAAGAACACAGTCAATAAAAATAGAAAGAAAAATGAAAGAAAAACAAAGGCCTTCAGCCCCAGCCAAACTCCTTACCATCCTGGTACTTTTGGCTGAGGCCGACAGCAGCAAGCATCTTCTCTTTGAAGATGTAGTGATAGCAAGGCAGCCAAGTCTCTGGCACTTGGGCCATTCAGCAAGCGCCCCCCGGATTTCTCTTTTTGCCGAAGAGGGTCAGCAGCTCCTTTTCCTCGGCAAAGAACTCATCCGGCCCAATGGCGTTCATCCGAGGATCTGGCATACTCAGATACCTTGGTCCTCTATAATAATTTGGGTGATCCTCCTCAGTAGGAGCCTGAATCCAAATCCACTGGCCTTGCCAGTCCTTATCAGATGTATCGTCCGGCCAGGTGGTCAAATACCCCCTTTGGGTCTCAATTCTCCACCACCCAACGCCATGATGCTCGTCTGGTTGCAAGTTCGGCATCAATTTGTGTAATTTTTGCAACACATGGATGCTCGGCTCAAATCCGTAGAACAGACACACATAAAGGAATGTCATTACTCTTTAGATGTTGTACCCATTGGCACAACGAGATGTTGTACCCATTCAGCACTTCAACAATAAACAGGTGCAAGGGGAACCGAAGCCCAAATTGCAGCTGCCTGGTGTACACCCCGATGTAACCAGGGGGGCCTATGAATCCTATCCTCGGTAGTGGGCATTCGGCACCAATACCCATCCTCCTCCATTATGCCATAAAATGCATCGATTTGTTCGACAAAGCAGTGGAGGGCACCTCCGTTAACCCACCAGTCATACGGAGCAATCAGCCTAGCATTCTCAAGTGGGTTATACCACTCTGTGGCCCCAGATGGCAGCTGCCGAGGCCCATGCGCTGAACCACTGCCAGATGTACTTGCCTCTTCCGAGCCTCGGAAAGGCACCGAAGCCAATGGTATCGCAGCAATGAGGGCATCTCTCGAAGAAGCCCTAGTATCCCTGTTAGGGCGAGAGATTCAGTTGCCTAAAGGCGGCATCGTTCCAAGTGGTCGATTGCGCCGAGCACCCAATAGAGGAATTTCCTCCTCCTCTTTAGCAGCCATTGGCCTTTTTCCTCGGCCTTGAGCCATTTTTATGCGAAGAATCGGGAAATTGAGAAAAAGGGGAAAGCTTTGAAAAAACAATGAAATCCGAACAAGTTTCGGAGAAAATTACCTTTACCAGAAATGGAATTCGCCGATCTACAGATTCGGAGCAACGATCTTCGGCTTCAGGTTCAGAAATTCATAGAACAAAGGAAAGAAAGGAATCGAGTTTTCAAGGGTGTTAATGAAAACTGGGGAGAAGTGAGGAAAGAGAGTGGAGAGGGCGGTTTAAATAAACTTTTCGGAATCAACAATTCCAAGAGTCAGAACCGCCAAAAACCCCACTACCTCCACTTAAATTCGAATTGTTAAACACCTCCCTTGATTAACTACCCACTAAACCTTCCACCTTCTCTAAATTCCAAATTCAAATTACAATCATTTGTTTCCCTCCAAATTTTGCAAGTCAAACCCGACTTGTCATTCTTCCGAATCGGATCTGGGGAGCAAGTTGTTTGGGTCCAATTCAATCATCCAATTGGGCCGGTCCAAATGATTTAATTACAAAAGCCCAAAAGCAAGGTTCAACCCTCTAAAGCATGTCAAGTCGGTCAAGCCCAGTCAGCATGGCAAGCCCATTTGATTTGGGGCCCAGTTCATCCATTGAGCAAGGTATAAAAGCCTTTAATTACTTCATTCATAGGGGAGACAGAGTACAAGCCTCAAGCAATTAAATTCTCTTGCATAGCTTTATCTCTCAATATACTGAACTGACTTTAGCATCAGAGGGGTCTTCCTAGACACAACCCCCGAGGCTAGTTTACGTGTGTTTGCTGTGCAGGAAATCCTCAGCCCAGTCATCACTTGGACCGAGATCAGTCTTCTCCCTCAAAAAGGGCCTGCCGAAGGTCTTATTGTTTTCCTACCGAAATAGTTCCTAATGTATGAAGTAATGATTATGATTTCGTGACTTATTCCTGATGTGTCTAGATTATAATTTTAAACAAAACAAGAGATAATAATGACTTTAGATTTTGATACAACTTAGTAGTATTAAGATCTGGGAAACTATATGAAGCTTTTGATCTTTGGGGAAGTTGAATAATCTTCAACAACAATGCTAGAGTGGGAACGATAACAATTCATCCACATTCTCCTAAATGGGTTACACCTTATGTAACATATTATTACAAAGCTTGGGATTATGGAATGGTTCATAGCATTCTGCCATTTTTTGATAAAAATAATATATTCTTTTGGAAACTCACAAAGTTCTAAATATCGTATTAAAAAAAAATCATATATAAAGCTACAAGATACAAGGGACAAGTTAAAGTGCAGTGTTCAAATATAAAAGTAGCTAAAAGAAAAGTGAGTCTTTCACATTATTTAATCGTCTTCAAAGATATTAATAAAGAAAACCAAGGATCCTATCTATATCAGGCATAAAAGGGTTAAAAATCCTATTAAAACAAGGGCATATGTATTTTAGCTTCTACATTGCTTAATATCTGATCAATCAGGTTTTGGAAAATAGAAGACGAACCCTCCCATTATGACCCATGTAAGAAATGTAACAATAGTAGCACTAGCATTGGTAAAATTTCACTTTGATGGAGTAGCTAATGGTAAATAAGTCCTTGATTATCTTGAGATTATTAAAGCTTGGATATTCTATATCCTTAGAAGGAAAGGAACACCTATTAGAAATCTTTGTGACTTAGGATGAGTCATATGCTGCTAAATGTGTCCAAGAATTTTGCATAAATAAAGGAATCACTGAGGGCACCTTAGGTGAAAACTATTTGAACAACAAATATAGTGAAGGATGCATACAAGAAATTATGATGATAAATGAAATGGTGGAAGATTAAGACGTACTAAGGAAATCAGTGCATCTTTTATGGCAGTCATGTTTTGAAGAATAAAACTGTTTTCTTTGCTAAAATACCTATATGTAAGAGAAATAATGGATTATATCTAGCTATTTGCTGAGTTGGGAAATATTTTACACTATAAAATGTGTGAATAAGGTATACTAAAATCATGTAAGCCTTTCAATATTATGTTATAGGCCTTAAGCAAAGAATGAAAGGTAGAGCTAAAGGGAGTTGACTATAGGTTCTTAGAAAGTATAAAAATTTCTAACTTCAATTCTTTCAAATAAATCATGAAAAATATTCTCTAGAGCAACATACTTGCACTAAGAGATAGATTGGTTTTCCTTCTCTCTTTAAATAAAGTACACTCTAGAATCCTCCATGATTATTTAGGTTTTCAATTTAAGTGTTGTAATATATGAAGAGTGTTACAATCTCTTGTATTTGAATAAAAAGTTTCTTTTAAGAGGGAATGTTGTCCTCTCAAACTTGGCAAATGAATAATTTCTGTTAAAGGACCAACTCAACCAAAAACTTATGTTAATGGTTGAAGCCCAAAAAATATGTTTTATACTCTATCACGCCCCCTCACACGAGAGCTCGTTGGGCTTGAAATGTGGATGCAGCATGGGCCCACCTCATATTCATACTTAATATTCCACTTGAAAGAGAGGTGTGGATGAGACTTGAACTCGTGACCTTTGTGTCACGCTAGCTGTGATACCTTGTTAAAAGACCAATTCAACCAAAAGTTTAAGCTAATGGTTGAAACCCAAGAATATGTTTTACACTCTATCAATTTCTTTATTTAAAAGCTCATCATAAACACAATTAAACCTTGTTTAACTAGGGATCACGGCGTAAGCTAGGAAACGAAATAGATATACCATTATTGCAAAGTACGCACGGTGATCTATTAGATTTATTAATTATTTTGTTTAAGATTTAAGTAGTAGATTGGTAGCGCAATAACTATTACAATTATAATATAATAAGATATTGTTCATAAGTTGCCAAATACTACTCCCTCAATCCCCCCCTTTTTTTTTGCCCCAGTTTCTTTTAGTCTGTTCCTTTTATTTTGCCCTATTTTATTTTTGGACCACACCTTCACTCTCTGAACCACCTCATTAACCCCACTACTTTTTTTTTTGGTTAAATTAAACTTTTCTCTAATTAATCCCACTACTTTCCTCTCTTATCAATATTTTCCAACCAAAAATTAATAAAACAACATTACCCCTGTTTAGGGTGAAAATACCCTAAGACACGTGGCCCAATAAAGGCTTGACACGTGCCAATCTTTCAACGGTCTGCAAAGGCCCAATCCCTTTGCGACACGTGTCCCTTGTACCCTAATTGAGGTACAGTTCTCCCTTACTATAAATAGTAAGGGTAGACCTCATTTATGGAGATGACACATTAATTGCAACCACACAAAAAACCAAACAAAGCCCAAACCTACTGAAACGTTCTCGAACCGAGAAGCTTTTATCGTTCTTATTCCACTTCGAAAAGATACTAACTTAATCTTCGGAGGCGGAACTCCCACCCCCATCCGGAGTCTCCGTTACTTGTGCAGGTACAAGCGTAAAAAGGAAGTCTGCTAGGAAATTGTAACTCTCCCGAAGGACATAAAATACCCCCAAACATCTGGCGCCGTCTGTGGGGAGAGTACTTTCTAGATGACATCTGAGCCTATACTACCTGGTCAAGGCAATCTGCCTACTGGGGAGGTTGAGGTCCATTCGGACCAAGATACAGCCGATAACTATGACTTGGAAGCCTACACTGCTGCGGATGGCTCTTTAAGGACCAAGAACACCCGTTCCAAAGATAAGAGAGAACGGGAAGGGAACCAGGCGGCTCCTAGCAAGCCAACTAGGGGGCCGCTTGGGTTAACCTCTACTGCTGGAGACTCCCCAGTCTCCAGAGATGAGCTCATGAATATGATGATGAGCTTCAAAGGAGAGATCAAAGGCCTTCTGGACTATACAGCCGGCCCCCGTAAGGGTCAGGCGGAAGAAAGGCGTCACGGTAAAAAGACAGCCAAAACAGTAAAGGGTAGAGCATCTACCCCGCATCCGAAGTCAAACATGCCGGCTAGGCTCTTTGATTTCTCAAAGATGCATACTCCTATAGATGGAGTCAGAAAGCCCGTCCGGCACATTCAGCCGGATGGAACCAAGAAAGTCTATTATGACGCCCGGACGCTCATCCAAGATAAAAAGACTCAGCGATCCGAGTCGGCATCAACATCGACCTTTCGAGACAGCTTCAATGCCACCTCGGGAAGGCACTCGAGAACAAACAATGACAGCCGGACGAGCGAGGTTTCCGCTCGATCCGGCCCCCATATGATCCAACCGGCAGTGCATGGAACACCGTATACGCCCTTTGGATCCCCCTATGCACAGGCAGGTATTTTCGGGGGGCAGCATCAGCCGCCCGTCCAGCCTATGGACTGGCAGCTCCGGCTGCTCAACCTTGGGGAACAGCCAACGGCGTTCTCCAGAGAAATCACCGAGATGACCCAGCCGTCTAAAATCAAAAATGTGTTGGTAGGCGCCTACGACGGTACCACCAACCCGGAAGATCACCTCATGGCATACACCAACCTGATGTATTTGCAGGGTTTGGATGACGCCTCATGGTGCCGGTGCTTCCCGACTACGTTGAAAGGGATTGCTCAACGTTGGTTTGGTAACCTCCTAGCCGGATGCATCAATAATTTCAGGACCTTGGCCTACTGGTTTACGTCCAACTTTTCTATGAACATCCCTGCCAAGAAAACAAGCCTTGATCTAGGGGCAATACAACAGGGTGACAAAGAGGGGCTCCGGTCATATGTCAGGCGGTTTAACCTGATGAGGATCCAAATCCATGGATTGTCTGATGACGTTGCCTATACTGATTTCTTCAAAGGCTTAAAAGATGGATCAACTTTTAAGTTTGACTTGGTTAGGAAGAGGGTCTCCACTCTTCACGAGGCGCTCATGAAGGCGGAGGCCTACATTCAGGCAGTGGAATTGTGTGCTGTTAAACTTCCAACGGATTACAAAAGATCCGATAAAAAAGAGAGTCGGCCTACCCAGTCGGCCAAAAAGGAAGACAAGAGAAAGGGGGTATGGGCGGCAGACTCATCCGGACAACCTTCCCAGAAAAGGAAGAGGTCGGATCCGTATGTGCTAAAGTACGAGTTCAACAAGGACTGTGCCTCCATTCTCAACGAAGTAAAGGACCGGTTGAATCTTGAAAAACCGTCTCCTATGAAGAGTCCTCTAAGCGCCCGGGATAAGAGCAAATATTGTCTTTTTCATGAGGAAATTGGCCACGACACTGAGGGTTGCTTTAGCCTCAGGCGGCTCTTCGACCGGCTCGCTGATGAGGGGGCTCTCAAATCTTATCTTTCCAAGTCAAGGGGTACTCCTAAACAAGCAAGAGGACCACCCCCAAAGAAGACGGCTACTCAATCGGATACGGATGAGGAAACCATCCTCACCATAGCCGGTGGATTTGCGGGAGGTGGGCCTACCATCCGGGGCACAAAAGACAACATTCGGAAACTGGTCAACTCAGTGGATGAGGGCCAGTCGTCTGAATATTCATTTCCGGAAGTTAACATCTCCGAGAGAGATAGAGGCGAGGTCAGGCGGCCTCATGATGACCCCATAGTCATCGAGTGCAAAATCGCCAATCAAAGAGTTGGCCGGATCTTGATTGATACCGGGAGCTCATCTGACCTCATCAGCTACAGGTGCTTGGAGAAACTCAAGTATAAGCCCAGTAGCATGCATCCGGCCTCATACCCTCTTGTAGGTTTTGGGGGAGGAGTAGTACATCCGGTGGGCATGATTGATCTACCCATCCGGTTCGGAGAGAAGGGTAAGGGCCGGCATATGGTTGTCAAGTTTCTTGTTGTAGAAGAGCTGACTGCCTACAATCTGATTATTGGCCGTCCAACCCTTAACCTCTCAAAGGCAGTCATCATCCCATCTCTAATGTTGATAAAGTTTGAAAGGGATGATGGCACAGTCGGTTCCTTGAGTGGGGACCAAAAGATGGCGAGAGAGTGTTACCTCTCGGACATCAAACCAACGCTTGACACAGGCGGTCAAGAGAAAGAAATTGTTGAACTTGACGACTGTGATCAAAGCTTACCGGCTACAAAGCCAGCCGGTAAAAAGAGGAAGGCGGACCAACTGGCGCCTGTGAAGGAGAAACAATAGCAATCACTGTCCGGGGAGAGGACAGACGTCCTTCGCCCTCAGCCGGCTGGAGAAATAATTGATGTTGTCCTTGAAGACAGCCGGCCAGACAGAACCGTCAAGGTTGGAACGGCTGCGTTTGAAAGTTTGGGATCAGATTTGCTCCTTTTGCTGAAGGAGTTCAAAGATGTGTTTGCCTTTGAAGTAGAAGAGATGCCGGGTGTAAGTTCGGATCTTGCTGTACATAGACTCGCTGTGGATCCTAAGAAGAAGCCGGTCAGGCAAAAGAAACGGAACCATGGCGAGGAAAGGTCCCAGGCGGCAGCAACCGAGGTCAAGAAACTCTTGGATGCTGGATTCATCCGGCAATGTTACTACCCGGATTGGGTAGCCAATGTCGTCCTTGTGAAAAAGCCGAATGGAACCTGGCGGATGTGTGTAGATTACACGGACCTCAACAGGACTTGTCCAAAAGATAGCTACCCGCTTCCAAAGATAGATCATTTGGTAGACTCTACAGCCGGCCATGCCCTGATGAGTTTCATGGACGCCTACTCCGGCTTCCATCAGATACCCTTGTGGAAGAAAGACCAAGAGAAGACGGCTTTCGTAACAGATCAAGGGCTATACTGCTACACGGTGATGCCGTTTGGGTTGAAGAATGCGCCTGCTACTTTCCAGCGAATGATGAACTCGGTCTTTTATGACCAGATTGGAAGGAACGTAGAGGCGTACATTGATGGCATGATTGTCAAGTCAAAGCTGCAGGCGGATCATCTAGCTGACCTCCGAGAAACTCTCACCACCCTCAGGCGGCATAAAGTCATGTTAAATCCAAAAAAATGCGTCTTTGGAGTTGAGTCCGGGAAGTTTCTTGGATTTTTGATTGATCAGAGAGGCATAGAGGCCAATCCGGACAAAGTACAAGCGGTGATTGACATGCAGTCGCCACGTACCGTCAGGGAGGCTCAAAAGCTTACCGGTTGCCTGGCGGCATTGGGGAGATTCCTCAGCCGGTCAGGTGACAAGTGCCTGTATTTCTTTCAAGCAATCAAAAAGAGGTCAAGGTTTGAATGGGGTGAAGAGGCTGAGGCGGCATTTCAACGGCTGAAGCAACACCTGCATTCTTTGCCAAGATTGGTGAGTCCCCTACCCCAGGAGGCTCTCTACATGTACTTGGCCGTCTCGGATCACTCCTTGAGCGCCGTCCTCCTTGCTGAGAGACACGGTAATCAGCTCCCGGTATACTTTATAAGCCATGTCCTCCGGAATGCTGAACTTCGTTATCCCATGATCGAAAAATTCGGTCTGGCTTTGTTCAAAGCAGTCAAGCGGCTGAAACCGTATTTTTTAGCACATCCGGTGACCGTTTACACTGATCAGCCGCTCAAAAGGCCTATGACCACTTTAGAGTCATCCGGAAGAATGATTAAATGGGCTGTGGAAATCCAAAGCTTAGAAATCACTTTCGAACCCAGGCGAGCAGTGAAGGGTCAGGCGTTTGCCGACTTCATCGTTGAAATGACAAGGCCAATACAGCCGGATAAAACTGATCAAGTTTGGAGGGTTTATGTAGACGGGAGCTCTACGCTGAATGGTTGCGGAGCGGGTGTAATTTGTCACTCTCCGGAGGGGGACAAATACGAGTATGCTCTGCGATTCAAGTTTCAAGCTTCGAATAATGAAGCTGAATACGAGGCCCTGCTAGCCGGTATCCGCATGTGTAAGGCAGCCGGGGCAAGGAAAGTTGACGCCTGCTCAGATTCCCAACTCATCGTTAGCCAGTACAACGGTGACTACGAGGCCACCCATCCGGTGATGATTAAGTATCTTCAGGCGGTCAAAGAGGAGGCTGGGGCATTTGATGAATTCAACCTTAGTCAAGTACCCAGATCCGAGAATAATCAGGCGGATGCACTATCCAAACTCGCATCATCCGCCACATGTGATACGCCTAGATCAGTCTTCTGGGAAGTCATGGAAAAGAAAAGCATTGAACATGACCCCATTGGAGTTCTAGATCGAAGCTCCACTTGGATGGACCCCATCCGGAATTACTTGGTAGACGGCACTCTACCAGAGACCCCATCCGAAGCAGCTGCTCTTAAAAGACGAGCATTAAGCTTCGCAATGCACAAAGGTGAACTGTTCCGGAAAGGTTACTTGCAGCCGCTATTCAAGTGTGTTACCCCAGAACGGGGTAAGGAAGTACTGGAAGATCTGCACGCCGGCTTCTGTGGATCTCACATTGGCGGGAGGACCCTCGCCAAAAGAACCCGGCGGCAAGGATACTTTTGGCCTACCCTTGAGGCAGATGCATTAGATCTGGTGAAAAGATGTGACAAGTGCCAGAGGTTCGGCCGGCTGATAAGGCAGCCGGCAACTGATTTAACAGCTATTCACAGTCCAATTCCCTTTGCAAAATGGGGCATGGATATTTTGGGGCCATACACTCCTGCCCCAGGCGGCAGAAGATACATCTTGGTGGCTGTTGATTACTTCACCAAGTGGGTCGAGGCCGAGGCGGTTAAGGGCATCAAAACTAAGGATGTCATCTCCTTCATCTGGAGAAATGTCATCACCCGGTTCGGTGTACCAATGTCAATGGTCTTTGACAATGGCCCCCAGTTCGAAACGCCTGTCCTAAAGACTTGGTTGCAAGATCAAGGGATTTCCCACTACTTTGCATCCGTTGGCCGTCCGCAAGCAAACGGTCAAGTTGAAGCTTTCAACAAGCTCATCTTAGGCGGCATAAAGAAAAAGATCGAGAAGGCAGGCGGGCTTTGGGCAGAAGAGTTGACTCACGTTCTTTGGTCCATCAGAACTACTGAGAAGGGGTCAACCGGTGAAACTCCATTCCTTATGGCATATGGCACAGAGGCGGTGCTTCCCATTGAATTATATGAGCCAACACTTCGAATCATGTTGTATGATGAAGAGGCAAATTGGGAAGCCATGCGCCTGTCTCTGGATACTCTTCCAGAAAGAAGGGGCAACGCCGCCTTGCGTCATGAAATCTACCGCCTTCGAATGACGAGGGCCTACAACAAAAGGGTGCTTAAACGCCCCCTCAAAGTTGGAGATTTTGTATTACGGAAGCTTGAAGCAACCGGTAGGGCATACGAACAAGGGAAACTGACCCCAAACTGGGAGGGACCCTACCGGATTTTTGAAGAAGTTAGAAACGGCACATACCGCCTGGAAACCCCAGACGGAATGCGGCTGCCTCGTACCTGGAATGTAGATAACTTGAAAAAGTTCTACTTCTAAGGATTGAAATGTGAAAGCATATAATTTCCATTCATACAATTGTATTTGCACCTGTCTAGTGCAAGAACACAGACGGAAGAACACTTGTTAAAACCACTGCTCCAAAAAGAGCAGTCATCCGGTGACACCCATCCGGGTGAATCACTGAAGAGAACAGCTCCCTTCTGGGTGGAACATTGTTCTAGCGATCCAATAACTCAAACGGCGTTTGTCTAAAACGATTTTGCAGCCGTTAGAAATGATCCTTTGCATCTAGGATTCATCCGGCAAGGACCCAAAAGAGGTCCATCCGGGTGAATCACTGGAGAGAACAGCTCCCTTCTGGGTGGAACATTGTTCTAGCGATCCAATAACTCAAACGGCATTTGTCAAACAATTTTGCAGCCGTTAGAAATGATCCTTTGCATCTATCATTCATCCGGCAAGGACCCAAAAGAGGTCCATCCGGAAAAATGAAATTCCTAATGGGCCACCGTAACCACCTAAACGGTTTTACATCCCATCCTATATATAATTGTACCAGACGGGGCAAGGTTAGGTCAGTCACTGACCCCCCATCCGGCTTCCATGAAACGGCTGCCAGTCTACTGTTGGGGTAAACAGGTAGCCATTTCAGGGGCATATTGTGGTATCGCTTCTTCATCCGGCATATATAGAACGGCTGAAATACTTGTAAAAATGCATAAATAAAAAAAATGCTAATAATAGAGATAGCAAAACCGACTGTGTCGGTTAATAGATTAATATTAATCTAATTGAAATGTTAGCCGGACCCCTGTCCGGGAAAGATACATTGAAAATACACGGCACGCAGGCCGGTAAAAAAAAGAGAAGTTTATGGTTGCTGATCTTGCTGTTGCTCTTGTTGCTGAGGCTGCTCCAACCCTTGAGCTACCTGAGTCTCAGCCGTCTGCTCCTGCAGCTGTTTCGGCTGGTCTCCCATTGGCACCCCATCCGGCTCTGACCCTAACCCCTTCTCAGCCCACTCGTCAAAAGGAGGAGGGGCAGGAGTGCCGAGTACTTGAGCTTCATAAACTTCAGAAGCATACAAGTAACGGACGTGGAAATAGTCAAAATCAGAGTCCGGATGGATAAGGCCCCAAGCCAGCTTCATGCGTCCCTCGCAGTCGACCTCATTCTCAGAAATCAGGCGGCTGAGTTCCTCGTTTAGCTCCTTTTTGTGGGCCGCCTGAATATTAGCCAGTTGGACAGTCAGCTCGCTGTTTTTCTGGCGGAGGTCGGCATTTTCCTTGTCAACTCCTTCCAGAGCTCTAAGATCAGCTTGGAGGTTCTTGACCTTAAGCTCAAGATCTTCAGCTTTCTTCTTAGCCTCATCCCCTGCCAGCACAGCTTTCTTCAGCAATTCCTCCTGTTCCAACTCCCTCTCTTTAGTTGCCAAATCATATTTAACAGTGTGAAATTGACTAACGTCAATTAGGTCAAGGGCACGCTTCTGAGCGTCTCTTACCTCCTCTTGCTTTTTACGCAAGGGGACTCGGAGCCCGTCCACTCTCAGCATCACCTATGGTACCAACCGGAAAAGGAGTTAGAACTAATGATGATAATTACTACTCATCCGGAAAAAGCAGAGCTTGAGACAAGCATAGGGCATTCGGGTTATTTACCTCAGCAAGAAGAGAGTTGATGCGATCCAGGTTAACCTGGTGTACAGCCGGCACCGCCTCCTTTTCAGAACGGGTCAGAGTCTTGACCATTCTCTTGGCGTATTGGTTGTAGTCGGGCCGGCTGGTAGAGTCATCTGCAAAGGAAGGGTTATCTGTCAGATACTAGGCATATGCGCCGCCTATATTCATGCGGCTGCCAGAGGAGCTCCCAGACTGGCTTGTATGAGTTTTGACTCTCATATACCCAAGCGGCCAGGGGGGATCAAAGGCATAGGTTTTACCTTGTTCAGGCTGTGGGGTGCCATCCCCCCCAGCCGCATCTGAGCCAGATCCCATCCGGGTCTGGCCTGCCGAAGCACTCGGCGTTAGCTGCAGGCTCTTCCCTGCAGTGGTTGGCCAGGAAGGGGCAGGCGTCCTCTTTGCAGGACTAGCTGCCAAAGGTGGACCCGGCAGCCTTGGAGCTTTTGAAGCCGGCTGGGGTATCACACCAGCCGGTCTTTTGTGCATGCTTGCTAGTGATTTTGGCATGCCTTGGGTTCCACCCTGAAAATAGTCAAAACAAAGCAATCAGTTAGAAACAAAGGCAGCTCATCATATGTCATCCGGTAAGAAATGGAAGAGGTTTTACCCCAGCATTCTTGGCGGCCAGTGCCGCCTTCTTCTCTTCGATTTGCTTCTTTCTCAGCTCAATAGCTGAGAAGGCAGGTGTCTTTTCAGGAGGCACCATTCTTTTAGCTTTACCTGCAAAAAGGGAGATTCGAGTTAGAGCGTGTACGCATAATCAGGCGTCAGAATACCGGATGGGTTAATGAACCTACTCTTTTTAAACATTGAACTTAGATTGCAAAGGGACAAGAAGGACTCGTCCCTGAACCATTCTGGGAGGGGTACCCAGAACATTGGGACGATGATTTCACTACCGTCCTCCATCAGATGGGTCGTTTTGAGGAAGAGACCCGTCTCCATTATTTGGTCCCAGGCGTCAGACGGCACTTTCGGGAGCGCGCATTTTTTGCCCAGCAATGCCGGGTGCTTATTATACCGCCGCAGCGGTGATTTAGGGAAGTGGAAGGAGAAGAGACGACATAAAATTTGCTCTTCCAGTTGGTCCACTTTGATGGCTTCTCCAAAGTCATCATGTATTCTTGGTTGGTGGTAAGGGTGTACCAGGCATTCCACCCACCCGGAGCCCGGCTGAGGTAATGCATGTGTGCAAAAGCCTCCCAACTGGGGTTCACCTCCTGCAGCTCACATGCGGCAATGTACCCCAAAATATTGACCCAAGAGTTAGGAGTCAATTGCCATACGCCCAAGTCATACCCCAGCAATATGTCCTTGATGCAGGGGTGAAGGGGGAACCGGAGGCCTGCTTTGAATGCCGCCTCATAACAGCCGAAAAAATCATCGGCATGGTCCAAGTCGTCCGTCCATACGACGGCTGCATTAACAGGCGGGACTCTTATTTCCCAGTCCTTCCCAACTGGTTTCCTTTTAAAAAGAAAGGCAGGAAGGGTTGCAGTAAGGGTGACCACGTCTCTCGCAGACATGGTCATGTCAGTCGGATCCCCCTTAGCCGGCCATTTGTAGGCCTCCTCAACAATAGGCTCAGCCTCATGTGCAGGGGCTTCAGATTCGGACCCAGACCCTTCTCTAGCAGATTCATCGCCGGATCCTTCGGCATTAGAATCAGAGTCTTCTAATATGCTGTCACCCGGTGTGCTCGGACCACTCGGGGAATCTTGACGAGTCCCCAGGGTTTCTTCCAAAGGAATTTCACCAGACGGTCCTGCCGTCTGGTCCTCGTTTCTGGGATCAGCCGGATCTTCGGCTGCGTCGTCGAACTTGTAATCCGGGTCAACTGCCGTCCATCTTATCCGAGCCATTCTGTCCTGCACATGAACAGAGACGGTCGGATTCGAGGTAGGTGAAGGTTCGCCCAAATACCCCCAGACGGCAGTCCCAGTCCTAGACTCAGCCGTGCCTGGTGACCGCCTGACAGCAGTCGTAGGCTGTGCCGAGTGTATAATTGAAGGGTCCATATCCTATCTATGCAACCGGAAAATTAACAAAAAGAATTGAAACAGGGTGCAGACGGTACCTTTGGAGGTTGAAATTTGCTGAGTTGATTGCTTGAAACCTTCACAGGCGGAAGTCTCCGAATGAGTTTAAAGCTGAAATAAAGATACATAGATCAGACGTATTTGATAGAAACTCATTCAAAAGCTCCCCAAGCGGTTAAAAGCCTCCGAATGAGGGTTAGCAGAGATGGACTGGAAATTGCTCAAGCGACCCCCATACGGTTAAAAGCCGGATGGGGGCAATTTGAAACAATGTTTGAGCCAAGGCTGCTCAAATGACCCCCATACGGTTAAATGCCGGATGGGGGCAATTTGAAACAGTTTGAGCCAAGGCTGCTCAAACGACCCCCATACGGTTAAAAGCCGGATGGGGGCTATTTGTATGTTTGAGAAAAAGCTAAAGGCTGCTCAAACAACCCCCATACGGTTAGACGCCGGATGGGGGCAATTTAAACAACGTTTGAGAAAAAGCCAAGGCTGCTCAAACGACCCCCATACGGTTAAAAGCCGGATGGGGGCAATTTGAAACAAAGTTTGAGCCAAGGAAGCTCAAACGACCCCCATACGGGTAAAAGCCGGATGGGGGCTATTTGTATGTTTGAGAAAAAGCTAAAGGCTGCTCAAACAACCCCCATACGGTTAGACGCCGGATGGGGGAAATTTAAAAAACGTTTGAGGAAAAGCCAAGGCTGCTCAAACGACCCCCATACGGTTAAAAGCCGGATGGGGGCAATTTGAAACAAAGTTTGAGCCAAGGAAGCTCAAACGACCCCCATACGGGTAAAAGCCGGATGGGGGCTATTTGTATGTTTGAGAAAAAGCTAAAGGCTGCTCAAACAACCCCCATACGGTTAGACGCCGGATGGGGGCAATTTAAACAACGTTTGAGAAAAAGCCAAGGCTGCTCAAACGACCCCCATACGGTTAAAAGCCGGATGGGGGCAATTTGAAACAAAGTTTGAGCCAAGGAAGCTCAAACGACCCCCATACGGGTAAAAGCCGGATGGGGGCTATTTGTATGTTTGAGAAAAAGCTAAAGGCTGCTCAAACAACCCCCATACGGTTAGACGCCGGATGGGGGCAATTTAAACAACGTTTGAGGAAAAGCCAAGGCTGCTCAAACGACCCCCATACGGTTAAAAGCCGGATGGGGGCAATTTGAAACAAAGTTTGAGCCAAGGAAGCTCAAACGACCCCCTTACGGATAAAAGCCGGATGGGGGCTATTTGTATGTTTGAGAAAAAGCTAAAGGCTGCTCAGACGACCCCCCTACGGTTAAAAGCCGGATGGGGGCAATTTGAAAAAGTTTGAGCCAAGGCTGCTCAAACGACCCCCATACGGTTAAATGCCGGATGGGGGCTATTTGAATGATGTTTGAGAAAAAGCCAGGGCTGCTCAAACTACCCCCATACGGTTAAATGAAGGATGGGGGCAATTTGAATGATGTTTGAGAAAAAGCCAAGGCTGCTCAAACTACCCCCATACGGTTAAATGCCGGATGGGGGCAATTTGAATGATGTTTGAGAAAAAGCCAAGGCTGCTCAAACTACCCCCATACGGTTAAATGCCGGATGGGGGAAATTTGAATGATGTTTGAAAGCAAAGGTTGATCAAACCACCCCCATACGGCTAAAGGCCGGATGGGGTTACTTATAACTAGTCTGAATAAAAACAAAGTTGGCTCAAAGGGGTCCCATGCGGCACAATGCCGGATGGGAGTATATTAAACATCCCAGACGGCAAAACGCCGGATGAGGGGGATTTTTGGACTTGTCCCAAGTCAGCCCCATGCGGCAAAATGCCGGATGAGGGCATTTTAAAACTAGGGAAATATTTCAAAAACCTCACACGGGAAATCCCGGATGAGGTAGGGGTAATTCAGAAATTTTGGACAAAATATACCCAGGCGGCAAAATGCCGAGTGAGGTCCTTAATCTAGGGGCAAAGAGGGAGAAAGCAGACGGTACCTTACTAAATCCGCACTCAGCCGGAAGGCAGATGTCAAGTTCTTGCGAAAACCGGATGCTCGAAAGTCTTGAAAGAAGCAGCCGGTATCAGAGCTTCTTCTCAGGAAATTTTTGAAAAAAAATTTGAAGAAAATAAAAAGTGCGGAGGAAAGAGGTAGCCACCCTACTTATAGAAAGAGGCAGAAGGCGAACATTCACCTTCTGCACGAAAATTTGAAATTCAAAAAAAAAAAAAAAAGAGAAGGGGGGAAGCAGACGAACCGTCACTTACCCCATGCACCCTGCGTCTGTCACAGATGACACGTGAATTTGCCACATCTCACCTGTGAGGGGCAGATGTTTAGGGTGAAAATACCCTAAGACACGTGGCCCAATAAACACGTGTCAATCTTTCAACGGTCTGCAAAGGCCCAATCCCTTTGCGACACGTGTCCCTTGTACCCTAATTGAGGTACAGTTCTCCCTTACTATAAATAGTAAGGGTAAACCTCATTTATGGAGATGACACATTAATTGCAACCACACAAAAAACCAAACAAAGCCCAAACCTACTGAAACACTCTCGAACCGAGAAGCTTTTATCGTTCTTATTCCACTTCGAAAAGATACTAACTTAATCTTCGGAGGCGGAACTCCCACCCCCATCCGGAGTCTCCGTTACTTGTGCAGGTACAGGCGTAAGAAGGAAGTCTGCTAGGAAATTGTAACTCTCCCGAAGGACATAAAATACCCCCAAACAACCCCTATGGAGAAAAAATTAAGGGACGGAAGGAGTATTAGGTAGCATTACATAGAGATGTTTACTCTCTCCAATTTCTTTTAAATGCATCACTTGGTGATGCGCGGAGTTTTAGGAGAGTAATATAATATTGTGAGTGGGTGAATAATTTATTATACTACATTAATTAAATATTAGTTGCAACTTTGGAATATTTTATATCTTACAAATAATACCCTAAAGTTGCAACTAATATTTAACGGAGGTAGTAATAAAGATAAGATGAAAACCATGAAAGAGAAAGTATATGAGAGAGAGTGGGGACTATGGGAAAGAGAGAATTGATAAAATAGTTTAAGTGCGGTTTAAATTAAGAGGGAGAAATGATAAAATATAGTATAAAGTTACCAAATATAAAAGTAAGACATTTAAAAAAAACACCCATAAAAAGGAAATGATACATTTAAAAAAACGGAAAGAGTATGTCGAAATTTGGTATTGGCCAAAAGTACCCATTAGTCCAATATAGGTAGGGGGTATTATCAAGCCCAAGTCCCCTACCTAGTAGGGGGTATTATCAAGCCCAAGTCTACTTTGCCAAGCATTGTCCATCCTCCTTCCTCTCTACAAGAAAGTCCCAAACTTAATTTACCAAATCATTCTATTCATCACTTTTTGGATCCCTAAAAAGTAGAGAGAATCATCAAATCCTCTAATAATATCCCCCTCTCTTTTCCATTTCAGCTAATAAACAAAACCGCTCATTTTGACACATTCAAAAAAGTTACTTCCTTCCTTCCCTCCTTTTCTTTTCTTCACCAAACCAATTCAAAAGCAAAAGCACCTCCTAAAAAGAGATCACACTCACATTCATAAAGCATCAAAAGCTAAAGATAACCACGTTAAGAAATCCCAAACTTACACTCACTTACACAAATAACACTATGCCAAGTTCAATTATATATACAAATTCACTGCTCGTGTTCGACTTCTTTACACTTTTATGTGTGCTAGCTATCAAGTATGTCGTCGACGTCGTCGGAGATTGTTTTAGCTGAGCCAATTCAAGAAACATACCATGAAATTGATGAGAGGGATATTCCAAGTACAAGTAGTGGAATTAGTAGTAGGAGTTTTACTAGATCAATTACTTATGGAGATGATGATTATGATAATTATGTGCCTAAACCCTTTGAAAGCGAGAAATTGCCTCTTTCTTTGGCTCCTGATATTCGACGGTTTCTTCGTGTTGCTAACCAGATTGAAAGCCAAGAACCTCGTGTTGCTTATCTCTGTATGTTAATTTTAATTTTCTTGTATCTTGATTCAATTTTGTTTATTTTCATATAATTTTCGGGTTTTATGTGTAGCACGGATTAGTTGTAATCTGTCTCTAAAATTTCTTTCTTATTTAAAAAGTAATTGTTCATTAAAAAAAAAAAAATAAAAAAAATCAATACAAGTATAATTTTTCTAGAGCCGAGGAAGTGATAATTTAATAGCATAATGTAATTTGTAGCTATATCTTGTTTGGTTTGTATTGAATTTATTTACTTTAATTCTAGATAAGCTTTTGATTTTTGGAGCCTAAAAAATATTAAATAAATGGGTTCTACCATAATATAAATTCCGTACAATGATAAAGTAAAATATTAAGTTGGTATAAGATGATATGAATATACTAGTATAATTTAGAAAAAATTTAATTCTCATAATTTTTCTTCTTTTTGGAGCTCTTTAGAAATTTATACGGAATATGTTGATTTATTTAGAAAAAATAAATGCATGTAAATATGAAGCTAAAATTATGTTTGATAAAATTGGTTAGAAATTGCATTTTTATTTTCACGCTAGCCAATGCATTATTTTGACCATCAATATGTTCAATTACGTACCAACTCTTTTTGAAAAGTTAGTTTATAAATAATGTAAAAGTCAAAGAGTTGTGACTACAAAAAAACAATGGACAAAACAAATATTTCATCATTCTAGATATGTTATAAATGCCCCAATCTGCTTACAGAACACGTACGCTATTCTGTTTTGTGCAGGCCGTTTCCATGCTTTTGAGAGAGCACATAATAAGGACAAAAAATCTAAAGGGCGTGGTGTTCGGCAGTTCAAAACTGCATTACTTCAGCGCCTTGAGCAGGTTAAATACTTTCTTATGCTCCGTTTGTTATAGAATTCCCGCTATATAATCACTCTAAAATAATCATCCTATCATATCTTATATCATTACTACGGTAAGGCTAATTGGTTTATAGTTTTGGTACCATTGTACTATCATTCATTTAATTCTAAACCGCGATTTTCTATCTAAAATTCCTGTCTGTTGGCTTATAATTGTTCAATGCTATACCCCTTTTTTGCCTTCTCTGTGCCACTTCTCTTGACTAGGCCTTACTACATACATGTTAATATACTTGATGTCTATATATTGTCGTACTTGCACTGATGGTAATTGGTAAATAATACGTCTAATAGTAAAATGCATACTCTGAGCATTTGGATGAGCATCCAACTGTTTCAAATGTCCCTGACTTGTTATGCTCTTCAAAAATAGGATATGGAAGACAGTATTGCTAGGCGGAAAGAAAAGAGTGATATACGTGAGCTTAGACGTGTTTTTAATGGATATAAAGATTATATCAACAGACACACTGGAACTGAGGAATTCATCAACAAGTAAGATTTACACTTACATTTTCAGAATACTGTTTTTTTCTTTGTCAAACTATGTGATAGGTGATTACTATTAGGTTAACTTTATGGATTTGTAGGTTATGAATCTAATATTTTGCAGAGATAAGTTTACAAATGCACGTGACATTGCGTCTGTTCTGTATGAAGTATTAGTTGCAGTTACAAGAGCAACTGGTCATCAGGTTTTATTTTTTCTCTGTCTTTCTGATTCAATTCATCATCAGCAATTTCAGAAATATTGCTAACAGCATTCTTATTGCTCTTTTACCCACCTTTCCCAACAGGTTCATGGTGATAGAGGCTCAATTGATCATGTCACGTACAATATCTTGCCACTGGGTAATGATGGTGTTCATCTACCTATCATGGTACTCCCTGAGGTGTGTTATTGCTGAAGAATTCTCTAGATAATGCTACATCTACATGATTCTTGTTTTCTTCTTTTTGATGGTATTATATGAGCTGTGTTGTGCTAGCTGTTCTTTAGGATGTTTGAGATATATTAGTTGAACTTTTTTGGTAACAGAACAGAAAGTTTACTGCAGATCAAGGTTGCTGTAGCAGCTGTACGCAATATTCGTGGTTTACCATTCATGGATGAATTCAAAAAGAACAAATCTCCCAGGGCTACTTATGACATATTTGACTGGCTTGGTTTTATCTTCGGGTTTCAGGTCCTATATATACTTTTTACTGGCTATTGTAATAACCTACTGGAAGGCTTTCGTTGATTCCATACCTGAATTCTATAAAATTTTACTGAATCCAGAAAGGAAATGTTGCCAACCAAAGGGAGCATCTAATTCTATTGCTTGCCAACACCCACATCCGACAGAGTCACAAGCTAGCATCAGTGCTGCAGGTAATTTTTCTGGCTTAACCTCTCCTCTTAAATAACATTTTCAACTGTTATCATTATGATTAGTATCGTGTCTTTTTATGAAGTTTTCTGATGGAGCATTGGATGGACTAATGAGAAAATTCTTCAAAAATTACACAAAGTGGTGCAAGTTTTTAGGCAAAAAAAGCAACATTCGGTGAGTAAATACCAATGAGCATTTATCTAGGTCTCTAGAGGACACAATGTCAATAACATTTCACCTTCTCGTTGAATGTTATTACTTTCTAGTTAATATTTTGTTCTGCATAATAATTTTGGGCAAAGATTCTTAAGGGAATGACTTATATGTGCAGGTTACCCTATGTGAAACAGGAAGCTCAACAATATAAACTATTGTATATAGCACTTTATCTTCTAATTTGGGGAGAAGCTGCAAACTTGCGATTGATGCCAGAATGTCTTTGTTATATATATCACCATGTAAGATGAAAAAGGCCACGACTTTCTTGAATGAGTTATCATGTATATTTGATGTAGTTACAATGCAGTTTTCCTTTGTCCCTAGTATCTCTTCTCTCTCTCGCTCTCTCAACCTCTTTCTCCAGTGTAAAGACAAACTCTTGGTTGTATCACTATTAATAAATCTAGTGGGGGATTTACTATGTCTAAATTACATACAGAATCAGCACCAATTTGGTGAATCAACACCAGCATGCAGAGTATTCTCTTTTCCTTGCAACTATGCCTTTTATTTGAATTTGCAATAATAGGGAAGTTTCACAAAATAAGATCCATTGGCTGTATCATTTTATTATACTCTGCCCTTGCTGAAAGATTTACAGATACTTGTGATAGTTGTCTTTGATGTTCTGCTTGGGTATCAAGTGTACAAGGTGTATATGCTCTGAAATGTCCAGTGTTAAATTCTTATAAATATCACTCAACTTTTGAAATTTATATTCATGTTCAGATGGCGTATGAGTTGCATAGCATGTTGACTGATGCTGTTAGCTTGATGACATGGGAGAAGGTCATGCCGGTATATGGAGGAGAGGATGAGGCTTTTCTTAAAAAAGTTGTCGGACCCATTTACGATGTTATATCTAGGGTGAGGTCCTCAGACTTGTATTCTTTCTTTACAGGTTTCATTCTTTGAATCTTTATTCTCAATCTAACTGCTTTCATTTGTATCAAGGAAGCTAAGAAAAGCAATAGTGGAATTGCTGATCATTCTAAATGGAGAAACTATGATGACCTGAACGAGTACTTCTGGTTAGATTGAGAGTTTTCTATACCTTCTTGCTAATATTTTTTTTAATTAAATTTCATAGGCCTTAAACAATTAACAATTTTTGTGATTGTATAAATGCAGGTCACCAGATTGTTTTTCAATAGGTTGGCCAATGCGTACAGATAAAAATGATCTTCATGATTTTTTCTTTGTGAACAATTCTCCTGCTAATCAAAGTAAGAAGAAGAAATTTCCTGATTATCAAAGTAAGGGCAACATCTTTGTTCGCTTTAAGAAGTTTATAGGAAAGAGCGCGGTGAAGGATGAGGAAGAAGGAGTAAGCCATCTCCTATACACTTGCTAGCTCTTTTCATTGCTTAGATGCATCTTTTTTTAGTTGATGACTTTCTTTTAATTGAAATAAATAAAGTAATGACTTTTCCCTTTTCAAGGTACTGTTATAATGTTGAGTATGATCTCAATATTAATTGTATATTGAGTATGATCTCTGTTGGTTTTGGCCACAAATTTATTACTCTTTTTCCTTCTCGAGCAATTGCGTAGTTTTGAGTTTTTGACAGAAGAAAGACAACTGATTAATTAGAAGCAAAAGTGATAATCAAGAAATTTTGTATAGCTCATTATATTAGAGAAGATTGCCTTTCATCTCCAAAAATAAAAAGAAAAAAAAAAGAAAAAAAAAAAAAAAAAAAGAAGGAAAAAAAAAAGAAAAAAAGAAAGAAAGATGCTATATGATGACAATGTTCAAATTGAGTTCCTAAGTTGACAAGCCAAGATTCTACAGCCATTATTATCTAAATTTTGGAACAAAGATCATAGAGTAGAGATTGGGAAAATTGATTGATATTGGAATCAGAACACAACTAGTTGCTTTTTGATGTGGGTAATTGCAAAGGTTAAATTCTTACATGGAGTTCTACAATGATTTGTTAGGAAATAACTGGTGCTTCTCTAAATATCAAGATACAACTGCTGATAATTCTGTGACATTGCTAGCACTAGCAGCAGCATTAGCTTGCTAGATGCTGTTGGACAATATCGGCTGATGGATCAAGGGATTTTGCTCCTTTTATTTTCATAACATTTATCTGTGTATTGGTTTGTGATCTTTCAACTGAATCATACATCATGGAGGATAAGGGTTCAGAAAAAGGGAATATTTTTTGCTGATAACCACCCCTCGAGTCCAAGTGATTCTGGTTGTGCTGAAGTGAAACTTGGAAATTTTATGCTGTTGATATTTCACAAACTAGAATATTCTTAGAAAATGAATTATGGAGGATAGCAGAGACATGATAATATATTGTAATTCACTTTTATAAATTTTTAGAAGACCACAATCATTTACTTCAACTGTAACCACCTCCCAATTATGTACACCAGTCTTGAGAATCAAGAAATTTGGTGGTATGCTGATACATATTTCTTTTGTATAGAGATTGAGTTTTTCTTTGTTTTTGGATTTATTCTTCTAATTGTTTGCAATGTAATTTATATCCAATTTGAAGCTTGGTATTGGTATCGGGTTACTACGCCTTCTAAATTCTATGTCCTTTTCTTGGGTTGGGCAATCTGGATTTGGTAATGCACAGCCTGAGCAAAATCTAAGCTGAGCTTAAATGTGTGGATTCTTTATGCTTCTTTGCAATTCATCTTTTATACCATCATTATCTATTTGATTAAGGCTTAGTTTTTGGTGGTTTGACTTATTTGTCAGGATATCCTGCAAATAATTTTAGTTTTAGAGGACAGTCAAAATCTGTTATAATTGCTATAATGAGTCTTTTCCATGGCAGATTCTGGAGACTGAAGACAAGGACAGTAAAAACAAATGGCTGGGGAAAACAAATTTTGTTGAGATTCGTTCGTTTTTGCAGTTATTTAGAAGTTTTGATCGAATGTGGAGCTTCTTAATTTTAGCCCTTCAGGTAGGATTACAAGCTATATCAACTGAAGATTGATGTTATATGATGTTTATATTAATAACTGAATTCCTTGTTTTTTTTCAGGCACTAGTTATTATTGCATGTCATGATGTTACCTCTCCTCTTCAGTTGATTGAGACAACAATACTTGAGGATTTAAGTAGCATCTTCATCACATCTGCAGGACTCAAAGTGGTACAAGGTACGGTGTTTTCTAGCAATTTTAACTTATATTCTGCACTTAAAACACTGTATGTTATTCTACATGATGGCAAGGAATTATGTTGACAACTGTTTGTGATAGATAAAGAACACAAGTAAAAGAATAGAGGATGAACATGTCAATTGGTGTCCACATTTCATGGAAGATAAGACCTTGCATTCATCAATAGATACAAGATCAACTTTGTGGTATCCACTTTATGAGTCCTGTCATAATTAACTAAAGTTCTTCTCAATTCAAAATTGTCTAGTTTATTTCCTTTCAAAAGAGTTATAAATGTAACGATATGTGTTACGCACCTTAAAGCAGCCTAATTAAGCATAAAAATGACTTTCTAGTTTCTATGAATGACGGTCAATTTCCTCTATAACTTTCCCATTACGATCATAAATTACATCACTGTCTGGATCTCGACATCAGTTTAATGACACTTCAATACTTGACAAAATATTCTGTAAAATTTTGTATGTAAATTAGGCTATAGAGTGCAGAATAATAAAATTTGGTTATGGTTTCTTGTATTGATAAGGAGATTGGGGCAACACTCAACTGCATTGTGGAGTGGGGTGGTTGGAGAGTTTCTATAGAGCCTTAGTACTTCTTAACTGAGATTAAATTAGAATCAACAATACAAACCTCATTTTTCAAGAAATCATTTCAAGCCTTTGGTTCAGTTATATCTGATTGCCGAATTAGGAAATAATTTACTTGACATTCTACTTTGATATCCTTTAATGTATAACTTTAGCCACAATATTATAGAAATGAAATTCTCTCTCTGTACACCATTGTTTTATTTTTTATTTGATGCAATCTCTGTACACCATTGTATAAGTATTTTAAAATCAGGCGTTCCAAGACATTTAGTTGATCCTGCAGCCAGAATGCTGGTCATCAATCTGGGATTCCTTACATACCTGCAAGGGCTGCAACATACTTTCTATGTATTTTTTTTTTTCTAACTTGCAACACAGTCTCATGACATGCACTTTGAGGAAGTGATTATAGAATGTAAACAGAACATATTATTAGTATAATGTATACACCTAATACCCTTACTCTTCCCTCCTACAGGTCGTTATATCATTTTGATAAACTGTTCCGTTTACCTACTCTCAATGTTTCATTAAAAAGCATGACATAAGGCAATTTTGGAAATAACTGAAAACAGAGGATGTATAGATTTAAGCATACATGAGAGTATAGAAAAGGAAAAAAATTAAGAAAACATTTTTTTTTTTCTTTCTTTTTTTTTCTATTTTTTTTTTTTTTCCTGTTGATGTTTACACTGCTTACTGTTCTCTGCAATAAGCACTTTAATATTGCATCGAATTACTCTTTTTCTTTTCCCTGGGGGATTGAGGGATGGTGGCCGCTGACAGGTTTAATTTTTACTTGTAATTTGAAAGGGCATGATTAATTGCTCAATTCTGTGAGCTGAGTTAACTAAGGCTGATTTATAAAGTGATCTACCTTGATCCTGTTAAGTGTTAACTGAAGTACTAGAATATTTGCAACGAATTTCCACTGATGAGCTGCTACAAAATTATATATCAATATAAAATAATTAACTATTTATTTTGCAGCTATTCTTGAGATTGCATTTACATGGAAAGCTAGGACAACAATGGATACCAAACGAATCTGGAAATATGTTTTGAGGCTAATTATTGCCACAATATGGGCAATAATTCTTCCTGTATTCTACGTGAACACGAGAAGGAAATATACTTGTTACTCCATCCGGCCTGGGACCTTGCTAGGAAAGTGGTGTTATTCATCATACATGATGGCGGTTGCTATTTACCTTATTGGTAATGCAGTTGATGTGATCCTTTTCTTTGTTCCCGCAATTGGTAGATATATTGAGACCTCAAATAACAGGATCTGCACCTATCTATCTTGGTGGACACAGGTACATGGTTGGATAATAGCTCCGAAAATATATTGCATATTTGCATGATAAAAATGTATCGGATGATACTTTTGAACTAGTAAGAATCAATAGCTGCCAAAGATTATATTCGAAAGTCTTACTTCGGTATATATATGTCAAAATAAGTCCCTAATTTTACTACTACTGGTTGCATGTAGTTTAATTTTTCTATACAAGAATGGTTTTCAATTTTTGTACAATAGGTAGTCTGTGATAATTATTCAAGCCAAAATTCTGATTCTATTATCTATGTAGTGTTTAATATGTACTAAAGATTCTACACTCTACAACGTACCCTTATTTGATTGCATTGGTGTACATGAAATAATACTAGTTTAGAGTTCAAAACATGTTCATGTTTTGAGTTGCATCAAAAGATGCTGTTCTGGATAAATTATCTGAAAACTATTTCATTAATTGATTTTATGTTGTCTTCTTCCTTCACCGTTATATACTTGGATGGATAGTTTTGTGATTGGCCCCTTTAGATAATAGAATTGATTTTGATGATATTTTGTGTGAATTTAGATTGAATATGTTAATGAATAATGCATGCTTAAGGTAGTTTCCTCATTTCAGACATTATATCAGTTCATGTTCTGACAATTTCTTTGTGTGACATAGCCTAGATTATTTGTTGGACGTGGAATGCAAGAAGATCAAGTTTCCTCATTCAAGTACTTATTCTTACTGCTTTACCTCACTTTTTGTTACGTTTATTTTCTTGCATCATAATGTTATATATTGAGAGATGCCTCACTTATTATTTGCTAGGTATATGTTATTCTGGGTGCTGCTACTACTGAGCAAACTGTCTTTCAGTTATTATTTTGAGGTGAGTACATGTCCTAATGTTTTTTCTCTATCTTATACCATGACCAAACAAGTTTAATCACTGTTTCAAGTTAACCTTATTGCCGATGTTTCTCAAAAGAAAAAAAAAAGTTAACCTTATTGCCAATGGGTTTTGCAGATAAAGCCACTTATAGAACCAACCAGACAAATGATGCGAGTTGGTTCGCATAGATATCAAAGGCGTGAGCTATTTCCTCATGGTAAACCTTAATAGTAGACTAGAGTATTTTTGGTTTGGTTGCTAACTTGGTTAGGAACTAATTACATGACTTCATAATGGTTCAGTCAAGAGTAATGCAGGTGTACTTGTTGCTGTTTGGGCTCCTATTCTTTTGGTAAGTTTATTTGAATCAAGGATGTAAATACATTCATCATTGCCAACCTAAGAGATGTTTAGTTGTATTAACTTATATTCTTTCTATTGAAGATAATGTTTCCATTACATTGACAAGTAACACTTTACAGTCTAAAATTAGTATCAAAGTAACAAAGTAGAACAGTGATTTTTAGCTAGACAATGAGGAAAGGAATTTAAGTAGACACAACACATAAGCATTCCCTTCTATCTGCCCTCTCCTCTCTCCCTCATATAACAAAATCGCAATAGTACCATTTTGAATTTGATGTGTTCATGTTTAATTTAATGGAAGAAAGATAAGAGACTCTAGTCCGAGGTGATTTGTATGTTAGTACTTCTATAGCAGACAAGGACCATGCAGAAGTTTTTTTGTCGAGAAAGTCCTGCAAGGATTTTCACTGAAATATGATTTTCTATCTTTCATGCCAACTTTCTTTCTCATCCCTTGCTTTCTTTATTGTTTGGGGAAGGAAAGAATATGAAATATTTGTTAATTATCCTTTTTCTATTAGGAGAATTGACTATTAACTCTTTTTGTTTCGGCAAAAGTGGAAGAGCAGCTCTTCTGTAGACAAATTTATTAGTAGCTGAATAATCTCCTTCTTTCCAACCAAACTTGTCAATTGACGATTTGAAGGTGATTGTGGCTGTCCATCTTTTGGAAAAAAATTGTTCAGCAAAAATGATCATGCCTCTTGATTACCAAATGATTCTTGTTATTCATGCATTAATAACATGAGCTTGGAAGCTGTTTTAGGTAGTTAAAGAACAGTGATACTGTAGGCTTATAAAAACAATTTGATATCTCTCATCTTTTGGCTTTCAGGTATATTTTATGGACACACAGATCTGGTATTCTGTTTTCTGTGCACTTTTTGGTGGCATTTATGGAATTCTGCATCACCTTGGTGAAGTATGTTTGAATTGATTTTTTATCTTCCCCCTCGCTTCTTCTTCTAAGCTATGTTATGTTATCTTAGTCATGCTTATACTGTACATACAGATACGGACACTAGGAATGCTACGAAGTAGATTTCAGTTGCTGCCTTCAGCATTTAATGCTCGCTTGATTCCACCGAATTTAAAAAATGATAGAGGCAGAATAAGCAAAGGGTTCTTTAGTCAACTGAAAAAGGTATTATTCTGCAAGTTAGTCCCCTGAAGTTAATCAATTGGACGATTTTTTGATACCTCTTTTCATTTGTAACTAATGCTGTCATAGGCATCTGGAGACAAAAAGGGTGATCTAGCAAAGTTTGTTACAATGTGGAACCAAATAATCATCAGTTTCCGGCAAGAGGACTTGATAAACAACAGGTAAGTAGTATTTGATAAGAAATCTAAATCATAAGCATTCCTTAGAAAAGTTCTTATGTGGTTTTTCTGTTTCCAGAGAGAGGGATTTGATGATTATGCCCTTGTCAGCAGAAATATTATCCGGCCATGTTCGTTGGCCTGTCTTCCTTTTGACAAATGAAGTAAGATGTGTCAAATTACTTTTCTAAGAACTTTTGCTATGATCTTTTTATGAGGCTTACAATGCCAATTCGCATCTATTCGATCAGTTCTCAACAGCATTGAGCATTGCTAAGGAATTTGATGGGAAAGATGAAGATCTAATTCAAAGGATAGGAAGAGGTAGCCTAATGTACTTTGCGGTGAAAGAGTGCTATAAGTCATTGAAGTATATTTTTGGAATCATTGCTGCTGGGGAATTGGAGAAGAGGTAGGGGACAGGAATTATTAGACTCATCTTTCCTCTCAACTATTTCCCATATCTATGTGCTAAATTTTTTTTATTTCTCTTCCGGGTTATGGTTTCTCCTTATGGAAATCTCTGGCTTTTCAGAATTGTTTCAGGTATTATATCTGAAATCAACGAAAGCATCCAAAGCTCTACCCTGCTTGAAAAGATTCAATTGAGTGAACTACCAGCTCTACATGCTAAATGTGTAGAATTGGTTGAGCTACTGGTAACTTTTTAAAAATTAATGATATTATGCTTCCCTTTTCCTTTCATCCAAATTTTAGTCAGGTGGCTAATTGATCATGTTGCTCAGGTCAAAGGGAATGAGCTTTATCATGTTGTAGTAGTAGATGTGGCTCGTCATGATGATGTAGTAGGTGCTCTTTATGTTCAAGTAGTGAAAGTACTCCAAGACATATTTGAACTTGTGACAAATGAAATGATGATAAATGGTTCCAGGTTTGTTTTCGTTATTCAATTAGTTTTATTTAGTTGTTATAAACTTATTGTTAACACTCAATATGAAATGTGTGCAGAACTTTGGATACGCTCCATTCTTCTGATCAAAAAGTTGAAGATTCAGCATTCTTCTCTAGGGAGATTCAACCAGAAATATTTGCATCGAAGGACTCTATTCATTTCCCATTGCCTAATGATGGGGCGCTTCATGACAAAGTAATTTCGATATAACTTCACTGTCTATAGTTATGCTGAATATTTCATAAAATCTTCTCATCCGTTAATATCCTAAAGACATATTGAATATCCATGAATTATTTTCTTGTCACTAGAACATCAATTTGTTTACAAATACTGATACGTAGTGGGATAAAGGCTTAGGAAATTGTTGTTTTAATTGTCTTCATTTGATATTTTGTGATCTCAAAACTGCACAAGGAAGCAGCATATATTATTCATCCCTGAACTAACATTGACTGTAAACAGATAAAACGCTTTCTCCTGCTGCTTACAGTCAAAGACAAAGCTATGGATGTTCCTGCAAACTTGGATGCTCGGAGGCGCATCTCTTTCTTTGCCACTTCTCTCTCTATGAATATGCCTGCTGCTCCTAAAGTGCGAAATATGCTATCATTCAGGTCAGCATTTATCTTATATGTGCTTTAGTCATCTTTTACAGTAGACGTGTATGTTCTTATGTATGAGATCTCCTGGTCATAAATTAGAGGTCTTTTTGTTGCAGTGTGTTGACCCCACATTACATGGAAGAAGTCAAGTTTTCTATGAAAGAACTTTTATCAAGCCAAGAACAAGTATCAATCATATTCTATATGAGAAAGATATATCCAGGTTTTTTTTTGTAGTATCATAGTTCTTTTCTTCACAGCTTGTAACTGTTTGTAAAGATTTGCCTCATGACAATACTATTTTACACTTTCAGATCAGTGGAAAAATTTCTTAGAACGTATGGATTGTGAAGATTTAAATGATTTGATGGAAAAAGACAAAGAGGCTGAGCTTAGGGATTGGGCTTCGTTCCGGGGTCAGACTTTAAGCAGAACAGGTAGAGGAAGCGCAATGCTATTATGCAATGATATTCTATTCTAATACCAGTTTCAGATATATGTTTAGTTCCTATTTAACTTCTATTTTCATTTCTTTGATGCTAACAGTCAGAGGAATGATGTACTACAAAAAAGCCCTGAAATTACAAGCATATCTTGACATGGCAGAGGATAAAGGTTCATTCGACTGAGAATTAGGATTTAACTTAATGATCTAGCTTCTGACATGATATATGAAGGGCTTTTTTGCCCCTTGTGAAAATTCATCAGTTAACTAATGAATGCATTGATTATGCAGATATTCTTCAAGGTTATGATGCCATTGAGAGGGGGAATGAGAGTCTCTCTGCTCATCTGGATGCATTATCAGACATGAAATTTACATATGTTGTTACATGGCAAATGTACGGTACATGCAAAAGAGATGGTGATCCACGTGCACAGGACATGCTTGATCTGATGACTAGGTAATTATTAAGAGTGAGTACTATAATTGCTTCCCATCGAAATTCAAACCTTAGTTGAATGAAATTAATATGGCGACTACTGGATCAAATGATCAATGACGACAGGTACCCAGCTTTACGTGTTGCTTATGTTGAAGAGACAGAAGAAACAATTGCAGATGAGTCTGAAAAGGCTAAGGTTTATTCGTCTGTGCTAGTCAAAGGCGGAATCAATGGTCATGACCAGGTAAAGGACAGTGCAAATTGTTGGAATCTTAAGGGTTGCAATATGAGAAAATGGCCTTAGAGGGTTCTTACAGAAGAAAGGAAAATCATAGAAAACTTCCCTCTGGACCAACCAAAGTTAATCACATGTTCTGTACTTTTGCTAAACATTAATATTAGGTTTCCATACGTAAAACAGAATTATATGCGTAATAGTTGTGATGATACTCAGACTTATAAACTCATTGTATAGATTAACATGAAATTTTGATCTTTACAACCTTTATTTCAGAGAATTTCTCATTATAAATTCTATAACTTTAAGCAGTATAGTTCTCATTCTGATACAATTTGGCAGGAGGTGTATCGTATAAAGCTTCCCGGTCCGCCTAATATAGGTGAAGGAAAACCAGAAAACCAAAACCATGCAATAATTTTTACACGTGGTGAAGCCCTCCAGACAATAGATATGAATCAAGTATGTGTGCTACTAGGTAACGGTGTAAAAGATTCATTACAAAATTTTTTGTCTTTCTCACATTGTATGTACTCTCAGGATAACTATTTGGAAGAAGCTTACAAAATGAGAAACATACTGCAAGAATTTTTTGAAGACCGAGGACGCCGGGCTCCCACTATAGTCGGTTTGAGAGAACATGTATTTACTGGAAGGTCAGTGTATATGAACTCATTGATGTGAATGCTGTTGGCTATGCTTGAATGTCAGACTCGAGTATGAGTTCAAATCTTACATGGACATTCTAAATTTGAATATGTGGGTCACGGTTACAAGAGTCTACAACTGTTTCTTTATCTTATCTAATATTGTGTCTTATACACTTTGTTTTCATATTCCAAATGAACTCCCTGGATGTGAGAAAAAGCTGATATCTTGCTACCAAAAAAAAAAAAAAAAAAAGGTCTCTTTGATTCATCTAGCTTATAGTAGTCAGCGTATCAATGTGTCACTCTTGATATGCTATTAACTTTATTTTTATTATGTAAGCTATGCTAATGAGTGTTATTACGCGTGACTCAGTGTTTCTACCCTAGCATGGTTCATGTCATACCAAGAGACAAGCTTTGTGACCATTGGCCAGAGAATATTAGCTAATCCTCTCAGGTAAACTTTTGGTTATTGCCACATGTTTTATTTATTCAAAAAAAGTTTGATACAATGCACCATGGATGAATTCATTTTCTGCCTATTTGAACAAGTGCATGTCAACAATTCTCATTTTATACTTGGTAGTTTGAGATATGCTTTGTGTTTTCTATAATCAATCTTCTGACTATTAGATAAATCAGCATGATTATCAAATTTGATTAACTTTTTGTACTCCACTTTTCCTGCACAGGGTACGGTTTCATTATGGTCATCCAGATATATTTGATAGGATATTTCACATAACACGAGGAGGTATCAGCAAAGCATCAAAAACAATAAACCTAAGCGAGGATGTTTTTGCGGGTAGAAATCTGTAGCCATCTTTGTTTTGTTTAACATATTATGTAATTTGTATGGTGAGGCACCATTTATGTGCAGGATTCAACTCTGTACTGCGGCGTGGATATGTGACTTATCAGGAATATATCCAAGTGGGAAAGGGTCGTGATGTAGGACTAATCCAGATATCAAAATTTGAAGCGAAAGTAGCTAATGGAAACAGTGAACAGACTCTAACCCGTGACATTTATCGTCTTGGGCAGCAATTTGACTTCTTCCGGATGTTATCATGTTATTACACAACCATTGGTTTCTATTTCAGTAACCTGGTATGTTTTTCTAGTGGCATTTCTGCTTGCATTCCCTCCCTATGGCTCTATTTGTATATTGTTACTTTCTATAAGATTTTCATTCTGTAGATCTTTGTCGTTCTACGATTAACATCTCTATTATCCTTTATCTCCTTTCAACACTTCCTGCTTTTCTTGCATGCTGTTTTTCCTTATTTTGCTACTGTCAAACAATATTTTACATTGTTATGCTTGTTAACATGCATCTTTTATTACTAACTTGGTTTTTAAATCACATTCATGTATCAATTTCTTTAATTGCTTTATTTCTTTCAGCAACTATCTTAAGCCTTCATTACTTCATACTAACTATAATTATACTGCCGAAACCTCTCAGGTATCAGTTATTTCCATTTATGTGTTCCTCTACGGGCAGTTGTACCTTGTTCTAAGTGGACTGCAAAAAGTACTCATAATTGAAGCTCGAGTCCATAACGTACAGTCCTTAGAAACTGCTCTGGCTTCACAGTCATTTATACAACTAGGACTCTTGACGGGGCTACCTATGGTTATGGAGATTGCATTAGAGAGAGGGTTTTACACCGCTCTTAAAGATTTTGTTCTTATGCAGCTGCAGCTTGCTTCTGTATTCTTCACCTTTTCTTGTGGAGCAAAATCTCATTATTATGGCCGAACAATTCTCCATGGTGGTGCCAAATATATTCCTACAGGTCGCAAAGTTGTGATATTTCATGCCACCTTCTCAGAAAACTACAGATTGTATTCGAGAAGCCACTTTGTAAAAGGGTTTGAGCTGCTGCTACTGTTGACTGTGTATGATCTGTATCGGAAGTCCTATCAAAGCAGCATGGCATACGTTCTGATCACCTATGCAATCTGGTTCTTGTCGCTGACATGGTTGTTTGCTCCATTTCTGTTTAATCCATCTGGCTTTGACTGGCCTATAATTGTAGATGACTGGAGAGATTGGAATAAGTGGATACGGCAGCAAGGTGGTATAGGAATCCCACCTGATAAGAGTTGGCAGTCCTGGTGGGATGATGAGCAGGAGCATATTCGCCGTTCCAGATGGAGTTCTAGGATCATTGAAATTATTCTCTCACTAAGGTTTTTCGTGTATCAGTATGGTTTGGTCTATCAATTAGACATATCCAAAAACAGCAGCAATTTTATTGTGTACGTGCTCTCATGGGTTGTCATAGGTGTGATTTTTCTATTGGTTAAGGTAAAATTTATAATTTTCTTTTTCACAAATTGATTATGCATTACTTTGTTAACAGTTAAGTGTACAATCTTTGACAATGCTATGGAGAAAAACCGGACTGAATTGCTATTATAAGGTAAAGATGGATCTAATTCATATAGTGATTTTGACCAGACTAGTATTCTTTAGGGAACCCTCCCTATCATAATGTGATGATTGTGATCATCAGATCCTGTAAGTAATGAACAGCTATCATCAAGTGACCACGTAATGCATTGATGCAGTTCCCTAATAGTTCCTAAAGAAATTAGAATTTTAATACTGATAACTTGCAGTTCCATCTAATAATGAGTAATAATACTCGGGAACTTCTAATGGCTCATCCAATGTTATGCTGATGTTGTAATTCCCAGGTAGTTTTCCGGATTTGAAAACGTCTTATGACTGTATTGTAGCCAACTTTTAACTAAATGATCTGATCTTCCCAGTCTTTATGTCATTGAATTGTGCTTTATCTATAATCACTTCATTTTTTTACTATTATTGATGGCTAAATTAGGTTTGTATTAATTCTCATTGAGATGATGTTTATTTGTTGTACAGATAGTGAATGTGGGAAGGCAGTGGCTCAGTGCTAATCATCAGTTTTTGTTCAGACTATTCAAAGCATGTCTTTTCTTGGCTGTTATATCTACTATTATCACGCTTTCGCTCTTATGCAATCTGTCTATCATGGACTTGATTGTGTGCTGCCTGGCCTTTCTTCCCACTGGATGGGGATTGATATTGGTAAGCTAGTCAGAGACATTTTTTTTTTTCTTTTCTATATTCCTGTAATTCTGTAATCAGGAGTGTAAAACAAACATTTACTTCTTATTACTGACATTTATTTTTTCTTCAGATTGCACAAGCTCTAAGGCCACTGATAGAGAACACTGGAATCTGGGACTTTGCTCAGGTTTTTGCTCGATGGTATGATTTTGGCATGGGCGTTGTCCTTTTTGCTCCCATCGCCTCATTTTCCTGGCTTCCGATTATTTCAGCCTTTCAAACTCGGTTTCTTTTCAATGAAGCCTACAACAGGAGGTTACATATTCTACCTATTCTTCAAGGCCAAGGGAAAAAGAAGTGCACTTAGGTTGCTCAGGATAGCTCATTCTTCTCTATGTATAGTCAAACCATATTAACAAAACCTTAGGTAGATGTAAAAATAACATAGGCATATTTTTTCAGAACAATATAGGAATTTTATTGTGTAGCTTGAGAACAAATAAAATTTGAAATGGTATATAGATTAGCAGTAATACCAGTATTTTAAGAAAACTATTGCAACAAGTTCTCCCTCAAAATTTGGATTACTAATAACATTAATCTGAGATAATTCAACAGAACTAATTAGAGTCTGCAATTTTCTTAAGCTCACTTGCAACTTCAATCATACTTGGTCTGTCATCTTCATTACGATGTGTGCATCTCCAAGCAAGCTCAAATACTTCCTGCAATTGCTGTTGCTTTCCACTATCTTCTATTTCACATGAAATTTCAGGATCTACGAACATACTGATCTTAAGATTTTGGTCATGTTCCCGTATTCTTCTAGAAATATCAAATTGGTACCAATATGTAAGCCTGTTGCGGCCAACCAAAAGCTCAAAAAGCAGTACACCTAAACAATATACGTCAGTTTTTTCTGTCAACCTTCCAGACATTATATACTCAGGTGCATTACTACCTGTAGTTCCAACTACTGCATCATTGACATGAACTTCACCTTCAGGGATCAACACTGAGAAGTAGTACCCTGTGAGCTTCGTGACATAGTCTTTGTCCAAATATACATCTTTAATGCTCAAGTTTCTGAAAATCACCGGCCTACAAAAACCATTTTGGAGGTATGCAAGGGCATATGATATTTCGGAGCCAATTTTTAACCTGAGTTTCCATGGAAAAAATCCTGTATTAGTATTACTGATAATATCTTGAAGACATCCTTGATCAGGGAACTCATACACAATAACTGGAAGTTCTGTTTCGAGGCAACAACCTATCAGCTTTAAAGAATTTTGATGCATGCACATTTGTGTTGCTGTGACAATTTCTCGAAGAATGCCTTCTACACCAACAAATGAGTTTACTGAGTGAAATTTCTTGATGAAAACACGTCGGTTGCCCTCATCTATTGTACCGCAGAATATTCGGTAATGAGCATCCGGTATATAATCTGAAGTGAAGGTGCTCATCTTTGTAACTTCGTTAGCTGAGAAAACATGGATGGGAAGATTCTTTCCCTTACAGACGGCAATGATTTCTTCTTGTAGCAAGCTTCCATTCCTTATGAAGTTGTTTTCACATTCCTTCAGTTTCTGTTTTGTCCAACAACATTTGAATGCTATCATATCGAACATTATAAAGAGATTGTAGTACTATGTGGAAATTTTTGTTTGGAAGGTGGAAAAATAAACTATATGTTACAATTGCATATGGAATTTGTATAGGCTTACAACCCTAGAAATATCGTTAAAGTCAACTTTGGATGCTCATCATTTCAAAGTCGTTAATTAGCGCGTAAGACTCGTTTACTGCTGACAATAGTAAAGAATGAGAAGGTTCTCAATGATTATAATGTTGAAATTATAAATAGAGATGAGAGGGGGGAAAGAATATTATAAACTTGTATTAAATCCATTTCGAAGAACAATTTACAAGGGTTTTAATAGGAAAGTGCTACTAACAAACTGCAAACTGAAATGCTAAGAATTAGTGACATGTCCTCCACTAACGGCTTGGATAATTTACCACTAACAACATGCTAACAAACTACATTATTTAATTAAGAATCCTAGGCTACCAACACTCTTAAATAATAGGAACTGATTTTGATCACGTTACTCAACATATAAAACATTCTCTTGTCCTTTTGCTTGTGGCTCTGTACTTTTTGTATTATTTTAAAAAGGAAATATTGGCTGTAACGACATCAACTATATAACAAAGGTACGTGTAGCAGCACAACCTTTTAAGAGTGTGATCCACATCACAAATTATGCACATTGGTGCACATAACAGTATAAATGTCACCAGCGAACTAAGATTTCATGGAAAAAGTGGAATCTTCATTATTTTATTATTGTTTAAATATTTTTTAAACTTAGATAATTTCCTGTCATGCGTGACTAGTTACTCTTCCTTTCAATTAATTATTTTCATTTAAACACTTCTTAACCTCCACCATTAAAGCATATCTTCAAAAAGTTTTGCTATTGCTTTCCTTTGTTCATTTCTTCTATTATATTTTTTATGTCAATTTCATGTGATTGACTTAGTTTCCTCTCCCTCGTTCTCCATAGCATAATTGGAAACATTATTTCATTTTCCGCGTTAGACGCTTGTGGAATTGAATTTCAAATAAAAGACAACAGTTGTTCCTTTATTTCGATAATATCTTCTGTGATTTTGCACGATAAGAAAATGGTCTATATGTGCTATGGTTTGATAAACAAATCTGTAACATTGAAAATATTACCAAAAGGGCTAAGACTAGTGACTGATCAAATACCACTTATCTACGGCATTAGCGATTAGGCCATATTAACATAAAATGCATACAAAAACTTCAAAAGGAAGAAATTCTACACGATTCATTTGACTTAGATTCGATTGAATATTGCGAATTATGTTTATATGGAAAAATGACAAGATAATCTTTCACCAAGTTAGGAGAAAGGCCAAGTGATCTAATAGGCATTATACACACGCATGTGTGCAACCTAATGAGCTAAACTACTAGAGGTGAATTTCACTACTTCATCACGTTTACTAATGACTTTAGTAGATATGGCTAAATCTATTTAATGTCACATGAATCTGATTCGTTTGAAAGATTCAAAGAATTTAAAAATGAAGGAGGAAAACAGCTTAGAAAAAAGATCAAGGCACTTTAATTAAATGGAGGTGGAGAATATCTAAGTCGGGAATTCATCTGAAAGAACATGGAATTTTATCAGAATTAACACCACCTGGTACACCTCAATGGAATGGTGTGTGTCTGAGAGGAGAAATCAAACGTTGTTAAACATGGATCGGTCAATGATGAGTTAGGCCGAACATCCTATAAATTTCTAGGAACATGCATTGCAAACAGCAACATTAACAATGAATCGTGTTCTGTCAAAAGCTGTCTAAAAGACTCCGTAAGAAATATGGATAGAGAAACCTTCTAGGTAGGCTATCTTTTCTTTAGATTTAGGGTTGTGAAGTTTTGTTAAGTATGCCTAACAAACTTGCACCAAAGTCTGATAAGTGTTTCTTTGTGGGTTATCCAAAAGAACAAAGGGGTATTACTTCTACAACCAATCTTAGAACTAAGTATTGTGCTCGAGAGGATGTCTTTCTTGAAAAGAAACATATTTCCTAAACGACAAGTGGGAGGAAAATAGAACTCGATAAGATTCGAGATGAGCAACAAACACAATCTGACACACAAAGGACTTTAGAAGTGCCTATTGTTGAAATTCAAAGTCAACTCAATGACGTGGATGCTCAAGCCCCACGAAGGTCACAGATGCCAAAATCTTAGCCAGATAGATACGATGGGAACTTGACAACTGAGAATCATGAAATCTTGGTATTAAATATTGATAAGCCTTTTACATACAAGCAAGATATGATGAGCCCTGACTCCCAAAAATGGTTAGAGGTCATGAAAATCCCGAAATAGACTCCATGTTTGAAACCAAGTATGGGACTTAGTTGATTTGCCCGAAGGGTATAGACTTATTAGTTGCAAATGGTTTTTTCAAGTTGAAACTCGACGAAGATGGAAATGTATATGTATACAAAGCTAGATTTATTGGTAACAAAAGGTTACAGACTAATTCACGGCGTTGATTATGATGTAACCTTTTTATCAGTTGCAATGCTTAAGTTTGTAAGGATTATTCTAGCAATAATTGCATATTATGATTCTGAAATATGGCAGATGGATGTTAAAACCACCTTCCTCAATGGGATTTTGGAAGAGGTTGTGTATATGACATAGCTTGAAAATTTTATCGATCCAAATAATATTTACCAATTTAATATTTATTGTCATTCCCATAATATATACTATCAAAGAGAGAAAGAAAGATATCAATACATACATATGTCATTATATATGGTTTTAAATATGGTTTAAACAATTGTTAGATATTTCGTCAATTGAAACATAAATATTATCAAATATATGAGTCGTACTATCATTAACGTAATTTCTATTCACTTCAATAGATACTAAATCTTGTGCATACATTGATTTAATGTGTTCTCATCAATAGATATTTTGTCATTTAGGTAATTATCTCTACAAAGACAGCAGTGTGGTGTTTTCATATTTGGAGTGTAGTGTATAAGGCGTTAGTGATAGTAAAAGAATCTCTCTCTCTCTCTTTTTTTTTTTTTTGACAAGAAGAACAATCAAACAAAAAAAAGGTCAAAAAGAAAAATATAAAAGCTGACGATGTCTCGCCGTCGTGGCCAACCAATGAGCTAGAGTAATCCAAGAACAAGGGACCTTTCTAATTCTGCACACAGTAAGACTCAAAATAGTAGACTGGATATCACGGAATAGCCAATTAGCAAATATACCCCGAACCACATAGCAGGCAGGGAAACCAAGGTAGAACAATCGGTGTACATGAGAATACGACTATAACCTTTCCGAATAGCCAATTAGCAAAAATAGGAATATACCCCGAACCACATAGCGCTCAGCACCTTCCCTGCCACACACAGCCACGCGCATTGGTGCAATGGCCTTGCGTGCACCATAGGCAGCCTACATGTGGGCTGCTAGGCAGCCCGGCTAGCCTTGGTGACGCTTACGGTTTTGCATCGATTTGCGTGCATTTCCTCGGAATTTTAATTCCGATTTGTGTGTGACAATAATTAAATCTAAATTATATTTTAGAATCAATTTGAGGGAAAAAACAAAATAAAATAAAATTAAGTCCTACTTAAATAAAATTTATTTTATTGGTGCACAAGCCTAAATTATCCAAAAATTTTAATTTTGAACAAAATTAGGTCTAACTTTATGCTTAAAATAAAACGAGCTATGTCCATAATTAGTCTTGCCAATATGCAAATTAATAATGGGTTTGACAAATGGGAGTTGGAAAAATAAATTAACCATCCAATGATAAAATTTTTCCAACTTGCATACTTGTGTAAAATACCAAGATTACATCTTCCAATATGAAGATTAATCAAATTTTACTCACAAGTAATTGAACTTGATGGATTTTAATCAACCAAACATGAAAAATCCAAACTTTGTTCAACATGGAATTTAGGGTTAGGGTTCCAATCATTTAAAGCTTTAAAGATTAGAACTTTAACATTATAGGAACTTAAAATTACAAGATCACAACAAGCTTTCACATTTTATTGCAGTTTATTTGCAAAATTTGTGAAAAACAAGTTTATGTGAAAAAATGGTATATCAACTTAAGCACTAATAAAAACTCCATTATTATGCTTAAGGATATTTTAAAACCAGTAGATTAGTGATGCAAATGTGCATTTAATCTAACCTTGTAATGCTTGCATTAATCAAGGCTTAAAAGAATTAAAATTTTCGTTGAAAAACGAAAAACCCCATAAAAAAATGGGTTTCTGGTTCGAATTTGGCTTCTGGACAGTCCTAGAAGGGTTGAATCTGTTCCAGAATGTCGATTCCACCCAAAAATCACTATTTTTGAGCCAAAATCTGGGTTCGACAGCTAAATCGAGAATAAAATCGAGTTTTAAAAATTAATTAAAACGAGCATCTAATCTAATTAGAAGAACATGAACTAGAAAAATAAATTCCTTTAAAACACCTTAATTAAAAAATAATTGCAAAAATTAAAAGGAGCGTGGCTTTGATACCGCTGTAGGGTTTTGTAGTGACCCGACACTACGCGGAAGGAAACCTACCAAGACCCGCCCCTTAATAAAACAATTAACAACCATATTAAACTTAATCAAAGAAGATTAAGAACAAGAATTATACCTTTGTCGCGTGCTTCGCTCCCAAAGAGCTCTTACTTCAAAATCCCGAAAACACGAGATCTCTGACGGATCGTACCCTCGACCCGACCCGAGCGTCCTAAGTCTTGAAGGTTAGTCAAGACCCGGACAAAATAACTATGAGTTTTACGAATCAAAGGTTTACTCTTAATTAGAGTTGCCTTTTTAATTCCACTCAAGTGAGGACCAAAGGCTTGGGGGGACCATTGCCTTGATCCCCAAGCCATTGCTCCAAGAAATGGTCCCCACTTGCAAAACCGGCTCTAGCAAGGCTTGTTAGGCTGCTGCCAGCTCCCTCGCATGCATAGCACGCCCAGCGCTGCTGCTCGCTAGCTAGCCAGACGATGCTGCTTGCTAGCTAGGCGCTAGTGTTGGCTTCTGGCACGCATCAGCCCTCGCCATCGCACACGCTAGCATAGCCAGCATGCGTGCTGCTAGCAAGCCACGCATGCTGGCCCCTTGCCTTGCCAGCCATGCGCACCAGCCTCGCATGCTGCTGCTGCTGCGATGCCCTCCACGCACATGCACACGCACACAAGGCTTACCATGGTGTTGTGCTTGTGCGAGGTGCCTGCGATGGTGCCTAGTACCCAAGCACGCATGCTGCGATGCAATGCCATGCGAAGGCACGCATGTGTGCAGGCATGCTTGTTGTGATGATGTGATGGGCTAAGGCACAAGCACACGTACACACGCACTGGCCTAGCCATGCGATGGTGCTGTGCTTGTGCTGCGATGGGTTGCTATAGTGCACATAGCACTTGCGATGGGCTGCGATGGTGCCCAAGGTGCGCTTAGTGCCTGTGATGGAAGCGATGGTGCCTAGGCATCATGCTAGGGCTCCAATAGCGCCTAGGCATGATGCTAGGGTTGCGATAGTGCGCCTAGTGCACCTAGTGTGCTAAGGCTTGCGCCTAGCCATGCTAGGTGCATGCTAGCTCGAACTAGCCTAGCATCCACATGGTCAGGCCAGTGTGGTGCTAGGGCTATGTTCATACTTGTCGCTTTGTGATTTTGCAACACTCGGTCTCGACGCCCTAGGCTCGATATCCGACGTCTGTATTCGTAAAAGTCTGCTGACTCATTAAATCCTTTCGGATTAATTCGTCGTCTTGGATCGGTAATTCGATTGGGTTCGACCCGAAGGGTTCAGTTAAGATTAAGTTGTAACATCAATTGTACATTGATATTACTGATCAGAAGCGGCCTCCACCTAGGCATTCCGATCACTTGACCTTACTGAAGAATTAGCTCCATAATAATTCTGAACCCTCTATCGGAAGAATAAACTTGTTGGAAGGACATCATTCCTTTCAAAAGACACGCTTGTAATTCCGCCTGAAGAGCTTAAGCTGAGTGACAAGCCCTTGTGCAACCTCCAAGAACCTGCGAAGAGTTAATCGTTTGAAGAATCCAACCCATACCAGCACAATTATCCGACAAAGACCATGCGCCGTTGAAAAGTAAACACAAAGCTATAGAATCCGAAGAAATTCTCCGAAGACAATGAACATAATCTGGAGGAGAGGTGTCCCTATCACGATGCAAAAGACAGGTTTTTTGTTTTACCTCATATGCCTGAGAATTCTTAGCAACCCACTTCGCTGCTATCTCCAATCACATATTCGGAGAAGAAGAATATCGACAAAAGTGAACGTCATTGAGAACCAACCAAATTGCCAAAAGTTGACCTAAAACCAAGCCTAACCGTCCCAATACTTGAAGGAAGTGAAGAGGGAGATGACAATGGTAAACCAAACCAAAAAAGGTTAAGAATGCAAAGAGTTGCGAGTAAAACCCAATGGACCCCGGACCCAAAAACATCTCGATAAAGGACAATCCATGAAGAGATGAGATACTGACTCTTGATCCTGCCAACAGAAAACACAAACAGGGTCTACTGGTAAACCCCTGGATCGTAGTTTAGGAGTCAATGGTAATGCGTCATAAAAAATTTTCTAACAGAATATCTTCCATTTAGGAAGAACGAGCAAGTCCCAAAAATGTTTCCACCATGAAGAAGAAACCCGAATAGAAGGAACAATAGGGGACATTGTCGGATAAACATCGCATATGCAGATTTGTAGAAAAGGAGCCATCCCTGGTAAACTTCTAATATACAAAATCATCTATCGGTAGAAGAGGCCGACCCATAGACAGAATAAAGGAAGCCGTAGGATCATCAAACAGCCGATGTATTTTAAATGAGTCCCACGCGTTTGAACACGGATCAAGAAGATCAGAAACAAGAGACTGACGAACCGACTCAGAACAAGAAGCTTTAAACTGTATATAATTTCCCAAAACCCAAGTATCCTCAGTAATCCTAACCCGAGAGCTTGTGCCAACCTTCCAAGCTATCCCCTGGGATAGAGTAGAAAAGCCCTCCACTAGACCACGACATCCCCATGAAGGATGATGAATCCTGGAAAAAGAGCAGGAGGTAAGTGAAGGATACTTGGAAAAGAGAAGACGTGACACCAGAAGTTGCGGATGATGCATAAGATGCCAACTTTGCTTGGCTAAGAGGGCAGAGTTAAAGCATCCCAAACGTCGGAGACTAAGCCCACCTAAATCCTTGGGTAAATGAAAAAGGGAAGGAGAACTAAAAGCTATACCCTGAGACTCAAAAGATTTCCACCAAAAGCTGGTAAGCAAACTATCGATGCGGTCACAAATGGACTTCGAAACTCTAAACACTAAGAGAATGTGGTTAAAAGAGGCAACCAGAATGCTATTAATAATTACCAAGTTTGCAGCAGAGGACAGACAAAGACTGGCAAAACCCGATAAGCGACGGACAATCTTATCCACTAGGAACCCGAACTCAGCCGTTTTACTACAACCCATGTCCATTGGAAGACCCAGATACGAGCTTAGAGAAGGTTTAGTAGTAAGATGCAGCCAAGTAATCCCTAAAGTCATCCGGAGTGTTGGGACTGAACATAACAAAGGATTTTTGCAGGCTAACCATTTGACCTGAAATCGAAAAGAAATCATGTAATAAAGACATAACCTGATCACAAGCTGCCGGAGAAACTCGGAAGAACAAAAATGCATCATCCGAAAAAGAATAGGTGAGAAATAGGAGGGCTTCCCCTAGAAATACGAAGACCCTCTAATAATGTGTCCCTCTCAGCCTTGTGGATCATGGCAGAAAGAACTTCCATGCAAAGAACAAACAAATAAGGGGAGAGCGGATCTCCTTGGCGAAGACCACAATGCGGGTGAAAAGAAGGAGAAGGGATAACCGTTGACCAAAACCTGATAGGAAACAGTAGACGCGCACTGTTTTATAAGACGGATCTAGTAAGGAGGGAAACCAAAAACCTGCAGCACTTGAAGTAAGAAGTCCTAACGGACTCGATCATAAGCTTTATTCATGTCTAGTTTAAGAGCTGCATAAAATCGTTTGCGTGTCCGAGAGGCGTTCATGAAAGAGTGAAGCTCGTGAGCTATCAGGGCATTATCAGACATCAGGCGCCCGGGAGCAAAAACATTCTGAAAGTCAAAGACCAGGAAAGGCATAATTTTCCTAAGACGTCTAGTGAGACATTTTGCAATGCATTTATACAATATATTTCACAACCCTATAGGCCAAAATTAAGAAACTAGTTCCGGATTGTCCACTTTAGGCAGAAGAACCAAGAAGGTACGATTCCAGTCTTTTAGCATGTACCCATAAGCAAAAAAAATACTGAACAACATAAACCACATGGTTACCCACCTCATGCCTGTAAGACTTGAAGAAAGCCGAAGTAAATTCGTTCGGGCTAGGAGACTTTCCGTCATCAATACCAAACATCAATGTACGAATCTCTAGAGTCGAAAATGGAACCAACAACTGACTCCGAAGCTCAGCAGATAGGGAAGGTAGGTGTAATTGATCCCATTCAAAAGTTTTTAACTTAGAAGATGAAGGTGGCACAGCATATAAGTTAGAATAGAAATTCATAATTTCCTGACGAATCAAAGTAGGGTTAGAAATCTAGAAGCCAGAATCATCTTTTAGGGAGAGGATCCAGTTCCGACGACAACGAGCCTGAACAGAAGAGAATAGCAGCCGAGAATGGGATTCTCCAAAGGCATCCCACTTAATCTTCGCTCGTTGCCGCCAAAATAGAAAAGCAGCTTGAGCTTTAGCAATCGTTTCCCTCCTTGTAGAAATGAATATAGCCCGATCAACGTGAAAGTGAAGACATAAAGATTTATGTTCAACCTCCGAAATTAACTCTTTCTAATTGATACCGTATTCTCTCTCATGGGACACACACCATGCTAAAAGACAACCGCGAATAAGTGAAAGTTTCTTTGATAAAGAGAACATCAGAGAACTAGGAAAATGTTGTGTGCAATTAGTGGAAATAAGTGTTCCAACCTCGAAGATAATAAGCACCAATTTTCAATCCTGTATGGCCTCTTTCCCAAAAATTACGAAGAATAGTCCGATAAAATAATAGTAGCATGATCAGAAAACAGAATGGGTTAATGAGCTACAATTATCTCCGGATAATCTTGGAACCAAGGAGCAGTCGCATAGGCCCTATCTAGATGCTCAAAAGTTTAATCAAAATCATAACGATTATTAGTTCAGGTATACTCAGGGCCAAAGAACGGAACTAATTAGGAAAGCTAAATATTTAGTGAGGTCAAGTGATCGGAATGCCTAGCTGAAGGCAGCTTCCGGCTAGTAATATTAATTTACAATTAATATTACAGCTTGCTCTTGACTGAACCCTTCGGGTCACACCCAATCGTGTAAGAGAACCATGGCGACAAATTCATCTGGAGGATTAAATGAGCCGATAGTGATTTTACAAACTAAGACGCCGGATTCCGAGCATAGAGCGTCGAAGCCGAGCGTCGAACGTCGAGTTTATTTATGCAATCGGCGAGACGAGAAAATTAGTCAAACAAGTCATAACGCATAGCCCTAGCGTCGAACGTCGAGTTTATTTATGCAATGTGGCTAGCAAGGGCTGCTAGCACGCAAGGCAATGTCCGCAAGCCCAGCAGCAGCATACACGTGCTAGCTGGGCAGTCGCGCCATGCCGAGCAAGCCAGCAGCGTTGGCTCGCTAGCACAGCAAGCTAGCAGCTTTAGCAAGGCGAGCAGCTAGCAAGCTCGCTGGGCCTCGCTAGCTCTTACTAGCGCCAGCACACACAGCAGCCTGCAAGCACGCAAAGCTTACTAGGCATGTGAGCAGTGGCTGGGCGTCGCTGGCTGGGCCATCCGAGCACAAGGGCTGCCAGCGTGGCGCGCCTTGTTGCTCAAGGATTGGCGACCAACTGGCCGTAGCCCATTGGATCCGGTTTTGGGAGGGCCTTGCTTGGGGAGCAAGGAGACCTTGTGGTCCTCACCTACTCCCTTGCTCTCCTTGTGACACTTGTTGTTTGATGATTGTTTTGCCATTTTAATTTAATTAGAATTAAATTAATTCATTCTTTTTGGCGTTTCACCAACTATCCCACAATAAAAGATGATGGGAAATCTTGGGAATAATTCCCTATAAATACCAATCATTAGGTATTGGGAATTTCACTTGAGTTGGTGAACTATAAGGGATCTCAAAAGTGTGAGAAAACCTTAGTTCGTAAACTCATAGTAATCTTGGTCTAGCCCCGTCTAAGCTACGGGGTAGGAGCCGGTTCGATAATCGAGGGTGTGAGACGTCAGAGGTCATGGATTTGTGGAGCTTGAAGTTTTCAAAGTCCGAGCTCAATTAGTGAGAGAAGCTTGCGTCTAGGGTGAGCTTCTTTCTCTATCTTCTCTTTACATGTTTTTGTTTTATTTATTTGCATGCTTTTGTTTATGTTGTAATTATTATGCATGCGATCCGGTTGTCAGGTTTAGTTTCTGCGCGGTGTCGGACACCGTAAAACCCAACAGCGTTATAAGAGCCTCTTGCATTTAATTTTACAACTAAAAATTAATTAAGGTGATTTAAATGGATTTAAATTGGTTTAGCGTCCTAATTAGATTAGGACCTCTTTTTTAATTAGATTAAAATTGTATTTATGCTATTTTTGGCCTACGAACCTCGAATTTGACTGAAAAATAGTGAATTTTGGGTGGAATCAATGTTTTAAATCATTCTTTACCTTCAATGTGATTAAAAATGACCTTCCATAAGCTAAAATCCACCCAGAAAGTGGTTTTTTTGAGGTGTTTTTCATTTGGAACGAAATTTTTTTAAATTTATAAACCTTGATTAATTATGGCATGCGATTGTTGGATTATGTGTTAGATTGTACCATTAATCTTCTGCAAATTTACATCTTATTAAGCATGTTTATGAATTCATATTGGTTGCTTAATTTGGTGAGCTCTTAATTTCACATAAACTTGAAATTTCACATTCTTGCAAATAAATTGCTTGTAGTGTGAAAGTTTATGGTGAATATGATTTTTGAAGCCCCTTCAAATGATAAAGATTCAATCTTTAATGGTTTAAATGGTTGAATCTTAACCCTTGCCAAAATCCATAATGAACTAATTTTTGGTTTTAATCATTTTGGAAGTTGATTAAAATCTTAAATGTTCAAACTTGTGCTTGAAATATTGTTGTTCTTAATATTAGATGGTTACAATATTCAAATGTGCATAAGTAAGTGTTGGATAAATTATTTCATTGGATGATTGATTATTTATTCAACTATTTTTGTCAAATCTCATTATTAATTTATATTGGTTAAATTAATTGTGAGAATAGCCCTGCCCTCAATTTTTGTTGCATTAAGTTGAGCAAAAAATAATTTAAAGAATATTTCTTAAATTAATTTTGGTTTGTGCACTAAAATTGAAATTATTTAAGTTAGACGTGTTTTATTTCAATATTGCTAAATATTAGTTCTCTTTCGGGGTTTTCTATGTCCCTCGGGAAATTTACAATTCCAAGACTGGATTCCGGGCGCCTGTACCTGCAAAAACAACGGAGAGTCTGGTTGGGTGGAGTTCCACCTCCTACGATCAAGTTAGAACGTGCTCGGATGATCTAAAAAGTGCGGAAAGTAAAGTATCTTCTCGGATTTCGAGATCAGTAGTAAATATCTGCAATTAATGATTGCTCTATTTTTTTTAATATTTCTGAATGTGCTCCCAAGTGGGAATATCTCCCTATTTATAGGATCTTGGAATTTGTGCCGTTATCTTAGGGTAAAAAAACCTAGGAATGGTGGTTTGTCTTGGGAATTGGGCCTTAAAAGCCGCCTTTTTCCCAATCATTGGAGATGCCACGTGTGAGCAGATGAGAGGTTCATTTTGAACCTCTCTAAGGGTGACACGTGTCACCACCTTATTGGGCCATGTGGCCTTGGGTATTTTTACCCAAATAATTTTCCCCTCACAGGTGTAATGTGGCGTGCCACGCGACACCTGTGACACTTGCTACTGGGATACTGGTGAACACAGTTTTAACTGTTCACCTTCTGGGAGAATTACAGGAACACCACTGAAATTACCCTCCTATAAATAGGTTTTTACCCTTCCCTTTTTGGTCATTTCCAAAATTTAGAAAGAGTTAACCGTTTTAGAAAGAAAACGTCTGACAACCGCCTGTGTATTCATCAAGCAATTGCCTTCTTTTTTCCTTTAGATAAAATCGTCCACCGTCTTTTAGCAGACGAGAGAACTTCTGAGAACCGCCTGGATACTCTTCAAGAAATTCTCTTTTTCAAGGGGGTACATCCGGTTAACCGCCTGTGCGTCTTGCAAGCAATTTCTTGACTTCTACCTGCTAGCTACTGCAGGTCAACGCTTGACTGTATTTCAGCTCTTATTAGAGGTACCGTCTCTCCTCTTCTCAGCTCTTTCATATTTTACCGTTTGCGTAAATTTTGTTCCATAAACGGATTCACCAACAGCACACACGACACAATATAGTTTAGCAGGCAGCTGGTCCCCTAGTACGGCTTAGTCTAGGACTGGGGGTTAAAATGGAATAGTGAGGGGGATCTCTTCCGGATCCATGTCTCTACTAGAGACAGGGCGAACATGGAGAAGCAACTGGAAGCCTTCATATCCAAGCGTCCTCTTGGCGAAGGATATACCATCCGGGTGCCGCCTGAATTAGGGACTATTGCCTGGAATGATGACCAGCCAAATGCCAACCTTTATTTTGGCTGCTATGAGGCGGCCTTCCTAGCCGGTCTTTGCTTCCCCCTCCATGACGCAATCAAGGCTATCTTACGAGGATAAGACCTAGGCGTGTGGCAGTTAACCTCAAATTCTTGGGTTAACATTCTAGGCTACATCGCCGCCTACGAGATGCAGGGTCTCCATCCCGACTGGGAGGCCTTTGCCCATATGCATTATCTGAGCCGTAGCCTAGGAGGCTAGAGGGTGTGGTACACATTAACCACCTACCCCAAGTATTTGATGACCCTAGACAAACCGTCTAAGTGGTTTGACTAGAAGAACCGGTTCTAACTTTGAATACCGCTGTTAAAATAAGAAGCCGGATCTGGTTCCATAAGTCCCGGGTGAGGACTATGAAAAGATAATAGAAGCGGGGTTTTTTGAACTCACAACCACCACTCTCTCATCTGGGGAGTTGATAAGTGTACCCAAAAACTGGGTACCCAAACACGAGTTTTTAAAGGATGAGGGGTTCTTTTCCACCTGTGGTTTAAGCACCATGTTTGACAGACGTATGTATAGCATGCATCCGACAATGTTATGCCGTCTTTAGTGTTTATAACTTGTGATTTATTTTTTCCTGCTTGATGGTCTGACAGGCGGTTCTTTTTGCAGAAAACGCCAGAAGGATGCTCCCAAAAAACAAAACGCTTGTTCGTTCTGCAATAGACATTTGCAGGGAAAATGAGGAAAAGAAGAAAGTCGCACTGGTGGCTAAAGGCCAGGTATAAACCGCCTGCCCCAGCTTCTTCCCATTTGCCTTATTAATGTATATAGGCGGTTATGAGCCGGTTGTATGATTAATGCCTGGTTTCAACTGCGTGCTTAAAATTTTGTTTGTTTTTCAGGATGGAAGCAAGGGTGCTCCTAGATCGCTTTCCAAGTTGATTAGACAAAGGCTGGGTGACGAGGTCACTAGTTCCAACAAATCCAGAAAAACGCCTGCTTAAACGGCTTCCAGGGTTCCACTTGACAAAAGCCGTCTGACCGTTAGGGGAAAGAGTATAAAAAATGTCAGTGTAGGGATTGACCTTTTTTTTCCAGTTGGGTGATTCTATGGTACCGAAGGGTGGCCAGCCACCCAAAGCTGCAAGCGGTTCTGCAGCGGCTGTAGGGGATTCAAACCCTCAGCCTTATCCCCAAGGTAGTGTTGACACCTTCAACTCTCCCTTTCAGTTAGGTTGGCCCATGCAGGTCAAGTCACATTCCCAACTTTAATCAGATTGATCTTCGGGCAGCCGGCGATCTATTGGTGGCGCATATGTAGCTTTCTCACCATATCTAACTTCAGGTGCAGGTCAATCCCCTCGGTGGCCGGATGTACAGTAGTAGTCCAAGGCCATGTTGAAGGTTGTCCCCAGGAGGACAAAGAGGCCATCCCCGGGATTCATACATTCAATGTTGATCGCATCCTTGCTATGCTGTCTAAGGTACAGTAGTTTTATTTTTCTCTTTCAAGTGTATTGCCGGCTGCTTTTCTAACACCATTTGCATTTATACAGATGATGCTGCGAGTAGAGGGGCTAAAAAAGTCGTATGCCCGGAAGCAGGAAGAGGAAAGGCGGGCCAAGAAAGATGCGTCTGATACCACTGACGTTGCTCGGTATCAAATGCTAATTCATGATCTTGAAACTAAAGCTCAGCTCCTATTGCAGGGGAACTCCATCAAACAACTCTAGGCTGCCTCGATGAGGCTAATCTGAAGCCTCAAATCTAGAGACGGAGCGCCATAATGCTGAGCTGGAGTTAAAAAATGCTCAGGCGGGTCTCAAGTCCTTGGAGGAGACCAGGAAGGAGAACGCCACTCTAAAAGCAGATGTCAACCGTCTGCAGAAGGAGATGCCCGCCTCTAGGGACAACATTAAGGCCACAATGGAGGCTGAGCAGAGCCGGCTCATTGAGGAGAATGAGCAAGACTGCGAGGACCGGATGAGAATGGCCTAGTCTCTTGTGTATCCTTAGGCGGATTATAACGTCTAGGAGCTGGCCTACAGATACGCAGATCTTGCCATCCTGGTTAAGGATGAAGGTCAGCCGGAGCCTGAGCCCTTCCAAGAGTGGGTCCAGAAGGAGCTTGCATAGGAGGATGAGGAGGTTGTTGATGGTGCAGAGGAGGAAGAGCAAGAGCCGGTTGATAAAACTCAACTAGGGAAACTTGAAGACAAACCCCCATCCGGGCGGGGCCTCCACCTCAAGATTAAATTTCTCTGCCTTTGTTTTCGGCCTGCGTGCCGAATACTTCAATGCATTTAACAATCTTCTTTTTCTCCGATGCATATTCGATTAACAATTTCTCTCCCAGCCTTTTGGTCGATTTTGTATTACGATTTGTCAACTGTGTTGGTTTTGCCAATCTCTACAACTTGCATAAATTTTTTAGTCTGCAATTTTTTCAACATGCACATATTTTGCCAAGCAGTCTAATACATGCGGATACAGTAGGAGTGTTTGCCCTTGGACGGATGTATGCTTGGTTTAAAAAATTCCTAGGTTAATCAGTTACCCAGGATATTGCCCCAAATCAAGAGGACATTCGTCCGTTAAGCATCCGGGCTAAATGTCAGACAATCATTGGCCGCGTCTAAGTTAAATTTCAGTTTTATTCTAAGTTGAAATGATAGATGAAAACCGGCTGGTGTCGAAAAGACATGCGGTTTTTGCTATGGCGTCTAAGTTCCCTCTTAGTTTATTCAGGTCAATCAGCTGTAATTTAATCCTTCTGGGATTAGTTAGTCTTTGCTTGACAATTTCTATGATGAATTTAGTCACCGATTTCTTGCTCTTGATGGAGCAACGGGTTATCGTTTAATAGAAGGCGACCATTGGCCGTGTATAGTTGCTTTAAACGAGTTGTTTTAGCTGCTAAGGTTCTGATTTAGCTTAGATCTTCAGTTTTAACCGGTTGTAGTGCTTTTGAGCAATAACCGATCATATCCAACCTAGAAACCGGATACCAGATATTATAGAACAGGCGGTAGCTAAAGTTATCCAGGTTTCAATTGATTATTCAAACGGCTGCGAGTTATCTTAATCCAGACAATCAATAAGGCCGTTTGTTTTTAAGTTTATAGAAAAATGTGGAACCCAAATGGGAGATGCTCTCTGCGACGAATTCACCAGGATGGGCATCGCCGGTTGCCTACTCATGTTGGAGCAGTCGATGGTTTTAAGGTTATCTGGCCATTGGCCTCATCAATAGCTGCTAAGTCTTGGACTTAGCTTATATCTACACATGTTGGAGCAGACGTGAAAATTTTTACCAGTCCGTTTGTACTTTGTACATATGGTAATTATACAGAAAGCAACAATTATGTGAAAATAAAGCATCTTTTCATTGGTAAACTTTATTTACAAAAAAATTACAAGTCTTAGTAGTACTTTTTTAAGTTATCTACATTCCAAGTTCTAGCTAGCCGCCTGCCGTCTGTAGTTTCCAGGCGGTAGGTGCCGCCTCTCACTTCTTCATAGATCCGATAGTGGCCTTCTCAATTGGGAGTCAACTTTCCTTGCTCATTGGCCCTATCAATTGCCTCCATTTTCCGTAACACAAAGTCCCCCACTTTAAAAGGCTGTTTGTGTACTCTTTTATTGTAGGCTCTTGTCATTCTCAGATGGTAGATCTCATGATGTAAGGTAGCATTGCCTCTGCACTCTGGGAGTGAGTCCAATGCTAGCCACATGGCTTCCTAATTAGCCTCTTCGTCATAGAGCATGACTCGAAGAGTTGACTCATAATGCTTAATAGGCAAGATGGTTTCTGCACCGTATGTCATAAGAAACAGAGCTTCACCGGTTGCCCCTTTTTCAGTTGTTCTGATAGCCCATAGGACATCAGGAAACTCATCTGCCCATAGACCGCCAACCCTTTCAATTTTCTTCTTAATACTGTATGAGATCAGCTTGTTGAAGGCTTCAACCTGGTCGTTTGCTTGGGGACAGCCAACTGATGCAAAGCAATGTGAGATCCCTTGATCTCCCAACCAATTCTTGAGGGTAGGCGTCTCAAATTGAGGGCCATTGTCAAAGACCATAGACATAGGTACCCCAAACTGGGTGATAATATTCCTCCAAATGATGGAGATGACATTCCTTTGTCTTTATGCCTTTGACCGCCTCTGCTTCTACCCATTTGATGAAGTAATCAACGGCAACTAGAATATACCTCCGTCCACCTGTAGCAGGCGTATATGGACCTAGGATGTCCATTCCCCATTTTGCGAATGGCACTGGGCTGTGAATAGCCGTTAAATCAGTAGCCGTACGGTGTATGAGTTTGCCAAATTTTTGGCACTTGTAACACTTCTTCACCATTTCCATGGCATCGGCCTTAAGAATGGGCTAAATGTAGCCTTGCCGCCTAACCCTTTTTGCTATAGTCCTGCCGTCTATATGTGATGCACAAAAACCTGAGTGCAGATCCTCTAGAACCTCTTTCCCCCTTTCTGGGATGACACATTTCAATAGCGGCTGGAGATAACCATTCTTAAAGAGTTCTCCCTTATGAATCTCAAAGCATGCGGCACATTTTTTCATTGCAACCACTTCTGAGTATACATCCGGCAGAGTGCCGTCTACTAGATAAGCCCGGATGCCATCCATCCAGGTTGAGCTTCGGTCAAGAATTCCAGTGGGATCTTGTTTAATACTTCTTTTTTCCATAACTTCCTAAAAGACTGACCTAGGCGTATCACAGGAGGCGGATGATGCCAGCTTAGAGAGAGCATCTGCTTGATTTTTCTCTGACCTAGGCACTTGACTTAGATGAAATTCATCAAGTGTCCCATAGTCACTTGACTTAGATGAAATTCATCATAGCCGGATGGGTGGCCTCATAGTCACCATGGTATTGGCTAACAATCAGTTGTGAATCAGAGCAAGCGTCAGCTTTTCTAGCCCCTATTGCCTTACACATCCGGATACCGGCTAGCAGGGCTTCATATTTTGCCTCATTATTTGAGGCTTGAAACTTGAACTGTAGTGCATATTCATACTTGTCCCCTTTAGGTGACTGACGTATAATCCCTGCACCACAGTCGTTCATATTAGAGCTCCTTTCTATATACACTTTCCAAACCTGGTTAAGATTCTCTACCTCAGTCGGGCTTGTCATTTCGACAATGAAGTCGGAAAACGCCTGACCCTTCACTATCTTCCTTGGTTCGAAAGTGATTTCAAGACTTTGGATTTCAATAGCCCATTTGAGCATCCTGCCGAATGACTTCAAAGTTGTCATTAGCCGCTTGAGGGGTTGATCTGTGTAGATCACAATCGGATGTGCCAAGAAGTAAGGTTTTAACTTCTTGACTGCCATGAAAAGAGCAAGGCTAAATTTTTTAACCATGGGGTACCGTAGTTCAGGATTTCGGAGAACATGGCTAATGAAATAGACTGAGAGCTGTATGTCGTCTCTCTCAGCTAGGAGAACAACACTTAGGGCATGGTCTGAGACGGCCAAATACATGTAAAGCACCTCTTGTGGTAGAGGGCTAACAAGCCTTGGCAATGAGTGCAAGTGTTTTTTCAACTTCTTAAATGCCGCGTCAACATCCTCCCCCCATTCAAATCTAATTTTCCTTTTGATTGCTTGGAAAAAATAGAGGCACTTGTCGCCTGACTGGCTGAGGAATCTCCCCAATGCCGCCAGACAATCGATTCATTTTTGTACTTCTTTGACAGTACGAGGCAACTTCATGTCAATTACCGCTTGTACCTTCTATGGATTGGCCTCTATCTCCCTTTTATCAATCAGAAATCCGAAAAACTTCCCAGACTCAACACCAAAGACACACTTCTTGGGATTAAGCATATCCTTGTGCCACCTGAGGGTGGTGAATGTTTCTCGGTGGTCAGCAAGGTGATCCGTGTGTAGCTTGGATTTGAGTACCATGTCATCAATGTACGCCTCTACATCCCTCCCTATTTGATTAATGAAGACTGTGTTAATCATTCGTTGGAAAGTAGCAGGTGCATTTTTCAGCCCAAACGACATCATAGTGCAACAGAATAACCCTTGATCAGTGACGAATGTCGTCTTCTCTTGATCTTTTTTCCACAAGGGTATCTGATGAAAGCCTGAGTAGGCGTCCATAAAGCTCATCAAGGCATGACCGGCTGTAGAGTCGACTAGACTGTCGATCTTAGGAAGGGGATAACTATCCTTCAAGCATGCCCTATTCAGGTCTGTGTAGTCAACACACATGCGCCAGGTACCATTCGGCTTTTTTACAAGAACAACATTTTGCAACTCAATCCGGGAAGTAACATTGCCGAATGAATTTGGCATCCAACGGCTTCTTTACCTCGGTAGCTGCCACCTGAGATCTCTCCTCGTCGTGATTTCTTTTCTTTTGCCTAACAGGCTTCTTTTTTGGATCTACAGCGAGGTTGTGGACAGCGAGATCCGGGTTGATGCTTGACATCTCTTCCACTTCAAAGGCAAAATTGTCCTTGAATTCTTTCAGAAGATGGTGCAATTCTGCACCCAACTTCACAAATGCAACTGTCCCAACCTTAACTGTTCGCTCCGGACGTGTATCGTCCAAAACGATGTCAATATGTTCATCAGTCGGGCGGGGACGAAGATCATCTGACCGATCCCCGATCAGTGATTATTGTTGCTTTTCTTTTTTGACGGCCATCAACTGATCTGCCTTCCTCTTTTTGCCGGCTGCTTTTGGAGCAGACGCAGCTTCCTTGAGTTCATCAAGGTCTATGGGCTCTTTACCTTGGCCAGATGCGACCATAGTAGGCTTGACGTCTTAGAGATAACACTCCCGCGCCGTCTTCTAATCTCCATTCAACGAGCTTACAAACCCGTCATCTCTCTAAATTTTTGGGAGCATGAAGGAGATAATAACATCCTTGGATTCGTTGAGGGTTGGACGGCCCATATCAGATTATATGCGGTCAACTCTTTAACAACCAAGAACTTGATGACCATGTGGCGTCCTTCTCCCTTCTCCCCTAGTCGGATGGATAGGTCAATCTTCCCTACCGGATGCACTACTCCACCCCAAAACCAGCTAAGGGGTAAGAAACTTTGTGCATACTGCTAGGCTTGTACTTGAGCTTTTCCAAACACTTGTAGCTGATAAGGTCAGACGATCTCTCGGTGTCGATAAGGATCCAACCTACTCATTGGTTGGCCACCTAGCATTTAATGACTATGGGGTCATCATGCGGCCGCTTAAACTTGCCTCTGTCTTTGTCCATGATAATGACCTGAGGAAAGGTGTCTTTTGACGCCTGACCCTCATCAATTGAGTTGATATCAAACTGCCTGATGTAGTCCTTGGTGCTCCAGATGGTTGGACCCCCTCTAGCAAAGCCGCCTGCTATTGTATAGATTGGCTCTTCATCAGTGTCCGAGCTAATAGCAAGTTGGGCTGCCTTTTTGGACGGTTGTCCATTGTTTGTTTTTAGGGTCACCTTGGACTTCAGGATGAGGACTTCAGCACCCCTTTATCAGCCATACGGTCCAACAACCGTCTGAGGCTATAACATTCGTTGGTGTCATGGCCTATGTCCTCATGGAAATTACAGTATTTGTTCTTGTTCCGATTTTTGAGAGAACCCTTCATTGCAGCCGGTCTTTAATAGTTACCCAGTCTTTATTCTCCATGAGGATGGATTAGCAGTCCTTGTTAAACTCGTACTTGGGAACATACGATTTAAACTCTTTTTCCTTCTTCTTTTTCTAGGATGGCTGCTCAGAGTCATCTTCCACACTGACTTCTTTCCTCTTCTTGCTCTCTTCTTTTTTAGCTGGATGAGCAGACTGACTCTCTTTTTTGTTAGAATTTTCAGGTTCTGACTGCTTACTGGTGACACAAATCTTAATCGCCTGTATATAGGCTTCCGCCTCCATCAGGGCTTCTTGGAGGGTAGCAACCCTCTTCCTGACAAGATCGAACTTAAAGGTCGATCCGTCTTTCAGACCTTTTAAGAAGTCTGTGTAAGACACTTCGTCAGACGTCCCTTGAATCTGAATTCTCATTACATTAAACCGCCTGACGTAAGACCTTAGCCCTTCTCTATCTCCCTGCTGTATGACACCTAAGTCTAGACTTGTTTTCTTAGCAAGAATGTTCATAGAGAAGTTATAAGCAAACAAGTAAGCAAGTGTCCTGAAGCTATTGATGCAGTCGGCTGGCAAGTTACCAAACCATCGTCGGGCAATGCCCTTCAATGTAGCCGAGAAGCACCGGCACCAGGTGACATCATCCAACCCATGTAAATACATGAGGTTGGTGTAGGCCATCCAGTGATCTTCAAGCCATCATAAGTAGCTACCAACACATTCTTAACCGTGGCCGGCTGGGCCGCCTCGGCTATCTCCTTGGAGAACGCAGAAGGATGTTCCCCAAGTTTGAGCAGACGAAACTGTCAGTCCAAAGATTGAACATTCTGTGTTGCCTGCATTTATTGTTGCCCATATGGCATGTATGGCTGCTGAGGCACATACGGAGATGAATGGATTATCTGAGGGCCAGAGTGGACGGACAGGCTGCCTAACTGACCCTCTCGGTTTGATTACGAATACCTCATTGAGGTATTCTGAAAGTTGTTTGGGTAAGTCGACGTTGAGGCCGACTCAGACAGTTGCTAACTTTTCTTCTGCTGGATTAACATCCAGGCGTCAGAATAGTCCGAATAAGTCTGCTTTGATGAATTCGGCTGAACATGCCGGATGGCCTTCCTCTTCCCTGTTTCATGGAATCGGATCTTAGACAGATCAATCAAGGGCCGGTTCTCATCCTTTGGTTTAGGATGCGGAATAGGCACACGGTCCTTGACTGACTTTTTCTTCTTGGCCGACTGACCCCTGCTGGAGCCAGCCGTTGTCTTGTTGATTTGGTCCTTGATTTCCCCTTTGAAACTTGTCATGAATTTCATGAGTTCATCTCTAGTAACTGGGGCTGCGCCTTCTGCCGCCTAGGGTTGTCCAGACGGCTGTCTGATTGGCTCGCTTGGACCAGCTTGATCTTCACCCCGTTCCTTTGTTTCCATGGGACAGGTTCACCTGGTTCTGAGTGACCCGTTTAGGGCCACATAGGTTTCGACATCGATGTCATCACCACTGTCTTTGTCTATATAGACCTCAAAGTCGGTTGTAGGCCGTTTCTCATTAGGAAGTGGTACAGACTCATGTGAAGCCATCTTAGAAGTACTCTCCCCACAGACGGCGCCAATTGTTTCGGGTGTCCCTCGGGAGAGTTACAATTCCAAGACTGGATTCCGGGCGCCTGTACCTGCAAAACAACGGAAACTCCGGTTGGGTGGAGTTCCGCCTCCGGCGATCAAGTTAGAACGTGCTCGGATGATGTAAAAAGTGCGGAAAGTAAAGTATCTTCTCGGATTCCGAGATCAGGAGTAAATATCTGCAATTAATGATTGCTCCGGTTTTGTGAATATTTCTTAACGTATTCCAAGTAGGAATATCTCCCTATTTATAGGGTCTTGGAATTTGTGTTGTTATCTTAGGTTACAGAAACCTGGGAATGGTGGGTTGTCTCGGGAATTGGGCCTTGAAGGCCGTCATTTTCCTAATTATTGGAGATGCCACGTGTCAGCAGATGAGAGGTTCATTTTGAATCTCTCTAAGGGTGACACGTGTCACCACCTTATTGGGCCACGTGGCCTTGGGGGGTATGGTTACCCAAGTAAAGTTCTAAAATCAATTTAGAATTAATTTTAAAGTCACACACAAAATCGAAATGAAATTCCGATGCATGATCATGCAAATTGAAGCCTCAAGCTTCAAGCACCTAGCTCGACTAGCAGGGCTGCTTGTGCAGCCCGCTGTTGGGTTTCGTAGTGTCCGACACTACGCGGAATGAAACCCTCCAAAAATCCGCACACAAATTAAAGTAACTAACCATGCATATTAATTAATTAATAATCACATAATCAATTAACAATGAGAGAGAATGAAGAAAAGACGATCTTACCCTTGACGCGTGCTTCGCTCTTTCTAAGAGCTCTACTTGAAAGCGTAAAGCCGCGAAAATTCACATGCCTCTGACGGCTCTAACCCTCGAGACCCGACCCGAACGGCCCCTACCCCGAAGCTTAGATGGGGTTAGACCAAAAGAACTTAGAGTATTAGAACTAAGGTATTCTCTTTTTGGAGATCCCTTAAAGTTCACAAGTCAAGTGTCCCTTCCCAAAGCCAAATGATTGGTATTTATAGGGAAGGGAGCTCTTGAATTCCAATCTCCCATCAGTGTGGGAGAGTTGGTATAACGCATTTTATTCAATTTATTTTAATTCAAAAATCAAATTAAAGTGCAAGTGAATCAACAAACGACAAGTGTCACGTGGTGAGCAAGAGGTTAGGTGAGGACCACAAGGGGGGGACCATCCTCCCCTTGCTCCCAGAGCAAACCCACACTCACATGCCTTCACACGCACAACCAACCACACACACAAACTGTGGCTGGCATGGGCGTAAGGCATGGCTGGCTGCCAGCCTTGCTGTGCGGCACACGCACATTCTGTGTTGCCATCGCTAGCTAGCTGCTGCTTGTGCTAGGCGCTGCTTAGCACGCAAGCACGCATAGCCCACAGCACATGCACGCATAGCACGCTGCTGCTTTTGATGTGATGCTCGTTCTAGGCGCAGCCTAGCTGCTGCTATGCTTGCGGCTGAGTGTGAGGCCCAGCACACTAGCATTCTAGCACGCATGGAGTGCCATGTGCTAGCATGCGTGCGACCTGGTGCACCAGCCCCCCAAGCATGCTCGGCCAGTAAGCCTAGCATGCACATGAATGCTTGGCTTGCGGCACAGCCATGCGACGCAGTTGGTGCCCTACGCTAGCCTAGCCTTCACATGACTAGGCCAACGCGAAGCTACAGCTTAACTAAAATTTGTCGTAATACTGTAATGCCTCATTTAATCCTTCGGATTAATTTGTTGTTTCGGTTTGGTTACTCGATTGGGTGTGACCCAAAGGGTTCAGTCAAGATTAAGCTGTAATATTAATTATGCATTAATATTACTGATCGAAAGCGGCCTCCAACTAGGCATTGCTATCACTTGACCTCACTGAACAATTAGATTTCTAATAATTCTGAACCCTCTATCAGAATAAAACACTTATTCGAAGGACACCATTCCTTTCACCCGCATGTTGCGGCAAGCTAGTAGGAGTATGCATGCAAGTGTGTGCAGATGATCCGGGCAGGTGCGCATAGGTTGCGACAGCTAGCCCACAAGCGCTACTAGGCAGCGTGTAATGCAAGCACTACCAAGCACAGCCACGCACTGTCAGTGCCAGCAGGCGCACCATGCGCTTCTAACTGTGCGTGCCAGCACCGGCACGCAGCTATAGGCTAGGGTGCCTAGCAAGCATAGCCTCTTAGCTTGGATGCTTGGAACTCGGCCATTGAGGGGTTTACTACTTTGCAAATTTTGCGGTTTCAAAATGAGGTTAGGCCTCAGATTTTCCTGGTTCTTACAAAGTTATTTCAAAATTTTTTGGGTTAACTGGCTTAATTAATTTTAATTAGATTAATTTTAATTAAGTTTGATGTGGAATTTAGCGAGAGCTTCATTAATTGTTTTGAGCTTATATTAGCCTTGATTGTGCTATTATTATTGCATTAATTCACATAATCGGATAATTACTTTAACTAGTTTTAATTAGGCACGTTAATTGGATTAACTAAAAGGAATGGTGTCCTTCCAACAAGTGTATTCTTCCAATAGAGGGTTCAGAATTATTACGGAGCTAATTCTTCAGTAAGTTCAAGTGATCGGAATGCCTAGGTGGAGGCCGCTTCCGATCAGTAATATCAATGTACAATTGATGTTACAACTTAATCTTAACTGAACCCTTCGGCTCGAACCCAATCGAATCACCGATCCGAGACGACGAATTAATCCGAAAGGATTTAATGAGTCAGCAGAGTTTTACGAATACAGACGTCGGATATCGAGCCTAGGGCGTCGAAACCGAGCGTCGTAAAATCACAAAGCGAAAAGTATGAGTGTAGCCGTAGCACCACAATGGTCTAACCATGTGGATGCTAGGCTAGTTCGAGCTAGCATGTAACTAGCATGGCTAGGCGCAAGCCTAAGAACACTAGGTGTGCTAGGCGCACCATCGCTGCCTATCGCAAGCACCACAAGCACCAGGCAGCCCATCGCAGCTAGCAGCGTGCTAGCCTGGGTGCCTGGGTGCGCATAGCAGCCTATCGCAAGCACCACAAGCACCAGGAAGCCCATCACAGTTAGCAGCGTGCTAGCCTGGGTGCCTGGGTGCGTATGGCAGGGCCACACACGCACCAAGCACAGCCATTGCAGTGCTGGGCACTAGCGCATGTGCATGTGCGTGTGTGCGTGCCTCGCACCAAGCATAGAAGTGCTAGGCACTGGCTATGCGTGTGCGAGTAGTGTGTCGTGCGTAGCGTGCTGCGTGCGTTTTGCGTAGCATGATGCGAGGGAAGTGCTAGCAATGTTGTGCGAGAGGTGCTGCGAGAGATGCGAAGGCCAGCACCAGTGCCTAGCACTGGGAAGCACCAGCGCCTAGCATCGCCCAGCACCAAGCATGCGAGGCAGCTGGGCCGGCTGGTGCTAGCTGGCACGCTAGCTGGCTGCCAGCCCAACAACCCTTAGTGGCGGTTTTGTAAGGAGAGTGGGGACCAAGGCTTAGAGCCATGCCTTGGGGAGCAAGGCAATGGTCCCCCCCCCCCAAGGTTCATGGTCCTCACCTAACTCTCTCTACCCTTTCGCCACTTGTTGCTTTGTGATTGCTTTTTCTTAATTATTTATTTTGGAATTAAATAAATTATTGCAGTTGCACATGATCCCACATTGATTATGAAAAGGGGGTTCAAGTCCCCATTCTCTATAAATACCCACTTGATTGGGATTTTGAGAATACAACCTTGAGTGGAATTAAAAAGGCAACTCTAATTAAGAGTAAACCTTTGATTCGTAAAACTCATAATTATTTTGTTCGGGTCTTGACTAACATTCAAGACTTAGGACGTTCGGGTCGGGTCGAGGGTACGATCCGTCGGAGATCTCGTGTTTTCGGGATTTTGAAGTAAGAGCTCTTTGGGAGGGAAGCACGCGACAAAGGTATAATTCTTGTTCTTAATCTTGTTTGATTAAGTTTAATATGCTTGTTAATTGTTTTAATTAAAGGGCGGGTCTTGGTGGGTTTCCTTCCGCGTAGTGTCGGGTTCTTACGAAACCCTATTGTGGTATCAGAGCCATGCTCCTTTTAATTTTTGCAATTATTTTTTAATTAAGGTGTTTTAAAGGAATTTATTTTTCTGGTTCATGTTCTTCTAATTAGATTAGATGCTCGTTTTAATTAATTTTTAAAACTCGATTTTATTCTCGATTTGGCTGTCGAACCCAGATTTTGGCTCAAAAATAGTGATTTTTGGGTAGAATCGACATTCTGGAACAGATTCAACCCCTTTAGGTCTGTCCAGAAGCCAAATTCGAACAAGAAACACATTTTTTATGGGGTTTTTCGTTTTTCAACGAAAATTTTAATTATTTTAAGCCTTGATTAATGCAAACATTACAAGGTTAGATTAAATGCACATTTGCATCACTAATCTACTGGTTTTAAAATATCCTTAAGCATAATAATGGAGTTTTTATTAGTGCTTAAGTTCATATACCATTTTTTAACATAAACGGTTTTTTCACAAATTTTGCAAATAAATTGCAATAAAATGTGAAATCTTGTTATGATCTTGTAATTTTAAGTTCCTATAATGTTATTATGATTTTATCCGGGCACAATTTTATAAATTCCTGGATAAAATGCTCAATAAGATTGAAAATATGCATGAACGTTTCAAATTTCAACTTATTGATTTATGAATGGTTTTTCAATTCAAATTCTTTCAATTGTAGAACCATGTCTGCTAGTAACTCAAACAACAACCATATGTGCCCGGAACTCCCCGAGAAGTTGACCTTTTCCTTAAACTTGGTCAACTTCAAGGAATGGGAAGAGGAACTCAGGAGAACTCTCCGAAATTGTTCCGTGGAATATACTCTTGATACTCCCATTCCAAGCTCCTTTTCCAAAGGAATCATGACCGATGAGGCTCATGAAGAATGGTCTTCCAATTGCAAAAAGGTCTCATGACTTATGGCAAATTCCATCCCGGAAGATTGGAAGGAAAGTCTTACCTCCTATCTCCCGTACATGTTCCTCAAAGCACTTGAGGACGTTGTCAATGTAAGAGTCACCAAGAGTGACAATGACAACTTTGATGGCCTCGTGTTTGACTTGACTAGGTCACTTTCAAACATGAGGATAATGCCACCAAACGTGGGATGTCTTGCTAAAGAAAGGCGCCGGCTTTGGACAAAGATCTACAATTCCAAATTGAGACCCGGCATGCCCCTCCGACCTCATGTGCTTGGAATGACTAGACTCTTCAAACACATGCAGCTTCTCAGAATCCCATTGGAAGATGAGATGGCGGGGCATATCTTTCTTGCTTCACTCCACTCGGGCTATGATGCACTTAGAGTGCATATCGCTGCGAGAAAGGAGACACACTCCCTCAAGGAGGTGGTGCAACTTCTTAGCCAAGCCACCGCCTATGGAATGACCAAAAGGCCCTTGAGAGCTAAGAAGAAGGAGTTCAAGAAGGTCAAGGCAAAGATGAGATGCTTCCATTGTGGCATGCAAGGCCACTACAAGAGAGAATGCATGCTCTTCAAGGAAGAGGGGAACATTCCGACTACCTCAGGTATCTTCCTAAACACTTGTGAATTAAGCTTATCATAAGGTATTAGATACCAAGTATGACTCACTTTATGTTGCCTTTTCAGGAACCAAGTGAGAAGCTTATCAAGTGTTGGTGCAAGTGCAGGAAGACGACGAAGATGGTTTTTCGGTCGTGCTTGCATGCACCATTTTGTCTTTGAGATGTAATAAAAACTAATTCTAGTTTTATCATGCTTTTGAACAATATTTTGATCAATGGTGTTGGACACCAAGATGTTTAAAATGAAAGACTTCTAACGTAGTTGTTTCAAAGATTATCTTTCAAACATATGTTCAAATTAAATTGCACGCTTTACACAAAGAAAATAGGAATGATACTAAATGAACTAAGACCATCGAGTCGAATCAAACCTACTTGTGGCATTGTCGTCTTGGCCATATTAACATCAAGCGCATCAAGAAACTTCTTCAAGAAGGTGTTCTTGACTCATTCGACTTAGAGTCGTTTGAAAATTGCGAAGGATGCTTATTAGGCAAGATGATAAAACAGCCATTCTCCAAGTTAGGAGAAAGGGCAAGTGACTTATTAGGTCTAATACACACGGATGTATGTGGACCAATGAGCACACCCGCAAGATAAGGTTACCGATATTTCATCACTTTCACCGACGATTATAGTAGATATGGCTATGTCTACTTAATGTCGAATAAATCTGAATCCTTTGAGAAATTCAATGAATTTCAGAAAGAAGTTGAAAATCAACTTGGCAAGAAAATTAAAGCACTTCGATCGGATCGAGGTGGCGAATATTTGAGCCATGAATTCGACGATCACTTGAAAGAAAATGGCATTCTTTCAGAGTTGACACCTCCCGAAACTCCTCAGTGGAACGGAGTGTCCGAACGGAGGAATCGAACCTTGTTAGACATGGTTCGATCAATGATGGGTCTTAGTGAACTCCCTATCTCCTTCTGGGGACATGCTACAAACTGCAGCACTAACACTGAATAGAGCTTCGTCAAAAGCTGTTGAAAAGACTCCATATGAATTATGGACTAAGAAACCTCCTAGGTTGTCTTTTCTCAAGATTTGGGGATGCGAAGCATATGTCAAGCGATTAATTTCGGACAAAATTAACCCCAAATCGGATAACTGTTTCTTTGTGGAATATCCAAAAGAAACCAAAGGGTATTACTTCTACAATAAATCCGAGAACAAAGTGTTTGTTGCTCGTGATGGTGTCTTTTTGGAGAAGGATCACCTTTCCAAAATGACAAGTGGGAGGAAAATCGAACTCGACAAAGTTCGAGAGGACGACCAACAATGTCAACCTGACAAAACTGACAATCTATATGCTTTGGAAGCATCTAAGAAGATTGGTCAGAATCAAACAGATAGTGTAAATGCTCAACCTATTACCCTTCGTAGGTCGCAACGGCAAAGATCTCAACCAGACAGATACCTCAGTATCGTCTTAACCGATGATCAGGACATCCTAGTCATGGATGGTGATGAGCCGGCGACATACAAGCAAGCTATGACGAGCCCCGACTCTGAAAAATGGCAAGAGGCCATGAAATCCGAGATGGACTCCATGTCTGAGAATCAATTCTGGGACTTGGTGAATTTGCCCGAGGGTTATACACCCATTGGTTGCAAATGGATCTTCAAAGTGAAGACAGACAAGGATGGAAATGTATCAATATACAAAGCTAGACTGGTGGCAAAAGGTTATAGACAAGTCCACGGGATTGACTATGATGAAACTTTTTCACCAGTTGCAATGCTAAAATCCATCCGGATCATCCTAGCGATTGTTACATATTACGATTATGAAATATGGCAAATAGATGTCAAAACCGCCTTCCTTAATGGAATTTTGGAAGAAACAGTGTTGGAATCTATTATGAAATATGGAAAATGGATGTCACTCATGTAATGCTAAAATGAATTGTTGCATATTACGATTATGAAAGGTTTGCAAGCTGAAGAAGTCCATTTATGGACTAAAGCAAGCCAGCAGAAGTTGGAATCTACGATTTGATGAAGCCATTAGCAAGTTTGGTTTTATCAAGAGTCCAGATGAATCTTGTGTATACAAGAAGGTCAGTGGGAGTGATATTGCGTTCCTAGTCCTGTATGTCAATGACATACTTCTCATTGGAAACAGCACAAAATTACTGGAGTCCGTATAAGGCTGGTTGGGAAAGTGCTTTTCAATGAAGGACTTAGGAGAGGCACAGCACATATTGGGCATCAAGATCTACAGAGATAGATCTAAGAGGATGATTGGATTAAGCCAGAGTACTTACATTGATAAGGTACTGGCTCGATTTCACATGGAGAATGCCAAAAGAGGGCATTTACCCATGTCCCATAGCATAACTCTCATCAAGAAACAGTGTCCACAAACACCTGTTGAGCGAGAAAGAATGAATCAGATCCCATATGCTTCGCTAATCGGATCGATCATGTATGCCATGATATGTACAAGGCCAGATGTATCGTATGCCCTGAGTCCAAGAACATCCTTAAGTACCTGAAAAGGAACAAGGATAAATTCCTGGTGTATGGAGGCCACAAAGAACTCATAGTTGAAGGTTACACTGACGCTAGCTTCCAGACTGACAAAGACGACTTCAAGTCACAATCGGGGTACATATTCTGTCTGAATGGAGGAGCGTTTAGCTGGAAGAGTGCCAAGCAGAGCACCATTGCAGACTCTACAACTGAAGCCGAGTACTTGGCCGCTTCAGAATCTGGCAAGGAAGCTGTTTGGATTTGCAAGTTCATAAGCGAACTTGGTGTTGTACCCTCAATCAAGGGGCCGATAAACCTCTATTGTGATAACAATGGAGCTATCGCTCAGGCCAGGGAGCCAAGAGAGCACCAGAAGGTCAAACATGTGCAAAGGCGATTTCACATGATAAGGGAATGGAAATCCGAAGGTGAAATCACAATTTGTAAGATTGGCACAGATGATAATGTAGCTGATCCTTTGACTAAACCGCTGCCTCAAGTGAAACACAACAAGCACATTGAGGTGATGGGAATTAAGTATGTTGGAGACTGGCTTTGAAATTCCCTGTACGTGTGTTTTAATTAAATGGGATATTCTTGGGTTAACATTCTAGGCTACATCGCCGCCTACGAGATGCAGGGTCTCCATCCCGACTGGGAGGCCTTTGCCCATATGCATTATCTGAGCCGTAGCCTAGGAGGCTAGAGGGTGTGGTACACATTAACCACCTACCCCAAGTATTTGATGACCCTAGACAAACCGTCTAAGTGGTTTGACTAGAAGAACCGGTTTTATCTGGTTTCTGCCCCTAAACGGCAAGAGAACTTTGAATACCGCTGTTAAAATAAGAAGCCGGATCTGGTTCCATAAGTCCCGGGTGAGGACTATGAAAAGATAACAGAAGCGGGGTTTTTTGAACTCACAACCACCACTCTCTCATCCGGGGAGTTGAAAGTGTACCCAAAAACTGGGTACCCAAACACGAGTTTTTGAAGGATGAGGGGTTCTTTTCCACCTGTGGTTTAAGCACCATGTTTGAAAGACGTATGTATAGCATGCATCCGACAATGTTATGCCGTCTTTAGTGTTTATAACTTGTGATTTATTTTTGCCTGCTTGATGGTCTGACAGGTGGTTCTTTTTGCAGAAAACGCCAGAAGGATGCTCCCAAAAAACAAAACGCTCTTTCGTTCTGCAATAGACATTTGCAGGGAAAATGAGGAAAAGAAGAAAGTCGCATTGGCGGCTAAAGGCCAGGTATAAACCGCCTGCCCCAGCTTCTTCCCATTTGCCTTATTAATGTATATAGGCGGTTATGAGCCGGTTGTATGATTAATGCCTGGTTTCAACTGTGTGCTTAAAATTTGGTTTGTTTTTCAGGATGGAAGCAAGGGTGCTTCTAGATCGCTTTCCAAGTTAATTAGACAAAGGCTGGGTGACGAGGTCACTAGTTCCAACAAATCCAGAAAAACGTCTGCTTAAACGGCTTCCAAGGTTCCACTTGACAAAAGCCGTCTGACCGTTGGGGGAAAGAGTATAAAAAATGTCAGTGTAGGGATTGACCTTTTTTTTTTCCAGTCGGGTGTTTCTAAGGTACCGAAGGGTGGCCAGCCACCCAAAGCTGCAAGCGGTTCTGCAGCGGCTGTAGGGGATTCAAACCCTCAGCCCATTCCCAACTTTAATCAGATTGATCTTCGGGCAGCCGGCGATCTATTGGTGGCGCATATGTAGCTTTCTCACCATATCTAACTTCAAGTGCAGGTCAATCCCCTCGGTGGCCGGATGTACAGTAGTAGTCCAAGGCCATGTTGAAGGTTGTCCCCAGGAGGACAAAGAGGCCATCCCCGGGATTCATACATTCAATGTTGATCGCATCCTTGCTATGTTGTCTAAGGTACAGTAGTTTTATTTTTCTCTTTCAACTGTATTGCCGGCTGCTTTTCTAACACCATTTGCATTTATACAGATGATGCTGCGAGTAGAGGGGCTAAAAAAGTCGTATGCCCGGAAGCAGGAAGAGGAAAGGCGAGCCAAGAAAGATGCGTCTGATACCACTGACGTTGCTCGGTATCAAATGCTAATTCATGATCTTGAAACTAAAGCTCAGCTCCTATTGCAGGGGAACTCCATCAAACAACTCTAGGCTGCCCTCGATGAGGCTAATCTGAAGCCTCAAATCTAGAGGCGGAGCGCCATAATGCTGAGCTGGAGTTAAAAAATGCTCAGGCGGGTCTCAAGTCCTTGGAGGAGACCAGGAAGGAGAACGCCACTCTAAAAGCAGATGTCAACCGTCTGCAGAAGGAGATGCCCGCCTCTAGGGACAACATCAAGGCCACAATGGAGGCTGAGCAGAGCCGGCTCATTGAGGAGAATGAGCAAGACTGCGAGGACCGGAAGAGAATGGCCTAGTCTCTTGTGTATCCTGAGGCGGATTATAACGTCTAGGAGCTGGCCTACAGATACGCAGATCTTGCCATCCTGGTTAAGGATGAAGGTCAGCCGGAGCCTGAGCCCTTCCAAGAGTGGGTCCAGAAGGAGCTTGCATAGGAGGATGAGGAGGTTGTTGATGGTGCAGAGGAGGAAGAGCAAGAGCCGGTTGATAAAACTCAACTAGGGCAACTTGAAGACAAACCCCCATCCGGGCGGGGCCTCCACCTCAAGCTTAAATTTCTCTGCCTTTGTTTCCGGCCTGCGTGCCGTATACTTCAATGCATTTAACAATCTTCTTTTTCTCCGGATGCATATCCGATTAACAATTTCTCTCCCAGCCTTTTGGTCGATTTTATATTACGATTTGCCAACTGTGTTGGTTTTGCCAATCTCTACAACTTGCATAAATTTTTTAGTCTGCAATTTTTTCAACATGCACATATTTTGCCAAGCAGTCTAATACATGCGGATACAGTAGGAGTGTTTGCCCTTGGACGGATGTATACTTGGTTTAAAAAATTCCTAGGTTAATCAATTACCTAGGAAATTGCCCCAAATCAAGAGGACATTCGTCCGTTAAGCATCCGGGCTAAATGTCAGACGGTCATTGGCCGCGTCTAAGTTAAATTTCAGTTTTATTCTAAGTTGAAATGATAGTTGAAAACCGGCTGGTGTCAAAAAGACATGCGGTTTTTGCTATGGCGTCTAGGTTCCCTCTTAGTTTATTCAGGTCAATCGGCTGTAATTTAATCCTTCTGGGATTAGTTAGTCTTTGCTTGACAATTTCTATGATGAATTTAGTCACCGATTTCTTGCTCTTGATGGAGCAACGGGTTATCGTTTAATAGCAGGCGACCATTGGCCGTGTATAGTTGCTTTAAACGAGTTGTTTTAGCTGCTAAGGTTCTGATTTAGCTTAGATCTTCAGTTTTAACCGTTTGTAGTGCTTTTGAGCAATAACCGATCATATCCAACCTAGAAACCGGATACCAGATATTATAGAACAGGCGGTAGCCAAAGTTATCCAGGTTTCAATTGATCATTCAAACGGCTGCGAGTTATCTTAATCCAGACAATCGATAAGGTCGTTTGTTTTTAAGTTTATAGAAAAATGTGGAACCCAAATGGGAGATGCTCTCTGCGACGAATTCACCCGGATGGGCGTCGCCGGTTGCCTACTCATGTTGGAGCAGTCGATGGTTTTAAGGTTATCTGGTCATTGGCCTCATTAATAGCTGCTAAGTCTTGGACTTAGCTTATATCTACACATGTTGGAGCAGACGTGAAAATTTTTACCAGTCCGTTTGTACATTGTACATATGGTAATTATACAGAAAGCAACAATTATGTGAAAATAAAGCATCTTTTCATTGGTAAACTTTATTTACAAAAAAATTACAAGTCTTAGTAGTACTTTTTTAAGTTATCTACATTCCAAGTTCTAGCTAGCCGCCTGCCGTCTGTAGATTCCAGGCGGTAGGTGCCGCCTCTCACTTCTTCATAGATCCGATAGTGGCCTTCTCAATTGGGAGTCAACTTTCCTTGCTCATTTGCCCTATCAATTGCCTCCATTTTCCGTAACACAAAGTCCCCCACTTTAAAAGGTTGTTTGTGTACTCTTTTATTGTAGGCTCTTGTCATTCTCAGATGGTAGATCTCATGACGTAAGGTAGCATTGCCTCTGCACTCTGGGAGTGAGTCCAATGCTAGCCACATGGCTTCCTAATTAGCCTCTTCGTCATAGAGCATGACTCGAAGAGTTGACTCATAATGCTTAACAGGCAAGACGGTTTCTGCACCGTACGTCATAAGAAACAGAGTTTCACCGGTTGCCCCTTTTTCAGTTGTTCTGATAGCCCATAGGACATCAGGAAACTCATCTGCCCATAGACCGCCAACCCTTTCAATTTTCTTCTTAATACTGTCTGAGATCAGCTTGTTGAAGGCTTCAACCTGGCCGTTTGCTTGGGGACAGCCAACTGATGCAAAGCAATGTAAGATCCCTTGATCTCCTAACCAGTTCTTGAGGGTAGGCGTCTCAAACTGAGGGCCATTGTCAAAGACCATAGACATAGGTACCCCAAACTGGGTGATAATATTCCTCCAAATGAAGGAGATGACATTCCTTTGTCTTTATGCCTTTGACCGCCTCTACTTCTACCCATTTGGTGAAGTAATCAACGGCAACTAGAATATACCTCCGTCCGCCTGTAGCAGGCGTATATGGACCTAGGATGTCCATGCCCCATTTTGCGAATGGCACTGGGCTGTGATTAGCCGTCAAATCAGTAGCCGTACGGTGTATGAGTTTGCCAAATTTTTGGCACTTGTAACACTTCTTCACCATTTCCATGGCATCCGCCTTAAGAATGGGCAAAATGTGGCCTTGCCGCCTAGCCCTTTTTGCTATAGTCCTGCCGCCTATATGTGATGCACAAAAACCTGAGTGCAGATCCTCTAGAACCTCTTTCCCCCTTTCTGGGATGACACATTTCAATAGCGGCTGGAGATAACCGTTCTTAAAGAGTTCTCCCTTATGAATCATAAAGCTTGCGGCACATTTTTTCATTGCAACCACTTCTGAGTATACATCCGGCAGAGTGCCGTCTACTAGATAAGCCCGGATGCCATCCATCCAGGTTAAGCTTCGGTCAAGAATTCCAATGGGATCTTGTTTAATACTTCTTTTTTCCATAACTTCCTAAAAGACTGACCTAGGCGTATCACAGGAGGCGAATGATGCCAGCTTAGAGAGAGCATCTGCCTGATTTTTCTCTGACCTAGGCACTTGACTTAGATTAAATTCATCAAGTGTCCCAACCTCTTCTTTTACCACCCGCAGGTATTTGATCATAGCCGGATGGGTGGCCTCATAGTCACCATGGTATTGGCTAACAATCAGTTGTGAATCAGAGCAAGCGTCAGCTTTTCTTGCCCCTACTGCCTTACACATCCGGATACCGGCTAGCAGGGCTTCATATTTTGCCTCATTATTTGAGGCTCGAAACTTGAACTGTAGTGCATATTCATACTTGTCCCCTTTAGGTGACTGACGTATAATCCCTGCACCACAGTCGTTCATATTAGAGCTCCTTTCTATATACACTTTCCAAACCTGGTTAAGATTCTCTACCTCAGCCGGGCTTGTCATTTCGACAATGAAGTCGGAAAAAGCCTGACCCTTCACTACCTTCCTTGGTTCGAAAGTGATTTCAAGACTTTGCATTTCAATAGCCCATTTGAGCATCCTGCCGAATGACTTCAAAGTTGTCATTAGCCGCTTGAGGGGTTGATCTATGTAGATCACAACCGGATGTGCCAAGAAGTAAGGTTTTAACTTCTTGACTGCCATGAAAAGAGCAAGGCTAAATTTTTTAACCATGGGGTACCGTAGTTCAGGATTTCGGAGAACATGGCTAACGAAATAGACTGAGAGCTGTATGTCGTCTCTCTCAGCTAGGAGAACATCACTGAGGGCATGGTCTGAGACGGCCAAATACATGTAAAGCACCTCTTGTGGTAGAAGGCTAACAAGACTTGGCAATGAGTGCAAGTGTTTTTTCAACTTCTTAAATGCCGCCTCAGCATCCTCCCCCCATTCAAATCTAATCTTCCTTTTAATTGCTTGGAAAAAATAGAGGCACTTATCGCCTGACTGGCTGAGGAATCTCCCCAATGCCGCCAGACAATCGATTCATTTTTGTACTTCTTTGACAGTACAGGGCGACTTCATGTCAATTACCGCTTGTACCTTCTATGGATTGGCCTCTATCTCCCTTTTATCAATCAGAAATCCGAAAAACTTCCCAGACTCAACACCAAAGAGACACTTCTTGGGATTAAGCATGACCTTGTGCCACCTGAGGGTGGTGAATGTTTCTCGGTGGTCAGCAAGGTGATCCGTCTGTAGCTTGGATTTGAGTATCATTTCATCAATGTACGCCTCTACATCCCTCCCTATTTGATTAATGAAGACTGTGTTAATCATTCGTTGGAAAGTGGCAGGTGCATTTTTCAGCCCAAACGGCATCATAGTGCAACAGAATAACCCTTGATCAGTGACGAATGTCGTCTTCTCTTGATCTTTTTTCCACAAGGGTATCTGATGAAAGCCTGAGTAGGCGTCCATAAAGCTCATCAAGGCATGACCGGCTGTAGAGTCGACTAGACTGTCGATCTTAGGAAGGGGATAACTATCCTTCAAGCATGCCCTATTCAGGTATGTGTAGTCAACACACATGCGCCAGGTACCATTCGGCTTTTTTACAAGAACAACATTTTGCAACTCAATCTGGGAAGTAACATTGCCAAATGAATTCGGCATCCACAGCTTCTTTACCTCGGCAGCTGCCGCCTGAGATCTCTCCTCGTCGTGATTTCTTTTCTTTTGCCTAACATGCTTCTTTTTTAGATCTACAGCGAGGTTGTGGACAGCGAGATCCGGGCTGATGCCTGACATCTCTTCCACTTCAAAGGCAAAATTGTCCTTGAATTCTTTCAGAAGATGGTTCAATTCTGCACCCAACTTCACAAATGCAACTGTCCCAACCTTAACTGTTCGCTCCGGACGTGTATCGTCCAAAACGATGTCAATATGTTCACTAGTGGGGCGGGGACGAAGATCATCTGACCGATCCCCGATCAGTTATTATTGTTGCTTTTCTTTTTTGACGGCCATCAACTTGTCTGCCTTCCTCTTTTTGCCGGCTGCTTTTGGAGCAGACACAGCTTCCTTGAGTTCATCAAGGTCTATGGGCTCTTTACCTTGGCCAGATGCGACCATAGTAGGCTTGACGTCTTAGAGATAACACTCCCGCGCCGTCTTCTAATCTCCATTCACGAGCCTACAAACCCGTCATCTCTCTAAATTTTTGGGAGCATGAAGGAGATAATAACAGCCTTGGATTCGTTGAGGGTTGGACGGCCCATATCAGATTATATGCGGTCAACTCTTCAACAACCAAGAACTTGACGACCATGTGGCGTCCTTCCCCCTTCTCCCCTAGTCGGATGGATAGGTCAATCCTCCCTACCGGATGCACTACTCCACCCCAAAACCAGCTAAGGGGTAAGAAACTTTGTGCATACTGCTAGGCTTGTACTTGAGCTTTTCCAAGCACTTGTAGCTGATAAGGTCAGACGATCTCTCGGTGTCGATAAGGATCCAACCTACTCATTGGTTGGCCACCTAGCATTTAATGACTATGGGGTCATCATGCGGCCGCCTAACCTTGCCTCTGTCTTTGTCCATGATAATGACCTGAGGAAAGGTGTCTTTTGACGCCTGACCCTCATCAACTGAGTTGATATCCAACTGCCTGATGTAGTCCTTGGTGCTCCAGATGGTTGGACCCCCTCTAGCAAAGCCGCCTGCTATTGTATAGATTGGCTCTTCATCAGTGTCCGAGCTAATAGCAAGTTGGGCTGCCTTTTTAGACGGTTGTCCATTGTTTGTTTTTAGGGTCACCTTGGACTTCAGGATGAGGACTTCAGCACCCCTTTATCAGCCATACGGTCCAACAACCGTTTGAGGCTATAACATTCGTTGGTGTCATGGCCTATGTCCTCATGGAAATGACAGTATTTATTCTTGTTCCGATTTTTGAGAGAACCCTTCATTGCAGCCGGTCTTTAATAGTTACCCGGTCTTTATTCTCCATGAGGATGGATTAGCAGTCCTTGTTAAACTCGTACTTGGGAACATACGATTTAAACTCTTTTTCCTTCTTCTTTTTCTAGGATGGCTGCTTAGAGTCATCTTCCACACTGACTTCTTTCCTCTTCTTGCTCTCTTCTTTTTTAGCTGGATGAGCAGACCGACTCTCTTTTTTGTTAGAATTTTCAGGTTCTGACTGCTTACTGGTGGCACAAATCTTAATCGCCTGTATATAGGCTTCCGCCTCCATCAGGGCTTCTTGGAGGGTAGCAACCCTCTTCCTGACAAGATCGAACTTAAAGGTCAATCCGTCTTTCAGACCTTTTAAGAAGTCTGTGTAAGACACTTCGTCAGACGTCCCTTGAATCTGAATTATCATTACATTAAACCACCTGACGTAAGACCTTATCCCTTCTCTATCTCCCTGCTGTATGACACCTAAGTCTAGACTTGTTTTCTTAGCAAGAATGTTCATAGAGAAGTTATAAGCAAACAAGTAAGCAAGTGTCCTGAAGCTATTGATGCAGTCGGCTGGCAAGTTACCAAACCATCGTCGGGCAATGCCCTTCAATGTAGCCGGGAAGCATCGGCACCAGGTGACATCATCCAACCCATGTAAGTACATGAGGTTGGTGTAGGCCATCCAGTGATCTTCAAGCCATCATAAGTAGCTACCAACACATTCTTAACCGTGGCCGGCTGGGCCGCCTCGGCTATCTCCTTGGAGAACGCAGAAGGATGTTCCCCAAGTTTGAGCAGACGAAACTGTCAGTCCAAAGATTGAACATTCTGTGTCGCCTGCATTTATTGTTGCCCATATGGCATGTATGGCTGCTGAGGCACATACGGAGATGAATGGATTATCTGAGGGCCAGAGTGGACGGACAGGCTGCCTAACTGACCCTCTCGGTTTGATTACGAATACCTCATTGAGGTGTTCTGAAAGTTGTTTGGGTAAGTCGACGTTGAGGCCGACTCAGACAGTTGCTAACTTTTCTTCTGCTGGATTAACATCCGGGCGTCAGAATAGTCAGAATAAGTCTGCTTTGATGAATTTGGCTGAACATGCCGGATGGCCTTCCTCTTCCCTGTTTCATGGAATCGGATCTTAGACAGATCAATCAAGGGCCGGTTCTCATCCTTTGGTTTAGGATGCGGAATAGGCACACGGTCCTTGACTGACTTTTTCTTCTTGGCCGACTGACCCCTGCTGGAGCCAGCCGTCGTCTTGTTGATTAGGTCCTTGATTTCCCCTTTGAAACTTGTCATGAATTTCATGAGTTCATCTCTAGTAACTGGGGCTGCGCCTTCTGCCGCCTAGGGTTGTCCAGACGGCTGTCTGATTGGCTCGCTTGGACCAGCTTGATCTTCACCCCGTTCCCTTGTTTCCATGGGACAGGTTCACCTGGTTCTGAGTCACCCGTTTAGGGCCACATAGGTTTCGACATCGATGTCATCACCACTGTCTTTGTCTGTATAGACCTCAAAGTCGATTGTAGGCCGTTTCTCATTAGGAAGTGGTATAGACTCATGTGAAGCCATCTTAGAAGTACTCTCCCCACAGACGGCGCCAATTGTTTCGGGTGTCCCTCGGGAGAGTTACAATTCCAAGACTGGATTCCGGGCGCCTGTACCTACAAAACAACGGAAACTCCGGTTCGGTGGAGTTCCGCCTCCGGCGATCAAGTTAGAACGTGCTCGGATGATGTAAAAAGTGCGGAAAGTAAAGTATCTTCTCGGATTCCGAGATCAGGAGTAAATATCTGCAATTAATGATTGCTCCGGTTTTGTGAATATTTCTTAACGTATTCCAAGTAGGAATATCTCCCTATTTATAGGGTCTTGGAATTTGTGTCGTTATCTTAGGTTACAGAAACCTTGGAATGGTGGGTTGTCTCGGGAATTGGGCCTTGAAGGTCGTCATTTTCCGAATTATTGGAGATGCCACGTGTCAGCAGATGAGAGGTTCATTTTGAATCTCTCTAAGGGTGACACGTGTCACCACCTTATTGGGCCACGTGGCCTTGGGGTATGTTTACCCAAGTAAAGTTCTAAAATCAATTTAGAATTAATTTTAAAGTCACACACAAAATCGAAATGAAATTCCGATGCATGAGCATGCAAATCGAAGCCTCAAGCTTCAAGCACCTAGCTCGGCTAGCAGGGCTGCTTGTGCAGCCCGCTGTTGGGTTTCGTAGTGTCCGACACTACGCGGAATGAAACCCTCCAAAAATCCGCACACAAATTAAAGTAACTAACCATGCATATTAATTAATTAACAATCACAGAATTAATTAACAATAGAGAGAAAGAAGAAAAGACGATCTTACCCTTGACGCGTGCTTCGCTCTTTCTAAGAGCTCTACTTGAAAGCGTAAAGCTGCGAAAATTCACATGCCTCTGACGGCTCTAACCTCAAGACCCGACCCGAACGGCCCCTACCCCGAAGCTTAGTTGGGGCTAGACCAAAAGAACTTAGAGTATTAGAACTAAGGTATTCTCTTCTTGGAGATCCCTTAAAGTTCACAAGTCAAGTGTCCCTTCCCAAAGCCAAATGATTGGTATTTATAGGGAAGGGAGCTCTTGAATTCCAATCTCCCATCAGTGTGGGAGAGTTGGTATAACGCATTTTATTCAATTTATTTTAATTCAAAAATCAAATTAAAGTGCAAGTGAATCAACAAACGACAAGTGTCAAGTGGTGAGCAAGAGGTTAGGTGAGGACCACAAAGGGGGGACCATCCTCCCCTTGCTCCCAGAGCAAACCCACACTCACATGCCTTCACACTCAAAACCAACCACACACACAAGCTGTGGCTGGCATGGGCGTAAGGCATGGCTGGCTGCCAGCCTTGCTGTGCGGCACACGCACATTCTGTGTTGCCATGGCTAGCCTTCGCTAGCTAGCTGCTGCTTGTGCTAGGCGCTGCTTAGCACGCAAGCACGCATAGCCCACAGCACATGCACGCATAGCACGCTGCTGCTACTGATGTGATGCTCGTGCTAGGCGTAGCATAGCTGCTGCTATGCTTGCGGCTGAGTGTGAGGCCCAACACACTAGCATTCTAGCACGCATGGAGCGCCATGTGCTAGCATGCGTGCGACCAGGTGCACCAGCCCCCCAAGCATGCTCAGCCAGTAAGCCTAGCATGCACATGAATGCTTAGCTTGCGGCACAGCCATGCGACGCAGTTGGTGCCCTACGCTAGCCTAGCCTTCACATGACTAGGCCAACGCGAAGCTACAGCTTAGCTAAAATTTGTCGTAATACTGTAATGACTCATTTAATCCTTCAGATTAATTCGTTGTTTCGGTTAGGTTACTCGATTGGGTGTGACCCAAAGGGTTCGGTCAAGATTAAGCTGTAATATTAATTATGCATTAATATTACTGATCGAAAGCGGCCTCCAGCTAGGCATTGCGATCACTTGACCTCACTGAACAATTAGATTTCTAATAATTCTGAACCCTCTATCAGAATAATACACTTATTCGAAGGACACCATTCCTTTCACCCGCATGTTGCGGCCAGCTAGTAGGAGTATGCGTGCAAGTGTGTGCAGATGATGCGGGCAGGTGCGCATAGGTTGCGACAGCCAACCCACAAGCGCTGCTAGGCAGCGTGTAATGCGAGCACTACCAAGCACAGCCACGCACTGCCAGTGCCAGCAGGCACACCATGCGCTTCTAACTGTGCGTGCCAGCACCGGCACGCAACTATAGGCTAGGGTGCCTAGAAAGCATAGCCTCTTGGCTTGGATGCTTGGAACTCGGCCATTGAGGGGTTTACTATTTTGCTAATTTTGCGGTTTCAAAATGAGGTAAGGCCTCGGATTTTCCTGGTTCTTACAAAGTTATTTGAAAATTTTTTGGGTTAACCGGCTTAATTAATTTTAATTAGATTAATTTTAATTAAGTTTGATGTGGAATTTAGTGAGAGCTTCATTAATTGTTTTGAGCTTATATTAGCCTTGATTGTGCTATTATTATTGCATTAATTCACATAATCGGATAATTACTTTAACTAGTTTTAATTAGGCACGTTAATTGGATTAACTAAAAGGAATGGTGTCCTTCCAACAAGTGTATTCTTCCGATAGAGGGTTCAGAATTATTACGGAGCTAATTCTTCAGTAAGTTCAAGTGATCGTAATGCCTAGGTGGAGGCCGCTTCCGATCAGTAATATCAATGTACAATTGATGTTACAGCTTAATCTTAACTGAACCCTTCGACTCGAACCCAATCGAATCACCAATCCGAGACGACGAATTAATCCGAAAGGATTTAATGAGTCAGCAGAGTTTTACGAATACAGACGTCGGATATCGAGCCTAGGGCGTCGAAACCGAGCGTCGTAAAATCACAAAGAGAAAAGTATGAGTGTAGCCGTAGCACCACAATGGTCTAACCATGTGGATGCTAGGCTAGTTCGAGCTAGCATGTAACTAGCATGGCTAGGCGCAAGCCTAAGCACACTAGGTGTGCTAGGCGCACCATCGCTGCCTATCGCAAGCACCACAAGCACCAGGCAGCCCATCACAGCTAGCAGCGTGCTAGCCTGGGTGCCTGGGTGCGCATGGCAGCCTATCGCAAGCACCACAAGCACCAGGCAGCCCATCGCAGTTAGCAGCGTGCTAGCCTAGGTGCCTGGGTGCGTATGGCAGGGCCACACACGCACCAAGCACAGCCATTGCAGTGCTGGGCACTAGCGCATGTGCATGTGCGTGTGTGCGTGCCTTGCACCAAGCATAGCAGTGCTAGGCATTGGCTAATGCGTGTGCGAGTAGTGTGTGGTGCGTAGTGTGCTGCGTGCGTGCTGGGTAGCGTGCTGCGTGCGTTTTGCGTAGCATGATGCGAGGGAAGGAGCCAGCATGTGTGGCTCGCTAGCAGCACGCATGCTGGGTGTGCTAGCAATGCTGTGCGAGTGGTGTTGCGAGAGATGCGAAGGCCAGCACCAGTGCCTAGCACTGGGCAGCACCAGCGCCTAGCATCGCCCAGCACCAAGCATGCGAGGCAGCTGGGCCGGCTGGTGCTAGCTGGCACGCTAGCTGGCTGCCAGCCCAACAGCCCTTAGTGGCGGTTTGGTAAGGAGAGTGGGGACCAAGGCTTAGAGCCATGCCTTGGGGAGCAAGGCAATGGTCCCCCCCCCAAGGTTCATGGTCCTCACCTAACTCTCTCTACCCTTTCGCCACTTGTTGCTTTGTGATTGCTTTTTCTTAATTATTTATTTTGGAATTAAATAAATTATTGCAGTTGCACATGATCCCACATTGATCATGAAAAGGGGGTTCAAGTCCCCATTCTCTTTAAATACCCACTTGATTGGGATTTTGAGAATACAACCTTGAGTGGAATTAAAAAGGCAACTCTAATTAAGAGTAAACCTTTGATTCGTAAAACTCATAATTATTTTTTTCGGGTCTTGACTAACCTTCAAGACTTAGGACGTTCGGGTCGGGTCGAGGGTACGATCCGTCGAAGATCTCGTGTTTTCGGGATTTTGAAGTAAGAGCTCTTTGGGAGGGAAGCAAGCGACAAAGGTATAATTCTTGTTCTTAATCTTGTTTGATTAAGTTTAATATGCTTGTTAATTGTTTTAATTAAGGGGCGGGTCTTGGTGGGTTTCCTTCCGCGTAGTGTCGGGTTACTACGAAACCCTACTGCGGTATCGGAGCCACGCTCCTTTTAATTTTTGCAATTATTTTTTAATTAAGGTGTTTTAATGGAATTTATTTATCTGGTTCATGTTCTTCTAATTAGATTAGATGCTCGTTTTAATTAATTTTTAAAACTCGATTTTATTCTCGATTTGGCTGTCGAACCCAGATTTTGGCTCAAAAATAGTGATTTTTGGGCGGAATCGACATTCTGGAACAGATTAAACCCTTTTAGGTCTGTCCAGAAGCCAAATTCGAACAAGAAACGCATTTTTTATGGGGTTTTTCGTTTTTCAACGAGAATTTTAATTATTTTAAGCCTTGATTCATGCAAACATTACAAGTTAGATTAAATGCACATTTGCATCACTAATCTACTGGTTTTAAAATATCCTTAAGCATAATAATGGAGTTTTTATTAGTGCTTAAGTTGATATACCATTTTTTCACATAAACTTGTTTTTCACAAATTTTTCAAATAAATTGCAATAAAATGTGAAATCTTGTTGTGATCTTGTAATTTTAAGTTCCTATAATGTTAAAGTTATAATCAATAAAGGTTTAAATGATTGGAACCCTAACCCTAAATTCCATGTTGAACAATGTTTGGATTTTTCATGTTTGGTTGATTAAAATCCATCAAGTTCAATTACTTGAGAGTAAAATTTGATTAATCTTCATATTGGAAGATATAATCTTGGTATTATACACAAGTATAAAAGTTGGAAAAAAATTTATCATTGGATGGTTAATTTATTTTTCCAACTCCCATTTGTCAAACCCATTATTAATTTGCATATTGGCAAGATTAATTATGGACATAGCTCATTTTATTTTAAGCATAAAGTTAGACCTAATTTTGTTCAAAATTGAATTTTTTGGATAATTTAGGCTTGTGCACCAATAAAATAAATTTTATTTAATTAGGACTTAATTTAATTTTATTTTATTTTTCCACAAATTAATTCTAAAATGTAATTTAGAATTAATTATTGTCACACACAAATCGGAATTAAATTCCGAGAATTGGCACGCAAATCAAGGCAAAAACACCCAAGCGTCACCAAAGCTAGTCGGGCTGCCCAACAGCCCACATGTGGCTGCTTATGGTGCGCACAGGGGTATGCCATGATGTTGTGCGCTGCTGTGTGGCGAGGAGGCAGCTGTGTAGTGCGTGTGCTGGTGCGTGGGCCTTAGGCTGCTGGTGCGCTTGTGCTGCTGCTAGGCAGCGAGGCAGCAAGCCCCAGTCAGCCAGCCCACTGCTGCCTGCGCCAGCAAGCAGCTAGCATGCGTAGCATGCTGCTGGTGCTAGCTAGCAAGGCAGGCTGTGCTAGGCATGCCTGCTAGCTGCCACCACCACGCACCATGGCGCAGGGCCATGGGCTGCCTAGCAGCCATGGTGCACACCCACTAGGGGTTTTGTGGGTAGTTATTGCTTAACGTTTGAGCTATGCAATTTTGCAAATTTTTCAATTTTAAAATATTTTGGTAATTATTTTAACAAGGCTAAAAACCTCGATTTTCGATTTTGCAAAATTTTGACAAATTATGGGTTATGCCGACTTAATTAATCGGATTAATTAAGTACGGATGCGGAATTTAGTGGGAAGCTTAATTAAGTGCGTAAGCATTTTGCGTCTAGAAATAATGGATTAAACAACTTTGACTAGTTTTAATTAGGCGCGTTAATTGGATTAACCACCTAAGTTAGTTACTAGTTTTGCGTGTTTAATTATGTATTTCGAAAAATTGCATGGGCCATTCAGAAATAGTGAATGGGTGAATGGAAGATTGTTATTCAAAACAGGTCTTTGAAAATGGCAACTAGTGGGGCCCGACTAGGATAGAAAATACGGACTGCGTTCCGTCATGTATTTTTGTAAATCTAAATACGGTCTGCGAACCGTTAAGTATTTTTGTACTATTATATTAATCTTAGTCGTTCTAGCTAGCTTCTTTTATTTCATTTTGTCCAAGATGTCTCAAGACAGCGTTTCGATGTAAACGAGCCAAGATGAAGACCCATGGAAATTGAAGATTTCAAGGGGTCATGCTAGTTGCCAAATGAATCTATTTTATGCCTTGTATATATATTGTTATTATATATAATTGCTAGATGCATGTCTAGGATTTCTATTATGTTGCGACGATTAGTTAAGTTCACTTAAATCAACCAACATAGAAACCCTAGGTCCTTTAATAATATTGAACTAAAATTTTCCGTTCCAAGAGCAACACTTACCGAACTAATGCGCGTAAGTGATGGATTACGCCAAAGCGAAGCATCACTACTTCCCTAGGAACGTAAAGTATACTAGGTATACAAGTTATCTTGGTTAAGCTCAACGATATCAGTAAGGAGTCCTTAGGTGTCGTGGAAAAAGAGATAAAATGTCAAGAATGCATTAGATGCGACATTTTATCAAACCGAGAGTAGCTTAGAGCTATTAGCAATTGGATTGCTTACCTTAAAATATTTAATGATTAAGACAAGACAAAGCATGCTTAACCATTTCTTGATCTTTGGGATCTCGGAATCATTTAATTCTCGCCCATAAGGGACATTTTAAATGTGTGGATAAAATGCTCAATAAGATTGAATATATGCATGAACGTTTTAGATTTCAACTTATTGATTTATGAATGGTTTTTCACTTCAAATTCTTTCAATTGTAGAACCATGTCTGCTAGTAACTCAAACAACAACCATATGTGCCCGGAACTCCCCGAGAAGTTGACCTTTTCCTTAAAATTGGTCAACTTCAAGGAATGGGAAGAGGAACTCAGGAGAACTCTCCGAAATTGTTCCGTGGAATATACTCTTGATACTCCCATTCCAAGCTTCTTTGCCAAAGGAATCATGACCGATGAGGCTCATGAAGAATGGTCTTCCAATTGCAAAAAGGTCTCATGACTTATGGCAAATTCCATCCTGGAAGATTGGAAGGAAAGTCTTACCTCCTATCTCCCGTACATGTTCCTCAAAGCACTTGAGGACGTTGTCAATGTAAGAGTCACCAAGAGTGACAATGGCAACTTTGATGGCCTCGTGTTTGACTTGACTAGGTCACTTTCAAACATGAGGATAATGCCACCAAACATGGGATGTCTTGCTAAGGAAAGGCGCCGGCTTTGGACAAAGATCTACAATTCCAAATTGAGACCCGGCATGCCCCTCCGACCTCATGTGCTTGGAATGACTAGACTCTTCAAACACATGCAGCTTCTCAGAATCCCATTGGAAGATGAGATGGTGGGGCATATCTTGCTTGCTTCACTCCACTCGAGCTATGATGCAGTTAGAGTGCATATCGCTGCGGGAAAGGAGACACACTCCCTCAAGGAGGTGGTGCAACTTCTTAGCCAAGCCACCGCCTATGGAATGACCAAAAGGCCCTTGAGAGCTAAGAAGAAGGAGTTCAAGAAGGTCAAGGCAAAGATGAGATGCTTCCATTGTGGCATGCAAGGCCACTACATGAGAGAATGCATGCTCTTCAAGGAAGAGGGGAACATTCCGACTACCTCAGGTATCTTCCTAAACACTTGTGAATTAAGCTTATCATAAGGTATTAGATACCAAGTATGACTCACTTTATGTTGCCTTTTCAGGAACCAAGTGAGAAGCTTATCAAGTGTTGGTGCAAGTGCAAGAAGACGACGAAGATGGTTTTTTGGTCGTGCTTGCATGCACCATTTTGTCTTTGAGATGTAATTAAAACTAGTTCTAGTTTTATCATGCTTTTGAACAATATTTTGATCAATGGTGTTGGACACCAAGATGTTTGAAATGAAAGAATTCTAGCGTAGTTGTTTCAAAGATTATCTTTCAAACATATGTTCAAATTAAATTGCATGCTTTACACAAAGAAAATAGGAATGATACTAAATGAACTAAGACCATCGAGTCGAATCAAACCTACTTGTGGCATTGTCGTCTTGGCCATATTAACATCAAGCGCAACAAGAAACTTCTTCAAGAAGGTGTTCTTGACTCATTCGACTTAGAGCCGTTTGAAAATTGCGAAGGATGCTTATTAGGCAAGATGATAAAACAGCCATTCTCCAAGTTAGGAGAAAGGGCAAGTGACTTATTAGGTCTAATACACACGGATGTATGTTGACCAATGAGCACACCCGCAAGACAAGGTTACCGATATTTCATCACTTTCACCGATGATTATAGTAGATATGGCTATGTCTACTTAATGTCGAATAAATCTGAATCCTTTGAGAAATTCAATGAATTTCAGAAAGAAGTTGAAAATCAACTTGGCAAGAAAATTAAAGCACTTCGATTGGATCGAGGTGGCGAATATTTGAGCCATGAATTCGACGATCACTTGAAAGAAAATGGCATTCTTTCATAGTTGACACCTCCCGGAACTCCTCAGTGGAACGGAGTGTCCGTACGGAGGAATCGAACCTTGTTAGACATGGTTCGATCAATGATGGGTCTTAGTGAACTCCCTATCTCCTTCTGGGGACATGCGCTACAAACTGCAGCACTAACACAGAATAGAGCTTCGTCAAAAGCTGTTGAAAAGACTCCATATGAATTATGGACTAAGAAACCTCCTAGGTTGTCTTTTCTCAAGATTTGGGGATGCGAAGCATATGTCAAGCGATTAATTTCGGACAAAATTCACCCCAAATCGGATAAGTGTTTCTTTGTGGGATATCCAAAAGAAACCAAAGGGTAATACTTCTACAATAAATCCGAGAACAAAGTGTTTGTTGCTCGTGATGGTGTCTTTTTGGAGAAGGATCACCTTTCCAAAATGACAAGTGGGAGGAAAATCGAACTCGACAAAGTTCGAGAGGACGACCAACAATGTCAACCTAAAAAAACTGACAATCTATATGCTTTGGAAGCATCTAAGAAGATTGGTCAGAATCAAACAGATAGTGTAAATGCTCAACCTATTACCCTTCGTAGGTCGCAACGGCAAAGATCTCAACCAGACAGATACCTCAGTATCGTCTTAACCGATGATCAGGACATCCTAGTCATGGATGGTGATGAGCCGGCGACATACAAGCAAGCTATGACGAGCCCCGACTATGCAAAATGGCAAGAGGCCATGAAATCCGAGATGGACTCCATGTCTGAGAATCAAGTCTGGGACTTGGTGAATTTGCCCGAGGGTTATACACCCATTGGTTGCAAATGGATCTTCAAAGTGAAGACAGACAAGGATGGAAATGTATCAATATACAAAGCTAGATGGTGGCAAAAGGTTATAGACAAGTCCACGGGATTGACTATGATGAAAATTTTTCACCAGTTGCAATGCTAAAATCCATCCGGATCATCCTAGCGATTGTTGCATATTACGATTATGAAATATGGCAAATAGATGTCAAAACCGCCTTCCTTAATGGAATTTTGGAAGAAACAGTGTTGGAATCTATTATGAAATATGGAAAATGGATGTCACTCATGTAATGCTAAAATTAATTGTTGCATATTACGATTATGAAAGGTTTGCAAGCTGAAGAAGTCCATTTATGGACTAAAGCAAGCCAGCAGAAGTTGGAATCTGCGATTTGATGAAGCCATTAGCAAGTTTGGTTTTATCAAGAGTCCAGATGAATCTTGTGTATACAAGAAGGTCAGTGGGAGTGATATTGCATTCCTAGTCCTGTATGTCGATGACATACTTCTCATTGGAAACAACACAAAATTACTGGAGTCCGTAAAAGGCTGGTTGGGAAAGTGCTTTTCAATGAAGGACTTAGGAGAGGCACAGTACATATTGGGAATCAAGATCTACAAGGATAGATCTAAGAGGATGATTGGATTAAGCCAGAGTACTTACATTGATAAGGTACTGGCTCGATTTCACATGGAGAATGCCAAAAGAGGGCATTTACCCATGTCCCATAGCATAACTCTCAGCAAGAAACAGTGTCCACAAACACGTGTTGAGCGAGAAAGAATGAATCAGATCCCATATGCTTCGCTAATCGGATCGATCGTGTATGCCACGATATGTACAAGGCCAGATGTATCGTATGCCTTGAGTCCAAGAACATCCTTAAGTACCTGAAAAGGAACAAGGATAAATTCCTGGTGTATGGAGGCCACAAAGAACTGGTTGTTGAAGGTTACACTAACGCTAGCTTCCAGACTGACAGAGACGACTTCAAGTCACAATCGGGGTACATATTCTGTCTGAATGGAGAAGCGTTTAGCTGGAAGAGTGCCAAGCAGAGCACCACTGCAGACTCTACAACTGAAGCCGAGTACTTGGCCGCTTCAGAATCTGGCAAGGAAGTTGTTTGGATTTGCAAGTTCATAAGCGAACTTGGTGTTGTACCCTCAATCAAGGGGCCGATAAACCTCTATTGTGATAACAATGGAGCTATCGCTCAGGCCAGGGAGCCAAGAGAGCACCAGAAGGTCAAACATGTGCAAAGGCGATTTCACATGATTAGGGAATAGAAATCCAAAGGTGAAATCAGAATTTGTAAGATTGGCACAGATGATAATGTAGCCGATCCTTTGACTAAACAACTGCCTCAAGTGAAACACAACAAGCACATTGAGGCGATGGGAATTAAGCATGTTGGAGACTGGCTTTGAAATTCCCTGTACGTGTGTTTTAATTAAATGGGATATTTAATGTAAGACACTGTATTAAAACCATTCATTAATAGAGTAGTTAATTTTTGTGCAAAATTATCATTCACTCCATTACTATTTAATTGTGGTTTAGAATTAAATAATGAGTCCATTCGATTTACGGAAATATTCAAAACAGGGTATCAAGACCATGTCTTGGATAAAGAAACACCTGTTAAGTGAACATTGAATATTTACAGCACCATAGATTAGTGTGTAGTATGATTTACAGCACCGTTTCTTGTGCTGCGAGGACGTGACGATCATAAATCATTCGCATAGGATAAGATCTGTACAAGAACTGTACTGTACTTGGTTTGGAACTGTACTGGATAAGACCTATGAGAGTACTTTAAGAAATTTTAAATTTTCATAAGTACATTTCTCATTATGACTATCGGAACCTGTTTCCTCCGACCATGAGTATTGTGAAGTTTTCTTGTTTGAGTACTAGACTCTTTGATGTTTCCTAACGTCTGCCGTAACTAGGGATCATAACGGGAACACTTAGGAGACTATGTCCTCTTAGTAAGAGGAACTTACAATGCAAGACTGGGATTGTCCCCCTACTAACAATAGGGAAAATTTTTTGTTGTTTACAAGGCCGCTCGAAGAGCGAGACTGTGAAAATGCATGGCCGTGCTCAGATGGATTTTAGAAATCATCTGCTTATTGATAGTCGAACTCGGAATCGAGAAACACTTCTGAACATAATAAGGATGACAAAGAATCTTACCTTATAGTTCACGAAGAAACATTAAGTGACATAGGAAATGGGCTATACACTGTATGCACACTTGTCCGGAAGGACAAGTGTGAGATTGAAAGGAATGGTGTCCTTCCAACAAGTGTATTCTTCCGATGGAAGGTTCAGAATTATTACGGAGCTAATTCTTTAGTAAGGTCAAGTGATCGGAATGCTTAGGTGGAGGCCACTTCCGATCAGTAATATCAATGTACAATTGATATTACAGCTTAATCTTCACTGAACCCTTCGAGTCGAACCCAATCGAATCACCGATCCGAGACGACGAATTAATCTGAAAGGATTTAATGAGTCAGCAGAGTTTTACGAATAAAGACGTCGGATATCGAGCCTAGGGCGTCGAAACCGAGCGTCGTAAAATCACAAAGCGACAAGTATGAGCGTAGTCGTAGCACCACAATGGTCTAACAATGTGGATGCTAGGCTAGTACGAGCTAGCATGCACCTAGCATGGCTAGGCGCAAGCCTAAGCACACTAGGTGTGCTAAGCGCACCATGGCTGCCTATCGCAAGCACCACAAGCACCAGGTAGCCCATCGCAGCTAGCAGCGTGCTAGCCTGGGTGCCTGGGTGCGCATGGCAGCCTATCGCAAGCACCACAAGCACCAGGCAGCATGCATGGCTCGTTAGCAGCACACATACTGGCTATGCTAGCAATGCCGTGCGAGAGGTGCTGCGAAAGATGCGAAGGCCAGCACCAGCGCCTAACACTGGGCAGCACCAGCGCCTAGCATCGCCAAGCACCAAGTATGCGAGGCAGCTGGGCAGGCTGGTGCTAGCTGGCTAGGCTAGCTGGCAGCCTAGCAGCCCTTAGTGGCGGTTTTGTGAGGAGAGTGGGGACCAAGGCTAAGAGCCACGCCTTGGGGAGCAAGGCAATGGTCTCTCCCCAAGGTTCATGGTCCTCACCTAACTCTCTCTACCCTTTTTCCACTTGTTGCCTTGTGATTGCTTTTGCTTAATTATTTATTTTGGAATTAAATAAATTATTGCATTTGCACATGATCCCACATTGATCATGAAAAGGGGGTTCAAGTCCCCATTCTCTATAAATACCCACTTGATTGGGATTTTGAGAATACAACCTTGAGTGGAATTAAAAAGGGAACTCTAATTAAGAGTAAACCTTTGATTCGTAAAACTCATAGTTATTTTGTCCGGGTCTTGACTAACCTTCAAGACTTAGGACGCTCGGGTCGAGTCGAGGGTACGATCCGTCGGAGATCTCGTGTTTTCGAGATTTTGTAGTAAGAGCTCTTTGGGAGCGAAGCACGCGACAAAGGTATAATTCTTGTTTTTAATCTTGTTTGATTAAGTTTAATATGCTTGTTAATTGCTTTAATTAAGGGGCGGGTCTTGGTGGGTTTCCTTCCGCGTAGTGTCGGGTCACTACGAAACCCTACATTAACCACCTAAGTTAGTAACTAGTTTTGCGCTTGTTTTGAATTGTTGCTAGAATTATTTGTAAAATTCATGGGCCATTCACTTTAGAAGTGAATGGATGAATGGAATAGATGTTTTAATGCTAGTTTTACAAAATGGCAACTAGTGGGGCCCGACTAGTGTAGTAAATACGGACTGCGTTCCGTTTTGTATTTTTGTAAATCTAAATATGGATTGCGTGCTGTTAAGTATTTTTGTACTTTAATTATTTAGATTAGTCCTAGATTTTCTAGTAGTTGCATAATTGGTGGTAATGTCTCGAAGACGGCGTTTCTAAGAAGAAGAAGCCAAGAAGATGCAATGAAGGCCCTTGAAGATTTATAGATTCAAGTTTCAAGGGGTCATGTGCCAAATGCATCTTTATTTATGCCTTATATATTTTGCTTATATATAATTGAAATATTAGATGCATGTTTAGGATTTTGAATGTTGAATGATTGACTTAGTTTACTTAAATCAACCAACATAGAAACCCTAAGTCCCTATAAAATTGAGTTAAAATTTTCTATTTCAAAATGACACTTACCGAACTAATGAGAATAGTAATGGGCTATGCCAATGCAAGGCATTAGTACTTTCTGAGGGACGTAAGGTATACTAAATAAACGAGTTTGTTTTTATTAAACTCAACGATATCAGTAAGGAGTCCTTAGATGTCGTGGCAATGGAGATAAATGTCAAGAAAGCATTAGATGCGACGTTTTATAAAACCAAGTATAGCTTAGAGCTATTACCAATTGGATTGCTTACCTTAAAATATTAGTGTTAAGACAAGCCAAAGCATGCTTAATCACTTTTGATTTTTGGGGTCTTGGAATCGTTTTATTCTCGCCTTAAAGGGGACAATTTTAAATGTGTGGATAAAACGCTTAATAAGGCTGAAAGTTTGCATGCATGCTTTAAATTTCTTTCTTATTGGTTTTCTGAATGGTTTTTCATTGCAAATTCTTTCATTTGTAGTAAAATGTCTGCAATTAACAACAACATGTGCCCGGAACTCCTCGAAAAGTTGGCTTTTAGCCTAAACTTGGTCAACTTCAAGGAGTGGGAGGAGGAACTCTGGAAAACTCTACGGAATTGTTCCATGGAGTACATTTTAGATACTCCCATTCCGAGCTTCTATTCGAAGGGAATCGTGAGTGTTGAAACTCATGATGCATGGTCTTCCGATTGCTAGAAAGTCTCACGACTAATGGCTAATTCCATTCCGGAATAATGGAAGGAAAAGTTCTCCTCCTATTTTCCGGAAAAGTTCCTCCAAGCACTTGAGGACGTTGTCAATGTGAGATTCACCAAGAGTCTTAATGGAAACTATGATGGACTTGTGTTTGATGTGACTAGGTCACTCCCAAACATGATGACAAAGCCACCAAAAGAGTGTTGCCTTGCCAAGGAAAGGTACTGAGTTTGGTATAGGGTCTACAATACCAAACTGAGACTCGGTATGCCCCTCCAACCTCATGTGCTTAGAATGACTAGGCTCTTCAAGCATATGGAGCTTCTTGGAATCCCATTGGAGGATGAGATGGAATCTCATATCTTACTTGGCTCACTCCACTCGAGCTATGATGCACTTAAGATTCATATAGCTGTCACCAAGTTGCCCTTGAGAGTAAAGAAAAAGGATTTTAAGAACAAAGGAAAGATGCGATGCTTCTATTGTGGTGGGCAAGGCCACTACAAGAGGGAATGAAAGATATTCCGAGAAGATGAGGAACGAGGAATGTTCCATCAACCTCAGGTATTTTCATTAACACTTGTGTATAAGCTATTCATAGGTATTGGATACCATGTATGACTCACTTTATGCTCCTATTGAAAGGAATGGTGTCCTTCCAACAAGTGTATTCTTCTGATACAGGGCTCAGAATAATTACAGAGTTAATTCTTCAATAAGAACAAGTGATCGGAATGCCTAGGTGGAGGCCGCTTCCGATCAGTATTATCGAGGTACAATTGATATTACAGCTTAATCTTAACTAAAACCTTCGGGTCAAACACAATCAAATCACCGATCCGAGACGACGGATTAATCTGAAAAGATTTAATGAGTCGAAAGAGTTTTACGAATACAGACGTCGGATATCGAGCCTAGGGCGTCGAGGACGAGCGTCACAAAATCACAAGCGACAAGTACGAGCGTCGTCGTAGCACCACAATGGTCTAACCATGTGGATGTTAGGCTAGTTCGAGATAGCATGCACCTAGCATGTCTAGGCGCACCATCGCAGCCCATCACAGCCCATCGCAGGCCAAACAACACCTCTAGGCGCACCATGCGTGCCCTAGGATGGCTGGGCACCATTGCAGCTCAAAGAGCATCTCTAGGCGCACCATGCGTGACCTAGGATGGTTGGGTATGCAACATCGCAACCCAGGCAGCATCTCTAGGCGCACCATGCGTGCCCTAGGATGGCTAGGTGCCATCGCAGCCCTAGCACAATGCTGGGCGCGCATGGCAGGACCACACGCACCAAGCACAGCTAGTGCTAGGCACTGGCGCATGCATAGTGCGTGGTGCATGGCCGAGGCTGGTGCATGCATAGTGCGTGGTGCATGGCCGAGGCTGTTGTGTGTGGCTGTGCGAGTGTATGCGAGGAAAAGCTAGCAAGTAGCACCAAGCCCAGCATGCGTGGCTCGCCAGCAGCACGCATGCTAGGCCTTGCGTGCATGGGGCTGGATGTATGGTGCGCGTAGTGTGCGAGTGTGTGTGTGCAAGGCAGTGCGTAGGAGTGCTTAGGCCAGCGCCAGCATAACGTGCTAGCAGTGCCTAGCACCAGCACGCACCAGCGCCAAGCATCGCCCAGCACCAAGCAAGCACTGCCTGGCTGGGGATGCAAGGCTGTTGGCTGGTGCGAGCTACCACGCTAGCTGGCAGCCAGCCAGCCCTCCTCATGCCGGTTTTGTGCTTACTTGTGGGGACCAAATTAAGGGCCTTGAGGAGCAAGGCAAATTCTCCCCCCCCCCCCCCCTTCCTAGCCTTGGCCATCACTCAAGCATGTGATTGTGCCACTTGTCGCAATATGATTAAGTTGATTATTTATTTAATTTGGAATTAAATAAATTGTTGATTTTTACCAACTCTCCCACATTGATGGGAGATTGGAAATCAAGGGTGCATTTCCCTATAAATACCAAAGGCATGGTCTTGGGAAATACACAACCTTAAGTGGAATTAAAAAGGCAACTCTTGTAATTAGAGTAAACCTTTGATTCGTAAAATTCATAGTTTTGTTTTATCTGGGTCTTGACTAACCTTCAAGACTTGGGACGCTCGGGTCGGGTCGAGGGTACGATCCGTTGGAGATCTCGTAGTTTCGGGATTTTGAAGTAAAAGCTCTTCGGGAGCGAAGCACGCAACAAAGGTATAGTTCTTGTTCTTCGTCTTGCTTAATTAAGTTTATTATGCTTGTTAAGTGCTTTAATAAGGGGTTGGTCTTGGGGGGTTTCCTTCCGCGTAGTGTCGGGTCATTACAAAACCCTACAGCGGTATCGGAGCCACGCACCTTTTAATTTTTGCAATTAATTTTTTAATTAAGGTGTTTTAAAAGAATTTATTTTTCTGGTTCATGTTCTTCTAATTAGATTAGATGCTCGTTTTAATTAATTTTAAAACTCGGTTTTATTCTCGATTTGGCTGTCGAACCCAGATTTTGGCTGAAAATTAGTGATTTTTGCGTGGAATCGACATTTTGGAACAGATTCATCCCTCTTTTAGAACTATCCAGAAGCCAAATTCGAACCAGAAACCCTTTTTTTCTAAGGGGTTTTTTGTTTTTCAACGAATATTTTAATTCTTTTTAAGCCTTGATTAATGCAAGCATTACAAGGTTAGATTAAATGCACATTTGCATCACTAATCTACTGGTTTTAAAAATATCCTTAAGCATAATAATGGAGTTTTTAGTAGTGCTTAAGTTGATATTCCATTTTTCACATAAACTTGTTTTTCACAAATTTTGCAAATAAATTGCAATAAAATGTGAAAGCTTGTTGTTAACTTGTGATGCAAATGTTAAAGTTCTAGTCTTTAAAGGTTTAAATGATTGGAACCCTAACCCTAAATTCCATATTGAACAAAGTTTGGATTTTTCATGTTTGGTTGATTAAAATCCATCAAGTTCAAATACTTGTGAGTAAAATTTGATTAATCTTCATATTGGAAGATGTAATCTTGGTATTTTACACAAGTATATAAGTTGGAAAAATTTTCATTAGATGATTAGTTTATTTTTCCAACTCCCATTTGTCAAATCCATTATTAATTTGCATATTGGAAAGATTAATTATGGACATAGCTCGTTTTATTTTAAGCATAAAGTAAGACCTAATTTTGTTCAAAATAAAATTTTCTGGATAATTTAGGCTTGTGCACCAATAAAAAAAATAATTTTATTTAAATCTTATTTTATGTTATTTTATTTTTCCTCAAATTAATTACAAAATGTAATTTAGAATTAAATTTTGTCACACACAAATCGAAATTAAATTCCGAGAAATGGCACGCAAATCAAGGCAAAAACACCCAAGCGCCACCAAGGCTAGCCGGGCTGCCTAGCAGCCCACATGTGGCTGCCTATTGTGCGCACAGGGGTGTGCCATGACGATGTTGTGCGCTACTGTGTGGCGGGGAGGCTAGGGGCTGAGTGTGTGGAGTAGTGGCAAGGGGCTAGCTTGCGAGGGGATGCTGCTGGGCAGCATGGCAGCAAGCACCAGCCCAGCGCATCACTTGCTGGCAGGCGCCAGCTTGCTAGCCAGCATGTATAGCATGCCTGACAGGATGCTGGTGCTAGCAACGTGGCTTGCTGTGCTGGGCGCAGCATGCTAGCATCACGCACCACAGCACAAGGCATAGGCTGCCTAGCAGCCATGGTGCGCACCCACCAAGCACTTTTGTGGGATTTTTGCTTGATTTTGAGCTATACGATTTTGCGAAAATTTTGCCGTTTTAATAATTTTAAGTAATTATTTTAACGAGGTTAAAAACCTCGATTTCCGGTTTTGCAAAATTTGACAAATTTTGGGTTATGCCGACTTAATTAATCGGATTAATTAAGTATGGATGCGGAATTTAGTGGGAGCTTAATTAATTGCGTGAGCTTTTTTGCGTTTAGAAATAATGGATTAAAAAACTTTGACTAGTTTTAATTAGGCGCGTTAATCGGATTAACCAGCTAAGTTAGTTACTAGTTTTTGCGTGTTTAATTATGTATTTCGTAAAATTGCATGGGCCATTCACAAATAGTGAATGGATGAATGGAAGATTGTTTTCAAAACAGGTTATTGAAAATGGCAACTAGTGGGGCCCGACTAGGATAGAAAATACGGACTGCGTTCCGTTGTGTATTTTTTTAAATCTAAATACGGTCTGCGAACCGTTAAGTATTTTTGTACTATTAGATTAATCTTAGTCGTTGTAGCTAGTTTATTTTATTTTGGCCAAGATGTCTCAAGACGGCGTTTCGATGAAGACGAGCCAAAATGAAGACTTATGGAAATTGAAGATTTCAAGGGGTCATGCTAGTTACCAAATGCATCATTTTATGCTTTATATATATATATTTTGTTATTATATATGATTGCTAGATGCATGTCTGGGATTTCTATATGTTGCGACGATTAGTTAAGTTCACTTAAATCAACCAACATAGAAACCCTAGGTCCCTTAATAATATTGAGCTAAAAGTTGTCGTTCCAAGAACAACACTTACCGATCTAATGTGCGTACGTGATGGACTACGCCAAAGCGAGACATCACTACTTCCCTAGGAACGTAAGGTATACTAGGTATACGAGTTGTCTTGGTTAAGCTCAACGATATCAAAAAGGAGTCCTTAGATGTCGTGGCAAAAGAGATAAAATGTCAAGGATGCATTAGATGCGACATTTTATCAAACCGAGAGTAGCTTGGAGCTATTAGCAATTGGATTGCTTACCTTAAGATTTTTAATGATTAAGACAAGCCAAAGCATGCTTAACCATTTCTTGATCTTTGGGATCTCGGAATCATTTTATTCTCGCCTAAAAGGGACAATTTTATAAATGCGTGGATAAAATGCTCAATAAGATTGAATATATGCATGAACGCTTTTGAATTTAAACTTATTGGTTATATGAATGGTTTTTCACTTCAAATTCTCACAATTGTAGAACCATGTCTGCAAGTAACTCAAACAACAACCAATTCTCTTTGCGCTCAATTCTCGACAAGGAAAAGTTGAGCGGGCCAAACTTTCTTGATTGGCAAAAAAAAATGCGCATTGTATTAATGCAAGAACAAAAGGAATACGTCCTTCATGAGGAAATGTCCGACGCTCCCTATGAGGAGGTCAATCAGGTTGCCCTTAACCGATGGCAAAGTGCCAATCGGGATGTCAAATGCATCATGTTGGCCACTATGTCTCCGGACCTTCAAAAGACTTTCTTTGAAAAGGAGACGGCTTTTGAGATCATTTCTGAGCTTCAGAATATGTTTCAAGAGCAGGCCCGAACTGAAAGGTTCGAAACCCACAGGCAGATCCTTGAGAGCAAGCTCAAGATAGGAGAGCCAGTCAGCCCGCATGTCCTCAAACTGATTGGATTATTTGAGAATATGGAAAGGCTTGATGCTGGGTATTCAACCGAAATGGAAATTGACATCATTCTCCACTCGCTTCACAAAGGCTATGATCAGTTCAAAATGAACTATAATATGCATAGTATGGAGAAAACCCTCACCGAGCTTCATGGTATGTTGAAGAAGGCCGAGCAAACCTTCAAGGATGAGGGCAAGCATGACATGCTCATGGCGAGGAAGGGCAAGCCATTCAAACGTCTGGGCAAAAAGAAGAGCTTTAAAGGGAAAAGGAAGAAGTTCCCGCCTAAGTCAAAATCTGCCAAGGGCAGCAAGGACAAAAAGGCAGCCTCTTCTAAATCTGATTCCGAATGTTTCTACTGCAAGAAGAAGGGACATTGGAAATGGGACTGCCTCAAATTCAAGGAAGATAAGAAGAACGGCAACGTTGCTTCTTCATCAGGTATTATCGTTATAGACTTAAACTTTGCTAGCAAAACATTGTGGGTATTAGATACCGGATGTGGCTCACACCTTTGTTCCAATTCTCAGGGACTAAGGATAAATAGGAGGCTAGAGAAGGGAGAGGTCGAGCTTCGGGTCGGCAATGGAGCAAGGATGTCTGCCGTCTCCGTTGGAACTCTCAGTTTGTCTTTGCCCTCAAGGATTATTCTAGAACTTGAAAACTGCTATCATGTTCCAAGAGTGACCAAAAACATTATTTCAATATCAGCGTTGGACGCCAAAGGATTCGAATTTCGAATAAAAAAAAGTAGTTGTTTTATTTATTTTGATAATGTTTTATATGGTAAGGCACATTCAGAAAATGGTCTTTATTTGCTTTCACTAGACAAACACGTTTATAACATCAATAATACTGCCAAAAGGGCTAAGAACATCGAGTCGAATCAAACCTACTTGTGGCATTGTCGTCTTGGCCATATTAACATCAAACGCATCAAGAAACTTCCTCAAGAAGGTGTCCTTGACTCATTCGACTTAGAGTCGTTTGAAAATTGTGAAGGATATCTATTAGGCAAGATGATAAAACATCCATTCTCCAAGTTGGGAGAAAGGGCAAGTGACTCATTAGCAAGTTTGGTTTTATCAAGAATCCAGATGAATCTTGTGTATACAAGAAAGTACGTGGGAGTGATATTGCATTCCTAGTCCTGTATGTCGATGACATACTTCTCATTGGAAACAGCACAAAATTACTAGAGTCCATAAAGGGTTGGTTGGGAAAGTGCTTTTCATTGAAGGACTTAGGAGAGGCACAGTACATATTAGGCATCAAGAGATAGATCTAAAAGGATGATTGGATTAAACCAGAGTACTTACATTGATAAGGTACTAGCTCGATTCAACATGGAGAATGCCAAGAGAGGGCATTTACCCATGTCCCATGGCATAACTCTCAGCAAGAAACAGTGTCCACAGACACCTGTTGAGCGAGAAAGAATGATTCAAATCCCATATGCTTCGCTGATCGGATCGATCATGTATGCCATGACATGTACAAGACCAGATGTATTGTATGCCCTGAGTGCAACAAGCCGATACCAATCGAACCCAGGAGAGGCGCATTGGACTACGGCCAAGAATATCCTAAATTACCTGAAAAGGAACAAGGATAAATTCCTGGTGTATGGAGGCCACAAAGAACTGGTTGTTGAAGGTTACACCGACGCTAGCTTCCACACTAATAGAGACGACTTCAAGTCACAGTCAGGGTACATATTTTGCCTAAATGGATGAGCGTTTAGCTGGAAGAGTGCCAAGAAGAGCACCACTGCAGACTCTACAACTGAAGCCGAGTACTTGGTCGCTTCAGAAGCTGCCAAGGAAGCTGTTTGGATTTGCAAGTTCATCAGCAAACTTGGTGTTGTACCCTCAATCAAGGGGCCAATAGACCTCTATTGTGATAACAATGGAGCTATCGCTCAGGCCAGGGAGCCAAGAGAACACCAGATAGTCAAACACGTACAAAGGAGATTTCACATGATAAGGGAATGGAAATCCGAAGGTGAAATCAGAATTTGTAAGATTGGCACAGATGATAATGTGGCCGATCCTTTGACTAAACCGCTGCCTCAGGTGAAACACAACAAACACATTGAGGCGATGGGAATCAAGCATGTTGGAGACTGGCTTTGAAATTCCTTGTACATGTGTTTTAATTAAATAGGATGTTTAATGTAAGACACTGTAATGAAACCATTCATTTATGGAGTAATTAATTTTTGTGCAACATTATCATCCACTCCATTACTATTTAATTGTGGTTTAGAATTAAATAATGAGTCCATTCGATTTATAGAAATATTCAAAACAGGGTATCAAGACCATGTCTTGGATAAAGAAACACCTGTTAAGTGAACATTGAATATTGAAATTGAAAATTGTCCCTAATCGAGGTCATCTAACAGATGGACGATTGATGACCGCCATAGATTAGTGTGTAGTATGATTTACAGCACCGTTTCTTGTGCTGCGAGGACGTGACAGTCATAAATCATTTGCACAGGTACAGTTTGGAACTGTACTGGATAAGACCTATGAGAGTACTTTAAGAAAATTCAAAACAGTCATAAGTACATATCTCATTATGACTATCGAAACATGTTTCCTCCGTCGATGAGTATTGTGAAGTTTTCTTGTTTCAGTACTAGACTCTTTGATGTTTCCTAACGTCTGTCGTAACTGGGGATCATAACGGGAACACTCGGGAGACTAAGTCCTCTTAGTAAGAGGAACTTACAATGCAAGACTGGGATTGTCCCCCTATTAACGATAGGGAAAATGTTTTGTTGTTTACAAGGCCGCTCGAAGAGCGAGACTGTGAAAATGCATGGCCGTGCTTAGATGGATTTTAGAAATCATCTGCTTATTAACAGTCGAACTCGGAGATCGAGAAACACTTCTGAACGTAATAAGGATGACGATGAATCTTACCTTATAGTTCACAAAGAAACATTAAGAGACGTAGGAAATGGGCTATACACTGTATGCACACTTGTCCGGAAGGACAAGTGGGAGATTGAAAGGAATGGTGTCTTTCCAACAAGTGTATTCTTCTGATAGAGGGTTCAGAATTATTACAGAGTTAATTCTTCAGTAAGATCAAGTGATCTGAATGCCTAGGTGGAGGCCGCTTCCGATCAGTAATATCGAGGTACAATTGATATTACAACTTAATCTTAACTGAAACCTTCAGGTCGAACCCAATCGAATCACCGATCCGAGACGACGAATTAATCCGAAAGGATTTAATGAATCGATAGAGTTTTACGAATACAGACGTCGGATATCGAGCCTAGGGCGTCGAGGCCGAGTGTCACAAAATCACAAGCGACAAGTACGAGCGTAGCCGTAGCACCACAATGGTCTAACCATGTGGATGCTAGGCTAGTTCGAGATAGCATGCACCTAGCATGTCTAGGCGCACCATCGCAGCCCATCACAGCCCATCGCAGCCCAAACAGCAACTCTAGGCGCACCATGTGTGCCCTAGGATGGCTAGGCACCATTGCAGCCCAAAGAGCATCTCTAGGCGCACCATGCGTGACCTAGGATGGTTGGGTATGCAACATCGCAGCCCAGGCTGCATCTCTAGGCGCACCATGCGTGCCATAGGATGGCAGGGTGCCGTCGCAGCCCTAGCACAATGCTGGGCGCGCATGGCAGGACCACACGCACCAAGCACATCTAGTGCTAGGCACTGGCGCATGCATAGTGCGTGTTGCATGGCAGAGGCTGGTGCATGCATAGTGCGTGGTGCATGGCCAAGGCTGGTGCGTGTGGTTGTGCGAGTGTATGCGAGGAAGAGCTAGCAAGCAGCACTAAGCCCAGCATGCGTGGCTCGCTAGCAGCACCATGCTAGGCCTTGCGTGCATGGGGCTGGATGTATGGTGCGCGTAGTGTGCGAGTGTGTGTGTGCAAGGCAGTGTGTGGGAGTGCTTAGGCCAGCGCTAGCATAACGTGCTAGCAGTACCTAGCACCAGCACGCACCAGCGCCAAGCATCGCCCAGCACCAAGCAAGCACTGCCTGGCTGGGGATGCAAGGCTGCTGGCTGGTGTTAGCTGGCACGCTAGCTGGCAGCCAGCCAGCCCTCCTCATGCCGGTTTTTTTCTTGCTTGTGGGGATCAAATTAAGGGCCTTGGGGAGCAAGGCAAATGGTCCCCCCCCCCCTTCCTAGCCTTGGCTATCACTCAAGCATGTGATTGTGTCACTTGGCGCAATATGATTAAGTTGATTATTTATTTAATTTGGAATTAAATAAATTTTTGATTTTTACCAATTCTCCCACATTGATAGGAGATTGGAAATCAAGGGTGCATTTCCCCATAAATACCAAAGGCATGGTATTGGGAAATACACAACCTTGAGTGGAATTAAAAAGGCAACTCTTGTAATTAGAGTAAACCTTTGATTCGTAAAATTCATAGTTTTGTTTTGTCCAGGTCTTGACTAACCTTCAAGACTTGGGACACTCGGGTCGGGTCGAGGGTACGATCCGTCGGAGATCTTGTAGTTTCGGGATTTTGAAGTAAAAGCTCTTCAGGAGCGAAGCACGCAACAAAGGTATAATTCTTGTTCTTAGTCTTGCTTGATTAAGTTTATTATGCTTGTTAATTGCTTTAATTAAGGGGCGGGTCTTGGGAGGTTTCATTCCGCGTAGTGTCGGGTCACTACGAAACCCTACACCTATTTCAGGGACCAAATGTGCGACTACAAACGGACGATGAAGATGGTCCTTTTACCGTGTTTGTAGGCACAATATTTTTCTTTTGAGACGTAATAAAACTTATTATTCTTTATCGTTGAACATATTATGATCTTTGGCGTTGGATGCCGAGTAGTTTTGATCACAAGACAATGACAATGGTTGTTTTACATAACTTGATTAAATGTTCTATGGTATTTCACATTCATACATGTGCTTTCACTAGACAAACAGGTTTGTTATGTTAATGATACCACCAAAAAGGCTAAGACCACCGAGTCCCGACTTTGCAAAATGGAAAAAAAAAAATCATAGCCCTTTGATCAGATCAAGGTGGCGAGTATTTGAGCTACAAATTCGACGACCATCTGAAAGAATATGGTATTCTCTCATAATTGACACCTCCCAAAACTCCACAATGGAACGGAGTATCCGAACTCTATTAGACATGGTTCGATCCATGATGGGTCTTATTGATCTTCCTATCTCTTTTTGGGGACACACACTTCAAACCGCGGCACTAACACTAATCCGCGCTATGTCAAAAACTGTCGAAAAGACTCCATATGAATTACGGACGAAGAAACCTCCACGGTTGTCTTTTCTTAATATTTGGGGTTGCGAAGCATATGTCAAAAGACTCATGTCCGACAAGCTTGCACCAAAATCGGACAAATGTTTCTTTGTGGGGTATCTAAAAGAAACAAAGGGGTATTACTTCTACAACCAGTTTGAGAACAAAGTATTTGTTGCTCGAGATGGTGTCATTTTGGAAAAGGAGCATCTTTCCAAAATGACAAGTGGGAGAAAAATCGAACTTGATGAAGTTTGAGAAGATGAGCAACAAAGTTAAACTGAAAAAACTGACAATCAAAGTGCTTTGGAAGTAGCTGTTGATAAAAGTCAGAGTCAAACTAACAATACAAATGCTCAATCTAATACCCTGCTTAGGTCACAAAGGCCAAGGTCTCAACCGGATAGATACCTTGGTATCATCTTAACCGAGAATCAAGACATCCTAGTTATGGATGAAGATGAGCCAGCGACATACAAACAAGCTAGACGAGTCCCGACTCTGCAAAATGGCAAGAAGCCATGAAATCTGAGATGGACTCCATGTTTGAAAATCAAGTCTGGGACTTGGTTGATTTGCCCAAGGGTTATACACCTATCAGTTGTAAATGGATTTTCAAATTGAAAACCGACAAATATGAAACTGTATATGTATACAAAGCTAAACTGGTGGCAAAAGGTTATAAGCAAATTCACGGGGTTGATTATGATGAAACCTTTTCTCCAGTCGCCATGCTTAAATCCGTCCAGATTATCTTAGCAATTGACGCATATGATGATTATGAGATATGGAAGATGGACGTCAAAACCGCCTTCTTTAACGTGATTTTGGAAGAAGCTGTGTAAATGACACAGCACGAGGGTTTTGTAGATCCAAACAATGCTGGGAACGTATGCAAGCTTAAGATATCCATTTATGGATTAAAGTAGGCAAGCAGAAATTGGAATCTGCGATTCGATGAAGCCATTAGCAAGTTTGGTTTTATCAAGAATCCAGATGAGTCTTGTGTTTACAAGAAGGTCAGTGGGAGTGACATCGCATTCCTTGTCTTATATGCCGATGACATATTACTCATTGGAAACAACATTCCAATGCTGGAGTCTGTCAAGACTTGGCTTGAAAAGTGTTTCTTAATGAAGGACTTGGGAGAGGCATAGTACATATTGGGTATTAAGATGTATAGGGATAGATTTAAGAGGATGATTGGATTGTGTTAAAGTGTTTAAATTTGATATGTTTCGCTTATGAAATTTTATATGTTTTCGCTTATTGGATCGATAACATTTAAAAAAAAACTTGATGAGCGAAAGAGAATAAGGAGACAGTTTGGTGCTAAGGGGTAGCGTTTAGCCAAGTAACGTACTATAAAATCTGTACACAAGCTCAAATGAAGAGGAATTACAATACATTAAAAAAAACCCAAAATGTAATTGTGAATAATAGCCAAACTTCTCCAGAGGCTGTCTAAACCTAGCAAGGTGCTATGGGGTAGGGCTTAGCTTAGCAACGTGCTATGGCGCGCTTGTCCTGCACAGAATTAATTTGAATATTAAATGCTCTTGGTGAGCCCCTGTCATGTATTGGTGTGTTATTTGTATGTATGAACTTGTATCCCCAAAATTTATACATCGCTACGCGATTCCCAAGACCTTTACAATTTGTTGGTCCATTATTTTGCAAATGTGGTTGATTTAATTCAGCTAGAGACAGAGATGAGAATCTAGGGTTCTTCATTCAATCCCCATTTTCTTGAGTTGTGATACCCCTATCTTATTGTCTCCTAATTTGTTGTCTGAATAATGAAGGGTTTCTAAATTTTTTTAATATGGAGTAAAAATGAAGGTCTTAATTGGATAATTAGGGTAAAAGCGCGTCAATTGTGAGCGGATTTGAGAAATTGTGGTGGAGCAACAATGACCGTGAATCAAGATCTTTTGAAACGGAGCTGTTTGAAAGTGATTGAGGCTGGACCTAAATTAGAGGAAATTAGGTAAGTTCACTGACTTTATAGTAGGGGATTAAATTTGATTCTTGGATTTGTGCATATTTTGAATTGGTGTTTACTTGAAAGTAATGAATTACAACTGTTATTTAGGATTTGTAACATTCATTTGATTAGCTAGTATTATTCAATTAAAGTTACACAAATGATAATATTATTTATAACAAATGAAAATATAAGTTACCTAATGGGCATTAATTTTGCAATTTAGAAGGACAAGTGACAATATATTTTATTTAAAAATGACAATATAAGACATATAATTGCCATTAAAGTTGGAGGACTTTAATATTAGTTAAATTATGGATTGGGATGCATATGGGTTGTTTTTATATATATATGGCTTGGTATGCATGTGATAGATTAACTGTTAAGGATGTGATATTGCATGATGTTAAATATAGATGTGAAATTGTTATGCATGATGCATGTTGATAACATGTTGTTAAATGACTGAGCTATTAAGTAAGGTTGAGGCAGTGATGGTAAGTTTAGAGGTTGCAGGAGTGGAAGGTGGTATAATGGATTTGAAAAACTTTAAGGAAGAGGAAGGGGCTATTAATATTGGTGAATTATGTCCATACGAAGGTGGAGATGAGATGGATGTGGATGGAGGTAATATGGTGAATCTAGACAGAGTTAAAATAGATCCGTCGAAAATGACCTGTTTTTTGCATGTATATACATGGAAAGAAGCTGATATGTAATATAATGCTTTTGGCAAGCAGGAAGGGTTTGGTGTGGTTCTTGGTCAGAGTGCATACATGGAAATGTGAGTGTGCATGATAGACACTTGAAGGAGGATTAGTGGAAAAAGAGTACCTAGGGAGTTGGAAGGGGAGCAGATTGCAACAAAGAAGTTGAAAAAATGTGGTTGCGGTGCTGGGATATATGCAAGTTTAAGGGAACATGGTAAGTGAGAGATTACAAGAGTGAAGTTGAAGCATAAACCCCATAAGGTATCACATCATCTTCAAAATCAATCTTGGTGACAAAATATAGGTTGGAAGAGTTGGAAAAAATGTCATATAGGAGGCAAAACTTCATTTTAGCGACGATATGGGGATGCCTACTGCTAAAATGCACAAGTGGTTGGCTAGTGAGAGGAATGGGATTAAGAATATGAACTTTACTAAGGAGGATGTGAATAATTTGATATCAATGGAGAAGAAGCTGTGATTGAATGATGGGGACAGCAATGCCATGATGAATTATTTCCAAATGATGCAAAAGAACAATAAGAATTTCTACCACATACATCGGTTGGATGCCAATGGGATATTACAAGATGGGTTTTGGGTGGATGCGCGCAGTAGAGCTACATATGAGGATTTCGGTGATGTTGTGTTTTTTGTATGACTTTTTTTTATAAATAAGTGATGAGTGTCATTTATGACACTATTTTATAGTCATGTTCCTTAGATTTTAGGTTAGTTCCTTTAGCATTTTAGTGCTTTTATTTATGTTTTTGGTATTTTGTGATTTATTTCCTTATTGTGTGTTTTTATAGGTTATTGAGTCATTTTGGATGATAAAAAGATGAATCATATAAAGGAGCCAATGTCAAGTGCAAATGAACATATGCTGAGTTCCTTCGGACGAACTTGAAGATTGATGCAAACGCAAAGGAACTTACTGTTAGCTCGAGATTTTTGTAGATTCATTGCAGCGTGATATTTGGTTACTTGAAGAATAATTCTTCAATTTTTACAGCTGGAAGGAAGATATATTTAATGAGAAGAAGATCCTATCATTTAGGAAAAGATTTGGCAAAAGATAGAATTTCCTAGATTTTATCTAACTACTTTCTTTATCTTAGAATTATCTTCCATAATTTTAGGGATTTTACTTTGGGAATAATTCTATCGTAACTCTATAAAACCCCAAAGATATTCAGCGTTCAAGGCATCCATTCTTCATTCATCTCTCATCTTTCACTTGTGCTCTCATTTAGAAGGAACTGCCCGCAGGAACTCCCTCCGTTTTTTTAAATGCAATAGTTTGACTTTTGCACTATTCACATATCTTGTTTGACTTAATTTTTTTTTTGTTATTATTAAATAAATAAATGTTAATATATAATATATCATTAGATTCGTCACTATGTGTACTTTCATAATATAATTTTGTTATAATTTTTCCTAATAAACAACTAAAGATATTAATGGTCAAAGTTATGACTTGGCAAATGTGCTGATCAAACTGATGCATTAAAAAAAATAAAGGGAGTAATTAGTATTTGAGACAAGTTAGTTTGGTTTCAATATACTTAGTTAATGTTTTGGAATATTCTTGAATTACTGTTTTGTTCACACGAATGATGATTTCTTATCAATAGGTGCGCAAGTATTTGTTTAGGTCTGATTTCTTTTGCTAATTAATACTACTAAGTCAGTAATTGCTTGGGAACATTAATAAAGTAGAAACCAATTTTAGAGGAGGACGTTCCATTCTATTAATTGAAAAGAAATTATTGATCAAGGATAAATCATGCAAGTTCTGAAATGTTGTGGTTGTCTTGGCTTGATATTTTCCTAATTCCTAATGTTATTATCAGGTTAAATTCCTTACTCATAGTACAAAGGTTATTTGTTGGTTAGAGTTATGGTAGGTCGTACTGGAACTAACTATTAATAAGGGAAAACAGAGGAACTGGTTCCATAATTCAAGTTGTTCCTTGAATATTAATTAATGTGTCAATGATTTTACGAAGTTAATTACATGGCTAGAATCTGATTATCTAGCGAGTATTTTCTCCATTGGTTTTTTGTTGTTTAATTAAAACTCTTTTTATTTATTGTTCCTTTAGTTGTTTTAGATTTGGTTTTTTTTCACCATATACCCCTTACTTTTTTGTTTATTCACCATATATCCCTGAAATTTTTTAAATTTATCATATACCCCCGAGTTTTCACAAAATACACCTGCAGACACCTGATCGTGTCTCCCCATAAAAACCAAACCCAGTGATGAGTACCTTTCACATTTTTTATTAATGAGTTCGGTAAAGAGTTGAAGAGTCTCGCGAAGTTTCCTCAAGCCTTGACCATATTATTAACCTTACCTAAAAATGTTTCAATCCAAACATTCATTTCATGTCCTTAAAATCATTCATTTCTTGTCCAACCCATAAAAACGTCCAATCCAGATTGTGTTGGTCCATAATCTCGGTCCAAATATTTCTTAGATGGGTGGGTCTTGAAAAGAGCTTTCCAGTGATATATTATAAGCCCAAATCCGACTTAAAACGAATAAGTTATGGTCAAAATACTAAACCGAGCCCAAACCGAGCCTAGGTCCACCTTAGCTACGACCCAATGATTATATGGAGCCCAATTATCTTATTTAGGCCCTATATGATCATATTTCCAATTGTAAATCAGTTAGGAACTTCTAGAACCCTCTAGAAGGTTTTAATCTATCCTTTCCGAAAAGATAAAGATTAAAGAAGTTCGAGATTGAATAAAACTTCTCATAAAATAATGCTCGTTCTATTCGAATACGAAGACGTTCGGATATTTTCAGCAAAGAAAATTCTATTAGAAATCAAAATCCCTACGGCTTTGCTATCTTTTAGAACAAGCGCGCAACGCCAGGTTCATCACACAACGACAGTCCTAACGCAGAGCGACAAAACTCAGCGCGACGCGAAAATCCTGTCGCGTCGCGTCAAAAGTCGTTCTATTTTTTTTAGAACTTCTTATCTTTTCTAATCGTCCATACTCTATCTTTTTCCTGTAAAAAGAGGTCATTTTCCCCGTTTTCAAATAAGTAACAAATAACATCAATAATTACCATCAATATCCATCATAATTCTCGAAGTTCTTAAACACCCATGTTCTTAGCCTTTGCCTAAACACATCCATGATACTCTCCCAAATCAGTCACAATACCTCCTTTACGAGATTCGAATACTCCAATCCATACTCAACATTGCCTTCGACCTCAGCGTGCAGTGAAAGGTTGATAATTCTAAGGGTTTGGTCCCAAATCTATATTTCAATTCATATTTGATTTATTTACTTTATTGATTTACCTTTCTTGAAGTTTACTAACGTGGTTATTGTTTTAATAGCAAGAAGGTTGAGGCATCAAAGTGAGAAATTTAATCGCCCTTATTATTATTCTTTGATTTTGGAGTAGAAATCATGTTTAGGATGTTATGTTTATTCCTAGTATCGTGTTTAGAATGTTATTATGATTTCTAGTATCATGTTTAGGATAATGCTTTGATTTCGTTATTAGTGACATGCTAGGATTTGTTATTAATCCATTTAGAATCTATAGGGAATTTTTCTACTTATCTTTGAGCCTTAGTGTGGGTCATGCTTTTAAGCATGGCGGTGCTCTAAGGGAAAAAAGATAGAGATAAAAGAGTCGCCAACAAGTTTTAGGAACTTGTAAACCGTTCACGGGTGTGAAGGTTACACCCCATTCACGATCACGGTGATTGCTAACTCCATAGTGGTCCGGAACCATGACTCAATATTCGAGAATGATGGTACGAATCCAACCTAAAAGATATTGAATCCGCCCTAAATAGGCCTTTACTAAATTTTTATGATATTTATGTGCGCTCTTCGATCAACATACATACGTCAAGTTTATCCTAAACCTGTTTAATCTACGTTGGTTGATTATTAATGTACAATCAAACCTAATATTGGTGATCACTTGAATTAAAATCATATTAGCCTAAATTCAATTATTAATTATCTTATTAGGCGTGATTTCAAATACAAATTCCCTATAAACATGCAAAAGGGGCGTGATCAAGCAATAACAATAAATCATGAATAATCAAGCGGGAAACATATGATTAATATAACAATCATCATCATAACATCATCAAAACATCATTAATAGTAAGATCCTAGGCATGATACTAAACGAATTAATAACAAATCCTAGCATGTCACTAGCTAATAATCAAATCAAAGCATTATCCTAAACATGATACTAGAAATTATAATAAGCATCTTGAACATGAGACTAGGAATTAACATAACATCCTAAACATGATTTCTAATCCAAAATCAAAAAATAATAATGAGGGTGATTGAATTACTCACTTTGATGGCTCAACCTTCTTGCTATTAAAACAATACACACGTTAGTAAACTTCAAGAAAGTTAAATCAATAAAGTAAATAAATCAAATATGAATTGAAATATAGATTTGGGACCAAACCCTCAGAAAATATAAACCTTTCATGTCGAGTTTGAAGTCAACGTTAAGTATGGTTTGGATTATTTGAATCTTGCGAATGAGGGAGAGTATTAAGGATGTGTTTAGGCTAAGAACATGGGTGTTATGAATGATGATAATTGGATCTAGGTGGTTATAACTTATGATTGATGGTTCTAGATGATTTGAAAACGGGGAAAACGACCTCTATTTATAAGGAGAAAAGAGAGTCGGACGATCAGAATAGATTAGAATTTGGAACGGAATAAAACAGGTTTCATCGCGGGGCGATAGAAGTATCGCGGCACGATAGGACTATCGCGGCGCGTTAGCTCTGTCGTCCTGTGATGATTTTGAAGATATCAAATTTGTGTGGATTTTGATTTCTAATAGAGTTAGATCATCAAAATACATTGGGAAGTCTTTGAATTTGATCGGGATAGGGACTATTAAAAAGAAGTTTTACTCGGGTTTGAATTCTTTTGATCTTTATCTTTTCGAAAAGGATAAATTAGAACCTTCCAGAGGATCCTAGAAGCTCCCAAGGAATCCTAATGAATTTAGGATTGGTAATAAGGTATTTGGACCCTCACATGATCATTGGGTCGTAAATAAGGTGGACCTAGGATCGGTTTGGGCTTGGTTAGTTTTTTTGCCATAACTTGTTCGTTTTAAGTTGGATTTGGGCTTATAATATATCATTGGATATCTCTTTTTAAGGCCCGCCCAACTAAGTAATAATTGGACTAGGATTATGGACTAAAACAATCTGTTTTTGACGTTTTTATGACTTGGACACGAAATGAATTATTTTGGGTTTAAAGGCACGAAATGAATGGTTTTGGATTAAAACATTTTAGGTTAGGTTAGAAATATGGTCAAGTCTTAAGGAAACTTCACGAGACTCTTCAACTCTTTACCGAACACGTTAATCAAAGACGTGAAAGGTACTCATCACTAGATTTAGTTTTTGGGGAGACAATATCAGGTGTCTACAGAAGTCCCCACTATGACTGAGTTTAGCGAAACGTAAGTTTCAAAAAAGATCATTGCCTTGGTAAGCTATTGCCTCATCAACTAGCTGATGAGTATTAATTCAAGTACCACCAAATCCACATTCTACCCCACCTTCGAGACTCGTTGTTGGACAAGTCCCGAAACTGATTTTAAGTTGAGCTCATTCTTCAAAGAGGAGTTAAAAAAGTAAAAGTAGATAAAAAGGGATGGACGGAGAATGATTCAGAACGTTCTGCGATCCTAAATCATCATTTTTAACGTCGATACCTGCAGAAAGCGTCATTTCTACAAATAAAGGAGTTAGGGAAAGAAACGTGTTTTTGGGATTGCCGAGCACACGTCTCTGGGTGACATCAAATCAAAGTTTGTTTTGTTTGACAACCTCCACATTCTCAGGGAGCATTGTCAAAGACCGCCTTGCTTTGTGCTATCTTCTCAAATTAGGTGACAAACTCCACATTCAGGGAGTGCTGTGATGTCCACTCGTCTCTGAACAAAAGAGCTTTGACAAAAATATCCACACGTCTCTGAACAAGAGCTTACTCAAGGAATGTTCACTCATCGCCGAACAAAAGAACTTAGAATGAAATGTCACTCGTCTCTGAACAAGGGAGCTTTTGAATGAAACGTTCACTTGTCTCTGAACAAGGGAGCTTTGGAAGAGATTGCCCACGCGTCTCTGAATAAAAGAGCTTTGAAAAGGATGCTCACGCATCTCTAAGCAAAAGAGCTTTGAAAAGGAATGTCCACGCGTCTCTCAATTAAGAGCTTTTAATGGTGAGAGTGTCCGATTGGCTGCGAACAGAAGCTTCAAAGAATTGCTTTTGGAATGGCGAGCTTGTTCAATTGGTTGCGAACAGGAGCTTTAAAGTATCAGTGACGAATGGTAAAATAGTTTGATTGACTCCGAACAAAAGCTTCGATGAATTGTTGTATCCTGTTTCAAAAGGACTTTGCTAGTGGTTTTCTTGGGGTTGACCCAAGACTTGGTGTACTCGACTCATTGTGGGTAGTTGGCTTGAGGTTGACTTAAGGCTTGGTGTTACTCGACTCATTGTGTGACTCAATGTGCTCAAATCGACACGATGTGTGCAAACACAACTTAACGTGATATGACTTGATACGTATGCCGTGCATACGACTCGTGTGTGTAAACTCAACACGATGTGGTGACATGACTCAATGTGCATGACTCGTGTGCATAGACTCAATGTGCATAGACTCAACTCAATGTGACTCGAAAATGCAAAAAAAGCAAAAAATTTCCTTCATTTGTTTGGAGGGTACCAACTTTCTCCCAAAAAGAAAGACGTGAAAAAAGGATGAAATGTAAGGTGTTGGTGAAAAACAAAGTTTTTAAACTTCCCCAAAAGGAAAAGAGATAAAAAGAATGAAGCGAGTAATGATGCATGTTGAATGAGCTCAACCAAGTGTATGTGTTAATCATTGTATCTCATGGTGCAAGGATTGTAGCATCCTAGACTATCTTAGTTGATGATTCAATAATGAAAGCATTTGGATAACTTAGGCTCGAAGGCTAACTACTTCATTTTTGTGATGCGATGATGTTTATGATAAGGGCTGATTCTAAAATGAGAAGGCATGCTATAGAGTTATATCAAGATTTCATGACAAAGGGTTCCTAAAGGGAAGGATTATTTGGCTAGGTATCGTGATGTGTGTGAGAGTGACGCTAAGGTTAGGCTGCAAAGGTTAAGGGTGTGGAAAAATATTTCAAGAAGAGCAAATGATGGTGACTCTTAGGCTGGGTAGGCTAATGAAGTAGGGATCAAGCCCCCAAGTCTAGCTCTAAATGGATAGGGATGAGCATTGGATATCCCTTGATATGATCATGATGTGAATATGAGTTAATGCATTTTTATTACGGTCGCACCCCAATGTGAGGTGCCTACGTATCCGTTAGGAATCAGGACGAACCTCACGCAAGTGTGTGTACATCTCAAAGAGATATTTTCAATGGTTGTAACGGGATTAGGCTAAAGGTTGAAGACGAAGGGATAAAGGCTCAAGACCCAAAATAAGCCCCTAAGGTGTACAACCTTACATTTAAATCTTGGTATTTGTATGCTTGAGACTTTTCACTTTTGAATTTGTTACTATTTTTGTATTAGAAATTTGCATTTGAATCTTATTTGAATAAGTGTGGGCAATCCCGATCATGCGGTCTATCACTCCTTTGGCATTCATGTTTCTCAGGTACGGTGCCGAGCACTCGATAAGAGACACAACCCGAGACATGTTTATATCAAAGACATTGGAACACTTGCCCTTTTGCATACTTTTATTGCTTTCTGAACTTTTGAAATTTTCAGACTTTGGTAAAAATCACTCAAACTTTTGCTTTGAAAATTACATAAGTTGCACACCATCCCATCCCAAGGTTAGGTAGATGTGGGTTCAATAAATGAAGGTCTATCGTTAGACGAGGCTCAAAGTGGTTTATTAAGAAAGGATCATGTAATTGAAAGGGTGAAGGTGATATAATGTGGCTGATGAGTGCCATTTATGGCACTCAAATAGCATTATTTTGGGATGATTTTAGTAGCTTTTATAGCTTTCTTTATGCCTTTTTCCTTAGTTTTAATCTTATATTCTCTAGTTGATCATATTCTAGTTATCTTTCCCTTTTTCTTGTATTTTCGAAGTTTTTATCGTCTTTTCCTTTTTACTTGGTTGCTTTTCTTTATTTTCAAGAGAAAGGTGGAGTCCAAGGCCCTTTATGGTGATTCCTTGCGTTAGAACATGCTTTAAGTGCAAGGTAGATGCTCTCTTATGGCTCACAAAGCAAGGGATGGCTTACTTCAAGACTTGATGCTTGCGCCCTCATGCTGCGCTCTCATGAAAGTATGGTGTTGAACCCACCGTAAACTCATTTTGGGACTGTCATCCCCAATGACGATCAAGAGGAGCGCACCTCTTGCATTGATGGACGCACGGAGGAGATTCCCTGCTCTAAGGGGCCCGGGCGCGCAGGCTTGTGGTGCGGGCGCGCAACCCTCTCGCGCTAGCGCGCCACCTGAGTTCCCAGTTCCGTACCCTTTTCTTCGCGGCCGCGCATTCCGGAGTGAGGGCGTGCCTGTACGGGTTTCTTTTGGACGTCCACTTTATTTTCCCTTACTTAGTTATTCTAGAAGGAGAATTATTCATTGAATTCATTAGAGAGGCTAGAGAGAGAAGTTTTGGAGTTAGTTTGGGGAGCTTTTAGATTTTAGAGAGAGAAACACTTGGATTTTGATTTGTACTTCAACAATTGCTTCAATCAAGTTTAGATTTCCTTCAATCAATGATAATTATTTAGATTTTCTTCCTTTAATTCCTCTCCATTGCTTGATTTTGCTTTTGATTCATGAATGATTTCTTGATTTGTTGATCTTTTGGTTAGTGGTTTGATTGATTTGAATTTTACTTGATTTAGTTTAAGATGATGATGTTTGTGATTTACTTAGTTTTGTTCTTCAATTTCACTATGCTTAGTGAGTAGACTCCTTGCTAGGAAGATGGTGAAACATGCATGAATGGTGGATTATTGCTAATTGATGGATTTTAATTGATTGAATGTTGTGATTAAATTGGTTGATAAAATTGTGCATGTGGTTGAATTGTTAAGGAGTGATCAACCTTGATTTTCAAGCTAGATTGCATTGTGATTTCTAATGACATGAACCATTGATTTAGGGATTGCAATTATTGATTGAATTTGATTTGTGATTCTTCTTCCTAGTCATTCATAGAGGAAACCTAGTTTGACTTCTAGGAGATAACCTTTTGAGTTCTCTTGATTGCAATTACTATCCTCCTTTACATCATTTGGTTGATTGATTTCCCCTTAATTGGCATAACCATCATGATTGTATGTGGATACTAATCCCTAGTGCTTTTGATATTGATTTTCAGACGATATTTGCTTTGGTTTGATTAGCCCTCTTGACTACACATTCATACACTCTTCGGAAAAACACATAGACTATAATGATTGACCCCCTCATTCCTCGTTGTTCGACCCTTAACTTACCCTATACTTAGTTTAGGATTGGTTGAGTGTTATAAATTTTGTTTATAAGGTTTTTAGCATTTAACGACATGCTTAGACACCTCCTATCAAATTGGCGTTGTTGCCGGGGAATGGCGTAGTTGTTTGCTATAGTTGCTTAGACACCTCCTATCAAAATGTTTTGAAGATGTGCCACTCGGATCCTAGTGGAGGTCATATGGGTGTTTCTAAAACCGCTTCTAAGATTCTCCAATGTGGTTTATGGTGGCCGCATCTCTTCAAGGATACATGGGGTTTTGTCAAGACATGTGACCGATGTCAACGAACTGGAAACATCTCAAAGAGGAATGAAAAGCCTCAACAACGAACCTATCCTTGAGTTAGAGGTGTTTGATTTGTGGGGAAATGACTTCATGGGACCATTTCCTTCATCTTATGGGAATCTATACATTCTTGTAGCGGTGGATTATGTGTCAAAATGGGTTGAAGACATTGCCTCCCCAACAAATGACCACAAGGTGGTAATGAAATTGTTCAAGAAGATCATATTCCCAAGGTTTGGCGTTCCTAAGGCGGTGATCAGTGATAATGGTTCACATTTTTTGCACAATGCCTTTCAAAGGATGTTGAAGAAGCATGGAGTCTATCAACGCTTTGGTCTTCCATATCATCCTCAAACTAGTGGACAAGTTGAGGTGTCTAATCGTCAAATAAAATTAATTCTTGAATAGGCGGTTGCTATGAATAGGAAAGATTGGTCGGATAAGCTTGATAATGCTTTATGGGCCTATAGAATGGCTTTTAAGACTCCTATTGGCACCACTCCTTACCGCTTAGTTTATGGCAAATCTTGTCACCTTCCGGTAGAGTTTGAGCATCGTTCTCATTGGGCTATTAAGAAGATCAACTTCGATTTGGCCAGTGCGGGAGAACAACGGTGGCTTAACGACCTTCATGAGTTAGAAGAGCTTCGCTTGGATGCCTACGATTGTGCTAGCATTTACAAATCCCGGTCAAAGGAGGTGCATGACAAGCTCATTGAGAAGAAAGAATTTAACGTCGGTGACAAAGTTCACCTCTATAATTCAAAGATGAAATTATTCCCTGGGAAACCTATGTCTCGTTGGAGCGGACCATTCATTGTTCAAGAGGTTTTCTCTTATGGAGTTGTAGAAATTGTTCCTTTGGATTCCTTAAGTTCATTCAAAGTCAATGGCCATAGACTTAAACGCTATTACGATGGAGTTTTTGTCGGCCTTGTTCACAAGATGTCTCTCTATCATCCACTTTGAAAGTGTGGAGAACGTCAAGCTAATGACGTTAAACGAGCGCTTTATGGGAGGCAACCCGAATTTCTAACCTTCTATCTCATTTTTCTTTGATATTTGTTTATTTTTCTTCCTTGGTGTTTTTCGTTTAATTGATTTCCTTCTTATTTTCTTGATTTTAGGACTTCCGGGTTGAAGAAAGTTTGATTTACAACAATCTTAGTGCCATTTTTGAGATTGGAAAGTTTGTATACTTAGTTTGAAGATTGGAGTCGGAATTGAATCTTGGTGGGTACATAATGGCGCTCTCATGAATTAGGGATGTTGAACCCACCGTTAAGTAGCTACGAAACTGCCATGTTTAGTGGGTTCAAAAATCCCGGGATGAGCTAGATCCTTGTACCCACCGATGCACCCACGAGCTGCTTGCACTGGTGCGACCCAGTTTACGCGGGCGCGCAGAGTTGCTATTTGCGCCCTTAAGTCGTGCATCCTTTCTTTTCTTTCACTCTTTATCTCTCTTATTTATTCCTCTATTCTTACTTCACTTAATTTCATGATTTTTATTGCTTCATTTTATCACATCATCACTCTTAATCACTAACTCTTTTAGTCTACAATCCCATAATCCCCAAATTCATGTTCTATTTTCGATTTCTCTTTCCTAAATTTGGGATTTTTGGGTACTTTAGTTTGAGGGTTTGGAACTTACATTTGGAGTCTATACTTGTTATTTTACATCATTATTTCACTTCACTAAGGGTTTCCTAATCACTTAAGGTATGATTTCTATGATTATTTATTTCTTTTGCTCTACCTTTTACTTAGAAATCCTTAATTTATTCTTTAATTGTGGTTCCATTTTGTTTGTTTTATTACCCTCTACTTTGTGTGTATGATGACTATTGATGATTGTTTAAAGCTTTATTATCATGATTTTGCTTGATTGTTTGCAATTTTGGTACTACCGTTGTTGGTCATTTTTTTTTTCTTTGAGTATGATTAGTTGTTCTATTTCTCACTTCACCTTTGATTGGAAAATTGTTGCTCTTAGAATTGTGCTTGATGATTCATAACTTCTTGCCATTGTTAATTGATTGAATGAGTCTCTATATTTTTTGTGCTTAAACTTGCTCATTTCATCTTTGCTCTTGGCTATTGGTTATTACTAGTTCTTCAATGATATTCTTTGAGCCACATCCCATTGATTTGAACTCTTGAATTTTCGTGTTGTAGATGGCACCACTCCGTTGTCCTAAGAGAGCCCGTGGTTCACTTAGTGCCTCTTCTAGAGTGGTTGTACCACCTCCCTCACATGTTAGTGAGACCTATGGGATTGAATTCACAAAGCAAGAGCATTAGGATAACTTTGTACGACTCTCTTCAAGGAAGCTACTTTCAACACAGTTTTATGATGCTTCAACCACAACCAAGATTGAAATTGATGAGGACGTTCGGTGGTTGGCTAGAAACTTTGGCTTAGAAGATTTCATTAGTCTAAATGCCCCTACCTATGCCCGATTGACCTTCTAGTTCCTTTCCTCACTTTAGATTCATGAAACCGAAGAGAATGGCGTCACCATTCGAACTCTCTCCTTTCAAATCTTCAACAATGACCATGTGGTTCCGGTTTCTTTCATCAATGAGATATTCAAGTTCCCTTCTTCGGTGGATGATAAGGAGTATATCTATCCGGTTTTCAACCCATTGCAAAGCGATCATGGTTATAAGGAGCAACGACGATGGAGGCATATTTCGGTTGAGGATCGTTATAGACCTCAATATTCAAAGGCGGCCTCCATCATTCACCCCGCTTTGAGATATTTCAATCGCTTGCTTACATATGCCTTCTTCTCCAAGGAGTCTCTTAGTGTTATATCTCGTGAGGTGTTAAGTTGGCTATGGTTGGCGGACCGACCTTTTGGTGAGATCGAGGTCATTGATTTTGGGCAACACTTGCTAGATCGCTTCATCGATATTCGTGATGGTGTTTTTCTTTCCAGGAGCATACAACTTAGTGGTTTGATCACGATTATTATTGCTCTCTCTCTTAACAAGAAATACGATCCCATGCTTGTTGCCCTTGAACCTATTCGTGATCGTCGTGAGAAGACCTCTTCCCATCTACTTAATGAGTATGCTTTGATAAACAAAAAATTCTTAGAGCGTACTTCGAAGAGCGATGTTTATATTTTGGAAGGTTTTGAGGACGACCGATAAGTTCATTATTCCACACCCAGAAGCTACCGCTTGTCGCTTGAATACTTCTCTTCCTTGGCGACCTCCTAAGTTGTCGTTGATCCGCCTCTCAAAAGATCTCCTCTAAGAAAATTTTCGTCACAATCTGGATTCTCCTAATCCTACTTAATTTCAAGCTTTGCCCTTGAGATCTCGGGGAGGTACTCCTACTCTTTCTTCCTCTTCTTCTTCCCCTTCCCAACTTGACTTGCATAGTTTACATGCCAAGATTAACTCTATCACTAATGTCTTGTCCTCTACTCTTGGACATGATTTTGTTCTTGGCTATGATTATCATGCCCGTCAGGTTTATGATTTTCTTGTTAGGAGAGGTGAGATTCAACCCTAATTGAACTACCTTTATCTCCCGGTCCAACAAGGACCTATTCCTCAATGGGTTCCCTTTAATCCCGACCATGGACCATCTCTTTGTTATCCATATTGGGAGGGGCCTCACTTGTCTCCAAATGCTATTTGTGGGACCACCCCAACTACTTATGACTACAAGCGGCCCGGGGGATGCGACTTTGACTATGACCCATTCAACCCTAAGCCCTTCCCTAACCCCAAGACCTTTCGTAGGTGGGGGCTTTTTGGTGAACCTATTTTGTATGATTGGTCACATTTCTTTGAGGAGGAAAGAGCTAGGAGGAGAGAGTAGTTTGAGGGGCAAGGCACCGATGGAGGCGGGTGCTTCTATGAGCTCTAGTCGTGTATTTTCGGAGACCGATAAGGGGAGTACCTATTCTACCCCTTACCATAGTGCCGAGTGATTCCTTCTTAGCTAACCCCCCTTACTTGCTTGTTTTACTTTGGTACTACTTATTACGCCTACTTGATGTTAAGGTTTAAGCTTGGGGGGGGGGGTAGCTTATTACAAGATTGGGGACTATTTACTTGTTTAGATGTGCTTCACTCCTTTTCCTTTTGCTTTTATGGTTCACTTTGGCTACTTTTATGAGCTCTTGATTGGTTGGTGATTGTTTGATGGTTGGTTGGTTGATGATGTTGTTTCTTGTTGTTGAGTTCTACTATCCCATTGAATCCCATTAATAATAATCCCTTTAGATCCAAATTTGTTTAGTAGAGCATTGCGTGTTTTCTTCCTTCTATTCTCCTATTTATCTTATTTTTCTTAAAGTTACTAACTTTCTATTTTGTGTACTTCCTCTTTCTCTTTCTCTTTTTCTTTGTAAGAGCATATGTCACATGGAAATGGTGCGAGTTTTGTTGTCACATTTGTTCTTTTCGCTCGGGATCGCTCGGTGAGACCTTTCTTTTTTCTTCCCTCTTTTCTCCTTTTACCTTTCTTGTGTGCATAGTTTAGCTCTAGATTAGGAGAAGTTGAACGATTCAAGGTTGTTTGCTATTAGCACCTTGAGGGTGTTTGGGGCCATTGGCATTGTTGTCAAATGGTCATTGTTTGTTGGTTGGGATTTATTTGTTTTAGCTTACATCTTTTACCTTCTACTTCTCTCTTTTTCATTTCTTTTCTTCTCATTTTCCTTTTCTTTTGAATTTATATTTCATTTTACAATACAAAAACATTTTCATTTGAGGCAAAGTTTTGTTTGTATCTTGTATTTGCTTTCGCTTTCAACTTAGCAGCTTTTCGGACTTTCATTTATGGATATTACCCTTCCTAAATGATAATGGTTTGTACGGTTTGAGAGTATGTTCGGTTGATTATAGGATCGGGTATGATAAGGTAGTTTGTTAAGAACTTTCCGAACCTTAAAGCCCTAATCTACTTGTTTGTGGTAAGACGGTGTTGCTTCCTCTAGTGAATTTGAAGCCGAGAGTTAATTTTTGCCACATCCTTGTGAGGTCTCCCTTTTCTAGCCTTCTACCTAGCTTGTGTGAGTGGCATGGATCCTTGACTACTGCTTTCTCTTATCTAGAATTTGACTTTTATCTCCCAAGATCGTGACCGAACCATTTGGGAAGGATAAAGGCATCTTTTCGAGTTGGTTATTTTTCATCCTTCTAGATTTAGTTTCTACATTATTAATTTTGGGTTTACATTTGCCTCCTTGCTTCCATTTGAGCCTTATACCTTCTTTTCAAGCCATATTACTAGCTTTCTAGCCATTTGTTTCATTTTTATCTCCATTCTTGGTTTTTATGAAGCATATGGTCTGTCGTATGTTGGTGCTTATGGTGAATAGGTGTGGATATTTGGTTCTTTTACTAAGCAAGCATGTGTTGTTCATAGTTTGTGAATAAAGGCAAACCTAGTTGAAAAAACCCTCCATAGTAAAAAGAGGCGTGGACAAAACAATAAAATAAAGAGCAAATGCTAATTTCTTCCTTTAAAAAAATAAAAATAAATAAATAAATAAATTTTATTATGGTTGTGACTTCCCTAGTTTTACAAGCATTGAGGACAATGCTTTCTTCAAGCTTGGGGGAAGCGTTCCTACGCTATTTATGTATAGTTTTGTGATGTGGCGTTGAATAAGCTTGGGGGGGATGTTGGTATTTTTATTTTTATTTTTGAATTTTGGATGATACCTTGGTTATGGTACTAAGAACTGGCCATTCTTTTCTTCACAATTTAGGTATACCACCAAATTTCAAATTTTTTAGCCTACCATTATCACTTCTCGCCCTTACGTTACAACCTTCAAAGCCCTTTTGACCCTTATGGTTAAGTCACAAGTCGATGGAGGAAGATAGGAGTCAAGCCTATGGAGCGAGTTTGCATAGTCAAGATGTCGGGTAGCCATAAATCTTTTCTTTTCCGATTCCTTCGAGGAATCATTGAGATGCTCACTTGAGGTGGATTTGAAACTAGTAGGGAGAACGCGGTAAGATTGTTTGGGATGAAGGTGAATTGTGTTTTGTTAAGTTCTCTATGCTTAGCATATTTGATGTTTCAATCAACTTTGGATATCTTTGAACGAGGGGCAACCCCTTGTTTGTTTAGAAAGTTTTATATCTATTTGTGTTTGTCTTTTCGCGAAGGTCCATTTCGAAAGCATTTGTGTTCCTTTTATTTTTGGTTCCATTTTCCTTTTATACTTTGCCTCGTTTTATCTTGAGAGTTATGGGTTAAGCTCTTTGGAAACCCTTATGAGACCTCACTCGTCCTCATTGGCGACTTTGGGGTTTTAAGGGCTTGTTGTAGCTAAAAACAACCGTGATTCCTACGTTAGTGAGTCTTAGTGTATATTCTTGTTTCCTTTCTTTCCTTTTTCTTATTTGAATAAGTCTTTCATCCTACTCCTACTTGCTTTTGTTTTTGCTCGAGGACGAGCAAAAGTTTATCTTGGGGGAGTTTGATTGATGGCACTCAAATAACATTATTTTGGGATGATTTTAGTTGCTTTCATAGCTTTCTTTATGCCTTTTTCCTTAGTTTTAATCTTTTATTCTAATTAAAAGCTTGTTCTTTGTCAAAATTATCTTTAAGTTGATCTTGATCTCTTTTTCCTTCTTCAATAATTCATATACTTTATGAGATTTACTTGAGATTTGAGAAAAATTTGAGAAAAAATTGAAGGAGGGATGAGTACAGTAGCGGCTAGAAGAGTAAGTGGCTAGTAGAAATTCTAGAAACTACTTACGGAGGAGGAGGAGTGAATTACCTTTCTTTTTTTTCATTGTATAAATTTTTTTTTTATATGCCACGTTTTTTTTATACTATTCTTATAAATTTTTATATAATAATTTAATAATAAAATATTATCGAGTTGCTCGTGAGATTATCGAGTCGGGTTATACCTTGCTCGATTCATTAAGGTTTCGAGTCAAGTCGAGCCAACTCGAGTCGAGTTTTGACCGAGCGTTGACCGAGTCGATTTCGAGTTGCTCGCGAACTGCTCAACTCAATTAGCACAGCTAGTAAATACTCTTATCCCTTTAATATTATTATGCGTTTATGTTTAATATGCAATAAGTCGTATTAATTATATTATACATGGGTCCGGGGCGGGTTTTGGTTTCCACACGGTGTTTGGAACACCATAAAACTTTACAACAGGTTCAAATGCTACCATCATCTTCTCATAGCGAATTACTTCTGTAATCTTTGACATACCATGATATGAAACTTTTACCCTAGTATGCTTGTGATATACATCTTAACGCCATCTATCCAATATGTACTTGGTAGGCACGTTAGATATTTGTTGCACTTCTAGAGCGCTAATATAATGACTGCACAAGATCTCATTGCATTAAAACAACTTGCATTTGCATTCAAACTCTTCACTTTCAGTATGTATAGTACGTCACACGGTAAAACTACCACTTTTTGATAGGCTTCTCCTTCTTGTCCTGATCAATGTAAACATAAACTCTATCTTTAATTAGGTGTTCAAAGTACCCCTTTGCTATCTCTTTTACACTGCTACAATTGCAATACATCAGCCTTTTGCACTCCTGTTGGACCTCCACAAACCTAGCAATAGTGTATAAATTCCTAAAAGTCTCTTCAATCTTAAAATCGGTGACTAAACCACGTAGTTACATTGCTGAATTACCATCTGCCAACCTCTTTGATTATATGCGTTGTTCCATATCCTTCACATATTTCTCAGCACAACCACATAGTCCGGTATTCTTATCAAGGATTCATTAAAAAGATTATAGTTGCTTCTAGAGTGGCCTTCATTCCTAACCAGAACATGAGCTTTATCACAGCTAGAATACATATTTCCCTCTCTGCATATAGAATAGCCAAACACATATTACTTTCAACTTTGTAGTTTGCTATAAAATTCTTCCACCTAAACTCAAACTCTTCCATACATATACTATCATAAATTATATTTTTTAAATTTTCTTTAAATTCTGCATATCCTTTAATGCTTTTCGCATAGCTGGATCTTGATAACTCAATATAGAGCCATGGGGGAATTCTTCCAACCATATCAACCCTAGTCGAGAACACTAACCTAATAACATATATAAATAAATAAATAACACCAAACCATTCAAATATATACCTTACACAACATAAAATGATACTAACACCTAAATGATTAACACCCACTTGAAGGTTTTAGTGTTTTCGCGGGAAATTAAGGCACATCCAAGCAATGTTGTCTGCCCATGATGGTTAACACTGACGAAATTGGCAAACGGCAAGTTGTATTTATTCATCAAGAAGGTCACATCAAAACACACAACATCACCGAAATCCTAATAAGTTGCTCTACTACGTGCATCGACCCATAAAAAATCTTGACATACCCCTTTCAAATCCAACTGATGCATGTGAAAGAAATTCTTGTTGTTCCTTGCATCATTTGAAAAAACTTCATCGTTGCATTTGTGTCACCATCTTTAAATTTCAACTTCTTCTCTCTCGCCCTCATGTTATGCAAATCCTTTTTAGTAAATGGCATATTATCTACCCCATTTCTTTCACTAGCCATCCAGTTATGCATTGTGGTTGTACTCAAACCAATATCATCACCAAAGTCAAGCTTTCGCCCAACTCAACCATCCTATAAATCAAAACAAGCATCGATTTTAAAGGGGTTGGAGTATGGTTAGTATATATGCTTTAACTCAACTTTCTTCAATTCTCATTTTCCATTCCTTAACAACCTACCATAAACCTTAGCTCCACAACCACACTTTTTTTACTTTTTAGTTGCTACAGGTTCCCCTTCCAACTCCTTCGCAATTCTTTTCCCACCCACCTTACTTCTAGTATCTGGTTTGTCTGAACACTCACATTTCCATGTCGTGGCACGTTTCACCTTACATCCGTTCACAATATTATAGGCACTTTGTGCAAGCACCACCCAACCTTTCTTGCTTCCCGTATGCAATAAGAAAATATATCTGCTTCTTACTAGGTTTAAAATATCATTCCAACTTCAAGAGAATCAACCCTAATACAGTCCATGTTCTACATATTAATTATTAGTAGCTTCATCACTCATGTCTTACTCTTTTAGAGTGCAATATCCTCCACCATCACTAGTCCCCTCAACATGATACTCCGGCTCAACTTCCACCAATTCTGCTTCACTCTGCTCCTCATTCTCCAAATATTCTACATCACCCTCCTCCTGCCAGCTAGCTAAAGGAACTACATCCTCTGTCGTTTAACCTATAGCCACTAGACAGTATGCATATTTTAATTTCTATTTTATCCAACTTTACAACATTATCCAAACTTTCCAAACAATCATCAAATTTACCCAAAAATCATACACATTCAAGTAATTAAACAAAATTTCACTCACATTCAATAAATTTGCAATAGCACAAGCATTATCTAAAACAAAACTACATATTACACATTGTCCAAATTAACACATTCAACTAATACACCCAAACTTCATACACATTTAACTGATTAAATTTGTAACACATTCTATAAATTCAATAATACAAACACTTTCAATTAATTAACACAATTGTTCAAATTTTGAGAAATTACACACATATTTCCCAAATTAAACCTTAAAAGTGTCGTAAAACCAAACACAACAATGTCTACAAAGCTCTAATCGTGCCTAAAATTATTCCAACCCTATTGTCTACAATAACGAGGATTACAGAACACATAAGATAAGAGAACTTACTTTGATTTTGAGAAGACCTGGGCCTTTCACCGGACAAAATGAGAAGAAGACCGACTTTCACTTGAGCTCAGCGTGATACTACCAAAATTAAATACTGAAGAACCGTTCATCCAAAAAGGGAGTCATAGCTGCAACAACAAATTTAAACACACAAACTTTGTACAAAATACACAATACATGTTAACGTATAATCTTACACAAGGTTATTTATGCGGACCCCACTTTTATGTTTTTATTCTCGTGTTGTGGTTGATGAGGGGGCGCAGCTAGCACGCGTTGCTGGGATCAGAATTACCCTAAGTAGTAATTTAACAACTAGTTAAAGTCTCGGGTAATGCACGAGTTTTACTAAATTATAGAACGAACTACAACATTAATTTAACAATTATATACTAACAACGAATTACATTGATAAACTTAAAAAAAATTGATTTTTATTTTACCTATATATTAATATATACATGCAATAAGGTTTTTTTTCACTTTTTACAATGATGTAAATATGAGAGAAATTTAGGGACTATTGATTATTTAGATTACATGCTATACACCCTAACATGTACCTATTTTGTTGATACAATTTGACATACACATTGCAAATTTAATTCACTTTAATTTCATTTTTCTATATATAAAAATCAAGTTTTTAAAAATGAGTGGGTCGTAGGTTTTTATTATAATTTAGAAGGTAAGGAAAATAAATGAAACATAAAATATTACTATAATAAAAATAGTAGCATGAGATTAGGTTTTTCCTAGTTTTATTCTTGTTATTATAAAAAAAATATTAGCATGAGAATATTATAGAAATCTTGGAAAATAATAGTATCCTAATATACTACTTATTTATGCTTTATAAATAAAAATTACTTAATATAAAGGAGCCCGCTAACGAACATCCTTGGAGCGCTAGTTAAGATTAATATTTAGTATAGATTTTTTATATCAGATATTTAATTTAATAAAATAAAAGGAATCTTTAGAATTTCCAAAGTAGCATAGCATTTAATTGACTTCCTTTTTCATAATTATTCATGCTAGTATTTAATTTTTTGCCACACTATATTTTAATTGACGTTTCAATTCAATGGCATAATTTCATCTTTACCAAAGTCAATCTTGCTTCTTCTTCCAATATTTATCCAAATATATCAAAGTCTACAGAACCAAAAGCACAAAAAAATACTCCATTAAAATACGAAGTACATCATAGCTCTCTTTTACATAGATCAAAATCAAAAATCCACTTAGCTAGCTATAAAATCCTTATTCAACTCAACTTTAAGCATGTGCATAGATTTTACCTAATACTTAACACATAAAATAGGATACAAATCTTCATGACTTGTATCAACTCTATTCTTCTTCCTCGGTGCACCATCGGAGTCGATATCATTTTCTTTGTCTGTGTAGCAATTATTTGCATAATGTCCAGGTTTCTTGCAATTTGAACAATGTCTTACTTGCTTTGTCAATTCTTTTTCATCCTTGTCTCTTTTATTACTCTTTGGACGGCCTTTGGTTTTTAAAATTGGAGGTAATGAATGTTCCCATTATCTAACACATTTTGTTGTACTCTTTCATCCAATAAAATCTCAATTGGATTATAATTTAGTCGAGGTGCCACCAAGTAGGCAAGTAGGCTAATGTATCTTCATAACAATCAGTTTGAAGGAACACTTGTAATATGTAGCAACAAATTATCCCTGAGAATTCAAATTGTTTGCAAGAGCACATTGCAATTTTCCATCCCAAGATACTTTACAACTTCAAATCCCCTTCATAATACCTAACAATGATTGAATATTGACTTGCTCTAGAATATTCTTACATGAACTTCTCAAAAGCAAATGGAGTAAACACTTGGCAAGTTTGTTTTTCCAAAGGGGACTTCTTTTTTAGAGCATTTAACTTAATGGTTGCTAACATATTGTTATGTGATTGTTTTTTTATGATCTCTCAGATAACAACATCAATCTAATCAAATCAAATAGTAATATAAGTACCATAATAAACCTATAACGAGAGGAGTTCTAATGAAGAAAAAAACGAACGTATACTCTTTCACTAACCTGTTTGGCAAGGTCTTTCAATGTTGAAGTAGACGATACAAATCTCTTTATGAAATTGTTTATATATTCAGACCTTCCCGTGGTCTTCATACCTCCAAAATAGTAATCTCAAAGGTAGGTCGGTGCCCAAAATTCTTTAATTTAATACAAACCCTTAATATGTTTGTTGTCCTGCAAATCATATTTGCAAACAGTAATGGGTCATTGATTTTGAAACTCCTCTTTTGTCTCTGACTTATAGAGCTTGTAAAAATCAGCACACCATTCTTGGTATTTTTTAGCGAAGAATGGATGTGAACCAACCACTAAATTTGGAAATAATATGCCACATACAAAAGCAATGCTTGGTGTGTGGAAACTCTTCAACAATTGCTTGTGTCATCCATGGGTCTTGATCAGTTATAATGATTTTAAATGCAATGGTTTCTTCATTATATCTAAAAAAAGACAACTAATAAAAATCAACAGTAGTAACATAAGCATGTTTGCAGGTAAATAAGGAGTAATAAAGATAATCAAAAAGACAAAAAATAAAAAAAAAATTATGGGAATATGTTCTTATACTCATACGTGAGTTACAATGTACACATGCATAATAATTAGAAAAATGTTTACAGTGATGCAAAATAAAGATCAAGGGATTAATTATATACCTTCATCAGCCATTTGAAAGTATTTGTAGTCTCATTTCGGAGCAATGCACAACCAAATAATATTTCTTCCTATGATTATTGATTGATACCGATGAATATCGCACACGACATATTATATACATTAACCTTATACGTGGTATCAAAGACTAGAACATCTCCATATTTATCATACCATTCAACAGACTCAGCCGGACACCAAAGTATATGTTCCAACTTCCTCTCATGATCAACTTTCAAAACGTAATTGAACTTAGAATTATTTTCTTGGCAAGATTTGAAGTAAACTATTGGATTACTAACATCGTCACAAGAAATTGCTTTTCTCACCTTAGTAAAAAGGTTGCGAATATCTTTTTCAAGAAAATGAAGCTCCCCATGCTCTACATTTTTCTCAAGTTCAAGAACACGATTAGTTTGCCTAACGGATAGACCGACTTCTTTCAATACAAGAAGCTTCTTCTCATCTTCTGGACTAATGGTCCGATTAGTGGGAAGGAACTGAAATTGTTCTTGAGACAACAAAGCATGATTATGCTCCGCTGTGTAAGTAGTTACATGTCACTCTTCAAGATATATTTCATTGCATCTCCTTAATTTGATACGCAAATGGGCATTACAATTACATTTATCAGAAATTTTGTTTCTTTTCTTTTTGTTAGAATTGATCTCTTTTAGTGGCTACTTTCGACCACGATAACAAAAGAAATCATGCCTTATAGTTTTACCATCTTTTTTTTGTACGATTTTTTTTTTTTTAAGACAAGAGCAAACTTAAAATTACATATTACTAAAACAAGTAAAGTTCTTCCGGCACTCATTAGCTATGTTGTGTGCTAATGCAACCTGTTCCCTTCCAACCTTCGAAATTACGCAGCTCATAAAAGTTTTCCCAACCCTATGCGTTGCCTTCGTAGTCCACAGAAGATCAACATCTAAAACTGTCTTCCCCCTAAGTCGAGTAACCATAGTTTTTGAATCTGTATAAATTTTGATCCTATCCAAAATTCATACTTCTTGCCCACTTCATAACCTGTATACAAGCTTGGAACTCTGCTTGTAAGGCCGAAGCTACCTTGTAATAAGAACCGCCACCTGCATGAAAAGCCACCCCATCATCCAAAAAATCCCATCCCACTCCTGCATTCCCTATGTTCTTCTGCCAAGACCCATCCACCGCAATTATAACCTCGTGCTCTTGGTGAAAAGGAGGTGCCAAAGGCAAAATAGTTGAGCCTATCTCAACCCAAACAAAACCCGGTGGGGTGCCTTGCTAAAAGCCTATCTCAGTTTCTTCCCCTGGGCTATGAATAAATGGTCAGAGGAAAACTTCCAACTCACCTTTCGCCTCTTCCAGATGCCTAAAGAAAGAACCTAGGTCACCTTCACCATTCCGGAAAATTCTCTCATTCCTTGTAATCCATAAGCTCCACAAAGTGCCTGTGAAAATCTTAATTCGATCATTATGTATCCCATCCTCGCTATAAAACAGCAGGATATAATTCTGAATCCAGTGCCACATAGGTGTAGATTCATCAATTTCTGAGACAATACCCAAAGAGATAGCTCGCCAAGCATATTTAGCTATGAGGCAAAGTCTAAACAAGTGTTGTAAATCCTCATTTGGTGCATCACAAACCTCACAATGTTCTCCAACATCAATCCCTCTATGATGAAGGTTTGCTCTAACCGCCAAGCCATTCATCAAGATCTTCCATATTAAAAAAAGACTCCATTCCAGTGGAATATTCAACCTCCATAGGACTTTAAAAAACTCCAAATTCCTAGGCGGAAGAAGCCCTACATTATGTGTAAGGAGGTAAGCATACCCCGTCTTCACCGTGTATGCACCCGACTTATGGTGCATCCAATACAAGAGATCCTCTTCCTCTAACCCTGGTAGTTCTAGCCCTAAGATTTTCTGTGCCGAACCCCACTCAAAACGATCTCTAACCATAGCTGCATTCCACTGCCTAGGGGTACCAACCAGTAAGTCCTTAACCTTCAAAGAACCAATCCTAAGTAAGGGTTGGTTTGACTTTACCATTGGAATTCCCCCCCCCCCCCTACCCACTTCATATTTGCCACTTTCACTTTTTCTCCATTACTTACCTTCCAAGCATACCTTGGCAAAATCTTGTGAGCTACCTGATGCAGACCTCTTCTCCCCCAAGAAGCATTGCCCCTAATAGGGTTGCTTCCAACTCCAGTACATAAAGCACACTGGTGGGGTTGCCCAAAAGACCGTGATAAAAGTAATTGGGGGTTACAGTGCATCCTACACACCTGTTTGAATAAGAGAGTGTCATTCAAACATTCCATAGATTGAACCCCCAATCCTCCCAAACCTTTAGGAATTGGAAGATGGAGAGTCTCCTTCCTAACCTAGTGGACACTTCTAGCACCATTCGAAGCCCACCAAAACCTAGCAATAATAGAGTCAATCGCATTTGTGATCACAAGTGGTAATTTGAAGCATTTCATGACATGAGAAGAGATGCCAATAAGACCTGTATTAATCAAGATTAGCTTGGCTGACTGTGAACGCCGAAGATTATTCCAAGCCAAAATCTTCTTAGACACCTTTGTCCACCAAAAATTGAAAAGAAGCTTTTTTCCCCCCTATAAGATCAATAGGGGCCCCCAAGTGTCTTTCCATACACTGAACACTTCCCACATTCAGAATACTCTTGAAAAGATTAGCCTTCTCACTCAACGTAAACCTACTAAACTTGACAAAAGATTTTTGTAAGTTTAGTTGTTCACTAGAAATCTCTCCAAACCTCTTGAGAATACCACCAATGTTCTCACAAGAAGTTTTTGTTGCCTGGAAAAAAATCATGGCATCATCTGCAAAAAAAGAGGTGAGAAATCGACGGCGAACGCCTAGTAGCCCTAAGCCCTTTGAATTGCCTCAGATCCTCTGCTAGGCTTAACAGTCTTGACAAAATATCCATACAAAAAAGAAAAAGAGATGGTGATAAAGGATCACCCTGTCGCAAGCCACAATGTGGCTTAAACATTTCCGACACCTTACCATTAACAAGAGTTTTATAAGAAACCGTCGAAATACACTATGAAATCCACTGCACCCACCTTGCAGGGAAACCGTAAGCCCAGAGCACCTTAAGGAGAAACAACCAATTCACCCTATCAAGCTTTCCATATCCAACTTAAGAGCTGCCTTAGTAGTAAGTCCATTCCTTGTAATAATCAAATGTAACAGCTCATAGCTCAAGAGGATATTATCCTCTGCATAACGACCCGGAATAAAAGCATTTTGGTGCTCCGTAACCCGGTAAAAACTCCTTCGTTCTGTTCACCAAGCATTTTGCTATGCATTTGTAAATAGTACTGAATAAGCTGATCGTCCGCAAACGAGATGCGAATTCTGGGATATCCACTTTTGGTATCATCACCAGAATTGTAGCATTTAATTCCTTCAGCAAATAACCTGTCATGAAAAAATTACAAAAGCGAGCATAGATTTGGTAGAAAATCCATGCTTCTTCTTCACTTAGGAATGTCTTAAATACCCACAAAAGGCTCAAAGACTGATTTATTTTGAATTTCCATATTTACATCCCCACAAGATCTAGTATCATTGAATATATCATCCCCCGTAATTGCATCAAATTCCTCATTGTTTGGGGAAACATTTAAATCAAACATGATTTCCCCGACACATACAATTCCATGAAATTATTAAGCACATTATAATAATTAGCCAAATGTATGTGTAAAAGATACTTTATATTATCCAATTCAAGTCACAATTAAATGGAAAAAAGAAAAAATCTAAGAAAACGATTTTGGCTTCTTACCTATCAAAGGAATGAACTTTAATAATATTGTAATGCAATAAGACCTTGTATGTGTAGTAAAATCATCATCATATCAGGTTTTTTTTTTTTTTTTTGAAGTTTGATTGGAGTATGTGTAATGGAGTATGTGGAGATAAAAGATAATAATGGCTAATTCATTTGGCTGGATACTAAGACGGGAATGAATATCTTGTAAATAACAATTGACATTTATTAGGCAGTTGAAGAGTATTAATTAATTAATTACAAAGCAAATTACGGAATACTTGAGGAGTAGTAGCACTATTTACGTAAACAGACATTAAATACTAGAATGATATTATAGTTTATATTCACCTTATTCAGCGTCGTAGGGGCGTTATTTTAGCATTTGCCTAATATAAAATATATACATATAGAAACATTCTATTAGAAAATATTACTCCCTCCGTTTTATAATATAATACCATATACTATTTTGAGTGTTTTAGAAAGATCTATCCCTATTGAATATGTTCCATTTTTAACTTAAATTTTTTGAAATTAATTGGTTGTGGATTGATGACATGGCTTAGGTAAGGAAATAACTACCTTGAATTATGCATTATGGTTTATGCTTTTAAAAGAAAAAAAAATATCAAAAAACTTAAATAAGGTAAACTAATTATGAATTATTTTGTACTTTAATGTTAGATTCCAAATATTCTTCTTTTCTTATTTTATGTGATTGATCTCATATGGACTAACATTATGAAACGGATGGAATATATGCTTTGAATACTTTTCATGAAAAAGACAAACAAAAAAAAAAGGCGTGGAGGAAAAATTTTCAATGGTTTCACTTTTAGTATTAAGTTACTGAAATTTGTATAATACACCAGGGTGCACCATGCTCATGGTGTACCTGGTGATGTGGCGTAACTAAATTGCTCGAATTAAATTATTGTAAAAAAAAATTTAGCTTAATTATAGGGAGTTTTTTCCGTTTAAATAGCTTTCAGTTTTTGATAATTATCCTTGATTGACATTTTTCATTTTTTAAACATTTTAGAAAGAGAAAATTACAGATAGAGAAAAATACAAGGAGAAATTTGTCGACCGATCGATAGAATTCTCTGTAGAAGAAGTTAATAATGGTTTATCAATCCAAATTTCGCCATGATTCTTATGCTAGATTTGTTGGTGATGATGATGATGATATCAACAATGAAGGTGAATTCAAGGATATCGTAAACGAAAATGAAGGTAAATTGGTTAATCTATTATCTTTTCATTTGTTAATTCTTATTTTTTTTTAATTGCTAAATTTAGGTATTATTGCTAATTTACATTTTATTATCAATTTATAATTATATATTTATTTTTACAGCAATATGTTTAAGGTTGAAGATGAAATTCTTTTATTATTTAGTTATGTTCTTTTATTTAACTTATTATATTTATTAGTGTTGAAATCAATGTTGATATTATATGAAAAACGCATGTACATTTGCTAAATATATATGTACTTTGTTTTAGTCTTTATGTACTTTCCTGAAATCAAGTTGCTAAAATCAATGTTGATATTACGCATGTACATTTGCTAAATATATATATGTACTTTGTTGTACTCTTTATGTACTTTGCTCAAATCAATGTGTATATATTAAAGAACATTATTAACATATCAAAGAACGTATTGATATATTAAAGAACATACGTTTTTTCTCATGAGAAAGAAAAAAAAATGTGGGTAATTAAAAATATTCTTTGGGTTTCAATTATACCAAGAATGTTCTTTCACTTCATAGTATGTTTTTATACTTTCATGTTCATGTTTTTTCTTTTATTTTTTTATTTTTTTATTTATTTTTTTTTAAGAAAAAGAGAGTATTATACGTAGACATGTTTGTCTGGTTTAACCCTTATATTATTATTATTATTATTATTATTATTATTATTATTATTATTATTATTATTATTATTATCCACGTTTTTCTAATTTATATCATCTAATTTTTTATTATTATTATTATTGTTATTATTATTATTATTATCCACGTTTTTCTAATTTATATCATCTAATAATTATGTTTTTTTTTCTTTTTTGTAATCAGGATTACCGAGGTTGATGAGAAGTTTTTGAGACAATGAAGGACTTTCAAATCTAAAGCATTCATCCATAATATTGATAAAGGGCATTCATGTTATTAATAAAGAACATGATACTATCATGTAATGAACAATACGTTAATTAACCACTATGATCAAAAGACAAATTTTAAATAATAATTCACAACAAGCGATAAAGGGATAGTAAAAGTACATTACGATTACAATTGATGAACATGCATATTTAAAATAGTTTACCAAAAGATCGAATTAAGAACATACAATATATGATATAATAACGAACTTGCAAAATTAATAGTCTATATTATTATTAACTAATTACACATTACAAAATAATATAATGTACATCGTGTTTTCCGATAAAGAACATTATTAAATCATCTAATGAACATTACAAGAGATACCCATGATCACAATTTAGACAACCATTACAAGATCTAATAAACTAATTAAATATAAAGAAAGGATTTTTAAGTGAAAAATATGAACTTTTTTTTTTTTTAAAATATAGGAATATAATTTTTTTAGTGAAAAAAAAAAAAACTTTTCCATTGCAAATTTGAACGTTTTGTTTTGGAAAAGATTGAATTTTTTTTGGGATAAAATAATATGAAGAGAGAGAAAAAATGAATTTGGAAAAGTCAAATATTTTGAAAAGATATGACAGCTAATATGTGGGTAATTAAAGATCAATTAATAATTATCTTTTCCTAAATTAAAGGAAACTGAATATTCATATTTAATGTAGTGTACTTTGTATCTATACCTGATGTTCTTTCCGCCTTTCTCTACTCTAATAAGCACGCGTTTTATTCATTTGGGTCTGTCGTTTTGATCCAGGTGTACCATGCGCATGGTACACCTGGGTGTAGGAACCACGCATTGCACGACATTGGGGTTTTCATATTTGCCAATGCACATTTTAATACTTAAATATTTTAAGTTCTATTGTAGTAAAAGTAATAAAAAAATAATAAAAAAAAAAAAGTTGATATTAATAGAGTGTATTTCGAGACAAATTTAACAAGATCCTACATGACTATGGGCTTATTCGGCGGTAGCTGTTGAGTAGCTTTTAGTGGTTTGACCAAGTCAAATGACTACTTAATAAAAAATAAAAAAAATAAAAATAAAATAAAAAAATAAAAAAATGAGTGTTTGACAATATAGTGGATGGGGTAGTGTTTAGTGGTGAAGGTAGTTTTTATCAAAAATTAAACATATTAGCTTTTGAAGATTAGAGGTAGTTATTGAAAATTTAATCTATAGTTTTAGGGAAAAAAAACATTGAGTTTTATATGTAATAGCTAGTCAATCCGCTACTTTATCGAACACTCATACCTTAATTATATATTTTCACAACAACTAACAACTTGTTGATAACTAACAATTACCTACACAACTACGCTATTACCACGGCTAGCTAACAATTAGCTTCACAACTATATTTTGACAAACAATGGCGGATCTTCTGCTGGGGTTATAGAAGCCCAACAATTTCAATTTAATTAGCCCAAAACCAGGGAAAAAGTTAGGGGGGGGGGGAAACTGACAATAAAACTTAAGTTACTATTTACACGCATATAGCTTTTGCAATTTCAATGAAACCATCTAATATGTTTTTGCAAATGTCATTTATATTTTCTTTTTCTATTTTTAATTAAAAGTATCATTTAAAAAAAAAAAGGTTAATTTTTTTCTTTTTCTTTTTCTTTTTCTTTAGTTTAATACGGAGTAGTGGAGTACTCATTAGTTTGTAGTTTTGTACTACGTACTCTTTACTCTTTACTCTTGTTCTCTTACTCCATAGACCATAGGTCAATACTATAGTACACTAGTAGTGTTATCTTTTTTAAATAAAAAAGATTGGTTAATAATTTCATTTTACCTTTTTTTTTATGGTCATTTAGCCTCTTCTTTTAAATATGTTAGTAGTTTAGTACTGAGTATGTTACACAAATACGTAGCACTTTTTTTTTCTCCTTTTGTTACAAGACTAATAAAAAGATTGGTTAATAATTTCATTTTTGTTATATAATATATGTATTTAGTGAATGTCCATTATACTCTTATGATAATTCTAGGATATTCAAGATATACTAGACTTATTATTCTACGAGGAAATCTTAATTGTATCACATGTATATATATATATACACACACACACTCCCACATCATTTAGGAATAAGAATATCGATCTATTCTCTCCCCCACTTTTTCTCTTTCTCTTTAATTTTATAACACGTTATCAGCACCATTGCCATCCGACGAAAAAAAAGCTAAAATCAATCATAATTGATTGAGTAAACGGAGACAAAAAAACCTATACTATCCGATTAACTGGACGAAAATATGAGGGAAATCAATCATCATCAAGGTTATTGTTTTGTATTTATTGGATTAATTAATATGAAATTTATCATGAACTCATCACCCTTTTTGTATTACGATTGAACAATATTCTGATTTTATATATTTTGTGTGGAGTTTTACTGATGCTTACTTTTATTAAAATTAATGATTAAATAATTTATCTTTGTATAATCTTCTTATATGCTTGAAGAATGCAATTTGATAACCCTGCATTGAAGATGTTGCAAAATGCTAACAGCCCAACACTAACTATTATTAGTTTATTCCCTATGATTCCATGATTATTATGCTTGATTGTATGCTATTGATTTAGGATTTCATTTCTACCTTATTATAATAAAATATGGATTATTATATAAGCATTATTAGATGATGGTGGATATATTAGTCAAAGTTTTTTATGTCTCGTATTATTTTTACTCTGATAGACTTTGGTAAACAATAAATAAGTTGTGTCATAATTATTGTCAGTCCTTCGTACCACTACTACACAACAAGCAACTATGGTGAACCTATTAGTAGATAATTATATGAACTCAATTTTAAGGTTGTTAGATTATGATGTTAAGTTCTGCTTTTCTTCAGTATGTAGTATTGAGACGCGGCTTGAAATATTCATATTAGTCATATGATGATTGATATTATTATTTGTGTTGTAGTATTTCAACTTGATTTTAATTGTTAGTGGTATTGGTTGCCAAAGAGATTAATGAAAAGTTGAGTGTATATAGATCAGACTATTGAAGTAGAATATCCATCATTATGCCCTTTTATAAGTTCAATGATATTCTTAGTAAGGAGCATTAGTTTTACAGATTTAACATAAGTATAATTTTTGGTTTTCAATGTTACTTTTTTTGTTTCAATCTTACTAATAATGAAGAGTTAAAGTATTATACTAGTACAAACCAAGCTGTCTATAATAAGAGGAACTGCAAGTCACTAGAAGCATGACGTTAGAGTAGGACCATTATATTTTGTTCAATTGTAAATATATGTTTAAAAATCTTTTATTTGGATTATTTTTGTTGGATCAATAATTACAAGTCAAACTATATATGGCTGAATAATTTATTGAAGTAAAACAACCGTAAATAATCATCCTCATAATTATTTACATATGATAACTGTTGTACAGTCAACTATAGTTAGCATTCTTATCTCCTAGCATTCTTTAGCGAATTAGGTTGTTCTCTTTATAAAGTCTATATAAAGCATATATGCCAGTTTTCTATTTCACTAGAAAAAAACATTGTATTTGTCTAGGAGTATGTATATATTTGTGTTAGTTACAGATTTAACTTTGGATCTATCTTGATTGAATTAAGTGATTACCATGTTAATACCGTTCTTGGTTAAAGATTGAATTCGATTATGTTGCATATGCCTACATGAAGTTGGGTTATAAGAATGATGAGTAAATTGAACATGAAATACTCATACATGTGGACCTTAAGTTCATTACTTAAATTTATGAAGGGCCCAAATCCCTCATAGAAAAAGATAATAATATGAATATACGTTGACTTAGAAATTTTACTATGTTGCTTAAATAATCTACCATTACTAAAGTGATTCTATAAACTACACAATGTCGTGAGAAAGAACATACAAATGATCTGTTTTCCGATATTGAACCCTAGGTGAGAATTGATGATTCATAAATTACTAGATTTACTCACTCCATAAGTGAATGAGAATTTATGTGATTGAAAGAAAGCATGTTTGCATGATGTTTTCGTGATTACAATTCATTGAAAAGCTCAATTAGAATTGCAAACATGATTACATATCAACTATTGGACCAAGAAATAATATTTATGAGTTTATAAAATGCAACATAACATTGAGAGAAACTTTACATGATCAACGTTTTATTATGCCCATAAATATAAGAGGTTTCGTTCTTTTTTTTAAGATGAATGTAATTGGGCAAGAGGAACATGATTAAGTGTTCAATAAGTGTAATTTTATCTAAGCATGTTTTTGCTAAAAGGAACACGTTACTTGATACATGACATTGCCAATAGAACTTATGGCTTAAAAGGTGTAGGGATTTTAAAGGTTGTTGGATTGATTCCATACCCCCATATGCAAGGATTAGGGGGAGATTGTAAGTAATCCTTGCACATAAATAATAAAATATATTGATGGTCAATTTGATACATACATTAACTTAAATATCAACGATTTATCTAACAGAAGTGGTGACAGGCTAAAGTCGTATCACCTAATCAAAAATAATTCCTAAAACCATTAACTTAAATAGATAGGGAAGTAGGGTCGAATCCACAGGGAAACAATGTTCTTTTATTCCTAATATATTATTATAATCTAAATTATCACGAAACAAGTAAGAATTGTGAGAAGTATACTAAAGGCTATAATTAAACTAAGGGAAAAATCAATAATAAAAAGCCTAGGGTCATAGGTTCACCAATAATTAATACTCCGAGATAAAACATATAAATTAATTATCAATGCATGAATTAACCAGATTATAAAGGGCTTTCGCTACGTATTATAATCACAGAATTAATCTATCGGTATTAAATCGCATCTCTCGAATCTTGACTTAACCATTTATAAATTAACCTGTCAATTGAAACTAAGCCTAAACATTAATTCTCATCTCTCGAATTTCGAATCAATATTGCGTAACTCATACAATTAAACCATCGCTAATCTAATTGGATAGCATTATAACAATCGATAGGAAATTAACCCAAAACATTAACAATCAACAATAATAATTCATCTCTTCATATTATTCATGGATCCCCAAAACCCTAGAATAAAACTACTCGTACATAATTAAATCTAAACTAATCAAAGCAATTAAATTCAACATGATTAAAATCAATAAGCAATAAAGCATAATTAAACAATAATAATAAAACTTGTACGAAAACAAAAATAATGAAAGCTTAAATAAGAACAGTAAAATAAAACTAATAACTAAAAGTCACAAAATATTAAACTAAACAAAATAAAATACTATAAGAACAAAACTATAAGTCTGACAAAGTTAAACTAATCGAAAGAATATGATAGAAGCTCACTTTAATTTCCTAACTACATACTACTCCCTCCTTATATAGAAAACTATTGGGCTTTTAACAATAAAAACCCAAAAGTCTAAACCATCACCGACTTAGCTAGGCCTTGCAGCACACTCGCCCGATCGGGCCATTAGTCCGCCCGGTCGGGCCCAATATTTCACTTCGCTCAGCTGACTTCTTTTGGGGATTGAGCTTCTTTGCATCTTCGATTAGTAACCTGTGCTTTATATGAGTTGGCCCAATTTCCTTCTTGATATCCAAGTATTGGACTTGTAATTAAATTAGTACTCCAAACGAACCGGACCTTTAATCATCGAACCAAATTTAATTGGCTTGACCTTGGATTACAAATATTACGGTCATAAAATACGATCATACTCCGATATTTTCGTACAGGCTCAATAAGCTCGGGAATTAATATAAATCTGCAAATTCCTACAAAATAATACCAACTCTACACACTAGAAAACGTATATTAGTAATAAAAATAGCTCTGTAGAGCTCAAATAAGCACAAATATGACCATGGGACGGGGAATAAAAATATATATAAAATAGACTCATCAAACTCCCCAAAGCTAAACCTTTGTTTGTCCCTAAGCAAAACAATGAATAAATAAAACATACTTCACCCCAAAAATCAATTAAACCAAGCATAACCAATTCAAGGCAAATCTAACAAATATGCATCAAAGTCAACCAATCAAATCCATCTAACTACTCATCCTCCCTAACAATTGTCAAATAGAGCAAGCCACAAGAGCATATAGAATTCAAGACTAGTGCTCACACACTTAACTCTCATTTTTGTGACGAGTAAACGATGTACTCGATCGCTCTCCAACCACCCTTTTATATGTGAACAATGCCCCCCCGCCCAACTCAGACTCTCGTGTGTTTAAAAGAGATACACTAAGCCTAATAGTCGACTCGGAATATATCAAATCATTCCTTGCATTGATAAACAACTAATTTCACATTCATACAACTCTATGCATAAAGGTCGGAAGGTTTTCAAAGCTTGTAATGTAAGGTTATGGTAAAAGGTAGGAAATATTTGGGAAAATGTGAGAGTAAAGCCATGCTTAAAGGAGCCAAATCCTAAAAAAAAACTAAGGTCAAAAATAAATAATGACCAATCATCTCCAACACAACTCAACTCTACCAAAAATTCACCAATCATCCAATTATATTAAAAATTCCCAACACTTACAACTTCACTCATATACACAAAATATAACATTATAGAACTTGAGTGAACAAACAAACTTTGAACTCTTTTTTTCTTTTGAATTTGATTTTTTTTTTCTTCTTTTTTTCTTTCTTTTGAGCAACCTTCACTTAAAATATTTGAACATTGAAACAATTTATCCTCTTTTGCTCTTTTTTTTTTCCTTTTTATCTCACATTGGAATTTTTTTCAAGTTTGAACAACAATTTCTCAATTTTTTCCAATCCACAAAAATAAGAACAAGTAAATAACTTCTCAAATCCACCCAAAATATGCAAATTATGTGCACACTACAACTCCCTCACCTCACTCACTATTAGCTCCCCCAAGCCAAGCTTGGGACTAGTAACCAATGGGCTTAAATAGGCTTGTAATGTGGGTAAATAAACAATAAAAGGGCGCAAGCAACAACATGGGTAGCAACAAGGGAACAAATGTATCTAAAATCGTCTGAAGGCTACCTAAAAGAACAAATGCCTTTGTCCTCCTCAATGTGCATAATAATGAGTCATACAAACATTACTCAAAGTTGCAAACCAATACTCAACTTCATTGACATACCAGGAACTAACATACATTCCTCACCAAATCAACTAGTTAAAAACTATATTCACAAGTAGTTGGACAAAATTGACTCATGTTAGGGCATCCAAGCAATCAAACATCACATCATGATCAACTAATCCACAATATTTTTCATCAATGCCCAATAATCAAAACAATGTCGAAAATTTTTCATCAAGAGGCACAGGGAAGCATGATTTATAATTCATTGGAACATATATTTGGATGTTTTTAAATATATATTTTTTAAAGCAATAAATCTAACCTAGAAAGCAATAAAATCTATACTATGAAAGCAATAAAATCTAGACTAAGAAAGAAATAAAACTAAACTAAACACATCAAAAACAAAAAGAGAGAGAAAAGAAAGATACCAAATCTCCCCCAAGCCAAAATTAGACAATGTCCTCATTCTCTTAAAGGGAAGCTAGTAGTCAAGGTAACTACTACTCATCATCATCACCACATCAATGTCACCAAAGCCTCGAGAATTGCAATGCATCTCTTTAGAACAAATTTGGGCAAGAATGAAACAAAGTGTTAGTGGGAAAAAGATAAAAATTGAGTCATGTGCACTATTTTGATCATAAATTTTGATGTATGAATGATAATGCAGTGATTCTAATTGGGTTGGAAATTAGACTTGAAGAGCTTTCCAAAGATAGGTCACACGCAAAAATCCGATAAGAAACACAAAAGTTACGGCCTGTCCAACTTGAGCAGTTTTGCTGATCCGTACGCGCGCCTGATCGGGCGAGCTCTGCCCGAGCGAACCCGAATACAATCCAGCTTTCTTCTCCTTTCAAGTCGACACCTTTTTAGATCAAAACCTACACAAATAGAAACTCCCACAACCATAAGATATGCTCTCCTTACCTCTCTAAAATAAAACAAACGAAAACACAAAAAAAAAAAAAAAAAAAAGACTAAAATAAAAAACAAAAAAATACGGGTTGCCTCCCGCAAAGCGCTAGTTTATTAAGGTCCCGCTCGATCGTACTTCATCCCTCCTCAATCGGAAGAATTCAACACCTTGAGTAACTTATCAAACGCTCCTGCAAACATTTCATTAAGCACCAGATAAGGCTTAATTGCAAGCATAGTTATCTTTACATAGAAGAAATTAGGAGCACATAAAGAGAACTCAAGGTAAAAGGAAAAATCAAAAGAAATAGATGCAAATATGCCACAAGCTTCTACTTTCTCTGCTAAAAATTTAGAATTAATAGAACAAACATGGAGGTAGTCTTTGTCTTTATCATCCAATAATGACTTGAATATTTTACCCTCATGAATAACCTCATCATTAACAAAGGAATTTTCAACCACCGTTTCTACAACCAATGATTTTTCAACCACAAATTGTATAACCAATGGTTCTTTTTCCTCAATCACATTCGTATTATTATAGTGTCCATAGACTTTTTCATCAAGGGCCTTCCAATAACTCTCATGTGCAACTACTCGTCTCCGAATATGATCATATGTATATGGAAAGACTCTAAAATCATCCGAAACACGCACGAAAAGTCACTATAAGGGCATTCAGGATTTTCATGACAAAGACATTGACAACAACAGTAGTCAGGTTCTGCATAATACGAATATAATTCTTGTAGTGGCGAAAGCATGGATATTTTCAACTCATAAGGAATAAAAAAAAAATTAACTCTAATAATAATTTTTAAAAAAAAATGTTTCCTTGGCAACGACGCCAAATTTTGATAGGCTAAAGTCGTATCACCTAATCGAAAATAATTCCTAAAACCACTAACTAAATTAGATAGGGAAGTTGGGTCGAATCCACGGGGAAACAATGTTCTTTTATTCCTAATATATTATTATAATCTAAATTATCACGAAACAAGTAAGAATTGTGAGAATTATACTAAAGGCTATAATTAAACTAAGGGAAAAATCAATAATAAAAAGCCCAGGGTCATAGGTTCATCAATAATTAATACTCTGGGATAAAACATATAAATCAATTATCAATGCATAAATTAACCAGATTATAAAGGGCTTTCGCTACGTATTATAATCACAGAATTAATCTATCGGTATTAAATCGCATCTCTCGAATCTTGATTTAACCATTTATAAATTAACCTGCCTATTGAAACTAAGCCTAAACATTAATTCTCATCTCTAGAATCTCGAATCAATATTGCGTAACTCATACAATTGAACCATCGCTAATCTAATTGCATAGCATTATAACAATCGATAGGAAATTAACCCAAAACATTAACAATCAACAATAATAATTCATCCCTTCATATTATTCATGGATCCCCAAAACCCTAGAATAAAACTACTAGTACATAATTAAATCTAAACTAATCAAAGCAATTAAATTCAACATGATTAAAATCAATAAGCAATAAAGCATAATTAAACAATAATAATAAAACTTGTACGAAAACAATAATAATGAAAGCTTAAATAAGAACAGTAAAATAAAACTAATAACTAAAAGTCACAAAATATTAAACAAAACAAAATAAAATACTATAAGAACAAAACTATAAGTCTGACAAAGTTAAACTAATCGAAAGAATATGATAGAAGCTCACTTTAATTTCCTAACTACGTACTACTCCCTCCTTATATAGAAAACTATTGGGCTTTTAACAATAAAAACCCAAAAGTCTAAACCATCACCGACTTAGCTAGGCCTTGCAGCACAATCGCCCGATCGGGCCATTAGTCCGCCCGAGCAGGCCCGATATTTCCCTTCGCCCAGCTGACTTCTTTTGGGGATTAGGCTTCTTTGCATCTTCTATTTGTAACGTGTGCTTTTATATGAGTTGGCTCAATTTCCTTCTTGATATCCAAGTATTGGACTTGTAATTAAATTAGTACTCCAAACGAACCGGAACTTTAATCATCGAACCAAATTTAATTGGCTTGACCTTGGACTACAAATATTACGGTCATAAAATACGATCATACTCCGATATTTTCGTAGAGGCTCAATAAGCTCGAGAATTAATATAAATCTGTAAATTCCTACAAAATAATACCAACTCTACATAAACACTAGAAAACATATATTAGTGATAAAAACAGCTCCGTAGAGCTCAAATAAGCACAAATATGACAATGGGACGGGGAAATATATATAAAATAGACTCATCAAGTGGCCATATGTTAATTATTTATTGAAATGGCACCATCCTGAAGATGGATATAAATAAATGTTATTGATCATATACTAGTTGTAAATGCTCCAATTAAAATTGATGTCCAGAAGGATAACACCAATTGTTGATGAATCTATAGCATGCCTAAAGCATGATAGATCAATATGTTCCAAAGATAATTAAATATTCTCGAAAAGGAAAGGAGCCATTATTGACAATGACAAATTTGAGGAAGTGATAAATTCCATTACATTTCTTGAAGAAATCACAATTTTAGTAAAATTCATATATTCCATGATTATATAAAAGACTCTAGAAGAGTATGGAATGTCCAATAAGATTAACATGTATCAAGATTATAGTCAAAACCCTAGCAGAGTATGGGTAATTATTGGATAAAATATTAGTTGATTGTCTTGCCAATTGTATAAAGAAACACTTGTTGGTGTTCTAATATCACATCATATTCATGGCCAAGCATAAAGTAAGTTTAATAAAGTAAATTTAAGTGATCACTAGTGTTGGAAAAATGACCAGAATTTAAATTTAGATAAACGATTGGATGTGATAATTAAATTAGGCCATCCGGGTTCAATAAATACCCGTTACGAAAACCTGAAGTTTCGTCTGATAATATGCTGACACTCTCTCAATGTTAGATATGTGAAATGAATTAAATGGCAAGACATAACATTGAGATTGAGCTATAATAATTTTGTGTTGATGAAAATTTCAAGAGTTGATAGGTTTTGATTTTTATATATACAAAAGAGTAATAGGTGACCAGGAGTTTACCAAAATAACTTATATATTATTGTCAAGTATTAGGTGACCAGAAGCTCACCAACTACACTATTAAAGTCTTCAAAGATCCAGAAGATCACCACCTAGTAAAATTACAAGCAAGTGATTTACGCTTGTATACCAATTCTTTTAATTGGGGCTATTAAATTATATGTCAGCACATCAGAAAGAGGAGAAAAAGGAAAAACGTACAACTGCACAACACAAGTCCCCCCATTGACATTGATCTCCAGAAGAGAACATATTATAAAAATTGTAATATTAAATATGCATGCAATGTAAAGTTAATGAAGAAATGATTCTTCATTGAAATTCTTCTCAGAAGAGATAAATGTTGTTTAATACAAATTTTTTGAGAGATAAATTTTGATTGTGATCCTCGCATGAAATGAATTTTAATGCAAATTTTTATACTACGTTGGTATACAATTAGACGCCCCTATAGATGAGATATTTTACCAACTTAGGGGGAGAAGAATCAGCAAAAGTTGGAAAACCGAAAAGAATTTGATGATCCCTATAATGGTAGTTTGAAAAGTTATATGCCAACTTTTGTCTATATATTATCAAGATATGTTGCACATCTATGATTTGATTTGTATTCAGTTATGATTCATGTTGTATAGCATTGAAGATCCTTTTTGGTCATACTATGTGTATACATTGAGATAAAATCTTGCCAATTATACTTGAATCACTACACCTGAAGTGTGGGTTGTATGATTGGTTCCAAAATAAGATATGATATATGGCAAGATAGTGCAGTTAATACTTTTAATATTAAAATAGTATATAAATACCATAGTGTATGAAATACCCCAAAAGTGGTATAGATATCTGAATTATTACAATAGATAGCCTATGATGTAAGAAAAGTTATAATGGTACCAATGAGAAATGTATTCAAATATCATTGTTTAAATAACATGCAAATTAAAAAAATTGTATCTTGAGGAATTATATGATACCGGTATATGATGGAATCGATATATAATATGCATATGCAGAAGGAATGGACTTGTGCATAAGGGATCAGAAATATATGTCTATTTTGATGTCGACATGAAACTAAGATAATAAATCAAAAATTTATCATGGACTAGTAGTCCAATTAGAAAATGGATTTCTGAAATCCACACTGTACAGTGTTTGCATTTTTGAGTCTTTTATTTATGTGCATGTTTGAGTTTTAAATTTATGAATTACTCATTGTATGTATAGGATGTAATTTGATGCATTACTCATTACATATATATTTTGTTTAATGTTTTATCATGAATTCTACATCTCATATTGCATGCATTAGTTCTATACAACAAGTGTTATATGTGAATGTTATTATGACGAGTTTATAATTATGATGAAGGCTTACAAGAAGAAATTTATACTCTGATGGGCTTATAATTGTGATGAAAGTTTATATGATGACGATCCAATAGCATGTTATGAATCATGCATGAAAAGTTCCCTCATAACTTATATACAACGTATTCAAATATCTAGCCCTTCAAATTCTATATTCTGAAAAATGACAATGTTGATATTGTTATCAAACTCATGGAGAGTATTGGTGACTAAGTTATTGAAATATCAACCTAAAGTTTGACCAAGTGAGAGTTAATTGATTTTTATATTCATTGGAAAACTCCCGTATAAAATGCAAAATGTCTAAAGAAGAATAGTAATGAGCTATATTACAGTAAGGATAATCTTCTTATGGTCCATAAGAACATGAGTAAAGTATATAATAATACTTATGTTATATTATTACTAATTCATATAAGCTTAGATAATGATATCAAGATATCACGGGTTGCCATAAATTATTATCAATATTTGATTATCAATAGCTACTTTTACGACCTCCAGAAGTAGGCATAATTTTGATGGTAAGACAACTTGAAACAAAAATGTCATATAAGATAGTGGTAAACGCAACATAGATATTGTTCTCACAAGTATGGATAAATGAAAATGCTTTATTGTAAAGATTCAAGTTTGATCAGGGAAGATCAACTATCAAGGAATGTTATTCAGCTACAAGTGTGAAGTTACTAAGGCATTGGATTCATTACATTGGAAATCTCAAGTTATGCATTCATCAGGGGGAAAAAATACGCGTTGCACTCTTTCTCCCTTAATCATGGTTTTGTCCCACATTGGGTTTTCCTGGTAAGGTTTTTAACGAGGCAGCATGTCAAGGCGTATTATGAAAGTGTTGTACTCTTTTTCCTTCACTAAGTTTTTATCCCATCGGGTTTTTCCTAGCAAGGTTTTAATGAGGCACACTATTCGATAATGGTCATCCAAGGGGGAGTGTTATGTAATATATGTATTTAGTGGATGTCCATTATACCCTTATGATAATTCTAGGATATTCTAGATATACTAGACTTATTATTCTACAAGGAAACCCTAATTGTATCACATGTGTATATATATATATATATATATATATATATATATATATATATATATATATATATATATATATATATATATATATATATATATATATATATATGTACTCCCACATCATTCAGGAATAAGAAAATCGATCTATTCTTTCCCCCACTTTTTCTCTTTCTCTTTAATTTTATAACAATTTTACCTTTTTTTTTTTTTGATTATTTAACCTCTTCTTTTAAATATGTTAGTACTGAGTGTGTCACATAAATACATAGCGCCTGTTTTTTTTTTCTCCTTTTGTTACAAGATTAATATACTACGTAGTACGTATTAGTTTTAACATAAATTGTTTATTAAGGACTAAATTTTTTATGTGAGTTTTTGAACACTAAAAATCAATTTACACTATGTACACAAAATTGATAGAAAATCCAAATTTATACATATATATAAAATACATTTTAATATATTGGCTCTCGGAAGAATTATCTTCAAGATACGCCACTGCTGCAAAACACATCCTATATATTTTTCAACGTATAAATCACAAAAGACCATTAAAGAAGTGTGTTTGAATATAGTAAAATACCAAACACCGTGATTATAAGGAAAAAAAAGGAAAAGAAAAAAAAGGAAGTATTATCTAGTGGACCACATGTCTCAAGTTAATAATTAAACTGTTATTTATACTTTTAATACATATTTTTTTTCACGCTTGTCGATGTACTACTTCAATCACTAATATTTTTTTATTATCAATATGTAAAAATTATAAACATTTGATATCAAAATAGTGTAATTTGAGACAAATCTAACAAGATTATACATGACTATATTTTTCTTAGCAATAAATCATCAATGTTGGTCAAAGTGAAGTAAATAAATAGTGTAAAAGTCAAATTGTTGCAAGTATAAAAAAAACAGGGAAAGAAGATAGCATGATTCTGGTTAAATTAAATTACGCACAAGTTAATAGATAATATGATTATGCCTACATTAAATCACACACAATGCATGAGTGTTGAATGAAATTTACATAGTACACCCGGGTGTACGAAGTGCATGGTAGACTCGAAATGAATATTACAGGTGTTTCGGGGTTTTCTAATGTCCTGCGGGAGAGTTACAATTCCGAGACTGGAACCGGACGCCTGTACCTGCAAAATAACGGAGACTCCTGAGAGCTCCGCCTCCAACGGTCAAGTTAGTACCTGATTAAGGAGTAATTAATGCGGAAATTAAAGTAATAAGGTCTCTCTAGGTGAGAGTGTTTAATGTTGGTAATCTGCTTTGTTAGCGAGATCAGCCGGTTATTAGTGTGTTCCGTAATGTTTCTGTTCTGTTCTTTTTTTAACTTAATGAGGATTAATTAAGTATTTATAGTCTTGAGAAGCGTGCCACTCTCTAGGTTTAGGGTAAACCTAGGGCTGACCGGGCCTCTAAACAGGATTGGGCCTTGTTGGCCGGTTTTCCCATTTGGCATGGGTGGACACGTGGCGTGTCTCAATTGGTCCGTAGAGGACGTATCTGTGATTGACACGTGGCAGGCTCATATTGGCCTACGTGAAGGACACGTGGCGGAACCTGGTTGGTCCACTTGTCAGACGGTGATTGGTGGATAAAAATCCCCTAATCATTTGCCCCTCACAGGTGGCACGTGACTGGTCACGTGTCACCTGTGACAGGTGCCGCACGGTGACAGGCGACGGCCTGCTACAGGTGTCACCTTGCAAATGGCCGAGAGATTTTCCCGCCCAAATTTTGAATTTGGAAGCGACCCTTCGCCTTCTCACTTTGCCTATATAAGGAAGTGCTGACTTCGGTCATTTTCACATTTGAGAACTTTGCGAGAACATTCGGACCCCTGAACTTGCTCTGACATTTCGGACCTTTTCTGCCTACCGCCTGTTCTTACAAGCCGACTGCACCGGATTTCCAGAACTTCATCAACCGTCACTCGTTCAGGTAACTCAGTTCTCTTACTCTTAATTCTTTTTATTTTTTGAAATGGCACCACGGAAGCACACGACACGACCTAAGTTAGTGATCAGCCGGTCACCGGGGACGGCTGAATCTAGGACTAGGAGTGCCGCCTGCCCTTTTCTGGACCCATCTTTGCCCTTTATACAAAGTCCGACTGTATCTGTGTCTATGCAGAACGTGATGGCCAGAACAAAAAAGACTGCTATGATCTCAAACTCGGACGGCTCCTCCCAAAGGGTGCTCATTAGTGAAACATCTGACCAGGCGCCAGATGTAGAAGTGAAACGAGGCGGCTGCCAAGCCGACAGTTCTGAGGGAGGGGTCAAGGTGGTCCCTTCCCATTTCACCGTTGATATGTCTAATTTTCCTCCTGCTCCTTCTAAGGGAGAGGAGGCGGGCCCCTCTGGGAGAGGGGAGGAGTCGTCCTCTTCGGACTCGTCAGAGGATGAGTCCGAGTCCAGCTCTTCTGGCCACGCTTCTCCAGGCTCAGAAGAAAGAAACAGCCGCCTACAAGAGGTGAGGCTTTCTCATGCAGTTGAGAAGGGGGACAATTGGGCGGAGCCGTCCGCCTCTTACAGAGAGGAAAACACCCCCTACTACTGCACGGTACCCCGGGGCCGGATCGCAGCCATGCAAGACAAAGTGGAGAGCTTTATAGCTAACCACAGAATGGGCCCCGACTTTCTAGTGTTTGTGCCGGATCCAGAAGACACTGTCGTCTGGCCGGCTGGTACCAGCTATGATGACGGCTGCTTTGGCTGCTATGTGGCGGCCATCAAAGTTGGACTGCGCTTCCCATTACATCCGGCTGTTCAGCGGATTTTAGATGGGTATGATTTGGGGTTATGGCAGTTAGCCCCCAACTCTTGGGTAAACGTACTCGGCTATGTGGCCGGGTGCGAAATGTACGGGGTGGAGCCAAGCTTTGAGGCTTTCGCCCACATGAACTATCTCAGCCGGACCCCTAAGTCGGGAGGTACCGGCTGGTATCAATTAACAAGCCATAGGGGCTACCTCATGACGAGAGGTAAGGCGAACAAATGGAAGGATTGGCGGAACACCTTCCTTATTATCGAGGGTTCAGACACGGAGCTGAACAAACGCTTTAACAAGTGGAATAGGGATCCGCCTCTTCTCGCAGGCGGCCGCAGCATGCCGCCTGTTCCCCCAAAGGCTAAAAAAGAGATCCTAGACAAAGGACTCTTCAAAGTAGAGACTAGGGTGAACTCTACTTCAGGGGTACGAGAGCAAGTACCCCTAAACTGCGTCCCGAGCTTCAAGTGGCTCTATGACGAGTACTTTTTGGCCGCCTGTGGCCTCAGCAGTCGGTGCTCTAGAGGTAGCCGGCCTGACAAATACTCTGTTTTTTCACGCCTTGTTTACTTGGGATCTTTACTAACTTTGCTGTTTATTTTTTGCAGTTGACGCCATGAGTAAAATAACAGCATCCAAGACTGCGGCGGCCATGTTGCGGGCCTCTCTCATGCAACAGTCTTGTACCGACTCCCCCAACAAGGGGGCACCCTTGGTAGGCTTCGAAACTCTTCCTCTTTTAGGAGTTGTCTTATGCATATACTAACTCTTTTTTTTTTTTTTTTTTTCAGTCGGGCACTCCAAGAGCTTCTTCCTCGCAACAGCCGGACCCCAAGGCCCGGAGGACGACTGTTGCAAGCTCTCCTGGGTCTTCCAGGAAAACAGTGGCGGCTGAGAAGCAGCCGGCCACTTCTTCTAAAACCCCGGCGGGGCCGCCTAGAAGTATGGACAATTACTTGTAAAAACTTTTACACTTGCTTCCTTCTTGACTAGGTCTAACTTGCTTTTTTACGCTTGATGCAGCCGGCCCTCAGGGGCTTGACTTGGTAGAGGTAGCCAAGTCCATGATCAAAGTAGTTCCTCCATCTGAAAGGGAGGCGGTCAGGGGTGTCGGCACCCTTGACCTTGATGGGATTGCAGGGGTCCTTGCTGAGGTATACTCTTTTGAGTATTTTGAATTCCAGGACGCCTGTTATCTTTTTTGTTTGGAAACTGACGCCTGTTGTTTTTTTGTACTTAGGCCCTAATCTGAGTTAACGGCCTTCGCAAGCCGCTTGATCGGAAGAACAAAGAGGTAAAGGCTGCAAAAGCTATGGCCGCCTCTGACTGTGACAAGGCAATGTTTCAAATTGCCCAAAATGAAGTACTGACCATTGATATTCTTTATTATCAGGCGCAGGCTACCGCCGCTGTTCGGGCTCAGTTAGAGGCGGCCCAGAAGAAGAATGACGAGCTGGAGGCGACCATCACAAATCTTAAGGCCGAGCTGAAACCTCTTCGCCAAAAAATGTACTCTTACGAAGCCATGGAGAAATCCTTGGCCAGCGTAAAAGAACGCCTGGTGAGCCAAGAGAAGAGTCTTACCCAAGAGCTCTCGGAAAAGGCCGAGCAAGAGAAGAAAGAGCTCGTCCGGGAGATGATGGAAGACTCCGCTCAAATCCAGCGCATGACCTGGGGCCGCCTCTTCCCCAATGCCGACTTTGCCTCTTGGGAAAGAACGTACCGCCAGTGTTCGGAAACATATAATCAAGAGATCCTGGCGGCTGCTGAAGAAGAGGCGTTGGGAGAAGCGGAGGAGGAGGAGGAGCCGGTTGTGGCGCTTGTGCCACTTGGGGGTAAGGCATCAAAAGAGGATGCAGCTGAAGCCGAGTCCAGCAAGAAGAGTGCTGACCAGGCGGCAGCTGCTAATACTGAGCTGCCCCCTTCTTAAGCTTAATGTATTTTTTCCACGGCCTGCGTGCCGTTTGCTTTGTATTTACCCGGCCAGGGGGCCGGGGCTTTGAATATTTTGCTGGTCTTTAATGACCGGCTTATTTTTAATGAATTTTTGTTTTGTTTCAAATTTGTCCAAGTATTCCATATCTAATATCCCATTGTTCACTAGACCGACTGTTGTACATGGCCGAACGTTGCAGACAGGTACGGTTAGTTAGTACGCCGCCTATGCCCCTGGACGACTGGTTGTCTGTTTCTAGGATAGACGATCAGTCGGCCATTTATTCAATCGGTATTCGAACTATTTTGTCTGGATCCTTTTTAGGCAGGCGTGCCTGTCTTTTTGTAATTTTAACCAAGTAGGAAAGTGGTCTGACCAAGTAAATAGAGTATTACCTAGTCGCCAAGGAATTGAGTGGTAGAGATAACAAGCGGCGGGTACCGGTTGTTTCCCTTTATTGCCAATGTTGTTGGCTTTTAATTCATAATTTGTTAACCTAGCAAGAGTAGTGGTTGAGAGCCCCTGTTTGTTAACAACAGGCGGACGACTCATACCTTTTAGGCTCCATACTAAGTTTGAGTGACTATTAAGTTAACATAGGAGTTACTTAGTCTTCGTCACAATTTAGATTGAGTAGTAGAGGTACCAGGCGGCGGAGGCCGGCTGATCCTCTTGATTTGCCAATGTTTGTTGGCTATTAACTCAAATAGGTTACCTAGTAGGAATAGGGGTTTGAGTGCCCTTGTTTGTTAAAAACAGGCGGACGACTCAAACCTTTTAGGTTCCATACCAAATTTGAGGGAGTGACTATGAGTTAACGTTGGAGTTACTCAGTCGCCGTCACTTTTGTTTGAGAAGTAGAGGTACCAGGCGGCGTAGGCCGGCTAGACCCCTTGATTCGCCAATGTTGGCTATTAACTCAATAGGTACCCCCTGCATTTATCCCAAGTAATACAGGCGGTCATATGACTCAGATGTCAACTGCTACCACTGGTTTGGTTAGTGATAGAGTTATCCTTGTCTCAAAAACGGCTACGTGGTTGCCCTTGGGGACAGTCGTATAGGTGCCGTGTAATTAGTTTATAGAACAATGTTCCACCCAAAAGGGAGCTGCTCTCTGCGACGAATTTCATCCGGAGGGATGCCGTCGGACGCCTGCTATGATGTTGGGACATGTCGTATTAGTTTTGTAGATTTGATCAGTTGGCTTGGCGCCTGGTCTGATCATTCGGCCTGTGGCCTTGGTAAGTTCTTGGTGAACGTAGGTGCTAAGTAAAAGAAGGGTAGCCGCCTGTTAGGCACAGGGTCGGCCAGGCCCTAATCTTTTTAGCTAAGTATTAGGAGGGTGGCTATGTGTTTGGAACCAGTCGGCCATCTTCTTATGGAGAGTAGCCGACTATATGCCCAGGCGACATGCCCCTATTGTGAGTGAAATACTCAATGGAGAGTAGCCGACTGTAAAGGTACAGACGACATGCCCCTCTGAAGATAGAGTGTAAAACTCAATGGAGAGTAGCCGACTGTAAAGGTACAGACGGCATGCCCCTCTGAAGATAGAGTGTAAAACTCAATGGAGAGTAGCCGACTGTAAAGGTACAGACGGCATGCCCCTCGTAATACAAAATTGAATAGTAAGTGCAAACTTTTATTAAGTAGCTCTTTACTTTACATCATTCAAAAGAAATATTTCTTAAGATTATCTACATTCCAAGTTCGAGGCAACGGTTGTCCGTCTGGTGTTTCCAAACGGTAGGTACCGTCCTTGAATTCCTCATAGATTCGGTAGGGTCCTTCCCAGTTGGGAGTTAGTTTGCCAGACTCATTAGCCCTACCAACTGCTTCCATTTTTCTAAGTACAAAGTCCCCTACTTTGAGTGGACGCCTGTGTACTTTTTTGTTGTATGATCTAGTCATTCTCAGGCGATAGATCTCATGGCGCAAGACAACATTGCCCCTCTTTTCAGGAAGTGAGTCTAATGCCAGGCGCATGGCTTCCCAGTTTGCCTCTTCGTCATATAGCATTACTCGAAGAGTCGGCTCGTAGTGTTCTATTGGAAGAACAGCTTCCGCACCGTAAGTTAGGAGGAATGGAGTTTCTCCAGTCGCCCCTTTTTCAGTCGTCCTAATGGCCCAGAGAACATGTGGTAGTTCATCCGCCCATAGGCCGCCTGCTCGTTCAATCTTTTTCTTGAGACCGTCTGAGATGATTTTATTAAAGGCTTCTACCTGGCCGTTTGCTTGTGGACGGCCGACAGATGCAAAGTAGTTTGCAATTCCTTGGTCACCCAACCAGCTTTTGAGAACAGGCGTCTCAAATTGGGGACCATTATCAAAAACCATAGACATGGGAACCCCGAACCGAGTGATGACATTTTTCCAAATGAATGAAATTACATCTTTCGTCTTGATTCCCTTTACAGCCTCCGCCTCTACCCATTTAGTGAAGTAGTCAACGGCAACAAGTATGTACCTTCTGCCGCCTGTAGCAGGCGTATATGGACCCAGAATGTCCATGCCCCACTTAGCAAACGGTAGTGGGCTGTGAATGGTAGTGAGTCAGTAGCCGGACGGTGAATTAGTTTGCCAAACCTTTGGCACTTGTCACATTTTTTCACCATCTCCATTGCATCTGCTTCCAAAGTAGGCCAAAAGTAGCCCTGCCGCCTTGCCCTTTGAGCAAGCATCCTACCACCTATATGAGAAGCACAGTAACCAGAGTGAAGATCATCTAGTATCTCTCGTCCCTTTTCTGGAGTAACACACTTTAAGAAGGGTTGAAGGTACCCCCTCTTGTGAAGTTCTCCCTTTATCATTTCAAAACAGGTGGCTCGTTTTTTCAATGATGCCGCCTGTTGAGGATCATCCGGCAGTGTACCGTTTGTCAGATATGCCCTGATTGAATCCATCCAGGTTGAGCTTCTGTCTAGGATTCCAATAGGGTTTTCCTCGATGCTTCTCTTCTCCATTACTTCCCAAAAAACAGTTCGAGGAGTATCAGAGGAGGCGGATGATGCTAATTTTGACAGTGCATCCGCCTGGTTGTTTTCTGATCTCGGCACTTGGATCAGATGGAAATCCTCAAGGGAGCCGACTGCTTGTCGGACCGCCTGTAAATACTTGATCATGGCCGGATGGGTTGCTTCGTATTCGCCATTGTACTGACTCACTATCAATTGTGAATCGGAACAGGCGTCTATTTTTCTTGCCCCTGCCGCCTTGGACATGCGGATCCCGGCTAGTAAAGCTTCATATTCTGCCTCATTGTTTGAAGCCTGAAAACTGAAGCGTAGAGCATACTCGTACCTGTCGCCCTCTGGCGACTGACATATGACTTCTGCTCCACAACCATTTGAAGTAGAGCTTCCGTCCACATATACCTTCCATACTTGGTCTGGAACTTGAGAGTAAGGAGGATGAGTCATCTCTACAATAAAATCAGCAAAGGCTTGCCCCTTCACTGCTTTTCTAGGCTCGAAAGTAACTTCGAGGCTCTGTATTTCTATGGCCCATTTGATCATTCGGCCTGACGACTCCATGATGGACAGCGGCCGCTTGATAGGTTGGTCTGTATACACGACGACTGTATGTGCCAAAAAGTAGGGCTTCAATTTTTTAACAGCCATGAAGAGTGCAAGACCAAATTTCTCCACTAGGGGATACCTCAACTCGGCATTTTTCAGTACGTGACTGACAAAGTAGACCGGGAGCTGACAGCCGTCCCTTTCAGCAAGGAGAACAGCGCTTAACGCATGATCGGAGACGGCCAGGTACATGTAGAGAACCTCTTCGGGTAAAGGGCTGACCAGCCTCGGCAAGGAATGCAAGTGAACTTTCAATTTCTGGAAGGCCGCCTCAGCATCCGGCCCCCATTCAAACCTTGCCTTTTTCTTAATTGCCTGGAAAAAGTATAGGCATTTGTCGCCTGATCGGCTTAGAAATCTTCCCAAGGCCGCCAGACAACCTGTTAACTTCTGAACCTCTCGGATGGTACGAGGCGACTGCATGTCAATGACCGCCTGCACCTTCTCAGGGTTCGCTTCTATTCCTCTCTGATTGATTAGGAAACCGAGAAATTTCCCAGACTCAACTCCAAATACACATTTCTTGGGATTGAGCATGACATGGTGCCGCCTGAGTGTGGCGAAAGTTTCTCGGAGGTCCGACAGATGATCTTTCTGAAGTTTAGTCTTGACAATCATATCATCAATATATGCCTCGACGTTTCTCCCAATCTGATCAAAGAACACTGTGTTTATCATTCGTTGGAAGGTAGCCGGGGCATTCTTAAGACCAAACGGCATGACCGTGTAACAGTATAACCCCTGATCAATGAAGAAGACCGTCTTCTCCTGATCTTTCTTCCATAAGGGAATTTGATGGAAACCAGAATAGGCGTCCATGAAACTCATCAAGGCATGGCCGGCTGTTGAGTCGACCAGGTTATCAATTTTAGGCAGAGGGTAACTGTCTTTGGGGCACGCCTTGTTTAAGTCTGTGTAGTCTACACACATTCGCCAGGTGCCATTCGGCTTTTTAACAAGCACCACATTTGCAACCCAGTCTGGGAAGTAACATTGCCGAATGAACCCTGCATCAAGTAATTTTTTAACTTCGGCGGCTGCCGCCTGACTTCTTTCTTCGCCATGGTTCCGCTTCTTTTGCCGTACCGGCTTCTTTTTCGGATCCACGGCGAGTTTATGTACCGCCAGATCAGGACTAATGCCTGGCATTTCATGGACTTCAAATGCAAAGATGTCCTTGTATTCTTTCAATAGGTTGTGAAAGTCGTCACCAAGGTTTCTCAGAGCAGTCGTCCCAACTTTGACTGTTCGGTCAGGACGTGAGTCGTCTAAGATCAGGTCCGCATGCTCACCAGCCGGCTGAGGGCGGAACTCATCCGGCCGCTCCTCTGCCAATGATTGCTATTTTCTTGCTTTTCTTGCGGACTCTGTCTAGGACGCCTTTCTCTTTCTGCCGCCTGCTTCTTGAACAGGCGCACTCTCCTTGACATTGTCAAGGTCTGTTTTTTCACCACTTGACCCAGTGGCCATAACGGTGGGCTTGACATCCGAGAGATAGCACTCTCGGGCCATCCTCTGATCTCCCCTTAGGGAGCCGACTGTTCCATTATCCCTCTCAAACTTGAGCAACATAAGAGACGGGATTATAACAGCCTTGGAATTATTCAGGGTTGGTCGACCCAGAATCATGTTGTAGGCCGAGAGTTCCTCTACTACTAGGAACCGGACTACCATGTGTCGTCCTTCCCCTTTTTCGCCCAGGCGAATGGGTAAATCTACTCGTCCCAGTGGGTGGACTCCTCCTCCTCCAAACCCTATTAAAGGGTGGGAGACCGGATGTATGCAGTCAGTCTGATATTTCAGTTTCGACAGACATTTGCTGCTGATGAGATCTGAGGAGCTCCCGGTATCTATGAGGATTCGGCCAACCCTCTGGTTGGCCACTTTACACTCAATAACGAGAGGGTCGTCATGCGGCCCCCTTACCCCTCCTAGATCCTCTTCAGTGATGACAATCTCAGGAAATGTATATTTGGACGGCCGTTCTTGGTGAACGGAATTTACATCTAACCGCCTTATATTATCTTTGTTGCCCCTAATAGTGGGGCCGCCTCCTGAGAAGCCGCCTGCAATGGTGTAGACTACTGCATCATCTGTATCGGAGCTGTCGGCCTGTTGATTCTTTTTGGCCGACAGCTTTTTTGAGGAAGTGTTCCCCGTAGATTTCTTGACATAAGTGTCAAGATCACCTTGCTCAGCCAGGCGGTCTAGGTACCGCATGAGACTGATGCAGTCATTGGTGTGATGACCAACGTCATCATGATAAGCACAGATTTTATCTTGGTTCCGGTTGTTTGCAGAACCCTTCATGGGGACCGGCTTCTCAATTGAGATCCGTCCCTTTATTTCTTTTAGGATAAACTGGTTATCCTTTTAAACACATACTTTGGGGAGTATGGTTTGAATTCTTTTTTCTTTTTCTGGGCCGGCTGTTTAGAGGAATCAGCCGCCCAGACCTCTTTTCTTTTCTCATCTTTGTTTGACGACTGTTTCTGTCGTCCTTCTCTTTTGTCGAACCTTTTCCCGTCCGACTGTTTTATCGTACAAAGATCAGTCGCCTGTATATAGGCTTCTGCTTCAATCAAGGCCTCTTGAAGAGTCGCCACCCTTTTTCGAACCAAATCAAATTTGAAGGTAGACCCGTCTTTGAGACCTCTAAAAAAGTCGGTATAAGCTACCTCATCCGGTAACCCTTGAATCTGTATTCTCATCAGGTTAAACCGCCTGATGTAAGAACGAAGCCCCTCCTTCTCGCCCTGCTGAATTGTTCCCAAATCAAGGGTCGTTTTCTTCGCAGGGATGTTCATGGCGAAGTTGGAGGCAAATAAGTAAGCAAGCGTCCTGAAGCTATTTACACAACCAGTCGGCAGGTTGCCGAACCATTGCTTTGCGATTCCTTTGAGAGTCGCTGGGAAACACTTGCACCAAGTGGGATCATCCAACCCTTGAAGGTACATCAGGTTGGTGAATGCCATCAGATGGTCTTCTGGGTTAGTAGTGCCGTCATAGGCGCCTACTAGTACATTTTTCACTTTGGCCGGCTGAGCGGCTTCAGTAATTTCCTTGGAGAAGGCCGACGGTTGTTCACCAAGTCTAAGCAACCGTAGCTGCCAGTCCATAGGTTGGACGTTTTTTGCTGTAGGTCCACCAAATGGAGGTGGCTGCATAAAATACTGTTGTTGCGGCACAAATGGTAAGTTTGGTACCGCCTGGTCACTATGAAAGCCGGACTGACGGGAGGTGCCGCCTGACTGACTCTCATGGTACGACTGAGTATGCCTCATCGAGGCATTTCGCAAACTGTCTTGAAAGTTTGAAGTAGAAGCCGACTCTGACAATCGGTCACTCTTCTTCTGCTCTAGCAGTAGCCGAGCATCTGTGAATGTTTGCTTTGACCCGTCCGCCTGAATATGACGAACCGGTTTCCTATTTCCTGTAGGATAACGGAATTTTGTGAAATCAAGGGCAGGTGGCTCCCGCTTCCTAGATTTAGGATGAGGAGTCGCCTCTCGCCCTTGAACTGGCTTCCTCTTCAGTGAAGTGGAAGGTTTCTTGGCCGACTGCTCCTTGATTGAAGCAGGCGGCTTCTTGTTGATCAACTCTTGAATCTCTCCCTTGAAGTCCCTCATGAAGGTCATGAGTTCGTTCCTTGTGATGGGAGCAGACCCATCAGTCGGCTGTTGCCGAGCAGGCGGTGCGCCTGCTGGCTCGCTTCCTGTTTGAAGATGCTCCCGTTCCCTCCTTTCGGTATGACGGGTACGTCGGGCCCTTAGGGTCCCGTCTGAAGCTGTATGAGTTTCAACTTCAAATTCACTTTCGGTGTCATGGTCCGACTAAACTTGAGGGTCGTTTAGGGGACGCCTCTCTTCAGGAGTCGGTACAGACTTGGATGCCATCTCTGAAGTACTCTCCCCACAGACGGCGCCAAATGTTTCGGGGTTTTCTGATGTCCTGCGGGAGAGTTACAATTCCGAGACTGGAACCGGACGCCTGTACCTGCAAAATAACGGAGACTCCTGAGAGCTCCGCCTCCAACGGTCAAGTTAGTACCTGATTAAGGAGTAATTAATGCGGAAATTAAAGTAATAAGGTCTCTCTAGGTGAGAGTGTTTAATGTTGGTAATCTGCTTTGTTAGCGAGATCAGCCGGTTATTAGTGTGTTCCGTAATGTTTCTGTTCTTTTCTTTTTTTAACTTAATGAGGATTAATTAAGTATTTATAGTCTTGAGAAGCGTGCCACTCTCTAGGTTTAGGGTAAACCTAGGGCTGACCGGGCCTCTAAACAGGATTGGGCCTTGTTGGCCGGTTTTCCCATTTGGCATGGGTGGACACGTGGCGTGTCTCAATTGGTCCGTAGAGGACGTATCTGTGATTGACACGTGGCAGGCTCCTATTGGCCTACGTGAAGGACACGTGGCGGAACCTGGTTGGTCCACTTGTCAGACGGTGATTGGTGGATAAAAATCCCCTAATCAACAGGTACACATAAAAGAACTCAGGTAAAAATATTCTATTCAAATTCCTTTTAAGTATAGCCAAAAAGAACATTACATACATTTATAAAAAAACGCAAGCATATTTATCCAAAACTCAATTTTCATTGGTTAAAAAAAGGAAAAATGTCATAAACTAATTTACATTTCATAATTAAATGGTTATGTTATTCCTTTTTCCATATTTATAGCTTTCAAATTATAATACCCATAATTGTTCATATTTAATTTTTGAAAACGTGAGGACTCTATAATAAAAAATTGAAAAACAAAGAGAATGTTTTAGATAGAGAAATGGAATTTTTAGAGAGAGAAATTGAATTATAGCTTCCTCCTAATAATGCTGATCGTAGATTTTAGATTATTAAATTTGTTCATTGATCATTGTTGGCGGATTAGGTGGGTTTTATGTGGAGATTAGGTGGGGGTGGATATCCAAGTGGGGGGTGGGGCGGGGATAATTTTGGAGTTGTACCCGCCGGGCGGGGATGAGGATGGAGATGGATTTTAGACCCACCGCAGGGATGGGATGGGGATGGGTATAAAAATTTTAGGTGGGGGTGGGGATGGAAAGTCCAACAGCCGCCCCGCCCTGCCCCGACCAATTGACATCCCTAAGTGTGTGTTGCAACTATTAAAAAAATGGAGGAAGAATATAATTCTATATATATTTTTTGTATTAATTATCATCTAATTATATATATATATATACGGGGAGGTTCCGCTAAAAACAGAGCTTATGGTGAAAACTAAAAACAAGCAATCTTAGTCATTCATTACTAGCACAAAAGATCAGACGGTTCTAAAGCCCTAAGATCATTCCAACCTTACATATAATCAATTCAACCGATTTAAAGTTTTTTTTTTTTTTTTTTTTTTTTTTTTTTTTTTTTTTTTTTTTTTTTTTTTTTTACAAACGCAACGTTTTAAAGGTCACTACATGCTAAAATAAGGTAACTTTATCTAAATTGACGATATTTACATAGAGTCACTATATATAAAAATAACGTAACTATATACAAAAATAGGGTAGCTATATCAATTTTTACAATATTTACATTAAGGTCACTATATACAAAAATAGGGTAACTATTTCAATATTGACCATATTTACATAGAGGTCACTATATACAAAAATAGGGTAACTATAACAATTTTTACGACATTTACATTAATGTCACTATATACAAAAATAAAGTAACTATATCGACTGGGTTTTTGACACCATTTACATAAAGGTCACTATATACAAAAATAAAGGTCACTATATATAAAAATAAGGTGACTGAAACAAAATTTACAACATTTCAATAATTCTAAGGTTATTATATCGAAAATAAGGTAACTATATATAAACTTCGGGTAATTATATTAATTTGACATCATTTACCCAGAGGTCAATAAATATAAAAATAAGTATTAAAAAAGTCTATGTAGGATTCGAACCTACATCCCGTGATTACACGGTGCTCGACCAATTGAGCTAATAGGCTTTCAACATGCCAAAACAGCCAATAAAAGCATACCAACATCACAGACCAACATCATACAGACTGAAGCAAAACAAGCTTGACAAGATCAACGTTTTAAGGACAGAAGCAGAGGCAAATAAAAGCATACCAGGATATCATGATACGAGCAAGCCACCTGTATATGAGGAATCCCAACAAAATGTAGATATTGAACAGGCAGGCACCAAAAATCATACAATCAGAGATAAATCTTCACAAAGGCTGAAGAAGGTTACTACACTAACTACAGCTGACAAGGTAAGATCAGGCATGATAGAGCTCCCAATAACGCAAACTAGCATACTCGAATTCTAGAAATAAATTTCTAAAGACACGCTTCTACTATTTAACTAACATGTCCTTTACCCTGCATATTTCAAGATGAGAATAAAGTATCAACAGTTATTGGAGATCAAAGGGAAAAATTGATACAACCTATAAATGGTCTTGAAAGCATTGTACAATCTCAACAGCTCTAGTATATTAAAACCCCACATTAAAACCCCACAGAGGCCTACTCAATAACCTATAGATAGTATTACATGCCAGACCAAAAAGGAGCAAAAGGAATACATACATACAATCTCCCAAAGGACAAATAAAACAAATCAGATCAGTAATCAAATCATTACTCCCAGATCAGTAATCAGGATAAATGAGTTTTGCTAAAAATTTAGTCTTAAGCTCAATTAAACAAAGGAATTTCAGAAATCTGCAAGCTTCACCTGATCCTTCATCTGCATAAGAGCCAGGGGATACTTTGATGTCAACCTGTGTAAAAAAGACAATACTTGTATTATTCGTCTGAGAAAATCACGATGTCCCCATTACACAAGAGCCAGAATATCATGGTTCCCCTTACACAACTCGAAATCACATTGAACGAAAAGTATGACTCAAAGGACAACCAAACGATCAGTTTTAGAAATAATTACTCCCAGATCACCAGCATGGTTTTATTTCAGATTACTCAAGGACTGAAGACGACTAGATGACAATGTAAGACATCATTCTTCTTGTTGGATATGTTAATGAGCTGTCGATTTCAATCTATGGCAGACTGGCACACTAGCTAGCAGATGTGATGCATACAAAAACATAAGACAAATGACAATTAGAGAGTGGAAGTATCTATATCTGAGCTACCAGTATCAACCCACCAGTTACTTAGGGTAGATTTTGTTCTTCACTCGAGTTGGTCTATACATTTTGTATTTATTGTATGGCATGACGAACAGAAATGGGCAGTCTCGAAAGGCTTCTCAGATTATATTTCAAGCATACCAAATAAATCAATCAGGTTTACAAGTTCATAAGGCAAAACAACTCACCTTATAATGAGGAGGAAAGTAATGCTTTAGCTTAACTCTTAGGCACAAGCCAATAACAATCGCCATACTGCAATGTTGGACGGTTGGGGTGAATGTTATCCTGTTGAACAAGACCACAATGCACAAGATCAAGGTTGAAATGTGATAAGGGGCGAGGCTAATGAGACCAAGAGCAAAAGAAATTAAACAGGTTAATTACTTTAGTACTAGTGCTAAAATAGTTACTTTAGAGTTTCTCCAACACAATCAATTATCTCATTTTGAAGTAGTGAAGTTGTGGCAACAAAGCCAGCTATAACGTGTTGAACTGAGGTCGACTATTCGACATTCAAATTCTCATAACTTTAAAGAAGCTTAAAAGAGATTTCAAGGTAACAACAGACAAATGTGACGCTTCAAAGCAAACATGCAACTGGATCGTTGTATGTAAAAAACAACACATGGAAAACATGTGGTGTTCTCAACTACTCATAGTACATAAGTTCAGCAATAAGCATGTAACATGACTAACATCAGTATATTGCTTACTTAATATTTTACCTTATACTCCTAAAACACCATATGAAGCAGTATATCGCTTTCTGCATAAAACTCCTTAAACCAATTTCATTTGTGAAGGCATCAGAATGCATCCCATGGTGAAGCTCCTTGTATCCTGCGACGTAGTCTTTATGCAGTTGTCTGCAATCATAAATGAAAACGGAAAAGGAATTGTTAGCAAAATCTTGATAAGGAATATTTAGAACAGGAAATTGAACAAAAATCACAAATGAAAACAAACAAAAACCAAGCAAAATCAAACAGGAAATCGAACAAAATTGAACAAAATCGAACAGGAATTCGCAAAATCAAACAAAATCGAACAAAATTGATAAAAAAAAAAAAGTCGAAAAAATTGATGACCAAAGTCGCAAACTCGCAGTGGAAATCGAACAAAATTGATGAACAAAACACACAAAATCGCACAGAAATCGAACAAAATCGCAGAAATTTTTTTTGATAAAATTACCAAATGATATCGAAAATTAAAAATCTGAAATCTAATCAAATTATGGAAAAAAGAAAATACAAATTTGATGAGAAAAAGTCGAAAAATCGCACTAGAAATCAAACAAAATTGATGAACAAAACACGCAAATCGCACAAGAAATCGAACAAAATCGCAGGAAAAAAAATTGATAAAATTGCCAAATAAAATCGAAAATTAAAAATCGGAAAATCGCATAAATCAAATCACAAAAATCGCAAAAATTAAAATCGGAAAAATCAAATTGAAAAATCACAAAATCTAGTTGAACATCATGCGTTTTTCATGAAAATTTGAACAAAATCGGAAAAAAAAACGTACCTGATTTGAGCAATTTAGGTTGTTTATGCGAAATTTGAACAAAAATTCTTCAATTTCCAGCAATTTGTGTTTAATTTTGGGATTTGAGGAGAGAGAAAGATAAGAGGTTTGCAAGTTTGAGGAGAGAGAAAATTTTGGACGGTGGGTTATGGGTTTGAGCGAGGATATGTGTTTTAATCTCAGCCGTGAGATTTGATGGGTCATAATCTACGGTCTTGATTGTCCGTTTTCATGTTTTCAGCTATAGGCTTGTTTTCACATGATCCACATTATATATATATATATATATATATATATATATATATATATATATATATATATATATATATATTTGTAAATCAGGATCATGACGATTGATAATGATGATATTCTTTTGGGATCTCTTCTATTAATGACATATGCAATACTAATAAAGAACGTGATAATTATGTAATGAACATTATTTATATTTACCTAACTAATCCAAAGACAAAATTCAAAAAACATTTCACAATAAGTTGAACATTATGCGACTATAAAAGTACATTCCATTTACAAAACAAAGAACATGGACATTTAAAATACTTTATTAAGAGAGTTAAACGTCGCTCTCATTTTACATACTAACGCCCTCATTTTATCTTAAACGGACCATTATGCCCCTCTCATTCTCACTCTCATCTGATAAGCACCTACTCTTATTTCTCCATGAAAGTGGCTTATGATCTTTCAATAAAAAATAAAAATTAAGTGGCTTATGAGCATTCCTCCATTGATGCAACTTCCGAGCTTTCTCCGTCGTCACACCATCTCCCCCGTGCCATGCTATTTCAATCCGTCTTTCAAAAAAAAAAAATCTCCCCCATGCCATTACCATCTCCTCTCACCTACCACCACCACAAACACCACCTACCATCAGGCCCACCACCACGGCACCACCATCACCGGCTTTAAGAGGTTTTTTTTTTCTTTTTTTTTTACAAATAAAATTAGAGGAAACGCCTAAATAAATCGTATCCCGTAGGTGGAAACGCCTGTATTTTTCGTTCCCACCTGTAGATTTCAAAAACTTCAGGCGTTTCCAATAAAATGCCTAAAGATATCGTAACCCGCTGGTGGGAACGAAAAATTCAGGCGTTTCTACCTGCGGGTTACGATATTTCCAAGTGTTTTCCGACCACCTTCTTTCTTTGATTTTCGCTACCCATTAAACGTCTATGTGAAGAGGTGGTAATTTTAATCCCAATTAAATTATTTTCAATTTTTTGGTTAATTAAGGATTACTTTACAATTACATACTTGTAATCTTGTATATGTGAAAAATCAGCAATTTAAGTTGTTTGCAAATGTCAGTCATATAAATAAAATTAGTGTATTGGACTGATTGTGTGTCCAATGTATTGTGTGTATTACCAATTTTAGGAGAAAGTTCGTAAGTCATCCCACTTTTAAGGGAGAAAATAGAGAAACTGCTTCAATGGATGAGAGTGAGAAAGAGAGGGGGCAAAATAGTCTTTTTAAATCAAAATGCGAGCGTTAGTATGTAAAATGAGGACGAAGTTTAGCTTTTCACTAATGGGCATATGGAAAGAACATAGTGTTAATAAATTATTAAATCATATAAGCAACATCACAAGAAAAACACATAACCTTTATTAAGATGAAATTTATAACTAAATATGGAATAAATTAAATATTTGGGAAAAACTATGACAAAAATAAAATATTTTGGAAAATGAAATTTTAAATTTTGAATTTTGAATATGAATTCTTGAATTATTTTTTGAGAGAATTTAATTTTAGAGAGAAAATTATTATGACAACTCAGTTTTATAAGCGTTTGTTATAGAAGAATGCCATGTTCTTTTCTTTATATGTCCATGTTTTGTACACCCGAATGTACAAATTAGGAATTAATTGTTAAATAATCTAATTACAATGAATCAATGATAAATAAAACTGTAAGAACATTATCTCAACTCAGTCATAAATAAATAAATAAATATGTAATAGAATACATTTAATGCGCATATAGAGATAGAGTAATAGAGTAATGATTAGAATATGGGAAATTTAATTTATTAGGAAGTTTTCTATTTGAATATTATATTAGAAAGATTCAACTCCTTCGTGCAAAATAATTACCTCCACTATTTTTATGTAATTGCAACATTTTTTTATGTTTTTTTATGCAATGCAACATTTTCACTTTTCACACTTGTGAATGCACAATTTCATCCATTAACTAGTGTGTACGTAGTCCGGGCGTTGCACCGAGTTCCTACTTTAATCATTCCCTATGATTATATGTATTTGATATTTATGGTGCAATTATATATATTTATTTCCATGTTTATAACATGATTGATAATTGGCTTAAATGGTTAAATAACCATAGTTAGTATTTTATAATTCCCCTATTGTTCATATTTACAAACTTGCACGACTGCAAACATACATGCAATTTGGAGAACATTGTTCTTCCGCCGAACTTGGCTGCAATAAAAATATAAAACTATGTAATCTATACATGTTTTCTCTACTCCAACACTGATATTTATTAGGAAATTCTAGCTGAGTATATATGCCGAGGAGATTCCACATTGGTGTTAATGGATTTAAAGATGAGAAAGTACTTCAATTCGCACCGATTCATTTAGGGAAATCAGTGTGTAGTTGGAACTGGATCTTGCAAGCCACAAACCATATTTGCTGGAACCGCTACATCTATCATCTTTGGATATGCCAGGTTTAAGTCTGTAATCATAAGTTAGGAAGATCACCGTCAATATTCAACGAGCATCATGAAAAAATAAACATTAGAAAAGATGTGATGTGAGGAATATGTACTTACTTTCCATAATGCTTTTGAATGTTTCCTGCAAAATGATCCAGAAACTAATTATTAAGCATAACAAAAGCACACAATCTCATAGAAAAATAGCAGTAGGCAACACATGCAGCGATGTGGTAACAATGTAACATCCCTTATAACCAGAACCTTAATGTAGCTTATAAAAGAGGATGGCGATCCAATTAAAAAATTCCCTGAGATTGAGGCCATAGATTTTCTAATGAAAAATCATAGAGAAATGTTTATAACCCTATTTATCTTATACGAAGTATCCTGGTAGACATCCATTGAAATTTTGCTTTCCAGAGAAGCATTTAGCATTAACTAGTGGAAGAAATGACTTCGTAATATGACATTATGACAACACACAGAAAAAAAAATAAAATAAAATAAAAAAACAAGAAATTCCATGCTGCAAGTTTATTCAATCTCTAATAGAGCATCCTCATAAATAACAATTAGATTTGCAGACAATGAAGCAGAATACTGAAGACAAAACAAAATAAATGAGTTCAGCTATGTCACCTTGTCTTTTGTCAAGCGAGGGTTATACTGCTTCTCCTCTCCCACAGTGCTTACCTGAATGTCAAATCAACTATTAACTATTGGAAACACTTGTAAAGCTGCAAAGTTTCTGAGGAATTTCACGAAGATTAATATGAAAGCTCAACAATGTCTCTTACTGTAAAACCCTTGTAATCATGAGCAGGATAAACCAATGTCTCCTCTGGCAAGCTAAATATCTGCATCCATGAAATAAAAACAATAAGCTAAATGCAACTTCATGTAGTCTAGTCCAGGAATGATGTGAAATTCTCTTTATTTTCCATGCAAGCTAAAGAAAATGGTTTAAACTACAGGTTCTTACTTGTGAATGCACTGACTTATAGAGCTCAGCTGAACTTCCACCCTGTATAGAAAAAATGTTGTATGCTGATCAGATATTCGACAAACTACATTGGTCAATTGTTAGCATGTTCTTCCCTAACTCTCTATTTTCTCTCTCTCCTCATGTTACCACGAGGATTAACAACACAAAATTAAATTACTATTGCTGGTGTTTGTACCACACAATTAACCCAAAATAACCTGAAAGTTGAAACCTAGGAAGCATGGAAATATGAAACAAAAAGGGACTAAAGAACAGTTTTTCAGTTATTATATAAATTCTATTTGGGTGCCATTTTACTCATTTGCATTGATAAGAATGAGAATTTGACTCAAAATTCTAAATAGGCCATCTCAGTAAAATTTACCATTAAAAAAGAAATTTGTTATTGGAAGCCTTGCTTCATCAATACATGATTCAAAGAGTCAAAAGATACAAATTTTATATCCAAACCATATTTTTTCACCATCATAAGCACACCAAGACACCAAAGATATTCACAATGATTGAGAAAGAGAAGCATGGCAATATACAGGAGAACGAGACAAGATAATCTGATGGTCACTTAAGTAACATGATCTTACAGCATGGTTTATCATACAGTAGCCATATGAATATCAAGCTAAGTTTTCTTTCTACTTTTCTTATACATACAGAGCTTCCAGGTTTTCTATCCCTTCCCTTCCCCTCCCCTTCTTCCCTACAATCCTACATGCACCACCCACCTAATATTTAAGCAGGTACAAAAGAAAGCAGTCAAACACATGCACAAAGATTCACATGCACACAGGGTACCTGAAAATCTGTTCTTCCACATCCACGTATCAGCAGAGCATCTCCTGTGAATGCTATCCTTGGCTGTGGTTGATCAGGCCCATCTCCTGTAACATATGTAACACAGCCAACTGTATGACCAGGAGTGGGGAGAACCTAAGACAAATGTATTGCATTCACAAGCATGAGTTCAAATTCTCAGCACATCCATGTGACCAAAATATCAAGGCTTCTTAACCAACAAAAGTATAGGCCAATCTGTCATTGCACAGCTTCAGTGCTTGTTGCATTCACATAATATGGCATAAGAAACTGAATACTTGTATTAGGTATTAAATATATAGAGGCACTAAATGTGAAACATGATAAAACAAAATAAAAAAAATTGATGTTTTAATTTATTGGCAAAAACCATACAGCTTATGCTGGATGGGGTTAAATAGGAGCGAAACAATTTATACTGTGAGACAAACTCTGTTTCTTGAACTCAACTAAAAGCATCAAAATGAACAAAGAATTTTTCTTCTTTTCTTAGTATTATTATTATTTTTCTAAATCTAGATTCTTGGTATTCAATTCTTATATATTATGACATAAGCCTAAACTACAGAAAATTTTTATAGGACACCCTACATTGTTTTAAAGTTTGAAGTCATGAGTGTTGCTTCAGAGAACTAGTTCAGGAAAAGAATCCAATAAGAAGTTTTGGTTTTAAAAATTCTTGTCTAGAAAGACAAAAACGAGAGTCTCAAGATATCAGCTTTCAAGTTTGGTGTTTTCAGGCTGTCTTCATAGAATAGCTTCATAAAACGGTTCGAACATAGATGAAAGATAAAGTGCACGATCTTTATCTATGACAAAATATCTTAACAATGATGAGCCTTTCTCATCGTTCCCCTCTACGCGAGATTAACAGTTCATATTCCCCCTAGTATTGCTCACATAGATTAACAGTTCATAATTCACCTATATACTCCTTCCGTTTCATAATAATCGCAATACTTTGACTTTTGCACTATTTATATGTTAACTTTGACTGAGTTTTTAATCAATTTATAAAAAACATATATTGCCATGTAATATATTTTTGGATCAGTCTTTATGTATATTTTCATTAAACCAAGCTTTTATACTTCTTAGTAATATATAATTACAAATATTAATCGTCTAAGTTGTGCATCAGCATGTGTGCCGGTCAAAGTGTTGCGATTATTATGAAATAGAAGGAGTAGCAACAACATAGATAACAGTAAGCTTAGTTTGTCAAAGACGGCCCACTGCGCAATTCACCGGTATTAAAATACATCCTCCAGTGAAATTAATAGCTGTGACAGACACTCTTTGCCCATGGCAAAAGAACAACATCAGAGAATTTTGAGCATAACAAATGAGATATAAATTTGAAATAAAATGCACACTTACCTCGAGAACGAGGTCACCAACAACAATTCTGTCACCAGATTCCACCAAAAGATCAGCTTTAGCATTGCTTGCTTTGGAAATGACAGATATAACCCCAGAAACCTTACTCTACAAATAAACAGAAATGATATTAAAATTTCCTCAATTTAAAAGATGACCTGATGGATAAAACTGTAGTACTTTTTGAACAATCTCTCAGAGCCCTATATTCCTATTGTTCCCTCCTACTACCATTGGAAGTATACAACAAAACGTTACCCCCAAGATGTTTGATAACTACATACTAAGTTTATTACTTGCTCTATCCATTATTTTAAATCTAGTCATCTATATATGTTCTCTCTTTGATGGTTTAAATATGAAATCGGAAAGCCTATAATTTCAATCTAGTTATTACCTGTTGTGTTTTGAAAATTAATTATGAAATCCGGTACAGGTGGATCAGTATGCACATATAGGCTTCTGAATAACTTCTGGTGAGTATAATCAAAGGAACCCCATAAATTATTACAAAGAACTGGATCTTGAATCAAGTCTCCAAAAAACAGTGAATCATAAAAAATATTAGATGTAGTCATGGTCGCAATTGCAGTATTGATCATGGTGTGCTTCACAACCATCGCAACATAAATTGACAAATTGGTTAAGATCCACTTTATCCATTTAGGCTATGTTTAGTTCACCTGATCTGATTTGATGATTTATTAATCGATCTGATCTGATTTCAAATTTGACATTACACTAATCCTTAATATAAAAAATTATTAATTGAGATGTCATTAGATTCGTGTTAATGTGTACTTTCCAGCAATGAAATTGTCATATTTGTTTCAAATATTTTAAATATGGAATTAAAGATATCTAGCGATAAGTAACACAAAATAAAAATAGATATGGTCTGATTTGATTTGATCATTTATGAAATAAACAAATATTTGTTAAATAAGTTGAACTGAACATAGGCTTAGTACAAAAATATTCGACATAATTCTTCAGATTTAGTTTTTAGAATTTTAACTCATTATTTACAAAGAAATTAAAGATGATAAACATTTATAATGAAGCATAATCTCATGTTATACTACCTTCAAATTCTAATTTTCCTTTTTCATCTAATTTTAAAAGCTCTACCCACTTTTACTTTATTCCTTATATTGACTTTTTATTTACAATCTATGATCTCTTATCCCACTATGTGAAACCCAATCATAAATTATAAGTTTAACCTATCTTTCTCCTCTTAAAAGCTAAAGTACCTACATGAGTGGCCTCCTTCTTCAGTTTTCCTTAGGTCTATGTTGGTACAATAATTAAGTAGAACTCAGGATGTATGCAAATTCAATTGGGTTAATGTGCTCAATGGTTATAATTAGATTATAACAACTAATGTGATAAAATAACAGTCTATAATGGATAATTCTTAACAGATGACTGTTCATTGAAAGGCAAGTTCTAAATCCATTACAAGATGAGCTTGTTTTATCCCAAGCAATAAACCTTAATTACATGAGATTCAGGAGGGTAAAAGAATGAAGAGCATATACCTTGAGCATCCCAGTTCCAGTGACATGATCAGCATGTACATGAGTGTTCACAGCATATATAAGTTTCAGTCCTAGATTATGGATGAGGGAAAGATCTCTGTCTACTGTCTTGTCCACTGGATCAATTAACTGCATAGAGATAGCTTGTGTCAGCAATATATTAAAGGAATTAGTGATAAGTGGTTATAATATAATATTTGAGGAATAAACAAGATCAAATGAGAAGTTTCCACACAAAAGCATAAAAATGGACTGGAATAAGATGGAAACAAACCAATCACTTGTAAGGCTTTCCACTTTGGAATAAGCAATCTTATGAACCTAAAGAGAATTAAAATGACAAGTGTAGTTCTACAAGATCATATTTAAACGAAGTACACAACTATATTGATGGCTGCTGAATTACAAGATTACTCTCTTCAAAGGTAATGCAATTATAAAATTTTGCAAGGTTTTTAGATCAAATACAACAAGTAAAAGTAGGAGGAATTTTGCTAAGGAAGAATTAGAAATTTATAGATTGTTATATTCAAAATGGTTTACAGGGATGAGAACAATCTCACATGAACACTAATTTAAAAGAGAAAAACACATACAAGATTAGTAAGAGTAATGAATTATTTTTAGACACCATGAAATTGTTGAGAATTATTACTTCTAAGCTGCTTACAAGTAACAAGCTCCAAATGGATTTGCCCAAAGTTCATCAGAATGCTTTAATTAAGCTGATGCTTGACACTCATGATCAATAAATAGTGGGCAAGTTAATAAATATTTAATCTCAAATTAAAGAGCCTTGCTTGAGGAGAATCATGTGTCAACTATCAAGCCAAACAAGCTACAATGTTATATTTGTAACAGGTATGAGCTTCACTACTAGAAAGTCACACTCATTTCTGATTGTTTCTCTTCATTTAATCATAAAACAGTTTGCAAAATTCAAGTAAAATAAAATAGGCTCTTCACATTGCAAAAATGAATTTCATAGTCAAAAGATTGTGAAGTTGTACAGTATTGATCAAGTTCTCAATCTATATAAAAGTTTCTACATCTATGACAACCAACGCATGCGTGCAAACCAAGCACAATATATCTCTGCTACAGCACAAAATGTTCATGTATACCCTTAATGCACTTAAAACAACATCTATATGATATCCACTGCCCTGATATAGGCATGGACACATATCTAACACTGTAATATGCACAGAAGGCCAAACACTTGAGACTATTTTACAAAATAAGAAATATGCACATATACACTCTGAGCCAAATTTGAATGACATAATATCCTCTATTCAAAATACTGTATTTATTCCAAACATCCAAAGGTAACCTCAAAAAGGAAATCAGTATATTCTTTCATTATTCCCTTCTCAGAAGATTCGATAACTTTTCATTTCTCTTCCCCTGAAGGAACCATGACCATTCTTCATATCAAGTAGCTTTCACATCTTTTATAAACTAAAATCATATTTCGAATTATGAGTAAGGAAACAACTATGGATTCCAAGTCTCAAAGAAATAGACAATTTGACATAAACTTGCCACTATGAATATATAATATCATCATAAAGCCATTCATTTCATGATTTTCACCCAAAAATCTAATAAAAGTCTCATTTCGTATCTTTTTTTTCTAAATAACTTTATTTCATATTAATCCAATCCACCAAACTCCACTAATTCGATTTTAATGTTTGCTAAAAATCATGAGTATAACCCTCACTAGTAGTACTAGTTTCATCCCCAAATAAAAGTCGCATTTCAGTGTTTTTACCCAAAAAAATAGCAGCTTAATATAATTTTTATTTCACTTTTTTTTATTCATTTTTAATCAATCAAACCCCATTATATGATTTTTATATTCGCCTTAAATTAGCCGACAAAATTAGTTTTTTATTCACCACAGCAGCAGCAACAAGCCTTGGTCCCAAAATGATTTCGCAATCACCAGATAATAACAAAATTCTATATCAACAACATAATTTGACAAGTATATCACCCAATCACCCTAACAAGATAAGAATCAAAATTTTCTAAATTTCGCAATTAAAGTCAACTAATCTATTTTAATTTACACATTTTACAAAGATAATAGTCAACAAAATACAAATATCGCGAAAATGCAAGAAATAGAATCAAACCACAGCATGTTTTTGGGGGTGAGAGACATCAGCAAGAAGGTAAGTATAAGTGGAAGAATCCTTCTCGAAAAGCTGGCGAAACAGATACTTGGAGGCATGAGACGGCGTCGTATGAAAAACCATTTGAGAGCTTAGATTTAAGATGGGTTTATTGTTAATGGTGATTACAGAAGATGGGTTTTTGGGAGGGAAGAAATTGCAGAATTTTTTGGGAGACAATAGAGATGAAGAAATTCTGAGTTGCTGTAATTTCAACATTATATTTGGTTTTTTTTTTTTTTTTTTTTTTAAAAAAAAAAAATTTATAGTTGTGAAATTTTCAACGAATTAAAGTCAAAGAGAATAATGATAATAATTGGAGTATGGATGAGGTGGGTTTGATCTGGGTGATTGCTTCTTCAATGGCGAAAAGGAAACTTAGTTGATGTGTTAGCCTCCAACCTGCTGGATGATTGTTGATTTGTTGGTGATGTTCAACAGGTTTTTTTGGGATTTGTTAAATATCGCCAGCAAATTTCCATATAAAGCCCACAAATTAGACTTGGTTTGACAATTTTGCCCATTTTTAAAATTGTAGTTAAAGTGAACAGATCTCGATCTCAAAAATGTGGAGCCGTACTGGGTCGCCGGGGGAGACCGGAGGGCAGGCCGGAGATGCGGGGGACGCCGGAGGTACGTCGTCGTCGAAGGAAAACGAGGTAAAGTACCGTTAAAATTCACGTTGTACCTAACGGCGTCTGAAAGAGGTGCCTGTGCAGTGGAGCCGGCGCCTAAATTGGACGCCACTACCGTAGCATGGACGTACAAGCCAGACGCCACAACCACCGCACCGGCGTCCAGCCCAGACGCCAGAACCACCAGACAGGCGTCCTGGCCAGGCGCCAGTCCAATGGTAGTGGCGGCCCTGTCAGGCGCCATGTCCATGGCTCTGGCGTTTCTGCCAGACGCCGGCCTGCAGTCTATTTTTTATTTTTTTATTTTGTGGTTTTTTTTTTTTTTAAATTTGAAAATTCGAAATCGTAATAAAAAAAATTCGAAATGGTTTTAAATTTGAAAATTCGAACAAAAAGACTTGCGTGGACCTGGTCCACAATAATATTATTGTGGACCCGAGGTTTATACACACGCAACTGACATTATATGAAACATAGTGACCATTATTTTTAACATAGTAACCTTATTTTTACTACTACAACGTTTAATAATATTGTGAACTTGAAATACGACGCTATTATCCTAATTTTAACATAGTGGCCTTTATTATTCATATTGATCAGTATATAAAATATTTCATTACAAAAAAAACACTTAGGCCTATATATAACCAAAATGATTTTTATTTCAACATAGTGACTTTTTTTTTTAATTATAGTGACCCCTTTTTTATTAATAAAACAACCATACTTTCTCTAATGTTAGTGGTCCACAATAAATTAGTGTGAACCAGGTCCATTTAAGAATTATGATTTTTTTTTTAAATTAAGTTTGAAAATTCGAAATGGTTTTTTTAAAAATTAAGTTTGAAAATTAAGTTTGAATATTCGAAATGGTTTTTTTTTAAATTAAGTTTGAAAATTCGAAATGGTTTGTTTTTTAAATTCAAAAAAATTCGAAATTGTATTAAAAAAAATTCGAAATGGTTTTAAATTTTAAAATTCGAAATAGTTTTACATATGAAAATTCGAAATGGTTTTAAATTTGACAATTCGAAATGGTTTTAAATTTGAAAATTCGAAATGGATTTAAATTTGAAAATTCAAAAAGGTTTTAAATTTTAAAATTCGAAATGGTTTTAAATTTGAAATGGCGAAATTGTATAAAAATAAAATTCGAAATGGTTTGAAAATTTGAAGATTCGAAATGGTTTTAAATTAAGTTTTTTTTTAAAATTAAATTTGAAAATTCGAAATGGTTTTTTTTCTTTTTTTTTGGTTTTTTTTTTAAATTTGAAAATTCAAAATGTTTTTTATTAAGTTTAATAATTTTATGTTTTTATTTATGATGTGGAAATTAGATTTGTGTTAATATATATTATTATTTTTTAATTGTTTATGTGTATGAATACTTTTATAAATGATTGTGTTTTAAATTTGTATATGTATGAATAATATTATACGTAATTATGTTTTTAATTTTGTGTTAATTCTGTGTAAATATAGAAAGTAAATGTATTATCCGTTAAATGTAGAAATGAAATTTACAAATTAAAAATGTAGATATTAATTATGTGTTAATGTTGTGTTAAATGTATTAATTTAAGCTTGAATTGATATTTATTATAATATATAATTGATGCAGGATTATGGTGGAGAAGGAAATGATTACAGTGGGATATTTGGACATGATGGTCCATTCGAAAATGCTCAACAAGCGATTGATTGGGCAAAACAGGTTGCAATTACAGTTGGATTTTGCTTGGTAGTAGTAACTCATAAATCTCAACGGGATGGTAAAATGGATCGCATTTTGAGATGCGACCGTTATCGCAAAAGAGAAGAAAGAGATTTCTGTACAGCCACTCGGTTTGATACAAAGCGGAAAGGTTGTGGGTGTGAGTTCATAGTAAAGGTTCGACAACTACGGAGTCGTGACGGTTGGGAAGTGATTGGTTACTCTAAATGGGGGTATCACAACCATGAGATGATAGTATATGAAGAGGGTCATCGACAGCTGAGCGGCTTAAGTCCTGCTGCGAAACTAGTTGTGAAAGAAATGAGTGATGATCAAGTCAAGCCTGCTAAAATATTAGCATCTGTGTTAGAGAAATTTCCAGAAGACCATCCAAACCGAAGACACATCTACAACGTTAGACAGCAACTCAGGTTTGAACGGTCAGAGGGAAGGAACCCTATACAGCAGCTGCTACACCAGGCACAATCACGTGGTTACCTATTCTGGTTTGATTTTGATGAAGATACAACAGAGGTGACTCATCTTTTCCTTGTGCATCCTGATTGTGCTGATATGATCAAGTCTTGGCCATTTGTGATTTTGATCGACTCAACGTACAAGACAAACAAGTACAAGTTCCCACTGGTTGAGATCATGGGGATGACTCCAACGAACCAGAACTTTCTGATTGGTCATGCAATCATCAAGGATGAGACGGCTCCAAGTTATTATTGGGTCTTGGAGAAGCTGAGAAACTACATCGGGCCTAATGTTCATCCAACAGCCATCGTCAGTGACTATGAGGGAGGTCTCTTTGCCCCCATTAGGGAGTTGTTTCCAGAGTCGAAGCACTTGTTGTGCACATGGTACATCAACAATTGCGTGAAAGTGAAAGCCTACAACCTTTTCAACAAGAATTTGGAAATGGCAGAGAGATTGGTGAATGGTAAGTGGCTGAAGATCCTACAAGCTACCACAGAGGCAGTGTACGAGGGAGAATTAGCTAACTTCAGGGATTCGTACCAGTGGTGTCCGTCACTGGTGGACTATGTGATGCAGCAGTGGGTCCCTCATAGGGAAAAGTTTGTCAAATATTGGACAAACCAAGTACTTCATTTCGGGAACACTACAACATGTAAAGTTGAGAGCGCTCATAGAGCTACCAAGGACTGGATTGATTCTTCCACCGCTGCTTTGGATACACTATTCGATAGACTAAACAAGTCAATTGAAACTCATAAGAACAGCATCAGGAACTCTCTAGAGGACTCCAGACGGCGACATGGTACGATGTATAGCCATTTCATATTTAAGATTCTCCATGGTCATGTGTCACACTACTGCTTGGGGTTGATTCTGACTGAGTACAACAGGATGAGGGACTTGGCTGATGAAGTGTATGTTCGGTGCGGGTGTGCTATTTCAGTAACTCATGGATTACCTTGCGCATGCACCATTCACCGCGTTATTACAGAAGAAAGGGCGTCGTTACATGTTGATCAGGTTCATTCACTCTGGCGGACGCTCGTTATTGGTGAGCATGCAGATACTCAAACGGTCGACCATGAACAGGAGAAGTTGGAGCAGTTTCGTTCGATGTATGACCGAGTGTCCTCCAGTCATCCTTTTATTATACGTGACGCTACTCATGTACTTCATGACATGTTCAACACGTCTTGCTTAGACTATGAGGAACCCGAAGGGGTTGAGCGTCCTCGTGGTCGCCAACGATGGAACAAGAGTGCGTTTGAGTACGTTTGTGGTCTTGGTCATGGTCGGACATCGTCATCTAGTCGTAGTCATTCTTCTTCGTCTGTGAATATGCCCCTGAGAACTGGTACGGTTGCTTACTTTAATTTACATTGTACATTGTTTTTTAGGTTACTTCTGTCTTGTTAACTGTGTTTAATTATATGTTGAATAGGAGGAAACGATATTGATCAGTTTCCGTACAAGGATAGGATACCTAACATCATCATGTCGTACTTGGACGGGTGGAATGATGTAGTTGGAGATGGTAACTGCGGATTCCGAGTCGTGGCTGATGTTTTTCAAATGGGCGAAGACAACTACGGTTTAGTGCATCAGTTGATGTACAGCGAAATTGCCTCTAACCGAGATGTTTATCGTCATGTGTACCAGGATGACTTGGATAGGGCTCTGCGGCGTATCCGATGGGGAGGTGGACCTTGCGGTCAAAATCATTATTTTGACGCGCCACTAGATCTGTTTGCCGTGGCAAACATTTACAAGTGTACAATCATGCATTTCGGGCTGGGATTGCATAGTCGAGCTTATTATCCTTGTACCACGGTTCTCCCTTGGTCTTCGCGTGAGACTGTCACTACAACGGTCAAAGAGGTAGCTATTGCTTTTCTTGGATCGTTACAGACATTTCATCCGGCTAGACCTGTCATCCGATTTTCCTGTGCCATCGATTATACCTCGGTGGTACACCATTCGCACAGCGAGCGTAGAGGGTTGGGATGCGCTATATCATGACCGAATCCACGAATGGAACACCCTAGCTGCCTTTTAGTTTTTCATGTTTACATTGTTTCTATGTAACCTTATTTTTACGTTGCTATTTTAATGAGAACATTAATTTTTTATATTGTATTGCTTACTACATTTATATGTTGCATGGGTAAGTTGCGCATTACAAAGTTGAAAGGTAATGTCAAAATTTAAAAACAAAGTTGAAAGGTAATGTCAAAATGTTGAAAGCTAAAACAATAATCTAAAATGTTACAAACTTAAAACATAATGTCCAATTTAAAAAACTGAAATGATAATGTTTAAAATGCTCTACAAATAAAATGCCAAAACCATCAGTAATCCCTCTTGGACGCCGACTCCCAATGCGCAAGGGTCTGTTCCAAACTATCAACAGCTGCTCTCACTGTTGCACTCATGCTGTCCTTCTCCACAGAGAGTTTTTGTACGTCTTGCATTATCTTTCCCATCCACTACATACAACAAAAAATAAAACATGAAATACAATAACAACATATAAAACTTAATTAAAAAAACAACGATAAATGTTTTATGAGACATACCGCTTCCACGGCAGTAGGCGGTGACATATAATCAGTATCGCTGTGGTCGAGGTCAGCAATCAACCTCGGGTGCGAATACCGGTTGAACCATTCCATGTAGTAGTGGTCACACATGGGAGGAACCCTAGAAGGCGGCCTCTGCAACTCCGCAGTCCATAAGCGGGCAACCATCGGAAACTGGTTCCACGTCCCAGTCATGATATCCGGCCAATGCACGACGTAGTCCTTCGACGATGCAGATCAAACCGCCTTCATCGGGCATGCCGGGGGAGGAGGGACAACTTAGACATATCCAAGCTGGCGAAGACAACGCTGGGGCATGTACGCCTCCACGATCTCACGATACTGAATGAGTCCCGTGTACAGGGTCCTAGGTACCCTATTACTAGGGTTCGGGCCGAAAGGCATCCAGTTCACCTGCACATAATTTTAAAATTTAATAACATTCATATAATAAATGCATTACTGAAAAATTGTAGAATAATTTATAAACTTTACCTCTAAGGGGGACATCCTGTCAAGCAATAACCGTATCGATCAGAGGCGATCAACGGACTTCTTCTCCGAGCGCGGACTCCACGTACAAGCACGCGACATCCCCTCATCAATAGTAACCGGGTCACGATGTGGTCGTAATGCAGGAAAGTACTCGTATATCCAGGTCTGCAATAAAGTCAGACACCTAGTGATACCTGCCGCGTCAGCCCGACTCGCAAATCCTAGTTGGCGATACAAATACTCCAACGTAGCCGATCCCCAAGAAAACTGGCCTACACTGTCGGGGTCACACGCCTCAACTATGTCGCGTGGCCTTAGCTTGTTTCCGCCGCTCTTATCCGGAAACAAGGTACATCCGAGGAGTAGAAAAACATAACCAGCCAGCTGTGCGTCGTGCGTCCTATGTGCAGTGGGGTACAAACACCGCTGCAACACAGATGCGATCTTCACACCGCCGTGTTCCCAAACACCAAGCGCCTCGGTGTACAGTGCAGCCCTGTCCACCGCCAACAACTCCGCCAGCAAATCTGCCTGATCCGCATCAGTCACAACACAAAAGTCGTTTACCCTCAACACGAATCCCAAGAATGGCCTCGACGTCATGTAACATGATCGTCATCTCACAGAACGGAAGGTGGAAAGAGTTTGTATCCGGCTGCCATCGCTCAACGAAAGTCGTGATCAGCGTAGTGTCAATCTTATCGTGCATGGTGGCAGGAACGTGATTCACCTAAGTACCCTGCAATCGCTCGAACATCTCGCTCTCCACCGGCCAAGCCTCAGCCCATGTACGCAAAAATCTATGTCTTTTCCCGAGTATGACATTTCAACAAGCCCGTCACTGAAGGCCTCTCCTGGTCCTCCCAAATACGGGTAGCTATGTGTCCTAGAAAGCTAGGAATCACACTCCCGTCTACAGGCCCACCGGGCACCTCACTCCTAACAACCCAAGAATCATTAACGGCCCTCGACCGTTTCCTGCTTGCCCCAGACACAGTAGACGCAGATGATGTGCCAGATCTACTAACAAACCTACCACCCCTACCCTTACGCACCTCTACCATATGTGTCTCGTACATGTCATCAACCCTCTGACTGAATGGACCGTAATCATCATACGGTCCACTCCCATCGTCCACATCCTCATCCTCATATGCGTCCTCCTCCTGCTCCTCCTGGTCACCCTCCTCAACATCATCATCTTCATCCTCATCCCGACGGTGGATCCGTTCTCTATGAGCCGAGGCCAAAATACCACGGGATCTAACATGTCTATGCCCCGACCTCTCCACTGAATAGCTTCTACTAAGAAGGTATAGATTCTTCCCCGCACCATGACGACCCAGTGAATTCTATAAAAAATTAAAAAATATATAAACATACAAAAGTTTTTTAGAAAAATAAATAACTAACTACACATACAAAATACCAACACTTACAACATATCGTCATGTTTATAAACATAAAATTAATAAAGATTATAAAAAATCAAACACATAAATAATAAATAGGACACAAAACAAAAATATTTAAAGGGGATACAAAATTTCTGATTTTCAAAAAAAAAAAAAATTATTTCAAAAAATTTAACAAAAAAAAATATATCTATTACACATACACAAATACACACATAATACCCTAATGTATTACCACATTTAAAAAAAAAAAACAATTACACATTAACACAAAGAATTTCCACATACTACATAAATTAAGACATAAAAATTTTTTACACATCAAACATAAAAAAATTAAACATTAACACAAAAAATAAATCTGATTTTATAAAAAATATATATACTGGATTTATAAAAAATAACACATAAAATTAATAAATATTAAAAAAAAATCAAACACATTAAAAAAAAAATCAGACATAAAACAAAATTATTTAAAATTAACACAAAATTTCTGATTTTCCAAAAACAAAATTAATTTACAATAATAAAAAAAGGGGCGAAGGTGGGGCGCCTGGCCAGGACGCCCACCCACTGGCGGTGGCGCCAGATCCGACAGCCATAGCCAGTGGGCAGGCGCCTGAACTAGACGCCCACCCATAGGCGGAGGCGCCAGATCTGGCAACCAGAGCCTATGGCCTGGCGTCTGGTTTGGACGCCTCTTCGGTGGCTGGGCTTCCAAGCTAGACTCCACGCCACCGGCTTTGGCTGCTGGAGCTGGCACCGCTGCCTCTGGGTGGGCGTCCAGTTCAGGCGCCCCACCTTCGCCCCCTATTTTTTTTAAAAAAAAAAATTATTTAAATAATTACCTTGCCACCAGGTCGCCGCCTTTCCTCCGCCGCCGCCGCCACCTCTTTCCCTTGTCGCCTCGACATTGTCGTGAATAAATTTTTTTTAGAGACGTAGATTTTCTGATTTTTTTAGAGAGATGTAGAGAGTGTTTTTTTAAAAACGAAAAGGGCAATAAAGTCCCTTCAATACAAATTTGTGGGGTTTATGTGGAGATTTGCGGGCGATGTTTAGCGATTCACTTTTTTTTAGGTAAAAAAAAATAAAAAGTCTTTAGGAAATACTCCTCTCCATATTTTATTGCTGGATGAATCCCGTACAACATACAGTTTGTTTGTATTTTTTGAAACAAATTATTTTAGTTATTTTATTCGTTGTACATGGTATATTATTTAATATTTTTATTTTAAATTGTAAATAGCCTCTCATTCGTTATATATTTAGATAAAATTCTTAATTTTAGGTTTTGTTTGGTTGACAAATAAAAACATGGGAAGTTGAAATTGCTAGGAATTAAAATTGTTTGGAGTTGTTTGGTTGACAAATTCATGGGAAGTAGAAATTCCCATAAATTCCCACTTCCCACAAAATGGAGGAAGTAAATTACCTAGGGGAACCTAGATAAGTGGAACTTCCCATGGGAATTTCCACTTCTCTTGGTTAACCAATCACTTTTTAGAATTTATTAGGAAGTTCAATTTCATGGGAAATTAAATTTTTAAGGAATTTCCAATTCCTAAATACAACCAAACAAGCCCTTCAAAGATAATTTTTTATTTTAATTAATTTAAACTTTAAAATCTCATTCGCCATTTTTGCTTATATGGCATATGAATTATTTAATTCTAAGAAAAATTATAAATCTCTCATTTAATTGGCTATAACTAAAATTTATTATCCTACATGGTGTGTTAAGAAAATTTAATTCCACTTGGCTCTCTAAACCTCGGGAAAAAACTCCTCTTTATATATATATATATATATATATATATATATATATATATATATATATATATATATATATATATATATATATATATATATATATATATATATACTAGTTTTGTGCCCGAGGAATGCCTAGATGGTTGATAAAATTTTAAGATAACATTTTTACTTGAATGTTAAATACGGTCAAATAATTCGTTCTAATAATGTAGGATATTTGGACATACGATATCATATGGAGTGTACTTTATATAGTTTTGTTTGTAAATAGATATCTATGTTATTATTGACTTGGAATTATTTTTATTGAACTTCAATTATTTTCATTGAATTGAAAGTATTTTTTTATCAAACTAATATTATTTTTACTGATTAAAACTTATTTTACTGATTCTCAAATTTTTTTGTAAAATAAATTAAATAACAATGCATTTTGTATGCGGCTAACCACAACATCTGGCCAGACAAAGTAACCCCTATAAAACTGATCGAGTAACCCTTGTAATACTAACTGAGTAACCTCTAACACTGACTAAGTAACCCTTATTTATAACACTGATGAGTAACCACTATAACACAAACCAAGTAATCCCTGTAGCACTAACGAAGTACCTCTGATATGGTAATAATTGGTGACATGGTTTGGCCAGCTACGTATAAAAGTTTGTGATTAAATATATTATAAATGGATCTTATTTTAAAGAACTTTTTAAAATGAATTGATGATGGAAATATAATTGAGTTATAGGATATTTATTAAAAGTTATGATTAATTTTGGGAAATTTTAGGAAAAAAAACACAAATTTTGATTATAATACCACAAAAAAAAAAAAAAACTTTTATCATAACACCACAAAAAAAAAAAAACTCACAAATTTGATTTCACCACCACTTAATAGATTTTTGGATGGAATCCGTTAGCGGGGCACAAAATTTAACACATGTCAATAGCTTATAAGTTTAAAAAATTGAATTAGTAAAAAGAAAAAAATATTTTAAAAAAATAAAGAAAATCCCTTAACCTAGCTAGCCCCACCACCAGCGCCACTTTGCCTCAGCCGCCGACACCGTAACCCAAGCCTCCAGCACCCATCTCCCCCACCAAAACCAGCCACTCCACGCCGCTGAATTTTGCCTTCCCCCTCTCCGAAAACCACCCACGTCGTCGAAATCCTCTCCCACACCAACCTAAAAACCGCCCACGTCGCTGAAAGCCTCTCCCACACAACCCAAAAACCGCCCACGTTGCCGAAAGCCTCTCCCACACAACCCAAAAATCGCCCACGTCGCCGAAATCCTCTCCCACACCATCATCATCGCCGAAATCCTCTCCCCTACCCAGAGTCGTCGTCGAAACCCCAACCCACACCAACCCAAAAATCGCCCTCACCTGAACCCTAACTCGTTTCCAGAAACTGAATTAAATTGGGGCTATGGCTGAGTTGGGTACAACGTTTAAGGGTTAGGGTGGTGCGTCGTTCAGGTGGTCGGTCGAGGGTGGTCGGCTGGGGAACCAGCAGTGGCGGTGGGCAGAGGGAACCGACACCGGTGGTGAGTATGGTGGCTGAGTTAGGATTTTAGGGTTTTTTTTATTCTTTTTTTTTTAAACAATATATAACTGACACGTATATTATGTGGGGCCCACTAACGGTTTGTTGGATGGCGTTAGTAAGTGGTGGTGAAATCGAATTTTTTTGGTTTTTTGTGGCGTTATAATAAAAGTTTTAAATTTTGTGGTATTATAATCAAATTTTGTGTTTTTTTGTGGTGTTTTTGTTTCTAAAATTTCCTTAATTTTGTATATATGAAATATTAGAATTCTAACGATAATAAAACTCTATGCAACAATTTTATCTTTAAAAAATTTATCCAAAAAACGCTTACTTAGCATCATATGTGTCACATTTATACCTGTTTATATCCTACGTGGCGCGACACTTGGCGAAAACAGGAATGTCAAGTGTCGATGTCTCGTGGCCTAGCTGCGAGACCGGCTTTATTTATTAGTGATATGATATGATATATTAGATTTGTTTCATTTTTCTGGACATGAAATTTAAGAGGAATTATTGAACTTACTTATTCCCTCCGTCCTATATTATAATTCCTGCTTTCCTATTTTGGAGAGTCAAAATGTTGTTTCCATTTCTATTTTTGAATAGTACGTAAAGACTATTATTACCCTCATTTTTTAAAACTTTATTCATTGTACTTCCTAAATTACCTTTGAATTTTCCACTTGCTTTGTACTCCCTCCGTTTTTAAATACTTTTTTCATTTCTCCATGCGCAGAGTGTTAGGAGAAATTAGAGAAAATAATAAAATGTGGAGGTAGTGGGGTAGGTGGAAGAATAAAAAAATGTTAAAGAAAACAAAAGTAGTTGAGAGAATTGGAGTAAAAAGAATATGAAATTAATAAAATATGATTTATGTTGGGTCCACTAGTTGAGAGAAATATATTAAATATTGTAAAAAGTTTCCAAATAAGGAAATGGAGCAAGTATTTAAAAATGACCGAAAATGGAAAGTGGAGCAAGTATTTAAAAACGGAGGGAGTTATTTTTTTCCACTTTCTTTCTCTAACTTTTGTCTATAATTGTACTTTTTTTTTTAATTTTTTTATGTACTTCATTCACTTTCTCCTCTCTAACTTGTCTATAATTGTACTTTTCACCTTTTTTGTTTATATATGTACTTCATCCACTTTCTCCTCTCATTTCTTAAATACCGTGAAAAAACACAAACAAGAACTATATATTGGGACGGAGGGAATATATTATTTTATGATAGAAGTGGAGTTAATTGAAGAATAAAAAAAAATCTATAAAAACAAAATTAAGTATAAGTGGAGAGGAGACATATTGTGAAAAATATTAAAATTATAATATTAGGGGATCATTTGTGAGCAAGAAAATAGTAAAATATTGTTAAAAGATTTTTAAAAAGGAAATGGAACAAGTGATAAAATACAAGCGCAAAAGGAATGTGGATCAAGTAATAAAATAAGAAGGGAGTATTTCGTATTCCCATAAAAAAATACTCCGTATGACCGTATCATATCACTTCAATATCCGATAGATTTTTTACCGTTAAAAAGTTAGAAAATTTTGTATTTTACCATCCATAAATAACCCACTTTTTGACTACCATAAAAAAATTTATTTTAAAATACAACCCAAAAAAGAAAAAAAAAATAGATTTCACTACAATTTAACACTTTTTGTTATGTAAACCGTGTTGCCAAACGCAGCCTAGGTTTACTTAACGCAACCCTCTTTTCCTTATTTTTTCAACCCTAATAGAAATATAAAATTTATCTTTTCTCCTCATCTTTCAACTTGGTAAAACATAATAATAAATTTAAAATTTTCGTTACAAGAGTAACAAATTCGATTTAAAATACTAATTGGAATTGCAATGGATGACAATTTTGACCTAGAAGATCTCGAAATTAATGTAAGTTTTTCATTTTCAGTTATTATTTTCGAGTACACTTCGTGCTAAACGAGTGAAACAAGCTAGTCTATTTCGGCCAAATTGAACAAAATTGATGCCTATATTTCGCACATATTGAACAAAGTAGTCTTATTGATCAAAATAATATACTCTATATTGTACATATTGAACAAAATAGTATACTCTATTTCGTACATATTGAATAAAATAGTATAATATATTTCGTACATTTTGAACAAAGCAATAAGCTTTATTTCGAGAAGAAGTTGGCACAGATTTCGTAAGGGATATATTATTTTCACATCCTAATGTAATTGGTATGCTGCGTTTATTTCATTACGTTTTGATAGTTGATTGCACCTACAAGACAAATAAATATAAAATGTCTTTTTCAGAAGTAGTTGGCATGGTTCCAACTGGTATAAAGGTTAAAAAAAATGACTATATGGTATATTTGTTTTTAGAGTGGATTATATGGTATCTTCGTATTTAGAGTAAATTTATTAAATATTTTGCAAGCTTGAGTCCTCCTATAAAAATTCGTGGAGTTGGATGGATGTTTATTTTCTCTACAACTACCATGATAAAAGATTAAAAGGTGATGAAAAGAAATATTGAGTATTGATTTATGGTATGGTATCAAAAAATAAAATAAAATAATTATTATTTTTTTTTTGACAGGAAGCCTTAGCACAACACATATTATTAATTCATCAAGAGTTCAATATCGTTACATAAAACCCCCTGAAGTTCAGGAGGGACTTCTTCAAGCCACACACGATATTCACTGAAAGAAAAACTTAACTATGCTATAAGCTACAACATTTCCAGATCTTTTGACAAAGGAGAAACTACACCTCTGGCAACTATTAGCAAGCATTAAGATATCCTTCACCAATCTGCCGAAGTAGCAAGGAGGCATGGAGGCTCTTTTCAAGTGTTGAAACAAACGGATGTTATCAGTTTCCAGAATAAGGTTTCTAAAGCCTGCTTCCATGGCTATCTTGAGACTGGATCTCATGGCAAGAGCTTCACCTACATCCACATCAACCTTTCCATATTCTGTCAAACAGTACACCACCACTGCAGCTCCCTCCTCATCTCTCAGAACCCTTCCAATTCCCAGGTGTGTACCTTGGAAGGCTGCATCAGTGTTAAGCTTATACAACCCACCAATATGAGGCTCCCATCTCTCACTAAGTTGTCGCACATGCTGAACTCCATCAGGGGCTATATTTTCTTCTTCAAATTCCCCCACCAAGCTCATTGCTTTATGGATGACATCTATTTCACTTTTCTTAGTTTTTTCAAAAACCCATGCGTTGCGCTTCAACCATATTCCCCACGCCAGAGTCCAGAAAATGTCCCACCACTTCTTTTCCTTTATCTTCTCATACATCAAGTTGCACCATTCTCTAAATCCATTAGCCTCAACAGCACTCGTATCCAGCCACAATGTCGAGTGTCTCCAGATTGAGGCAGCATCTGGACAAAGAATAAGTGTATGGGCTGTAGTTTCCTCACCCTCCCCACACATGTGGCAGCGCTGATCTACCTACATACCCCTAGCCAGCAGACGACTCATCACAGACAGTCCCTCCCTCACACTTCTCCAAGCAAATAATTTGATCTTTGGTGGAACCTGAGCATGCCAAATATTCTTCCACTGAAAGTCAATATTTCAAGCAGACGAGGTAGCCTTCTTCCACCAAGATATTGTAGGCACTCTTGACACTATACCTCTCATCCTTCGAATAAAACCATGACCAACTATCTTCCTCTTCAAAAATAGGGACCGGTATGCTGGATATAGCATCAACTTCTCGCTGTGAGAACAATTCAGTGAGTATAGATAGCTTCCACCTGCGTTTGTCCCACATGTCCTTGACATACACCACTCCATCATTTCCCTCCCTCCTATGGGTCATGATTCGAAAATTTAGAAGGGTAGGCACCCAAGGGTCTTCCCAGATTCGAACACTACTCCCCTTACCTATAGTTTTTATTGCTCCCTTCTCTATCACCTCCCTAGCATTTAAGATCGACCTCCATGTAAAGCTCATATTTGGTGTAGCTTTGGCCTCAAAAAAATTTGAAGTTGGGAAATACTTACCCTTAAGAACCCGAGCCATAAGTGTGCCCGTAGTACTTACCAATCTCCAAGCTTGTTTTGCTAACATGGCCATGTTGAAGAAATTCAGATTCCTAAAGCCCAATCCTCCTTGGTTTTTTGCTCGAACCATTTTCTCCCAACCAATCCAACTCATCTTCCGTTCCTCTCCCTTTTTACCCCAAAAGAAATTTCGACACAATTTCTCTATCTCACCTAAGATGCCAACGGGGATAGCAAAACATTGCATAGTGTAGGCAGGTATAGCTTGAGCCACAAATTTAATGAGGATTTCCCTACCTGGTTGAGATAGATATCTTCCTTTCCACCCTTTGAGCTTCTTCCGAAGCCTATCCTGTATATTCTGGAAAATCTGTTTCTTAGAGCTCCCAATGTAAGTCGGGAGTCCTAAGTACTTGTTATGTCCTTCGACAACCTTAAACTCTAACTTCTGCTGAAGCATATTTTTCTTCTCAGGATCAACATTTCGGCTAAAGGACACCTCTGATTTTTCCATATTCAATTTCTGGCCTGACGCTATCTCATAGGTTGACAGTAATTCCAGCACCTTATCCGCTTCCTCCTCATTAGCCCGAATAAACAGAAGACTATCATCGGCAAAAAACAAATGGGAAATTGGCTCTACATGCCTACTAATCTTGACACCATGGATATGCTTTTTCCTTTCCGCATCCCTTAGAAGAGCAGACAAGCCCTCTGCACACATAATAAAAAGGAAAGGGGACAATGGGTCCCCCTGTCGCAACCCTCTACTTGGTTTAAAAATCCGCGACGGCTACCCATTCACTAAGACATCAAAAGAGGCTGATGATACGCATCTCATAACATTTGTCACATAAGACTCAGGAAAGCCAAATTTCAACATCATTTTCTCCAGAAAAGTCCATTCCACTCTATCATATGCTTTGCTCATATCTAGTTTCAGACCCATGTATCCTTTCTTTCCACTCTTCTTCTTTCGCAAAAAATGAAAGCACTCATTGGCCACTAAGATGTTGTCTGTAATTAGTCTACCAGGAACAAAACCGCTCTGATATTCTCTAATAATACATGGAAATATTTTTTTTAGTCTGTTAGCCAGAACTTTTGACACAATTTTGTAAAGGACATTACACAGACTAATAGGTCTATAATCAACAGGAGACTCACATTCTTTTTTTTCGGAATTAATACAATATGCGTCTGATTAATAGGACCTAGATCACTGCCATTATTTAACATATTCATACTACTTTCTATAACATCACTACCGACAACACTCCAGAATTTTTGAAAGAATATAGCAGACTTACCAACGGGCCCAGGGGCCTTAGTAGGATTCATCTGAAATAAGGCCTCACGCACCTCCTCACCAATAAAAGGGGCCTCAAGTTCTGCCCGTTGCGATTATGATATTGCAGAGTCCACTTTCTCAATCACCTCCTCCATTTCACATTGACCTCTTGAGGAAAATAAGTCATCAAAATGCTGCACAAAAACCTCTGAAATTTGTTCTTCATCACAAAATACATTCCCAGCCGCATCCCTCACTAGTTTAATATGATTCCTGGATTTTCTCTGGCTAGATTTTGTATGGAAAAAGGTCGTAATTTTTTCACCATTTTTTAGCCAATCCTGCCTACTCTGTTGCCTCCAATAAGCTTCTTCCCTCCTCTCTAGCTCATCCATTCTATCATTAAGAGCCCGAATTTTAGCAATAATCTCCTCTGTCTGTGATTCACCCATAAGACTTTCCATTGTGCCTCTGCAGTCCTTCATTTCTTTTATAAAGTCCCCGAATTTATTTCTACTCCAAGCACTCAAATTAATCGAGGTATGAGCAATTTTTGAGCAAATATCACCTCCCCAATTCCACACATCCTTCACTATATCACCACATGTTTCATCTCGGAGCCACATTTCTTCAAACCTGTATTTTTTCACTTTCTTTTTTTGTTTAATTTCCCTACCCCTTTATTGGTATAGAGTAAAATGGGCAAATGATCTGATTTCCTTTTCGGAAGATGGGTCACAAAAGATCCAGGAAAAAGATCCTTCCATGCGTTGTTTGCAAAGAATCTATCAAGGCGTTCTTGCACATTTCGAACACCACCCTGGTTGTTTGTCCAAGTATAGCTGTGCCCTACATATCCCAAATCCACCAGCTCACATTCCTCTACTGCCTCTCAAAGGATTTCTACTTCCCCCATACGAAACTCATTACCCCCTGCTTCTCACTCGATATCAGCATCAAGTTAAAGTCCCCTCCACATACCCATGGAGTATTTTGATTACGTCCAAGGCTTTCTAGTAGCTTGCAAGTCAGGTGTTTTTTTCTCCGCTTCCGGGTGCCCATATATTCCAGTAAATCTATACCCTTGTTTGCAAGGAAACTTCACCCGTAAATCAATATGGTGCAAAGAGTAGGACTTAACTTCTACCTCTAAAGTATCCTTCCATATCAAAGCTATCTCTCCACTACGTTTCCTGCCCTCCCCTTCACAACTGACAGCTAGAATATTATTAAAGTTCAGCCCATTCTTAACTTTCTCCATCTCATGGCTTTTTAGTCTTGTTTCCGACAAAACACAATTTGGGGTTTTTCAAGAATGACCACATTTTTTACTGAATTTACTGCAGAGGGACTCCCCAAACCCCTGCAGTTCCACGAAAGGGTGTAAATCATTGATCACCGAGAGCCCATGGAGTGGGGCCCGCCACTTGTTGCTCTGATCTTTCAACCTTTCGCTTCTTATTCATATTATCCACAACATCTCCATCTATTTCCATCTCGAACTCCCCACAAACCTCTTCGCACCCCCCTCTCTTGCCCCCACTCAACACCTTTCCCTCCTTACTTCCTTTGTTGTCTCTTTTTAAGATATTGGCCTTTCTAGCTGCTCTCCCCTTCTCCAACATAGTTATGTCTCCCTCCTTCTTATCCCCCTGCATACTCATCAGTATATCTTCCTCTCTAAGCTCACTGGCTTCCCCCTGCTTAACATTCAACTCCTCAATCACTCTGGGACTTATCTTTGCTACTATATTGTTATAGGTGGCACCTTCTACACCCTCCTTAACATTCCCCTCCTTACTTCCTTCCACACCCTCTCCCCTTTCAGCCTCACTGCCCCTCCCCTTTCCTCTCGCTTCACCTTCTACTATTGGTTTCTCAAGAAAATTTGACTCCTTTCCCCTATCTATTTTTGTACCTATTATTCTCAACACTAGCTTTTTTCCACTATCATCCCATACCGCAAGCAATTCAGCCTCCTTGTTTACCATAGCAACATTCCCATCTTTAGCATCCTGAGTAGACAAGGAAGCAAAGGCAAGTTTCCTAGCAACCCCAACAGGTCCCAATTTGACCACATCTAGGTCATTATATGAGGGCATTTTCTTCGTCAGGCCTGAGTTCTTTAGGCGTTTCACCCAATTTTCCTCTGCTTAGCTTCACGTACCACCGTATCAATTCTGGTTTTCCTTTTTGGGGATGCTCTCAGCCACGGTCCATACTGGTATACCATTTTATCCACCACCCCTTTCGCTTGCTCCTTGAACTGGCATTCTTTCTCTGTGTGATCCAGTCTACCACAGAAAAAACAAAATTCAGCTAGCCTCTCATATTTAACATCCACCCATCGAGGCTTGTTCTGCCCCATAGCTAAGAATAGTCCTCTTCGTAGTGGCTTATTTACATCCACTAGGACTTTTATTCGCAAGCAATCGTTGCACCCTAGGGGGTCAGATTCATCTGCTTCAACAAACCCCCCCTAAAAACTCTCCAACATCATACATTACTTCTAATGATCTCTTGTTCAACGGAACATCCAGTAATCTTACCCACATAGGGGTTTGCTTAAAGAAGATTTCAGACGGTTGTTCATCACCAATTACCTCTTGTAGGAGAAGCAATTTCTCGTCACAAAACCATGGTCTGCCTTCAAGCACCCTGTCTTTGTCTTCCTCACAAAAGAATTGAAAAACAAATAAGTTTGTTTCGACAACCCTAATTGCGAATTTCTTCTTTAATCTCCATATATTCACTAGAGTACTCTTCTTCGCTTCAAGATTGTAAGGTTTAACTGTCCATAATTTTCCCACCAGCGTAAGACTTATTTTGGCTTTGGTATCATCACTAACAATTTCTACATAATCACCCCCGAGCACTACACCTTCCTCGTCAGTCAATCTCAGTTTTTCCCAATCCTTCATCAATTCATCCCCCATAATTCACACCACACCAGAATCAGGGGAAAGCACTTTGGATAATGAGATTTTGATGCGATTTGATTACGAAAAAGGAAAAACTAAACCAATGAAACCCTAACTTGGGACTTACTCACCCTAGAGAGGGACTTTTGTCGGGCGGAAGTTAAAAAAAAAAAATTGTTATAATGGAGTAGGAATAAAATAAAAAGTAGCACATTTATTCATAACATATGAGCATCCTTATCTATGAACAAAAAAAAAAAAACCAACAAACAAACAAATTGTTCATGTTACTATTCACAAAAAGATATACTTTCTCGCTCATATACATCAACCAAACAAATAATTTCTAACATCCTCCTCTTAACCATGAACCAAAAAAAAAATTGTTCATGTTACTATTCACTTACCCCACCTCAATTTATCTTTTACTAAAAATTAAAGTACATACATAATTTACAATATATTAATCTCATGTGATATGTAATTGATATTATTACCGTTATTATTACCGAAATTAGTTACGCTTAGTATTAGGTAATTACGATTAGCGTTATTTGCGGGCAAAATTAGCTAAAACTATCGTAATTAGCGTTGTAAATTGTTTACAGTTAGCATAATTAGTGTTATTAATTAATTCGTTAATTTAAATGCATAATACAAATTTTTTTATTAATTGCAAATTTGAAAAGCAAAAAAAAAACCACCCAAGTGCAATAGACATAACACATACTTAACCGTTAATAGAATTGAAATCTAATTGTTATTTTTCTCATTACGTCTAAATTTCCTCCAAATGTGCTCAACCAAATCGTGTTTTAATTGCAAGTGAGCTTGTTGATCTTCAATATCTGTTCTTCGTTGCAAGTATATGTTGATGTCTACCACACGCTCGTTATTACGATACTCGAAAGCATCCTCATCATCGTATTTTTCATCGTCATCGAAAGCATCCTCTGGGTGTTGCCGGACGAGAAATATTGCAACCACTCCCAGGACCATATTATTCACCGTAATTTTGTTGGTAAATTGGTTCAATTGAGAAGTTTGATTGACTTGGTTGAGCATAGTTGAAGCTTGGTGGGTAATTTTGACAATTTCCCTCAAAATTCAGGGTGAATCTTTGAGGGATTACTTGTGGATAATTTTGTGGGTGATTAAGGGTAGTTTAAAGACAATTTTCTTGATGTATAGGATAATTGGGTGGATTTTGTTGTGGATTGTTTTTGGTTTTGCGCTTTGTTTGAGGTTTTGGATTATTAAGAACATAAATAGGAATATTTGGATCCATAATTTTTTTGGCTAGATTTGTGGAAGAAATTAAATTAAGATACTAACTGTTTTTTTAAGAAAAAATATGGTATCAAAAAGAGGTATTTTTTGAGGATGTCAAAAAATATATCAATATGGGTGTCTATTTATAGATGAAAAAATTATAACCGTTGGTGTTATTTTTTTTAATAATGTAGTTAAAGTTATAAACGTTACAAAAATTGTAACGTTAATAATCATTGGAGATCCAAGGGCATGGATGAGGACACATGGCGAGATCCAAGGGCATGCCTATGTCAGCAATTTACCTTTTTTTTTAATTTTAAAAAAAGTCACTTTTGGAGTAAAAACACTCAAAAATGTGAGTTTTTTGTCAGACAAATAATTTTCATGAATGATTTGGTTTTCCAAACCATTCAAACTTTTTTAAGCCACTATTCAACATCACTCATTTTTTTATATTATTTTATTAAAATAGTAACACAAATAATTTTATTTGTTCATTGTTAAGGATGCTCTAACAACTGAAGAAATTATAATCCAAACAAAACTATGTCGATCAACTATCTATTGCAGTTGATTTTGAGATATGGTTGTGGCAGCAAAACATGAATATTATCAAACTCTTTCACAATGGCTATTGCACGATCGAAATGTTGATATTGATTAGCTCATCTGCGAACGCTTATCATGAGGGTAAATAAGGCGTAGATAGTGAGCAATCAAATGGAGTCCCTGTAAAAGCAAAAAAAAATAAAATTTATTAATCATGACATCAATTTATCATAAAAAAAATAAAAAATTACTGCTTCAGCAACCCAAGACTTTAGAGCCAAAAGCAAGAATCAAGCTAATTTATTAGTATATATGTATAGAATCAAGTTGTATGGTTTTTCAAGTCCTATTAATTCGAGCTGCATATTTACTAGTATATATGTATATAGATTCATGCTAATAATCAAACTTTACAGGATCTGCCCGGGGGGGGGGGGGGAGGTTGCGGCCCTCTGGAGGACAGCAGCAGGTAGGGTGGTTGCGGGGCAGTTGGCTCCATGCCTAAGTGAGCAGCAGCAGGCCGCAGGTAGGCTGCGGCAACACTTACCTAGCCGCGGGCAGCTTGCGGCGTGGGCTGTTTTCCCCTCCCCTCCCAAGTGTAGCAACCAATCAACTTCAATTTCATGATATAAGTGTAGGCTACATGACTTTGTTAGAAAATGGAACAAGAAGCAGGAAAGGCAAATTAGATCATAGAATTAAACTAGCTAGCCATATATCAGAACGAAAGAATGGACCTAAATTCTAGCATTATCAAATAGGACAACTTTTAATAATTACATATTGAAATACAAAGACCAACACAAGTTCTTAGAAGTTAGGTAAGGTATGTCATCACTAAGCTGAGGACATTTGGAGAAACAAATTCAACTTCAAAATAATGTTTATCCTGCAATCAATAACACCTAATTATAGGCATAAATCAGCTCCAAGGCAATAATTATCTAAAGATTAAATTATATATACAACAAATGAACAAAAGTAAGAAGAATTATGAACATAAGCACATAATATGTACTTAGATACCATGCATTAAACAATTTCAGGGATTCAAAACACCTAAAATTGGGAACTCAAAGCAATAGTATAACAACTTCGGATTACCCATATGAACTAACAACACTTGTTTCATAGCTAGTACAAGAAATAGTGAACTCTATTACAACCTAGTTATATAAAGGAAAAATTGTGAGGAAGGTCCTTTTAAGGAGTCGACCTTGTGAGGAAGGTCCTTTTATGAAAAAGGTGGCACAAAAGGTCCTTTTATGACTTTTGGGTTGCGTGGAGGGTCCTTTGACCAAACTCCGGCGTTGACTTCCGTTTTCCGGCCAAAAAAAAGTAACGTGCTGTGCACGTGACCTCTTAAATCTGACTTTTTTTTTTTCTTTTTTTCCCTTTTCCTTCCCTTTCCCTCTTCTTCAAAGCAGTAAAATTTTGCAAATTATCATATTTTTTTTTTCAATATCTGCTTTCGTTTTCTTTTCGCATCCCTTATATTTTCGTGTGATTTCCTTGTTTGAATGCAAATGCTATGAACATTATTGTCCTTCTTGCACATTAATTAAATTTTTGGACGAATTTCACGAAGAAATCTAAAAAAATCGATTTGGGGGTTTTCATTTGGTGAAGCTATTCTCAAAATTCTTTGCACCACTTGATTGTATATTGAATTGTGAACAATTTGGTGTGAATTTTATGCAATTTGGTTGAAAAAATAATAGGTTCCCATTTTTTATCTTGCCCCCTACGGCCTCCCATGGAGCTCCCTCCATTGTTGTCTTCTTGAATCTTGGCATGTGTGTGACTAGTCTATGTTATGTAGTTATGAAGAATATGAAATTGTGTTAGTTAATTTGCATGATTTCTAAGCTTCCCAAGTGAGGGAAATTAAAAGGAAATAAGGGAGGGAAATTGAAAAGGAAAAAGGGAAATCATGGAAGAAGAGGGAAAGGGAAGGAAAAAGGAAAAAAAGGAAAAAAAAAATCTGATTTAAGAGGTCATGTGCACAGCACGTGACTTTTTTTTGGCCGAAAAACGGAAGTCAACGCTGGAGTTTGGTCAAAGGACCCTCCACGCAACCCAAATGTCATAAAATGATAGCACAAGTTCTCAAATTGATGGGGCAACAAAAATAAGGAAGATTGTGAAGATAAACTTTACAACAACAACGAACAGTTTGTGAGGAAGATCAAGCAAAAATTTTCACTTACAAAATGATAGCACAAGTTCTCAAATTGATTTGGGTATTGAATAAATTTTTTGATTGAAAAATTTTGGGTTTTAGGTTAAAAGAGAGAAGAACGATAGAAATGATACGGAGTTTGTGAGTGAATATGAGAGTGAGGGTAAATTTGGGTTTTGGGGAGTGTGCTAAGTAAATGAAGGGTGTATTTAGCAACCATGTAAATTTTTTTATGGGTGGTAATTTCAAAATGTGGGTTATTTGTGGGTGATAAAATACAAATTTTCTAAAAAGTTATTTAAAGTTTATTTTGAGTTTGCCCTAGATTCTCTCAGTGGTACACAAAAATTGTTTATCACATGATATTTTTGTTAATAAATCAAAAAATTCATCAAATCACCATCAACTATAGAGCCCACAATAATGAAAAAGTTGTTGATTATTTACGCAAATGTCATGTGATAAGCAGTTTTTGTTTATCACGACCGAGAGGAACTTGTACTTTCTGTTTTATTTTCGATAATAATTTATACTCTAAGTTTCAATACATATTTTTAGGCAAAATTGGCTAGAAAAGTACGGAGTACAAACTATTGATTGGGTGCGCTCAACACCACGAACTTTAAGTAAAGCAATAAATAGCACAAAGTTTGGGGGTTGGATGCGGTAGATGACATAAATGATTTTCGGGCTCCGACTGCTTTTCTTTTTAATGAAATTAACCTCTCTCCTTCATGTGTCTTCTATAGTCATCAAACTCGATAATTGATTTTACTCTAATATGAAATAGGTGATGGAAAATTACCATGCTACAGTTGAATTTACCCACAGTGTAAATTTTACTCAAATTCTCCTATATTGTACGGGTGTCCACAATGTAAGGTCTACCCACACTATTTTCCTAAACCAGTGCATTACTCCTTTTTCCTTTCTTCCTATTCTTTTAAGTTCCCTACCCCACTTCCCTTGAGTAGCCTTTCTATAAGAGAAAGCCTAGGTTTATCAATTTGATAAACAAAAAATTTGTTTATCAAATGGCAAAATGGTAAATAAAATAACATAAATCCCCAGTCATCATGGCATTTTTGTAAATACATCAGCAACAGTGGGATCCATATTTAATAAAAAGTTGTTAATTTATTTACAATTTTGCCATTTGATAAACAAATTTTGTTTATCATATTGAAAAATTTGTATTTTCCCTTTCTATAATAAGCTCGGGAAGGTTCCACATACCTACAAAGCAAAGAGAGTATAAGATTGTGAGGCATTATCATTATTATTAGGTTAAAGTAAGAAACCAAGTAAGCACAATACATATTCCCTTTTATTCACAATTCAAAATGAAAAAAGACAAGAATTACTAAAATCAAAAAGCTAAAAACATGCATTAAAACAACCAAAACCCTCCTTAAGTTTTACCATTTGAGTGCCATTATCAACTTTTCATTCAGTTACTGTACACCAAGGTCACCAACCCTAAATAATTTGTAATACATTAATTTATTAAGAGAAATTCTCAATGATGCTCATTAGTTTTTTAATTTTTCTCTTTGGTGAACAACAAAAATAATTTTAATTGTCTTTGGTACTCATGCATCATTAGTATATATTAGGAATAGAATTAATATATATTTTGGTTAAAATATTTAACAAGGGTTAGTTTTATTATGATTTTTAATAATTAAATAATTTTAAAAATAATTAAAAAGAAAAAAAACCACCACCCAGGGGGTGTTTGGTAAATGGGAATTTAAGGTGGGAATGGGACTTTTGATCTCAACTAAAATAAAATAAAATAAAAAAAATATCTTGTTTGTTAAATGGGATTGGGAATAAAGAAGGGAATGAGATTGGGAATAAATGGGGTGAATTCCCACCAATTTGTTACCTAGGGAGGGTAGGTAATAAATGGGTGGGAATGGGAATAAGTGAAAAATGATATTTTTGCCATTAATGAAAAGAATGGAGGAGAAACATTAGTAAGGGTAATTTTGTATTTTTGTTATTTATTCCCCATCTATTCCTATCCACTACCCAAACAAAGTATTGTCATATTTTTATATATTCCCAACAATCAATTCCCAATCCCATTCCCACATTTTAATCCCCAAACTCCCATTCCCACATTCCAAACGTCCCCCCACTTCTTCCCCCCCCCCACCCCCTGCTTGCTCATCCCCGATCCCCTTGCTCCCTCCCTCCACCGTAGCCCAGCCACCCCACGCCCAGCCCCGACCACCTTGCCCCCCCCCCCACCGCCGACCACACCCAAACCACCCTTACTGACCCCTTCCCATTTTATGCGCCCCAAGTTTCAAATCTTCTTCCCTACAAAACACCCCAAAATCCCCAATTTTCAAACCCTAGATAACATACACACTCACAATTTCCTCCTTTTCTCTTTTCTTTTTCTTCAATGGCGTTTCCTGCGTGGCTACGTCACAAACCTTGATGCATGAAAACTTCCATGAAAAAAATAATCACCGAACAACAATGCAACAACATCAGCAATAGTTACCTATTAAATTCGCATAAATTAGAGTGAGCTCCAATTAAGTTTCTTCCACTTCGCCATGTTTATTCTCACCGGGGAAAGAAGAATTCGTTTCATTGTGATTCCAAGGATAAGAAATTGGACGATGAGGGAGAGGGAATTGTGGTGAAAGAAGAGCCCGTTGAGGAGGAAAGTTTTGTTAGGCGGCGTCGGCGCAGGGGGAAGGGGGTCTAGGCTCGACCGGTGCTGAGGGCTAGGGTGGTCGGGCTAGGGTGAGAGGAGGGAGTGTGGTTTTCTTTTAAAAATTATTTAATTATTAAAAAAATTAACCATAATATTGCATATGTCACTACATATATAAGAAGATTTGAGTACCAAAATGATTCACTTTTCTGATATCTTAGTATTGCATATGTCACTACATATATAACTTATTTTATCTTATGTCCAAAAGGGTGAAATAAAAAAAAGATTGTAAGATTAAAACAAAATTCGCTGCGTTAAACAAGGAAGAAGAAGTGCCAAAACACTAAAAACATCATGTTCATCCTAAAAAAATTCGTACCCAATGCTAGTTTCCTCATTGTTGTAGTTTCAAGCTTAGGTAACACTAAATTTTAGCATGTTGATTAATACTGTAAAATTTATGTAATGTAATGATGTATACAATTTAATTCAATACATTGCACATCTATCTATATAAATTTACTGCTACTATCATCATCATCATCATCATCATCATCATCATCATCATTATTATTATTGTTACTGATTATAAAATATTTTTTCTTGAATTTATTTTTGTTATTTGATTAGCTTTTGAAGCTGAAGCACGTGGTCGTCCTCAAGATCCTAAATATGAGTGTTTAATGGGTGAACCTATGCCATGTATACAAACACAATGTATTGAGGCATGTAAGACATTTATTAATAGGCCTGGTGTATGTCTACCACCAGTCGCAGGAGCACCTGCAGTTTGTTGTTGTACACTCCCCTTAAGGGAGAAAATCATAACCTAATGAATAATCAAAATTTTCAATTTATGCTACTCTTTTTTTATTGCCTAACAATGGTCTTTTGTATCATTATATGGCTAATTGTAAGGTTCAAATATGCTACTTAGCTAATAACTGGGTTTTCTTGGCTATGTAATTAAGCTAAGCTATATTATTGAATATTATTTGCAATAGGGATGAAAGCGTAATTGTTTTATATAAAATTAACAAAACTTTAAACCTTTGCGTTCATGAATGAGTTAAATCTCACAAAGAATTGTTTTGACAAATTTTAAAAAAATATTTATAAAAGATTAAGTAATTTAATTTACTAAGTCATCAACATAATACATGATTTGGGTAAGAATACCCATGCCACATGGCCCAATCAGATTGGGACACGTGTCATCCAAGGAAAAGCCCAATAAAGGCCACTCACCAGTTGACACGTGGCACTCAAAGTTAGCAAGGGAAAATGACGGCCTTCAAGGCCCAATTCTTGAGACAACCCATCAATCTTAGGTTTCTGTAACCTAGGATAGTGGCACAAATTCCAAGACCCTATAAATAGGGAGATATTCCCACTTGGGAGGGAGATACTCTCGATCTCGAAATCCGAGAAGATACTTTACTTTCCGCACCTTTTGCATCGTCTGAACACGTTCTAACTTGATCGTCGGAGGCGGAACTCCACCCAACTTGAGTCTCCGTTGTTTTCCAGTTATAGGCGCCCGGAATCCAGTCTTGGAATTGTAACTCTCCCAAGGGACATAGAAAACCCCAAAACATTTGGCGCCGTCTGTAGGGAGAGTACTTCTAAGATGGCTTCACATGAGTTTGTACCGCCTGCTCATGAGAAACAACCTTCAGTTGAAGTTGAGGTCTATACATACTAAGACAGTGGTGACGACTTCGATGTCGAAACCTATGTGGCCCTAGACGGGTCACTCAGAACCAGGCGCACCCGTCCCATGGAAACAAGGGAACAGGGCAAAGAGCAGGTGGGTCCAAGTAAGACAATCGGACAGCCGTCTGGACAACCCTAGGCGGCAGAAGGCGTAGCCTCAGTTACTAGAGACGAACTCATGAAATTCATGCCAAGTTTCAAAGGGGAAATCAAGGACTTGATCAACAAGAAAACGACTGGCTCCAACAGGGGTCAGTCGGCTAAGAAACCTTCTCCCTCAAAGAAGAAAAAACCGGTCAAGGACCGTGTGCCTACTCCGCATCCTAAACCAAAGGAGGGGAACTAGCCCTTGATTGATCTGTCCAAGATTCGATTCCCTAAAACAATGAAGAGGAAGGTCATCCAGCATGTTCAGCCAGATGGATCAAAGAAGACTTATTCTGATGCTCGGATGTTGATCCAACAGAAGAAATGTCAACAACTGTCTGAGTCGGCTTCAACGTTGACTTACCCAGACAGCTTTCTGAATACCTCAATGAGGTATTTGCAATCAAACCAACAGAGTCATTCAGGCAGCTTGTCCGTTCACACTGGCCCTTAGATAATCCATTCGGCTCCGTATGCGCCTCAGCAGCCATACATGCCGTATGGGCAACCATATATGCAGCCGGGTCTCTTTGGGGGTCAAGCGGCACAAAATGTCCAACCTTTGGACTGGCAGCTTTGTCTGCTCAAACCTGGGGAACAACCCTTCTGCGTTCACCAAGGAGATAACCGAGGCGGCACAGCTGGCCAAGGTTAAGAATGTGTTGGTGGGTACTTATGATGGTACCACCAACCTTGAAGATCACTTAATGGCCTACACCAACCTCATGTACTTACAGGGTTTGGATGATGCCACTTGGTGCTGATGCTTCCCGGCTACATTGAAGGGAATTGCCCAACGATGGTTTGGCAACCTGCCAGCCGGCTGCATCAATAGCTTAAAGATGCTTGTGTACTTGTTTGCTTCTAACTTCTCTATGAACATCGCTGCTAAGAAAACAAGTCTTGACTTGGGTGCCATACAACAGGGAGATAGAGAAGGACTATCTGACGAAGTGTCTTACACAGACTTCTTTAAAGGTCTGAAGGGCGATCGACCTTTAAGTTCGACCTCGTCAGAAATAGGGTTGCTACCCTTCAAGAAGCTCTGATGGAGGCGGAAGCCTCTATACAGACGACTGAACTTTACGCAATCAGTAAGCAGTCGAACCCTAAGAAGTCCGACAAAAAAGAGAGTCGGCCTGCTTAGCCGGCTAAAAAATAAGAGAGCAAGAAGAGAAAAGAAGTCTGGGTGACAGATGACTCTGAACAGCTATCCCAGAAAAAGAAGAAAGAAAAAAAGTTTAAACCGTACGTTCCCAAGTATGAGTTTAACAAGGACTGCTACTCCATCCTCATAGAGATCAAAGACCGGGTGACTATTGAGAAACTGGCTGCAATGAAAGGTTCCGTCAAAAATCGGAACAAGAACAAATACTGTCATTTCCATGAGGACATAGGCCATGACACCAACGACTATTTTAGCCTCAAACGGTTTTTGGACCGTCTGGCTGATAAAGGGGTGCTGAAGCCCTACATTTTGAAGTCCAAGGTGACCCTAAGGACAAACAATGGACAACCATCCAAAAAGGCGGCCCAACCTGCTAATAGTTCGGACACTGATGAAGAGCCAATTTATACAATAGCAGGCGGCTTTGCCGAAGGGGGTCCAACCATCCGGGGCACTAAAGACTATATCAGGCGGTTGGATGTCAACTCAGTTGATGAGGGCCACGCGTCAAAAGACACCTTTCCTAAGGTCATCATCAATGAGAAGGACAGGGGCAAGGGGCCACATGATGACCCCATAGTCATTGAATGCAAAGTGGCCAACCAGAAGGTAGGTCGGATCCTTATTGACACCGGGAGCTCGTCTGACCTGATCAGCCATAAGTGTTTGGCAAAGCTCAAGTACAAGCCCAGCAGTATGCACAAAGTATCTCACCCCTTAGTAGGTTTTGGGGGTGGAGTAGTGCATCTAGTAGGGAGGATTGACCTACCCATCCGGTTAGGGGAGAAAGGAGAAGGACGCTACATGGTAGTTCAGTTCTTGGTAGTTAAGGAGTTGACTGCCTATAATCTAATATTGGGTCGTCCAACACTCAATGAATCCAAGGCCGTCATCATTCCATCCTTTATGCTCCTGAAATTTGAAAAGGATGACGGGTTTGTAGGTTCCTTGAACGGGGATCAGAAGACGACAAGAGAGTGTTACCTCTTAGACGTCAAGCCTACTGTGGCCGTATCCGGCCAAGGTGAAGAGTCTATAAACCTTGATGAGGTCAAGGAAGCCGCGCCTGCTCCAATAGCAGCTGGTAAAAAGAGAAAGGCTGACCAGTTGGTGGCCGTAAAAAAAGATAAGCAATAGCAATCACTAACTGGGGAACGGTCAGACAAACTTCGTCCCCAGCTGGCTGGTGAACACATTGATATCGTTCTGGACGACACACGTCCGGATCGAACTGTTAAGGTCAAGACGGTTGGTTTCGGCGAAGTTGGGTGCAGACTTGTACAACCCACTGAAAGAATTCAAAGACATCTTTGCCTTTGAAGTAGAAGAGATGCCAGGCGTCAGCCCCGATCTTGTTGTTCATAAACTTGCCGTGGATCCGAAGAAGAAGCTGGTTAGGCAAAAGAAAAGGAACCACGGTGAGGAAAGAAGTCAGGCGGCAGCCACCGAAGTAAAGAAGTTGTTGGATGTTGGGCTCATTTGGCCATGTTACTTCCTGGATTTGGTTGCAAATGTTGTTCTTGTAAAAAAGTCGAATGGCACCTGGCGGATGTTTGTTGACTACATAGATCTGAACAAGGCATTTTTGAAGGATAGATATCCCCTTCCAAAGATCGACAGTCTGGTCGACTCTATAGCTGGTCATGCCTTGATGAGCTTTATGGACGCCTACTCAGGCTTCCATCAGATACCCTTGTGAAAAAAAGATCAAAAGAAGACGGCATTCGTCACTGATTAAGGGTTATTTTGTTATACTGTGATGCCATTTGGGTTGAAAAATGCGCCTATTACCTACCAACGAATGATTAATACAATCTTCATTAATCAAATTGGGAGGAATGTAAAGGCGTACATTGATGACATGATAGTCAAATCCAAGCTACAGACGGATCACCTTGCTGACCTTTGAGAAACCTTCACCACCCTCAAGCGGCACAAGGTCATGCTTAATCCCAAGAAGTGTGTCTTTGGTGTTGAGTCTGGGAAGTTTCTCGGATTTTTGATTGATCAAAGGGGGATAGAGGCCAACCCAGAGAAGATACAGGCGCTTATTGACATGAAGTCACCCCGCACTATCAAAGAAGTTCAGAAGCTAACAGGCTGTCTGGCGGCATTAAGGAGATTCCTCAGCTGGTCAGGTGACAAGTGCCTCTATTTCTTTCAAGCAATCAAAAAGAAGACTAGATTTGAATGGGGGGAGGATGCTGAGGCGGCCTTTCAGAAGTTGAAAAAACACTTGCACTCATTGCCAAGGCTTGTCAGCCCTTTGCCGCAGGAGGTGCTTTACATGTACTTAGCCGTCTCAGACCATGCCCTCAGTGCTGTTCTTCTTGCTGAGAGAGACGGTATTCAACTCCCGGTCTGTTTCATTAGCCATGTTCTTCAAAATGCTGAACTCCGGTACCCCATGGTTAAAAATTTTGGCCTTGCACTTTTTATGGCAGTCAAGAAGTTGAAGCCTTACTTCTTGGCACATCCGGTTGTGATCGACACAGATTAACCCCTCAAGCGGCCAATGACAACTATGGAGTCATTCGGCAGGATACTCAAATGGGCTATTGAAATGCAAAGTCTTGAAATCTCTTTCGAACCAAGGAAGGCAATGAAGGGTCAGGCGTTTGCCGACTTCATTGTCGAAATGATAAGTCTTAACTAGTCTGGAAAGTGTATGTAAACGAGAGCTCTACAATGAACGACTGTGGTGCAGGCGTTATATGTCAGTCCCCTGAAGGGGAGAAGTACGAATATGCACTACGGTTCACTCTCAAATAACGAGGCAGAATATGAAGCCCTGCTAGCTGGTATTCGCATGTGTAAGGCGGCAGGGGCAAGAAAAGTTAACGCCTGCTCTAATTCACAATTGATCGTTAACCAATACCATGGTGACTATGAGGCCACCCATCTGGCTATGATCAAATACTTGTAGGCGGTCAAAGAAGAGGCTAGGACACTAGATGAATTTCATCTAAGTCAAGTGACCAGGTCAGAAAACAACCAGGCGGATGCTCTTTCTAAGTTGGCATCATCCGCCTCCCGTGATACGCCTAGGTCAGTCTTTTGGGAAGTTATGGAAAAAATAAGTATTGAACAGGATCCCATTGGAATTCTGGACCGAAGCTCAACCTGGACGGATGGCATCTAGGCTTATCTAGCAGACGACACTCTACCGGATGCATACCTAGAAGCGGTTGCAATGAAAAAACGTGCTACCAACTTTGAGAGTCATAATGGAGAACTTTTCAAGAAGGGTTATCTGCAGCCGTTATTGAAATGTGTCACCCTTGAAAGGGGGAAAGAGGTACTAGAGGATCTGCACTCGGGTTTTTTTGCATCACACATAGGCGGCAGGTCCCTTGCAAAAAGGGCCAGGCGACAAGACTACTTTTGGCCCACTCTTGAGGTAGACGCCATGGAAATGGTGAAGAAATGTGATAAGTGTCAAAGATTTGGTAAACTCATACACCGTCCGACTACTGATTTGACGGCTATTTACAGCCTAGTACCATTCGCCAAATGGGGCATGGACATTCTGGGTCCATATACGCCTGCTACAGGCGAACGGCGATATGTTCTAGTTGATGTTGACTACTTCACCAAATGGGTAGAAGCAGAGGTGGTCAAGGGCATAAAGACAAAGGATGTCATCTTCTTCATTTGGAGGAATATTATCACCCGGTTTGGGGTACCTATGTCTATGGTCTTTGACAATGGCCCTTAGTTTGAGACGCCTACCCTCAAGAATTGGTTGAGAGATCAAGGGATATCATATTGCTTCGCATTAGTCGGCCGTCCCCAAGAAAATGGCCAAGTTGAGGCCTTAAACAAGCTCATCTCAGACGACATTAAGAAGAAAATTAAGGGCTGGCGGTCTATGGGCAGATAAGTTACCTCGTGTCCTATGGGCCATCAGAATAATTGAAAAAGGGGAAACCATTGAAACCCCGTTTCTCATGACATACGGTGCAGAAGTCGTCTTGCCTATTAAGCACTACGAGCCAACTCTTCGAGTCATACTTTATGACGAAGAGGCTAACTGGGAGGCCATGCGGCTAGCATTGGACTCACTCCCGGAGAACAGGGGAAATGCTGCCTTGCATCATGAGATTTACTGTCTGAGAATGACAAGAGCCTACAATAAAAGAGTACACAAACAACCCTTAAAAGTGGGGGACTTTGTGTTACGGAAAATGGAGGCAATCGGTAGGGAAAATGAGCAAGGAAAGTTGACTCCAAATTGGAAAGGTCCCTACCGGATCTATGAAGAAGTAAGAGGCGGCACCTACCGCCTAGAAACTCTAGACGAAAGGCAGCTAGCCAGAACTTGGAATGTAGACAACTTAAAAAAGTACTACTTCTAAGACTTTAAAAATTTTGTAAATAAAGTTTATCAATGAAAAGTTGTTCTTTATTTTCAATCATTTTTGTTGCTTTCTATATAAAATACTGTTTTTGCAATGTATAGACGGACTTGTTAAAATTTTATGACTGCTCCAACATGAGTAGGTATAAGCTAAGTAAAAAAACTTAGCAGCTATGTGTTATTCCTTATGGAACACCTTGATGAGGCCAATGGCTAGATGATATTAAAAACCTGTCTGCTCCAACATGAGTAGGAAACCGGTGACGCCTATCCGGGTGAATTCGTCGTAGAGAGAATCTCCCATTCGGGTGGCACATTGCTCTATAAACTTAAAAACAAACGGCCCTACTGATTGTTTGGATTAAGACACGCTCACAGCCGTTTGATTAGATTTCATGAAACCTAAATGGAAACCGGTATCTAGTTACTATTTGGGTTGGATATAGCTCTAATGCGGTATACCGATAAACGCCTATTATTGTTTAGAGGCAATACAGGCGGCAAAACCCAAATAGACAAAAGCTAAGTCCAAAAACTTAGCAGCTAAGTATCATTTGACACCAGTCGGTAACCGGCCGTCATTTTCACTTAGAGTACTGCGGCTCAGAAGGTCCTCCTAATAAGGAAAAAGGACGCGTGATTGTGAACAATCCTAAACGGCAAAAGAGAAATGTCTAGATGTTCAATAAAAATCCGTCTGCATGATGAACGGTTGTGTACTTGGTGATCACGGTAGTGATTGCTTGACCAAGGAACCCTTCATAATCTCTAAAGTATCAAGGCTCCCGCGGTCAATCAATCTACTTTAACACCAACCACACACCCGTCCAGGGGCAAAAGGCAGCCGGTTCGTTAAGTGTTGTGTGCCATCAACGAGTTTGCTAAAATTGCAAGCATATACATATAGCAAAATTAAATTTTTGTGTTAAAAGCCGACCCAGTCGGCTATTTCATTAAAAGCTCCCGGCATAAAAAACCGAGAGAAGAAGACTATTATACCAGATCTACATCCAGAGAAATAAGAAGATTGTTGTTGAAATACATTGAAATACTCAGCACGTAGGCCAGAAACAAAGGCAGAGAAGCTTAAGTTTGTTGAGGTGGAGGCACCGGCTGGTCTTGGCCGGACGGGAGCTCGTCTTCAGGTTGCCTTGGTTGAGTTTGGTCAATGTCAACCGAAACTTGCTCTTTTGGCTCATTGAGCCCCTCAGCCTCATGCTCTTCATCAGACGGCTCGATGCTAGCCCATTCTTCAAAGGGAGTCGACGCCTCAAGACTAAGGGACTAGGCGTCGTATACCTTAGAGGCATACTTGTATCTTAAGTTGAAGAACTCCTAGTCGTAGTCCGTGTGGATGAGATTCCATGCCATTTTCATCTAAGCTTCACAATCTCGCTCAATCTCATCCACCAGTCGTTCTTGCTCAGCAGCCAGCTCAGCCTTGTGGTCAATCTGCACCTAGGTCAACTCATCCTTTAATCGAGAGACGTCTGCCTTAAGCTGGTTATTTTCTTTGTCAGCATCCTCTAGTGCCTTTGAGATTTGACTGAAGGTTTTTAAGCTGAAGCTCAAGCTCAAGGTCTGACACCTTGTTATTGGCCGTCTCAAAAGCAGTAGTGAGCTCCTTAAACAGCTCCTCTTGTTTCATCTATTTGGCTTTAGACCTTATTTCATTCATAGTACATTTGTATTGAGTAACATCAAGGGTATCAGCCGCCCGTTTATTGGTGTCTCGTACCTCCTCTTGCTTTTTTTTTAAATGGATTTTTGAGCCCATCTACTCTCAGCATTACCTGCAAAACTCAGCTGACAAAATGTTAATTTACCTAAGATACCTCAGCCAGTAAAGAGTTAGTTTAGCTCAGTTAACACAGCCGGCAAGTTACCTCAGCAAGCAAGGCGTTGATGCAGTCCATATTGACCTGATGCACTCCCGGGATCGAGTCCTTTTCAGACCAGGTGAGGCACCTCAGCATCCGTCTGGAATATTGCTGGAGGTCAGGCCATCTTGGAGAGGAATGTGCACCAATAGAATGATGTGGTGAGACAGCAGCATAAGCAACACCAATATTGTGCCGGCTGCAAGAAGAATTCCCTGATTGGGTAACTTGGGATTTGACTCGCATATGCCCAAACGACCATAGAGGATCAAAGCTGTAAGCCATACCTTGAGGTTCAGACTGAGGGGTCACCCCACCCCCAGCCGCTGCAGAACCGGATGCAGCATTGAGTGGCATGCCACTCTTCGGCGTCTCAACGACGCCCGACTCTTTGTCAGCATGCTCGGTACTCAGACCAAGATCCTTCAGGGTTTTGCCTGTGGAAGTTGGTCTGTCTTGTACAGGCGGCCTTGATGAAGTTGTCTGGGCAGGCGAGCCTTTCCTTGCCCGGAGGGAGCTTTGGAAGGTTCCTCAACCTTTCGCTTGAGCATCTTGGAGATAGAGCGTGGGACATTCTTGTTTCCACCCTAAAAGTCAAACAACAAGGGTCTCAGCCGGTTAAAAGCCGTCTAATGACAAAATTTTTACAAGTTAAAGGATGCAACCGGAGCTCACCCCATCATCCCTGGCCACCAATTGGGCCCTTTTCTTTTCCAATTGATCCTTCTGTCTCTAGGCTGCTGACCTGGCCGGCGTCTTCTCAGGCGGGACCATTTCTAGACCTTTTTCTGCAAAAGGAAAATTGGTTTAATACAACACAACACAGAACAATAGAGGCGGCACAAAAGTGCGGGTTAAGGGGTCTACGTACGTCTATAAAAAAAGGTACTAAAGCCACAGGCGAAGAGGAAATATTCATCCTTAAGCCAGTCCACATGGGGTACCCAGTTCTTGGGTACAATTATTTCAGTACCGTCATCCAGAGGCATGGTGGTCCTCTTGAAAAAATCCGGCTCCATTATTTATGCCCAAGCCTCCTTAGGGACACGCGGAAGGACACACTTTTTCCCCAAGAGAGCCGGCTCTTTATTGTAGTGACGGAGCATACGGTTTAGACGTTTGGATGGGGAGGAAACCAAGTAGAACTTGCTTTTCCAGTTGCTCCACTTAGCCGATTTATCAAGTGTCATCATATACTCTGGATGCATGGTTAAAGTGTACCACGCCTTCCAGCCGCCTGGGCACGGATTAGGTAATGCATATGTGCAAACGCCTCCCAGCTAGGCGTTATGTTTTGAAGTTCACAGGCGGCGATATAGCTAATAATATTCACCCAAGAATTGGGTGTGAGTTGCCATATGCCAAGATTATAGCCCCTTAAGATGGTTTTGATCGCGTTATGAAGGAGGAACCAGAGGCCGGCTTTTATGCCGCATCATAGCAGCCGAAATAGTTGTCGGCATGTTCAATGTCGTCATCCCAGACGACTATCGCCTCAGCAAGCGGCCCAATTATTTCCCACTTTTCCCCTATTGGGTATTTTTTTACAAAGGCAGGATAGGTGTCTGTTAGGGTGACAATATCTCTAGTGGACATGCGCGCCTTAGTTGGACATCCGCCTGCAGTGAGGACGACTCCTCTAAGACTGATTGTTGGACGGCCTTTGCGTCGTCTCCGTGATTAGAGTCCTCCAAAATATCATCACTCGGAGTGCTAAGTGCACCCGAAGGATAGTCATATTCTATGTCAGTCGGCACCTCAGCCGAGTCATCTAATCTATGTTTTGGGTCAATAGTCGTCAGCTTGTTCGAGCCATATTTTCCTGCACATGCACAGAGATGGTCGAATTCGAGGAAGAGCAAGGGTGGTCCAAACACCCCCAGGTGGCACCCCTAGTCCTAGACTCAGTCGTACCAGGAGACCGGCTGACCACTGTCCTAGATTGTGCCGTGTGTGTGGTGGGTGAATCCATTATTCAATACAATACATACAGACGGTAAAAAGCTTGAAAGAGTTGCGAAGGAGAGACGGTACCTCGAAGATGTTTTTGAAAGTGAAGAAAACCACTGACTATGACAGGCAGGTGGAAATTAATCAGCAGATTGAGAGAGGTACAGACGATTAACCGGATGTACCTACTTAGGAAGCAAGAGAACTTGCTGGAAATAAACCCAGACAATTCTTGAAAGCTCTGTTTGTTGAGTGCACAGGCGGATGACTGGCTCTAGCTGCTTTGAAAGCAAGAGAATTGGCTGGAAGGTGCCCAGAAGGTAATCCGGCTATATCTAGCTAAGAAAAGAAGGGCAGTTCTAGAAGATACCTAGGAGACTTTGATGTATCTTGTTTGTGAACCACACAGACGGTATACCGGTTGTGTTAGGCGGGAAAAGCAGAAAATTTTGTGAAAACAAAGGCAGAGGGAATCAGAGCTTCTCTCTAAAATCTTTTCTCTCTCTATCTCTCAAATTTTTCAGATTTCTAAAATGAGAAAGGGGAAGGGGGGAGTCTTACTTATAGAAGGGATGGAAATAGGGGCACCCCTATAACTTCCCTAGAAGGTGAACTGTAAAAAAAATATATAAATAAAAAAAACCGTTCACCCGTCTGCATGTGACACCTATCATAGGCGCCACGTGGCACGCCACGTCACCCCTGTGAGGGGAAAATGATTTGGGTAAAAAATACCCATGCCATGTGGCCCAATCAGAATGGGGCACGTGTCAACCAAGGACAGGCCCAATAAAGGCCACTCACCAATTGACACGTGGCACTCGAAGTCAGCAAGGGAAAATGACGGCCTTCAAGGCCTAATTCCTAAGACAGTCCATCAATCTTAGGTTTCCGTAACCTAGGATAGTGACACAAATTCCAAGACCCTATAAATGGGAGATATTCCAACCTGGGAGGAAGATTCACATACATTCACTAAAAACAGACCAATCATTAATTGCAGATATTTACCTCACACCTTAGAGAATACTCTAGAGCTCGGAATCTGAGAAGAAACTTTACTTTCAGCACTTTTTGCATTGCCCATACACGTTCTAACTTGATCGTCGGAGGCGGAACTCCACCCAACCGGAGTCTCCGTTTTTTTGCAAGTACAGGCGCTCAGAATCCAGTCTTGGAATTGTAACTCTCCCGGGACACAGAAAACCCTAAAACAATACGGTCTATGATTAAAGTTTTATCTTACACTACAAGAAAAACACCCTTTCGTTGCGATTATTTAAAAATTTTGTATCAATTGTAATTGCTACAAAAAAAAAATCCCAACGAATGGTTATTTGATACAATATCTGCCGTTACCATAGCCTTTAGTAGTGTTTTTCTCTTTCGCTGGGGTTGTCCTCATAAATCGATACCAAAAACTACATTCAATCATGGTGATTATTGTAGCGATTTGAACTCATTTTCTTAATTAAAAAAAATCCCTACATATGATCTATACAAGATTCGAACATGCAATCTCAAGCTCTTATATTAAATGTTTTTCCAATAAGCTATAACATATTTTATGTTTTCTTTGTTAAACAAAATTTTAAAATCTAGTGTAAAAAAGGCTTTTCGTATTGATTTTTGGGTTTTAGTGGTGATTGTAAACGAAACGCTTTTCCAGAATATTATAAATGTGCAGAAAAAAGGTGAATAATTATTATTATGTTTTTGTATCGATTTCATATGGGTTTATTGAAAGGAATGGTGTCCATCCAACAAGTGTATTATTCCGATAGAGGGTTCAGAATTATCGGAAAGCTAACTCTTCAGTAAGGTCAAGTGATCGGAATGCCTAGGTGGAGGCCGCTTCCGATCAGTAATATTAATGTACAATTAATATTACAACTTAATCTTAACTGAACCCTTCGGGTCGAACCCAATCGAACAACCGATCCGAGTCGACGAATCAATTCGAAGGATTTGATGAGTCGTCGGAGTTTTACGAACAAAGACATCGGATATCAAGCTCGGAGCGTCGAGATCGATCATCGTAAGTCGAGTCGAATTTGGAATTTGACGAGACGGGAAAAATCAACAAGCAACAAGTTCGAGGGTAGCCGTAGCATCACATTGGCCTAGCCATGTGGATGCTAGGCTAGCTCGAGCTAGCATGCACTGTGCATGGCTAGGCGTAAGCCTAGACGCACCATGTGTGATAGGCGCACCGTTGCTAGCACTAGACGCACATGGCAGCACCATCGCTAGCACTAGGTGCTTGCGTGTGTGTGTGCCTCACATGGCAGCACCATCGCAGCACCATGCGTGCTTGCATGTGTGTGCGTGCCTCACATGGCAGCAGCATGCGTGCTGGCTTGCGTGCGTGCCTTCGCATGGCAGCACCAAGCAGCAGCAGCACATTGTGCTAGCCGTGCGTGTATGCGTATGTGTGCATGCCCTTTGCATAGCTGCGTGCCTGTGTGCGTGCCTTCGCATGGCAGCACCAAGCACAGCGAGCTAGGAGTAGCGCCAGGCAGCAAGCAGCAGCAGCGAAGGGGCCTTGCCCAGCACAGCAGCATGCGTGGCTCGCTAGCAGCACGCATGTGCTGGCTGGGGGCTGATGCGTGCTGGCAGTGCATGCTTGCCAGCAAGGCTGGCAGCCAGCTCACCCTCTTTGCTTGAAGCCAGTTTGAGGAGAGTGGGGACCAAGGCTTAGAGCCATGCCTTGGGGAGCAAGGCAATGGTCCCCCTCCATGGTGGTGGTCCTCACCTAACCTCTCCTCACCATGTGACAGTTGTTGATTATTAATTGCTTGTCATTTTTATGATGGAAATGCAAATTCTCCCACATTGGTGGGAGAATGGGAAATCAAGTAGCATTCCCTTATAAATACCCAAGTGTTGGGCATATGGGAACTTACTTGAGTGGAACTAAATGAGGCATCTCCCATTAGGAAAGAAAACCTCTAAGTTCGTAAAACTCCAGTTTTTATTGGTCGGGTCCCGACTAACCTTCGGGACTTGGACCATTCGGGTCGGGTTCGTGGGTACGAGCCGTTGGAGGCGGTCACAATTGTGACACTCAAGCTTTCGAAGTAAGAGCTCGATTTGCGAGCGAAGCACGCATCGAGGGTAAGAATGTCTTTTCTCTTTCTCTCTTTATGTTGTTAATTATGTGATTAAATATTTAGTTGCTTTAATTAGTGAGCGGGTCTTGGGTGGGTTTCCCTTCCGCGAAGCGTTGGATGCTACGAAACCCAACATTTATTATGTCGATTGTAAAATGATACGAATTCCTCTACTATTGCACAAACATATATGCATTGTAGCAAATGTACAATCGCTACGAAAAGACATTTTTCTTATAGTGTTATAGTTGTGAATATTAATTTTGATTGATTTATGGGTAATTTTTGGGCTTGGTGTGATTAACTTTGGAAAAATCCCAATTACAAAGATTAAATTAGTCACGTGAAAGGAAGGGAAAGTTAATTTTATTAAAAAAAATTATCCAAAATCTGTTAGAATTTCCGACACCGGAAATCATTTATGTCATTTACTGCACCTGACTCCCAAGGTTCATGTTGTTTATTGCTCCACTTAAAATTCATGCTATTGAGCGCACCCAAGCAATAGTTTGTACTATTCGAGCTAATTTTGCCTATTTTATAAAATTGTAATTTAATACATGTATTAACATATATAGTGTTAGATGTTATGAAAGTAAGGCGATCTCCGAAAGCGAAGAAATCAAATTAAAGCGCATTGGAATCATCGAGCATATAGAATGTGTGTCGCGAGTGATCCGTCCGCGCAAAGGCAGAATAGGAGATTGGCTTGTCTTGCCTATATCTTCCGGGGACTCCTAGGCTCTTTCAATTGGACTTGTCTCGCTTAACTCGTCGAGTAGTGACTTTCCCGGAATGAAGATCTGTTTGATTAGTATCCCGAAAAATCCTTAGAAAGAGTAGCTCTTAGCCCCTGCTTCTATCATTGGTGCTATCATCGTATTATAATCATTCCCGCAGGACCACTTTCTATCAATTGATTAAGAGATAAGGTAGAAAAGAAGGGGATGGATGTCTGGGCCATGAGAAGGAACGCTAGCTAGATTCTTAACACACGCATGCAAGTTGGACGAGGGGAAGAAGCAGGGTAGAGTAATTGGAAAACTCATCAGGCTCATGCCCTGAAGATTACAGGTTCGAATCCTGTCCCCCCCCCCCTAAGAAATCTTAGTTTTCATTTTGGGATTTGTTGTTTTTTTGGGAGGGAACAAGAGAATGAGGTTTGTTTCATTTTTAAGGAAATGCTTACCAAAGGAAGACAGGTTGGTTCGAGAACCCCTTGGTCAAAAAGAAAGGGGGTCCTGATTCTGGGACAAAGCCGTATGACGCGAGAGTGTCACATACGGTTCCTTTGAGAAGGGTGTGATACCACCACCTATCAGGCCCGACGAGCGGCCCACGGAGCTGCATCCTTACTTCCCTGCTCTATGCACATCGCTTTCTCCAGGAGGTTGGCCGCCTATCCTAGATCTTCCTATTTCCAAGAGGATCCCGGGCTCATCTGGTTTAGTATCAAGGTGATTCTCTTTCTCTTTCTATATATATGGGTCCGTGTAGCATTTCCACGATATCATTATGATCAATTAATGGGACTTGGCCGGAAAGTGTTATTGCCTCTATCATTAGCTCGGGTAGTCGCCGTTTCCGGTGTTTTAGTCACCTTTCAATGGCTCCCTTAATTATGTGCGAGGAATTGCTCTATTGAGTAATGAGAAGCGGGCTACTCCCCAAAAATTTCCATAGTTGGTTGGCGATTCATCCTCTTTTAGTAAGGTGAATCTTATAAAAGAATATATTTTTAGTTATCTTTTGAATTTATCCTTTCTTCAAACAAATTTTTTATGATAATATATGATCCTTATTATGATAGCTATTCTATGTATATGTATATTTTGGCGCAGAAAGAAAAAGAAAAGAAAGAATTTGAAGTGTGAGGAGAGCAAGCCTTCATGTACGGGCGTTCCCCGTTAGGGGCCTGCCAGCTCAGGAAGCCAAACGTCCGATACCGGTAGCCCCTATTTTCTTCTATTATTAATGGTGGCGGCAGGCCCAACTGCTACTTCTTTTTGCGCGGGCGAGGATCCAGGGCCTTCGCACCTCCCTCTACATGAGGAGATGGGCGCTTCCACTAGTGGGACTCCCGCTACAACGGAAAAGACTCTCTCGGCCTTGCAGTTAGAGTTGGAGGACTTAAGTGTCCCCCCACCTTGCCCCTATTCCAAAAAAACACCGATGCTCCAGAATTCCAAGCTTTTTTTGAGTCCTTCTTAGAAAGCATAAGAAGTCGTGGGTCTTGTCAAGAACGGAATGCTTTCATAACGGAGCATTTGTGTAATACCCCGTATTTTTATATGTATTTCAAATTTAAATAAGTATTTCATGAAGTATTTAAATAATACGAAATGAATTATTTAGGGTTTTCTTCAATACAAAATGAATGATTTTAATTAAAAGTAAGTTTTATTATTTAATAATCTTGAAAGTATTTGATTTCATGATTTAAAAATATTGGGGCATATTATTTTATAAAAGATAATTTATTTTAAAAGGGTCAAAAGTCTAGTTTGAATAGGAAAGGGATTATTAAGGGAAGTAAGTAGGAGTTTAAGAGAGAGGGTATATATACCCATCATATGCTTAGGGTGGAGTGCACCCAAAGGCAAATTCTCTCTCTCCTCTTATTTTATTTTTCCTTAATTTTTCCCCTTTCCCTTTAATTAATTAATTTAATTATTTATTGTTTAACCACCACCACACACGCCGGTCACCACCACCACCAACCTTTGCCAATGGCAGCAGCCACCAGGCAGCGTGGCAGTGGCGACCCAGGTGGTTGCGTGTTGCCTATTCTCCGTTCTTAATTTTCTTAATCACGTTTAGATTCTAACTCGTCCGACTTTTACAAAAAAATAGTGAATTTCGTGCGTAAACGACATTCTAAACAAAACTCACTGCCTAAAGCACCACCCTCTCGTGGCCAAATTCAGCTTCTAAATATGGTTTTCGGGCAGTTTTTGATTTTTAACGAAGGATTTATGTTGTATTTTTTTAATTAAATCTACCTAAATCTAATTATTTTTTTTTGGGTTTTGTAGTGATTCTATGATGTTTAATAATAAGTATTTTATTAAAAATTTTCAGATTTTAGTTTTGAATTAAAAAGCCCCAAAATAGAAAACCCTAGGTTTCTAAATTAATATGTGTTAATGGGATTTGATTGTGGATGATCTAAATTATTGAAATAGGTGTTTTAAAATTAAATTACAGCAATTTAAGATGTTTTAATTTTATATATAAGCCTAAATTAAGTTTCCTGAAGGAATTTTTAATTACCCATATAATTGGGAACAAAGTAAGGATTTTAAATAAAATTTCAGCTTATTTTAAAGGTTTTGTGAGTAAAGAGAGCATATATTGCTGGAATTTTTGTGTTAAAGAGGTATTATTACTCTTTTATAATTTTGGTTTGTAGGAGATTTCCAAGTGAGTGACTTTGTGTAAACGTGGCTATTTTGAGATCGTATTCAAGGTACGTTCGCGTACTTGGTAAAGTTTAAGTGTATAGAAGCATGCTAGGCTTTGTTAAATTAATTCCAAGTAGTATCATGATAGGTGTTGGATGGAATTTGTTGATTGGATTGATGTTGGTGAATGATTGGTGATGTATGATTTATTTATGGTGAATTGGTGATTGAAATTAATTGTATTGGCATGTTGATTGTGAACCATACTTTTATTATTGGCATTTTAGAAAGCATGTTTAATTAAACTAAATGCTTAATTTGGTTGAGAATATGAAAAATGAATTTTATTATGGTTCATATTATTTTTATGATGCTATAAGCATGAGGAAGGAGCTATTTAAGTGTCTATGTACACGAGGAATAAATTATATTTTAGTGCCCAAGTACACTTAAGGTGTTTCTAACATCGAGGGATAGGATTTGTGGCGCATTATGCGTTTAAGGTGTTTCTAACACCGAGGGATAGGATTTGTAGCACATTATGCGTTTAAGGTGTCTTTAACACTGAGGTAGTTTAAAAAGGGTTCAACATTAAATTTATGTGGTCACTAATTATTCAAGAATTAAATCGGTATGTTTGATTGCTTGAATAAATTGTAGTGTTTGGTTTGTGTTGTGTTGAGAGTCATCACCAAGTTTAATAATTTGTAAATAACGTAAAGTGAAAGAGATTACGCATCAAAACTCTTGGAACGTATATACCTTGAGTATGAACATATGGGGGGAGTTATGGGGTTTTATATTTAACCATAACTTCTACTGGAGTGCAGGACGCTGTATTTTCTTTTTTTATTATGTGCAGGAATTCCGCCACTTATGAGTGGTTTATTTTATACTTTCACGATTAGCTCCCATGTTAGTACCCCTTTATTGGGGCAGGTTAAGGGGAAACCCGTTCGATGCGTAATCAAGCTAAATAATTGGACTAGTTATTGGTCTAGTTAAGTGTTGAATGTTTGTATGCTTGTAAACAGGTGCAACAAGGTAAGTTGTGTGTTGATAGGATGAAAGCATGTTAGTGTGTTCTTATTACGCTAATGTACTCAGCTTTGCTGATTGTGTGTATCGTGTGTTTGTTTGGCCTTGTCTTTACCTTGGCCCTACGACGACCCATTTTTAATGGTGAGTAGTGGGGACAAGTAGAGAGAAGCTTTTCAGGTGATGAAGCTTAATCATGATGGGGCATGAGTGAAGAGTGAATCATGCTTAGTTCTCATATGAATATGATGTGTTTATTGCTCTGAATTATTATTTCTATACGTTGATTGTGAGACTAACGCAAAAGGATTTTAAAGCATTTTGGTTTAAGGGCCTACAATGGTTCCAAGTTGTAGGTTGACTTGGTTTGACTTTGTTTGACTTTTACTTACGTTTGGTTTGACTTTTAAGTTGACTTGATTTTAAATAGTTTTAAAGATAGTCTTCCGCTGTGTGTCTTTGATAATTGCCTTAGCCATTTTCACGGTGGCGGTAATATCTTAGATTTTCATTTTTCGTGTTTTAAAAAGAGCAAACAGGTATTTTAAAGGAAAGGAATTTCTAGGGTGTTACAATCTGCGAAAAGTTCAAAACGATTACGGCCTTTTGAATACCATTGCAGACCCAATCACATGAGAAAGAGTCAAGGAGATTATCATAGGGAAACTCGACTCTCTAAAGCTTTTGCAAAGAACCTGCAATAAAATCGAGGATTTGAAGGATCAACAGCGGCAACTCTTCCAATAGGTTTTAAGTGACCAACACAAGAATCAATGCGAGACACTGTCGTGGTTGAATTTGAAAAAGTTCTAGTTGGAGATGAGCCTTGAGTCCTCGGTGATCATTACTGATGGACACTCTAGGACCAATTAGAGGATGTGTCCAACGATCAAAATAAGCAAGCCTTGCCGCATCCGACAGAAAGAAAATATATGCCAAACTTATATCCAAAAGCTAAGGGTGTGGACAATAGAAGGTGCAAGTTTTTCTGGGGCAATAAATATTATAACTATCCAATATGAGTCTAGTTTATGAATACGAAAGCCTTTGGAATTTAATAGTCTTTCATATAGGTGGTAAGAAAGAAGATTATAGAACAACCTATTTTCTTCCTGATTCCCGTGGGTGTGGGACTAGTCATTCCCGCTACGCACCTTGCCTTACTAGCTTTATTGTGATCCTCTTTTCCCTTAATCTTCTTCTGCATCACCAATGATAGTTGACCAAGAACTCCTACTACCACTAGCACTGGTTACTGGAACATCAGATGATTTCACTCTAACAACAGATATGGCTAAAGCACCGATAAAACCAAGAGCAGAAATGAAGACAACTTTTATGCCAAAAGCGTCCGCGTTGAGGAGATCTGGGTCTTCTACCCAGTGGTATAGGACTAGAACTTAAATTAGCTGTGACAGTATCCGTTGGTGCCATTGTTAAAATGAGTGTTCCCGCTTCATCTTCCCCAATATTCTTAGATTTAGCAACAGTGATATCAATACAATAGATAGAAAGAATTAGCCGCCAGTCAAACTCTGACATGCTGACTCTTCTTAGGTATGGGCTCCCATGATAGTTAGTTCTGAGGAAGGCCTTCAAGTCGAGTTTCTAAATTTCCCCCTTAAAGAAAGTCCAGATCGGTTGGTGCTGTCTTCTTGCTATAATTTTTCTGATTTGATAGATAGAACGCGGGATGGGTATAGCCTTCTAAACTATAAAATAAAGAATGTTGTAAAAAAAGTAAAAAAAAAAAAAAAACCCCGATTCTTCCCTGGCTCCACTATTCCCTTTCTCTATTTTAGAACGGAGAGCGGGCAAGGCCTCCATTGAAGCCTAGCTATTCGCCTTTCTTTAACACGATCCTGTAACACACTCTTATTGAGGCTAGGCTAAAGGCCGACTACTCATTTTTTTCGAGAGTTGGGGAACTTCACTTCGAGGGAAGCTTTTTTCCCTGGGAAAACTCAAGAAAGGAAAGAAAGACCCGTAAGCTGCTTCTTTGCTCACTGCGATTGCGATGTCTTATTATATTGCTCAAAAGCTCAGGGGAAATTATTCCCTAGCTCTTTTGAATGTGAATATTGAGTAAAATCCCTTAGTTTAAAAGTCTTCCTTGGCCTTGGCTAGTGTGAATCCTCCTCTAAAGAGGATTGAGGTGTCCTATAGGCGTGAAAACATTTTTTTTCTAGGCGAGTTCCTCTTGAAAAGGAAAGGAACTAGTTACTTCCACCCTGGTGGTCTCCTAAAGAAAGAGAAGTCTTTCATGGAAAAGCTTTTGAGCTTGGGTTCCTCATAACAAACTTGGTCGAAAACCCAAGTCTTGATGCCAATGTTGGCCCGTAAAACCTTTCTCAATGAATGGAGAGAAAGTTCGCAAATCACCTTCGTTTGTACCGGAACTTCGTGAACTAAATGTTGGCAAAGCCTATTTTTCCATCTTCAGGTATTCGTGCCAGTATTTACGAACTCTAGGTTAAAAAGCTAAATAAAAGAAAGTCAAAAGAAAAGGCGGTTTCTAGTGGATCATGTTGCCATAAAGTTATCTTTCATAGTCGGGCTAATGAAGAATCTGATGAGTTGAGCAATGCATTATTTGCTAATAGTCCTCCCTCCTTGATAAGGGTTAAAGAAGAATCAGAATCTCGGACGTGCGATTGAACTCCTAGCGGGGCTACTCACTCAATGTAGTCTACACCTCCTCTAAGGATAATGGGTAGAAAGTGAGAGCTTCTACCATAAAGAGCTTAGCAAGCATATAAGGCATAACCGATAGAGAGCTTACTAAGGTAAGCAAATCACTCTTTCTTTATCACCATCAGTATAGTAGCAATAGACTGATCTTAATCCTTCGACTCACGAGATTCACCACTATAAGGGAAGTGAGCCGAGGAAAGGCAGTGAAGGCTCGACTCCGCTCGGGTGGGTGAAAGCCCCGGGTTGCGTAGAGAAAGGTAGTTTACTTTATTGAATAAGTAAGCAAGTAAACTACCTTTATTTTTATTTGTTTCGGTCTAAATCGAAGCTCTTGCAGTCCTTAATACTTCGCAAGCACTAAGCAAGAGTTCTACCTTTCTGGCACGCCAAAGCAAGGTAAGCGATCCCAAAGCCTACTGAGCCAAAGCTTCATGCCCGACCTTGGATCTTGCAAACAACAGGTAGACCAACCGAAGCAAAGACTAGCAGCGAATCATGTTCGCTTTGACTACGTAACCTGTACTGTGCCTATGAACTCATCTTAAGCTAAGGAAAAAGACAGTGGAAATGGCTACACTCATTCTCGCTGTTGTTCCTCAAACACTGACACTGAGATAATAAGGAGTACATCTACCTAGAGAGAGCTTCTTCATTTTCTCGCCCGACAGAGGGCTGCTTTAAATGGTATTACCATAGACCCGAGAAAGTCTTGCCACAGTTCTCCTTCATTAAGAACCTCTTCCGGGAATGCCCCTGAGACTATTTATGAAAGTATTATGTATTAGCATAATACTTGTCTTTCAAAGATGTTATACAAATATTGCACCATATTCATTTTAGAAAATAAAATATCTCTGTTCACACTACAAATAACCTAATATAACCTTACTTTTAACACTTGATTCTTTAATTTATATTTGGTTGAATAACCCATATCCTTTTATCATGCAAATGGTTCACGGGTTGAAAAATGAGTTGGTTGAAGAGGGTCACAAGTTATAATTGGTTCAGGTTAATTAATTGAATATGAGTCGAAAATGACTCTACTTTAATGGGTTATGGTTCATAAACGATTTAGGAAACAATTTTGTTTTAAAATGGGTCGGGACACTAACTAGTTTGATTATATTGAGTTCAATTTTGTTTGGATTATCACGGGTCCGTTTGATATCAAGTTTGGGTTTTATATCATTATATGAGTCAATATTTATTAATTCAGTTCAATTTCAAAGTCGAACAGTATCAATTTTGGTTGGTTTTTGTTTTCAAAAAGTGAAACCTTAAGCAGTCTAGTTCCTGTAAAATCGAATCGATAGGGGACAATTTCACAGTTTGTCTTTATACTAGGCACATACAGTATATGTCTAGCAAGACAAGGGTCTCGAGTAGGGATGACAATTCAATCTGAATTCGATTCGAATCCCACTCGATCTGAAGAAAAAAATTTCGATTCGAATCTGTTTAAAAATAGTCTGAATCCGACAAAGTAAATCTGAATTCGAAAGGAGGCGGATCGAACCTGGACCCTGTGCGAAGTCCGAGCGAGTCCGAGTCCAAGTCCAAATACATATTGAAAGACATTTTAAAATTTACATTGTTGTTGTTGTTGTTGTTGTTGTTGTTGTTGTTGTTGTATGAAGATAAGCCGGTAGCAATTTATATCTTGGGATGTTTTCTTGTTTGTTAGTAGCAAATTTAATTTATAATTTACATAGGTTATATTTAGATTTAAAATCCTAGATTTTTACGAATATTTACGCATCTATATTATGTAAAAAAGATTATTGGAGATAATACAAGCAATTATAAGTATATCACACATTATTCTTAAAAAGAAAAAAAAAAAACTCGGATCAATTTGGATGTCCGAATAAACAGATTGGATTCGGACCCTTAAAATGTGAGTCGGATTCGAACTCGGACTCAGGTCAATCGGATTCAGATCCGATTTTGGACCCAAATCCACAGTCCAATTATTAAACGGATCGAATTTAGATTCACCCCATCCGACCCGAGCTGATCCATTACTAATTCTAATCTTGAATCTAACATCCAATAATTATTAGGGACTAGGGTCATTGTAGGGTCAAGTAACCTTTATTTATTTTTTTTTTTTTTTTTTTTAACACGAGTACAAAATTAAGTCTGAATTAATTGAATCAGTTTTTAACAACTCAATAATGATCGACCAAATACAATACCATATGCACAAGACCGCCGTTGTTGAATAAAGGATAAGTTTTAAATGTGTGTAATACCACGTCGTAGTCACTCACCTGATCACGTGTCTAGAGCCCAGAATTCAAGCAAACCCACCTGTAGGAATTTAACTCTATCCTACACAAAAGTAGTCTCAATTAAAAACTGCCACTGATAAATGAACAGAGTATATGTACAATATACGAAGTTTCGAAAATCATTTTCCAGATTTTTTTTCCTTTTAAATTTATCATTTCTTCTCGATTTAATCTTTCATTTCGTTGAATTTCTCCACCCCAATAAAATCCTTCGTCTGACCAACAACAGTCAGCTTTCAAACATTCCTTTACTCAAATCAATTTGGATTTTTTTTTTTCAATCTAAATGATCTTGTACTTTGATTTTAGTTACTAGTGAATTTTACTAAATTTTAAGAATTGCCCAAAAATAAAAAATGGTGATAACAGAGATTTCAATGATTCATCATGTTTGCATTGTGCTGGTTTTGCTTTGGCTGCTTAATTCCTACAATTTTTGCCACCCAGTTGTTTATCTCATCTCTTTAATTTATTTGTACCAGGTTTGTATACTTTCTTACCTTTTGATATATTTTTTTTTAATTTTTTTAATCTATGATTAAATTATTTTTTTGGGTATATTTTTTTTAATTTAATTTCTATCATGTTCTTCCCAATTGCTTACTTGTTGGAGTTATTTGGTGTTTATGTTTTTGATTTAGGGATCATGATCTTTCAAATTGTGTAATAAGTGGTTTTTGTTTTGGGGAATTTGGGGCCTTATTTAGGGAGGTTTTGTTTTTTAGAATGGGATTTTATTGTATTTTTGTAAAATTATTTTGAGATCATTTTCTTTACATATTTTAATTGAGGTTCTAATTTATTACTTATATTTTGGTTTTTTAATGATCATGTTTTTCACAGTTTTTTACATGTTAAGAATAAAATTTTGCTTTTTAAGTAAAGAAGATGATGGATGAAGTTTTCTTAATTATTGCCTTTTTGTTGTGGAATTAGATTCATGAAAGGTATGCTATGAGATTAAGGAGAAAGTTGCAATTTGATGAACGAAAAGCAGCCAATCAAAGAAGGGTATGAATCTTTTCTGTGAATTTTTACTTTATTTTTTTCATTGAAGTTATATTTGATAGTTTGATGATTTATATTAAAGCACCGTTTGTGTACTTTTTGAATTTGCCTGTCCTTTGTAGTTGTGGAGAATACGCTTATAGTGGATAAAATTTTAATTGGGAATCTGCCTTTTGTTTCTGCAGATACTAACAGATTCTGAGACTGTAAGGTGGTTGAATCATGCTGTTGAAAAAATGTGGCCGATTTGTCTGGAGCCAATTATATCGCAGAGGATTTTCCTTCCCATTATACCTTGGTTCCTACAGAAGTACAAACCATGGACTGTAGTATGATTCCATTTTTTTTGTTTGAATTTTACTGACAATTATTTCGCTGAGGATTTTCCTTCCCAGTTTTTTGTTTCTACAGAAGTACAAACCATGGAATTTATGATACTTGACTTGGTTGGTTAGGCCGCATACATATGAACCCAGATAATCCTGTCCAAATGTGGGATCAAGCCACTGGGTCACTATTGATTCATTCTGGATATAAGAGGAATCTGATTTTTGGGGTTTGTATAAGAGACACAATCACGTTAATAAATAGGGCCCTTTTTTTGTTTTTTGTTTTTTGTCGTTTAGAGAGCCACAAAGGCGAGTGATGAGAATCAATCCTAGGATTTCTTGGAATCGGGAGGGAAGCTCTAACCACTTGAGTTATCCCTCGCTTTCAAATTGGGGCCTTTTTGATGGGTATTTAGGAATGTATTTATGAATGCATAGTATTTATTGTTGGTACTCTTTTAAAACTCTCTTAAAATTTACTTGGATGCTCTTTGTTTTTATCACTTTACACACCTTTTTTTCAAACTTTTTCAACCAAGTTTATCTTGTTATGTCCTTTTTCTTTATCAGACGGTTGGTTCCTTATGACAATTCATGATACCTGACTCCAAATCATTTGCGACTAAGACTAGGATCTTATGGTGGTAAATTCTAGGATTAGGATTGTTCTTTGATTGTATCATTAGTTTTTATGCACTGCTGTAGTAATTTGCACTGAAGCTAGCTTCACTTATGCTCTGATAAGTTATTTATAAAATTCTTCACTTATGCACTGATAAGTTATTTTTAAAAATTCTCATTTTTTGAGATGGCTTGTATGCATAATTTAGATTTTGGTCACTTTCGAGCATCTTTGAACTTTTAATGTGTTGTAGTTGATTTGGTTTGTTTATGCATAAATGATATAAAGTACAATATTAGTAGTATTATTTATTTTGCTTTTCAGCATAAGAGAAATGGGAATGTAATGAGGTTTAGGAAGTCTGGTAAACATATGCTAGTATATCAAATTGTTTCTACTAATGTAAATGGATAAATGTTTATAGCTAGTTTTTCATTATACTGAAAATTTTATTTTATTGATCTTAGAAACGAGCAGCCGTTCAACATCTTTACTTGGGAAGGACCCCACCTTTGTTCACTGACATTCGAGTACTTTGCGACTCTACTGAGGATGACCATTTGGTAATTTTATTAGCCTTGCCTCTGAATTAGAGTAATTTTTTAATGGAAAATCTGTGGTTATTGTTCTATTACCGGGGAGAAGACTTGTATCATTTTTTTGTTATTACCAAGAAGACTTGACTGTTCTGTGCATTTAGGTTTTGGAGCTCGGCCTGAATTTTTTGACAGGTGATGATATGAGTGCAATACTTGCTGCAAAACTGAGGAAGAGACTTGGATTTGGAATTGTGGCAAAGATGCACTTGACTGGCTTGCATGTTGAAGGGAAGGTATGCATCGGATAGCTTTTTATGTAGTGACCTTACCATGTTACCAACGATCTATCTTTAATGAGCCATTTCCTATACATCCCTCCCCTCTCAAAAGTATCCTGCCTTTTTAAAAAGAATTGTCGTTATGTGACAGCCCTTTGTGAGATCTGTCTAACATAACTTAGACATGCTTGGTATATTTTAGGGCATTTGTCTAATCTTATACAAATACTAATTTGTTGCCTGCCTGATGGTATGGAGTATATAAGATTTAGGATAAACTTTTGGCGTGAATGTTAAATACGGTCATATATCCTCTCTTGATAATTTATATAGTAGTGTACTTTTTTTTAGTTTTGTTTATAAATATGTATCTATGTTATTATTGACTTGAAATTATTTTTATTGAACTAAAAGTATTTTTAGCAAACTAATATTATTTTTACTGATTAAAACTTATTTTTACATATTCTCTATTTTTTTGAATAAATTAAATATTTCTATTAACTTAAATTACTAAGTATTTTTACCAATATTCACTATTATTTTTTAAAATAAATTATTATATTATAAATGGATCGTATTTTAAAGAACTTTTTAAAACGAATTTTATGATGGAAATAGTACTGAATTATAAGATATTTATTAAAAGTTATGATTAATTTTGTATATATGAAATATTAGAAGTATATCGTTACTCTATACAACATTTTTATCTTTAAAAATGTATCCAAACTTCGCTTACTTAACATCATATATGTTACAATAATACCTATTTATCGCCTACGTGGCGTGACACTTAGCGAAAAACTAGAATGCCAAGTGTCGCTGTCTCATGGCCTGGCTGCGAGACTGGTTTTATTTATTAGAGATATGATATATTACAATTTGAGTTTTTATTTAGATACTTTAAATTTTCAATTTTTGGTGATTTATTTAGGGCATGCTTGGATTGAGGGTAGTATATTAATGGGGTAAAAAATGTCGAACCAAAGAAAATAAATATGGATTTAGGTAGATGTGAGGAAAAATGAGGTAGTGATGGTGTGATTACAAGGAAAAAGCGATAATGATGGTGTAATGATAGGGGGGAGGGGAAACTATTACCCTCATTTTGGGGTAATTATTATCCTAGTTTGGTGGGTTCTTTGATCATGAATTGTGACACAATTCTCAACAAGAGATACCGATGGTGTAATGATTAGGGAGGGAGGAGTGGTCTTTTGATTCCATAGAATAACCAAGGAATTCTCAAAAAGAGATAATGATGGTGTAATGACGAGGGAGGGAGGAGTGGTGTTTTGATTCCATAGAATAACCGAGGGTTCTTTGGAAGGTTAACAAATAGTGGTTGAAGCATAAGGAATAATTTTATTTAGGCCTAAAGAGTAGTTTGTAAAGGCGTATTTCCCACCCTGTCCAACCTGATCAGCATAGTAGTATATGAAGGAGCATTTCTTACCTTATCTGCCTGATCGAAAGTGATTGCCTTTGGGGGATGGGGCGAAGCTATTTTGTTGGTGAGTTTTCTTCGTAGATTTTGGACCTTTGGCGCGCCTGATCGGATGAATTCGCTTGATGGGGTTGGTCAGCAGCCCGGTTACTAATTTATCAACCTTTTCTTTTAAGTAACGAATTTGATTTTCACCGTTCAATTGTAATCCAAGGGCTATTAGTAGAAGTTATATAGAGTAGTAGCAAAGTATAAAAGGGGGAGAAAAACACTTTTAAGAGGAACTTTTTGCCTATCATTTCATTTATGAGATTTTATTCTCGAACTAGCATCTTTGTGAGCTTTAATCTTTGTGATTATTTATATCTTTGTAATCATATAACCTTGATCTAAAATTGTGTAAGATTCAGACTCAGAAGCTTGTTTCAATTAACTCTGCAATTATTGATTCAAGTCTTTAACTTTTTGCTTATATATTTTGTTTCTGATAATTCCTATAACACAAAATCCCAGGAAAAAGTAGCATCTAGAAGGTGGTAAAATTATGTAAAGTTTTTTTTTTTTTTTTTTTTTTTTTTTTTTTTTTGAGGATTTCACATCAGCAAGTGTGAACTATTTACCTCAAAATACACATACCTACCATATTCATCTTTTGAACATGAATTTTCTTGTAAGCCTGAGTGCCTGACATTCCAGCTGGTATGTCTCTCATCTTTATAAAAAGTTGTGTGAACAGTGATCCCATTTAATTGCCTGGTTCACTTCTGTCACCTGCGCACAACATTTCCATGTTGTTCTTTCTAATGAAAGATAGACCTCAAATACATAAAGCACTCACTCTTAGGTACTTTTCTCCCATCTAGTTTCATGATCTCTTGATTGAGATCCTCTTATGCTTCTTGTTTATCATCCACATGGATTGGACCAATAATTCAAGGTACTATATCAACATACACCACAATATATCTTCTTATGTAGACATTGTCAACTACAGAGTAGCTGATAACTTATGCAATAGGAAAAGGAATTGGTAGAGATCCTTTGACGTTGCCCAACTGTTATGCGGAAATCTTCTCAAACATTCCTGCCTATATTATAATTGCTCTCGTATTCTTGTGCATAGTTATGTTGATATATTGCAGTATTTATAGTTCATCAAAGCTAGGCTCCTGCTAGAATTCGCCTACATTTTCCCTTCAGTATTTGTCCTAACAAATCTTATTATCGAATAATATACATATGTACATCGTACGATATTGGTCCATGAGTTATTGGCCATTTGGGTACCCGATTTTTCAGGGTCACAGATTTTTGAGTTAATTTTGATTATCCTGAGCTCTATCCCAAAAACATTTAAAAACAAGTATGTGTGTGTATTATAATCAAAACTTTTGCCAAAATTTCAGTAAATTTACAATAATAATTAAGGCAATTTTTCATCTTGATGTCTTCTTATTCTCTATTGCCCGATTTTAACTGACCACAGCCAACAACCAACTGAAATTTTAAAATCATCTAACACTTACTATAAAAACATTGCATCAAACATAGGTCAAGAATCGAGAAACTAAGGGCTTGTTTAGTTCACCTTATCTTTGCTTATTTGATCTAATTTGGTCTGAGGTGATCTGATTTGATGTGATTGTCTGATTTGACCAAACTTTAACCTTATGTGTACGATAATCTATAAAGAAGAAATATATCAAGTGGAGTCTTGTTAGATTCGTATTAATGTGTATTTTATTAATATATAATTTTTATATTTTTTTCATTAAGTAATTAAAGATATTTTGCGTTAAAAAACCTCACATAAAATGATGATCTGATTTGATTTGAACTTATTTTTTCTGGTCTAATCTGCACTTATTTTTCTAAAAGAAACTTGGTACCACCTGGCCGGTTGTGTCATGCCAAGGAGGATGTTGTTCATTTGCTTGATGACTTAGTGCTAATGTAAATCTGAACTACGTCATTAGCAAAAGAAATCGAAGGGATTGAAACTTAGGTGGTGCACTTGGTGGCTTATTAGAGGCTTGGATTTGTGTGTGAAAATGTGCGGCTCTATGCGAATGGGTTAGACCGGTAAAGTGCTCTTTTCTTTTTATAGTTTTGTATAGTGCGCCTCATGCACCCTTGGTGCAATTGGAGCCCATAGTCTTAGTGAACCTTGTAATTTTTATACATTAATCAAGGATTTGCGCATTTGGTGGGTCACAACTAACTTTTTTTCAACTTGTACTTGTACATCTTAAGAAATACAATAGCATACACTAGTCTTATGTGATAAAGTGTTAAGTATATAGGATATAGAAATGGGCTGTAACTATATGTATTTTTAGGGGATGTAGTTTTTTTACTTCAGCAGCAAAAGTATAAGATGAGAAGTAGGGAAAATAAATTGTAGATAAAGTAGCAAGCCAAGGGCAAAGTGCAAATAGGCAGAAATTATTAATGACTAGAGTCAAAGACATGGGTATATAAAGTTAGGAATGGTTGAGCAAAACCAACTCTGCTAATTAAATTATATTAGAATCTTAAAATTTGAAGGATTATTAAGGGGTGGCTATAGCCCGGTTAGGCCCCTTTAGATCTGCCAGTGGGTGGAGTGTGAGTTTAATTAGTGAGAGAGAAAGAAAGTGCTTGTTTTCTATGATGAGGGGCTTTAAAAGAGGAAAGTGCAAAATTGGGAAAAATAAACCTATCTTGTATGTGCCAAACATAGTCAAAAAACCAAAATTGCCCAAAATAAAAAAAAAATGAAAAAGTGTAAATGGTTTTCAATTACCCACATCAACTAAAATATCTAGCTTATGACCCTTTGACCTTTTTACCTGGTGGGTTGGGTAATTTCGGATTTTCAAAAAGTGGTCAATGTGTCATTGGAGTCATCAGAGTTAGATCCAGTTCTCCTGTCTAAGGTGGTATAAGAGATCTACGGTAAGCAAACTTACCTTGTATAAACAATCTAGGTTATGTGCCATGTCATGCCTAGCCAAGTCCATGCCCAAGCCCACTAGTTATGCTAGTTATGTGTCATGCTATATGGTGCCAAATTTTTCATAAGGGGGTCCCAGGCACAATTCAAGTTCACGTGCTGCCATGTATTGCTTGTGCGTTTATGCCGAATCTCACTTATTTTAGTATGTATTGTCACACATCACAGTAATATTTCTTGTCGTAGCATACCACCGGTTAATTGGCAGTGATATCTCTGATTAACCAGAGGTTATTTGAAAATTTAGATGTAAGCAAAATAAGTGACTAGGTGTTTCCCTTGGAACCTTGATTTGAACCAAAATTGAAGTATGTTTTTTCTTTAGAAGTGTAGGTAGCTTAACAAGTAATTTTCATTTTGGCTAAGAACATTAATGTTTTTAAGTTATTAGGGTGCCTAAATTATTTCCTTTGAATGACTACTAGCAATGGAGTAAGCATTACTTCTTCCATTCTTTTATAATTGCCACATTTTGATCTGGTTAAAACTCTTTATCCAATAAAAATCTTATTGCTGAACAGGGTCTGGGTCTTAAAGGGATTTTTCAGGGTCTTTTGAATTTGTAAATCTGTGTCTAGGGCCTCTAGGCTTGAACTTAGTACATGTTTGGCATGGGTGAAATTTAATTTTGAATTTGTTGGATAATCTAACATTTGAGGATTTTAGAATTTGAATCCACAGTTGACAGTTACAAATGTCCTTGTGCTCTGTTGATTGTTTTAGGTGCTGATTGGAGTGAAATTTCTACGCTCTTGGCCATTCATAGGACGATTGCGCGTGTGTTTTGCTGAACCTCCATACTTTCAGATGATTGTCAAACCACTCTTTAACCATGGTCTTGATGTAACAGAATTACCTGGAATCGCTGGGTGGCTGGTAAAAAATTTCCATGTCATGTTCCAATCAGTTTTATTTTTTCTATTGTCATCACTGTCTCATATTAACTCTTTGTTATAATTAATGATTGTGTCTTAGGATAATCTGTTGGCTGTTGCGTTTGAGGAGACACTTGTTGAGGTAATTTCTTATTTCTGCTCTTCTTGGCCAGCTCTTATATTGGCTATATGTTTGCGTAACTTCTATTATATATATGTATTTGTTCTAAAATCGAAGTGTACAATTTGGCAGCCCAATATGCTAGTTGTTGACATGGAGAAATTTGTATCACCTGAACCTGGTAAGTTATTCAGCATACTGTCTGTGCAGTACCTTATTAGCCTAGTGTGTATATACACACCAGGCTAATGAGGTACTGCAATAGTGTACATCTGTACAAATCAGTGAATTTGTTAGAAATTTACGGTGAATATGGGCCTGGCATTGAGAAAAGAATTGTGTGACCACAGCCATAAGGACGTAGACCTAAAACCATAAAGAAAGAGTTCCTTTATTGATGCTTAGACCAGCACCTTTTCGAATTCCAAGGTTATTGGTTTAATTAAGGTATCAACACTTGGGGGTGGCTGGGTGAGGATAGTGTTTTTTTTTTTTTTTTTTTTTTTTTGGGGGGGGGGGGGTGCGGGGTGGGGTGGTTGGTGAAGGATTTGTAAATGGCATAGGACATGAGAGTAAGAGGAACAAAGTTTTTATTTTTTATTGTTTATTTTATTTTTTTTTAATTTTTTTTGGGGGTGGTCAAAGGAACTAAGTTGGATAACATAGAAAGATCACATGAGTAGTTGTATTCTTATTTTTTCAATTCATGAGGAACTAATCAAGAATTCAGGAGTGTGGCTAATCAGTGCAGGAAAAGAGAAAAGACTTGACCAAAATATAATGTAGTCATTGTTGGTTGTTGACTTAGAAGTTGTGTTGATTAAAGTAAGACACTATATATGTGCTGGTCCGTAATCTTTATATACTTATGAAGTTTATTGGCTATGATGAAACAGAAGAGTGGTTCTCTGTGGATGTGAAAGAACCTCTTGCTTATGCAAATGTGGAAGTTGTTGAAGCAGTGGAGCTGAAGGCTTCAGACCTAAATGGTCAGTGCCCATTTTTTCTTTCTTGTACATAGTTTTTGTTAATTGGTTATAACTTGTAATTTCTGGTTACTCTTCAGGTTTTTCTGATCCTTATGTGAAAGGGCAACTTGGTCAGTACAGATTTAGGACTCAAGTACAGAAGAAAACATTGACTCCTAAATGGCAAGAGGAATTTAAGGTCCCTATTTGTTCATGGGAAGGACAAAATGTTCTAGCAATGGAAGTTCTTGACAAGGACCGTTTTTCAGTGGATGATGTTCTTGGGTTGGTCCTCAATCTCTTATGCTGTCACTTTATGGGTATATTGATGATCCAACTAATATAACAATTGAATCATACTTACTCCATTCTATTTTAATTGCAACATCAGAAAATTCACACTATTTTCACCAACTCCTTTGACCGTCTTTTGTGATATATGCATTAGGAAAAACATAGTTATGTGGGGTCTTGTTAGATTCGTCGTTATTTGTACTTTCAAATCATGTGGGCAACTGCTAAAGTGTAATTAAAGATATTGATGGTATAAAATGTGCAATGGCAAGCGTAAAACCCCCAGCGTTACAATTAAAAAAGAATGAAGTATATTGGTTGGTATTCTATGTGTATTCTTGCAGTGCACGCAGTTTGATTAGCCTTGTCATGTCATTTATTCAGTTTATTACTATTATTTACTTTAGAAAATATGAGATAAAAATAAATAAAAGATATGAGAGCTAAAATGATTACTTATTTATTTATTCAGTTTGATTTTGGCTCATATTGCCAAACTTGAATATCACTATTATCTCGGCTGTCTCATGTTATATTGCTTATTTATTTTTCTGTCTGCCCCACTGATTAAGGGTAACATAAAGTTTAAGAGGATTGGTCAGAAACTAGTGTGACAATGGTTAAGTGGTGATTAGAAAGTACAAGGTAGAAATTAGTGGGTTCTGGCTTATGAGTACGATTTTTTATTTTATTTTTTTCATTAATGGCTAGAGGAGCAATTCTAGCTTTGTAGTTTGTCATTTCTTCTTTATAAGCCATCACTCTTTGTACACCCTGTCACCCAGATGTGTGCTATGGACTGATTTTCTGATTTGGTGGCATATAAAAATAATCAAACAATGAGATTGAAGGAAGGTTGGAAGTTTGATTGAATATGAGTCAAAGGTTACAAGATAAGTAATAGCGTGAGGCTATTAATCTCTGTAACTTTAGGCTACTAACTCATACAAAAGTCTAATTCATTAAAAGCATGCCCTTCCCATTGCCTTCCCCTTCCCTATATACTACAACTCACTACAAGGAGAGTTGACCACAAAAGTCAGTCACTCTTTTCATTATTATTTGTCTTTTACTAATAAAAGTTAAACATTAGAAAATGAAAGTTAAACATTAGAACTTCAAGCTGTCTTGTTACTTCTTAAGGATGCTTCACATGTCTTCCTTGGTTGTTGTTGCCTTCATTGGTTGTTGTTTCCCTGCTGTCTCTTGTTCCTCCTTGTGTAGGTTCGGATTGCTGGTACAAGTGGGCTTGGGCCACTTGGGTCCATTGCAATGTGCAATGATTCCTTGTACTGTTGGTGAACCGAAGATGTGTGAACAAAGAAAAAGCAATTGCATTTTCTTCTCATGCATGAATCGGCTACTTCCATGCTTTTCCCAAGGGGACAGATTATTCTTTAGGCTTTCTGATGATGATTGACTGAATGAAAGTGCTCACTTAATTGTGTGCTTCTTGTCAATTGTATTATGGCACAGATCTAGTTGTCACATTCACACATAGGATTAAGGGTGAATAATACCTTAATATTTTGGGGCAAGTTTTCTCAAATCCAACCCCTCTCCACTCTCCCTGACCCAATTTTGTGTCTTTAAAAGCACTGGGTAATGTTGATTTTGATTTTGGCCTGAATCAAGTAATGCATGCCTATGAAACGAGCTTTTGAATGTGCCCATGCATTTGGGTTATAATTCCAAAATCAGTATGACTTGTCTTGAGTATGCTAAATGATCCTTCTTTTGTAACAGGAATTGTTCAGTAAACATCAATGAGCTTAGGGATGGCCATAGGCATGACATGTGGTTGCCTCTTCAAAATGTTAAAATTGGAAGATTGCATCTGGCTATTACTGTTGTTGAGGCAATTGGAAAGGTTATTTATATATGTGTTTATTGGGTTTATTGGTTTTTAGTGTATGAAGTCATTTTTTGTATATATAGGAAGTGCTGTAATTATTCAGTGTTCACACCTATTAAGAATGCTTTCAGGGCAAGGAGCAGACATCTGGAGAGTTGAGGTCAGCGTCGAAGAAATCAGAATTACTTCAAAGTGAACAGGCTGAGCAAGGACCTATCTCAAGTGCTAACCCACAACCATTTGCTGATACATTTGAACCAATTGATATTGAAGGCCAGAAGGAAACTGGAATGTGGGTCCATCATCCTGGAGGCGAAGTTTCTCAGACATGGGAACCGAGGAAAGGAAAGAGCAGACAGGGTGATACCGAGATCCACTCAGTAGACTCACCAAACTCATCTCTGCTAGTTGACAGTAGTAATAGTGGTGATGAAAGTAAGGAAGATCACAAAACCAAGCGAGGTAACATAATTCAAAGGGGTTTTGACAAGGTATTCAACAGGCATCATGAGAGTGAAGAAGATCAAATGAAGAGCTCTGAGGTTGCTGATCCATCGTTGCATTCTAATGTCAAAGCTGCTCACATTAAAAAGGTCGGGGTCAATCTTATAGTGGATAAAGATCATTCTGGAACTCTTTCTGCTGACGGAAAACTTGGAGGGTCAAGTAATGAGGGAAGTGGAGCTGAGAATTCAGGCAAGCATGATGTGAAAGACAGGGCGAAGAAAATTTTACATAGCGCAAAAAATTCCGCACGGCATTTGAAGCAGTCATTTTCAAGGAAAGGTTCAAAGAAAAAGGAACATGCTTCAGAACAGGAGATTCCTTTGGACTCTGATTCCCAGAAAAAGGAAGATATTTCAAAACAGGAGATTCCTTTTGATTCTGATTCGTCTGATGAAGACTCATTATCGTCCTCTCTTTATGATCAATCGCTCAAGGGAATTCCAATTACTTCAAGCTTCATTTCAAGAAGTGGTATTGACGATGCAGATCATTTGGAACTTGTTGATCAGTTGGAAAATGTTGATCATTTGGAACATGTTCAGACAAATGATCCAGTTAAGCCTAGCCTTGATGAACCTGTTCGGAAAAGTACTGACAGCCATATCAGTGGTTCCGAAGGAGATAAAGTGTTGCCAGCAATTGAAACCAAACCAGACCTTTCATTGGCACCTTGATTATTAATCTCTGTTGCACTTCATTTAAGCAGCATCAGACTGAAAAATACCAAAGGTTTTTCTTTTTTTTTTTTTGGGCGGCAATATATACGACGATACAGGTTGTATAAAAATGTAGAATCGGTGTTCATTACAAACTCATGTATGTGAATTTCGCACATTGCTTGTTACTGTTATATTCTAGTGATTACAAAATACCAGTGGTACAAACTCATGTATGTGAATTTCGCACATTGCTTGTTACTGTTATATTCTAGTGATTACAAAATACCAGTATACCAAGTACATTTTGTGTTTTGAATCTTGGACTGTATAGCAACCGAGAGTGTTCTGGAATCGTGCCTCACTTTTCCAGCACAAGGATTACCGCATTACCCCCATAATCTTAGAGCTTGTTCACTTCACCTTATAAAAATAAGTTTCAGGTCTAATAAGTTCAAATTAGTTATAATAAGGTCTAATAAGTTTAGTAAAATCTAATAAGTTTAACAAGGTCTAATAAGTTCAATAAAATCTAATAAGTTTTAATAAGTTAAATAAGATTTAATAAGTTTTAATAAGATGAGTAAGTTCTAATAAGTTATAATCAAGTCTAATAATAAGGTTTAATAAAGCATCAGTCAGGTATAATAAATTCCAATAAGGTCTAACAAGTTCAATAAGGTCTAATAAGTTTAGATAAGATCAATTAAGAGAATACACCTTTAATGTAATTTCAAAAATAGGAATCATTATCTGCACGAAAGCATTACATCGTTTTTTGTTGTCTTTAAACAATCTTCGGGTTATGCTATGAAATCTATTTATGTTAGCAAATGTTAGAACTTATAACGATCTAATGCATGATGGCATAACAAAAAGAAGTTCAAGATTTCCAACATTCATAATATGGTTGATAATCATTTAATTCTTTATCATTAACCAGTCTATGACATTCCTAATTCTCATGATTGTTAACGGTTGCAACTTTGCCTCTAATTGCCCTGGCTAGTTCCCTGGCTCTGTGAAAATGGTTTAAAAAAAGCGGTTTCCAAATTTCGAATTCAAATTGCTAATCCTTCACAATTTCACTGAAAGATACAGCCACAGGAGCATCATGCCTAGGGAAAATCTTTCCAAGAACAATTCTCCACATTCCCATCCCGGGCACGAATCCGACCGAAACCATACTCTTTAAGACACTTTCCACATCTCCAAGCAAATTCTCTTCACAAAGTCCCAACACCAACAACTTGTAAGACAAAAAGCTAGGAATCAAGCTCTTAGACCTCATCTTATAAACAAAGTTTTTGGCATCAACAAATTTCTTAGATTCGAGCAGTCCATACAAAACCTCCTGATAAGTTCCTTTATTAGGATCACAACCCATGAGCCTCATTCTATCTAATAACTCCATTGCTTCCTCAATCCTCCCTTGTTTCTGCAAACCCGAAACCAATATATTAAACGATACTGCATCCGGAGAAACCCCTTCTTTTTCCATCCTATTAATCAACCCAAATGCCTCATCTACCATACCCTTTTCACACATACAATGCATTATAGTAGAATAAGTCATTTTATTTGGTTTGCACCCTTGTTTAGGAAATTCGTCGAGCACTTGGTAGGCATCCTCCAACTGCCCACATTTACACAACCCCTTAATCAAAATATTAAGAGTACAAGCATCAATCTCAACTCCAAGCTTAGTAGCACCCAGAAAAACCTCATAAATCACATCAAATTTCTTCGAAGACACCAAAAAATTCAGCACAAAATTGAAGGTTTTCGTCGAAGGCCAACAATTATACTCAGGCATATTGAAAAGAATTTCGATTACCCTTTTATCTAAACCACCCAAATTACCATAAATCTTGATCACATTATAGAAAAACTCATCAGAAATGCGGAAATTTTTCTGGGTTTTAATCTCCTTCAAAATACCATCAATTGCTTCAAATTTTTTTGCTTCACCAAGCTTGTTGATGATCACATTGAAAAGGGATTCATTAGGTTTGTAATCTTTGCGCTTTGAAATATGATCTAACATAGGAAGAACTGAATTGAGTTCTAATGAAGTGAAGATTTTAACAACTTCATTTGGAGATAACCAATCTTTGTGAAACAGTTTTTGTATGCTAGAAGATTGATCTGATGAACACGAAGATGATAATGGGGTTGATGAAGCATGTTTATGGATTAATCTTTGGTTGAATAGTGAGCTAAAAATTGTAAATCGAACTATATTTTGGGAAGTTCTGATACTGCGAAATACCATCAGTTCTACTCTTAACCGCTGGGAAGTGGGAACTCGAAAAATGACTAAAAATACTTAGATAAACAATTTATTTTTTTAAATTCTCAAATCATCAATAATACGAGTAGCTTAACCAATGCGTGGTTCCTATACCCAGGTGTACCATAAAACGACAGACCCAAATGAATAAAACGCGTGCTTATTAGAGTAGAGAAAGGTAGAAAGAACATCAGGTATAAATACAAAGTACACTACATTAAATATGAATATTCAGTTTCCTTTAATTTAGGAAAATATAATTATTAATTGATTTTTAATTACCCACATATTAGTTGTCATATCTGTTCAAAATATTTGACTTTTCCAAATTCATTTTTTCTCTCTCTTCATATTATTTTATACCAAAAAAAATTCAATCTTTTCTAAAACAAAACGTTCAAGTTTTAGCAAAATGTACATAAAGAGTAAAACAAAGTACATATATATATTTAGCAAATGTGCATGCGTAATATCAACATTGGTTTTAGCAACTTGATTTCAGCAAAGTACATAAAGAGTAAAACAAAGTACATATATATTTAGCAAATGTACATGCGTTTATCATATAATATCAACATTGATTTTAACACTAATACATATAATAAGTTAAATAAAAGAACATAACTAAATAATAAAAGGACTTCATCTTCAACATTAAACATATTGCTGTAAAAATAAATATATAATTATAAATCGATAATAAAATGTAAATTAGCAATAATACCTAGATTTAGCAATAAAAAAATAAGAATTAACAAATGAAAAGATAATCGATTAACCAATTTACCTTCATTTTCGTTTACGATATCCTCGAATTCACCTTCATTGTTGATATCATCATCATCATCACCAACAAATCTAGCATCAGAATCATGGCGAAATTTGGATTGATAAACCATTATTAACTTCTTCTACAGAGAATTCTATCGATCGGTCGACAAATTTCTCTCTGTATTTTTCTCTATCTGTAATTTTCTCTCTAAAATGTTTAAAAAATGAAAAATGTCAATTAAGGATAATTATAAAAAATTGAAAGCTATTTAAACGGAAAAAACTCCCTGAAATTAAGTTAGAATTTTTTTTTACAATAATTTAATTCGAGCAATTTAGTTACGCCACATCACCAGGTGTACCATGAGCATGGTGCATCCTGGTGTATTATACAAATTTCAAACGTCGTGATTAAAAAAAAACGAAGGAAGTAGATTAGCTCCGTATTCTTACTATGCATGCTTTAGATTTTTTTTTATTTATATACACCAACCATTGTTAAGTAAATATTAAAGGTATATAAACAACTTGTAACAATGACGGAGCATTTGGAATGTGGGAATGAGATTTTGGGGATTGAAATGTGAGAACGAGATTGAGAATAAATTGTTGGGAATATATAAAAATATGGCAATACTTTGTGGCAAATGAGAATAGGTAGGGAATAAATAATAAAAATACAAAATTGCCCTTACTAATCTTACTCCTCCCTTCTTTTCATTATTGGCAAAAATGATTTTCTTCTTATTCCCATTCCCATCCATTTATTACCTACTCTCCTTGGATAATAAAATGATGGGAATTCACACCATTTATTCCAAATTCCATTCCTTCTTTATTCCCAATTACATCTAACAAACAAGAGAATTTTTTTGAATTGTGATTAAAATTCCTATTCCCCATCCTTAATTCCCATGTACCAAACACCCCGTAAGGAGTACCAAACCCTCTCTCTCTAACAAGGAGCTTCTCTCTCTAGATGAATACTAGAGCCTATCACCCCAGCCACCATTAATCACCGACAACCGCTTTCTTCCACCACTCAACAATTAAAATCAATCAAACCAAGTTTTCATAGTTTTTACAACTATTCGGTCGGAAACCCCAATTTTCTTGAACGAATTGGGGGTGCTCAATTCGCTGTTCTTCCCTCTGTGTTCATTTCGCTGCCGCTTCTTGATATTCACCGGCGGCTCTACAAGTTCATCGGTGACACTACCGTATAACCGGCGACGGCTTTTCCATAGTCAATTTCAGTACTCCATCAGATTAAAGCTTAGTATTGCTTTTTAATTCAGTGGGTTTTTTCGTAATCATATGCTCTGTAATTCGAGGATTTCACTTTCTTAGCTCTGCTTGTTACCCCTAGTTTTTCGATTGCGCTTTCCTTGGTTTTCTCTTTCCCCTCTTTCAATTGAAATGACTTCACCTCAATATTCTGATTATCCAAGCCGGAAACAGTCTTGTTACAAACCCCACTACTCCAATTTCCATCGTCATCTAGTGCTCGGGAAGTTTGTAGACTATCGTCATTTTTCCGAACATCGAATACAAGATTGGGTGTCAAATCAGTGGATAAAATTTGGGGAAATTACAGTTCAGAAGTTCAATAATATTTTTCTGTTTCTATGTGAAGATGCCCGTGACAGAGACGCTATGTTGGAGCAGGGAGCTTCCGCGTACCAAGCGGCTCTTCTAGTTTTCAAACCTTGGACTTCAGGTAACTCAATCAGGGATATAAGTTTCAAGAAGGCTGCTATTTGGGTACAACTTAATGAGGTACCTCTGAACTTATGCGAGATAGATGTTGTTAGACCAATGCTTTCTATGGCTGGGAAAATTCCGTGTGTTGACAAACCCCTTCCAGGTTCAATTAGATGCTTGCTTAGAGTAAAGCTCCAAAATAATGTTTTCGAACTGTATTACCAGGTTTTTTCTTGGACCTTGGCAACTCTGAATTAAAATGGATTAATATCAGATATGAGAATTTGTTTATTCTGTGCTCTAGGTGTAATAGAGTTGGACATAGGAAGAATTCTTGTCTTTTGTCCTCTTATACGCCTTCTCCTTTGGCGGCTGATAGAACTGAATTGTGTACATCAACGTTTGATCGGGACCATAATCTCTCCAATTCAAATATTGGCCTAAAACGAACTGAAAGATTCAGAACAACTAGACTCAATCTTCTGAGTCTTCTCAAAGACATTGTCCCACCCTAACCCCAGAGTACCCAACTGAAAAAAAAGGCCCTTTATGTTTGATACTTCGTCCTTCTCCCCTTCGAGAAAAAGGAAAATGCACTCTGAATCCACAGAACATATTAACCTTCCTCCTACAATTCTTAGCCACAGACCAACCCCATCCCATTTCTCACCTTCTAGAAACTCCCTACCCAATTTTAGGCCCAGGATGTTTAATGTGTCATTCTCCTCACAAAGATCACATCCTCTCAGAACAGCCGAAACCTCCTACTAAGAGATTAGCTAGTTTTGGTCTGAAGCTGCGGAGAAGTGGAGAAAAGATGTGGGAATGGGTTTAGCATCACGGTCCTAAGAAACGGTTGAGTAGTGAGGCTGAATCTTCTACACCACCTTTACCTGATGATCAAATTTAGAAATCTCGTGAATCTAGTAGTCTTCTGTGTATCCTACCTTATAAGAAACGCAAAGGAATTTTGGTTTCAGTGTCTACAACAATTTCTGAGTGATCAGTGACCTCCCGTATCGGGTCACCAAAGTCTAAATGAAAGTCGGAGTTTGGAATTGTAGGGGTTTGGGATCAGAGGACTCCCCTAAAATTCCTTATATTTCTTCTCTAATCCGCTCTCATAGTTTGGATATAGTTTGTCTCTTTGAAACTATGGTGTCTGTTGATAATGTTGTACAAAAGTTAGCTTATTTGTCCTTTTTGGGTTGTGGTGGCGTGGATACTGATGGCCTTAGTGGTGGTATGTTTGTGTTTTGGTTTACTCCATTGGGTTTGGTTCCTATTTATTGATCTCAGAATGTGTTCCTCTGGAAATTGGTGCAAGGAGATGAAGTAAAACACGTAATGTTTGTTTATGAATCGCCTCATATTTGTTTTCGTTTGGAGTTTGATTACCAATATTCTTGAAACCATTCCATTTGTCGTCTTGATCGGTGATTTTAACCAAGTAGAATACCTCTCGGATAAATTAGGGGGTAGCTCTTCTATTCCAGGACAGATGGATTTTATTAGCTAGCGTATGAGGCTGGATTTGGTACATGCTCCGTTTTCTGGTCCAAAGTTTACTTAGACTAATAACAGGATTGATTCAGATCCAATTTTTGAAAGGCTGGGTAGGGCCTACGTCTCTTCTGCTTGGTTTCTAGATTACCCCGACACAAAAGTTTTACACCAGCCTATCCTATTTTCGGATCACGCCGCTATTATTCTCTCAGATACAATCGACTCAGGATATGTAAAGCGTCCGTACAGGGTGGAATATTGGTGTTTATCTGCGTCTAAGGTTCGTGAAATTGTACACTCTACTTTCACACTGTTTTTTCCACGCTCCCCAATGTTTTCTTTATCTCGAAAATTATCAGTTGTTAAAGACTGGTTGCTAGCTTGGTGTGTTTCTCATAAGAAGGCTTGGGGGATTAATTAGAAGACTCTAGTTACGGAAGTTCAGCAAGCTTACTCGGTCTTGTCTTCCCGTATCGATCGTTGTCGTTTTCTCACTACAAAGGACGAGAAGGTTGCAAAGGCAGAAGCAACTTATCTTTTATGGCGTTAACGTGCGAAGGTTAAATGGGATGCGTTAGGTGATTCTCACTCTCGTCTCCTCTTTTCATTGGTGTAGTCTCGACGTCGTCGTAATAAGATTTATGGTTTGAGAGATTTGTTTGGGGTCTGGCAGAGAGATTTTGATTGCATCACTTCTTTATCTTACAACTTTTATAAGGATCTTTATTCAGTCTCAAACAATGCTTCTTCCCAGGATTCTGATTAGTGGGAGCAATTACAGTTGCCGTCTCTCTCTTCCCTGATGGGTTCTCCTCAGCTTTCTTCAAAGCTCACTGGTCTGACGTTGGTTCGTCCGTTGTTTCGGCGGTTCAACACTTCTTTGCTTATGGGTATATGTTAAAGGAATAGAATCGTACCTTCCTTGTTTTGCTTCCGAAAGTAGAAAATCCCGAACTAATCTCAGTTTCGGCCGGTCTCTACAACGTTATTTATAAGTGTATTGCAAGCTTCGCCTAGTTTGGTGGCTGATTACCAGAACGCGTTTGTTCCAGGTCGTCTTTTAACAGATAACGCGTTGATTGCTCATGAGGTCCTCTCTTTTATGAACAATTTAAAGGCCAAGAAGAGGTTTTATGCAACCATCAAGTTGGATATGAATAAAGCTCATGATCGAGTTTGTTGGGATTTTTTATTTCGAGTTCTATAGGGTTATGGTTTCCCGCCTTACTAGATTCATATCATCAGTCAATGTGTTTCAACAGTTTCTTATCAAGTGCTGGTTAATGGCAATCCTTCCCCAGCCTTTCGGCCTCAGTGTGGGCTTCTTCAGGGGGATCCGCTTTCCTCTTATTTGTTTGTCCTCTGTATGGAGTTTCTATCAGCTATGCTCAGGAAGGCCGAAAGGGACTCTCTTATTCAGGGGATTAGTATTCCCAGGGGTGCCCCTTTGATTTCTCATTCATTCTTTGCGAACAACTCTTTGTTGTTCTTGTAGGTTTCTCCTTCTGCTTGTGACAATCTTATGGCTCTCATGACTGAGTTTTGTGGATTGTCGGGACACGTGATTAACTTGCAAAAGTCGTTCGTTAAGTTCAGCTCGAACACTCCGGAAGACTATCGAGATTACTTGTCGTGTAGCCTGAAACTTCATTGCAAGCCCACTCTTGGTTCTTATCTGGGGTTGCCTGTTGAGTTCAGCCGCAGTAAAGTGGCTGACTTTGGATTTCTGATTGACACAGTGGTCAAGTGGCTTTCTGATTTTGTGGCTGTTGGTTTGTCTGCTGCTACTAAATTAGTAATCATTAATTCGATTTTGGTCGCTTCTTTCAATCATATATTGTCGGTTTTTAAGGTTCTGCCTTTGATCTGTTCTCGCATTAACAACTTGTTGGCTCGATTTTGGTGGAAATCAGATTCCAAGTCTCGGGGTTTAGCGATGCGTTCAAAGTCTCTTCTTCATTTGCTTATAGGGTTGGGAGGTTTGGGTATTCGTTAGTTGGAAAGCTTTAATTCAGCGCTTCTCGCTCGGCAGTGCTGGCACATTCACCAACACCCTCAACTTTTGGTTTTGACACTGCTTACTCTAAGTATCCTTCCCTTCGTTCTTTTCAGACTCGGACAATTCCTCGATCTTCTTGGGGTTGTCATAGCCTTTTAACAGGTCTGTCCACTCTGGATCGAGGAATAGCTTGGAAAGTCGGTTCGGGTTCTACGATTCAGATACTTGAGGATGATTGGGTCCCAGGGGACCTGTTGTTTTTCGTAACGGTTCTGGTGTGTTGGATCCTCCGACACATGTTTCTTCTATTATTGATCTACATTCTTACGCGTGGGATTCGACCTTAGTTCATCGGCTTTTTAATACTCCTACGGCGCTTCGCATCCTGGCTTTGGATTGCCCTCATCAGCCGATGGACGATTTCGTCTACTGGAAATTTTCTAGGGATGGATCTTTCACTACTAAGTCTGCTTACGCTATGTTGCTTAGTCGTTCGGTGTCTTCTGGGGTCTCGGGTGTAATTCGGCCTCTTAGTGGAAGCATTTCTGGGGGTTGCCTCTTTTGCCGAAAATGCAGTGTTTATGTTGGAAATTACTTCACAATGCTCTGCCTTTCTCTGGGAATCTGCAGCTTCGGGGAATTCCGATTGATCCAACTTGTGTGTTCTGTTACAAAGAACGTGAAACGACAGATTACCTGTTCCGCGATTGTTCCTTCACGTCTCATCTTTGGGCTTGTGCTCCGATTGTCTTTTCTCCTCCTGTTTTGCATGGGAAACCTTTTAATGATTGGTTCGTCGACACAGTCTCTGAGTTTCGTTCCTCTCAGAATTGGGACGGTTAGGTTTCTTTTGTCTCCTTCTGTTGGGCAATCTAGTTTGTGCGTAACCACAAGATCTTCAAACAGGCAATGTTGTCTCATGGCGTGGTTTTCCATTTGGTGCAGGAATGGATTTCTAGGAGTGTTTCGACACATGAATTCAGGTCCCTCGTTCGCTCGTTAGAGAGACCTTTTCCTTCTACTTCGTTACCTTTTGATTCTTGCTATCTGCAGGGTGACTCTTCCTTTGACTTTGATGTCTGCATTATTTTTGATGGGCTTGGAGTGCTCGGGATCGTAGCGCAGGAGCAGGTTAGATTTTTAGGGATGTTTTTTCAGATTCGGTGTTGGGTGGTTGCTCCAGAGCTTGTCACTCCTCTTCGACCCTTCAGTCTGAGTTACAGGCGTGTTTGACCGACTCTCTCTTCAAACTCTTCAAGAATAGAGTCACACGGTGTACTTGTTGAGCTTGGGGGATGGTCTACTACTACGTTAGCCAGCACCTCTAATGGGTCGTCTTCCCTATACTCAAGATCAAGTGCCATGTGTTTGGTCTGAGCCATGGTGTCTTGCACAGTCACAGAGACGGTCGGATTCAGGGAAGAACAAGGGTGACCCAAACACTCAGAGACGGCACCCCCAGTCCTAGATTCAGCCATACCTGAAGATCGGCTTACTACTGTCCTAGGCTGTGCCGTGTCTGTTGATGGTGAATCCATTTATTCAATGCAATATGCACAAATGATAAAAAGGATAAAAGAGTTGAGAAGAAGAGAGACGGTTACCTCAAAGGATTTTTTCTGGAAAAAAAGATGTCAGGCGTTGACTGGCTGTATCAAACGGTAATATCAGATGGTATTATCAAATTTGAAATCACAGACGGTTATCAGAGTCTCTCTCTCTAGAAAATTCTCTCTCAGTTTTCTCTCTCTAGACTTTTGTAAAAATGTCAAAGATGAGAGGGGGTAAATTCCTATTTATAGAGGGGTAAATTCAGGGGCATCCTTGTAATTTCCCCAGAAGGTGAACAGTTAAAAATTGTTGACCAATGCCCGCCTGATAGATGTCACAGGCGCCACGTGGCACGCCACGTCACCCCTCTTGGCACGCCACGTTACCCTTCTGAGGGACAAATGATTTGGGTAAAAATACCCAGGCCATGTGGCCTAATTAGAAGGTGACATGAGTCACCCTTAGAGAGGTCCCAAGAGGACCAATCACCAGCTGACACGTGGCATCCCCTATCATTAGGGAAAAAGGCTGCCTTCAAGACCTGAATCCCGATGCGCCGTAAAAGCAGCGCAACCCATTTACCTAGGTTGATAACCTAGAAAAGGGGCGCTGATTCCCAATGCCCTATAAATAGGGACATTTACCCCATTTTGGGAGCACGTTCATTCATTACATCATTCAATACTCCCTTACATCAGAGAAAACACCAGATCTCGGGATCCGAAAAGATTCTTTTACTTTCCGCACATTTACCCTACTTCGACTCTTTACTAACTTGATTGTCGGAGGCGGAACACCGAACCCCCGAAGCTTCTGTTTGTCTGCAGGTGCAGTCGAAGAGCAATCAGTCTTGGTGAAGTAACTCTCCCTTAGGACATCTCGCCGAACAATAAGAATAATTGATTAGGCAATGAATCGATTTGGCTAGGTGCTTGTACCTAGCTGATTTAATTATGACTACAAAAAATGCATGATCTATTTCAGTTGTTGTTGGAATGTTGTATTACTTGGATAATTGCTTGATATTATTGTCATAATAAAGCTGCTTATCATTACAGTGTGCGTTCGATGGTTTTAGTTTCATGTGCTTATTTGATCTGCTTTATGTGAATGATGGTTCAATGGATTTTTGTTACCTTTTTTTTTTTTTTTTTTTTTTTTTTTTTTTTTTTTTTTTGGTACACTAGCTAATTTAAGTTAAGTAGTGTAGACCATATTCCAATTTTTAGCTAGCTAGCTCAATGAATGTATTCAGTAACCTATTTATATGGTGCCCTTTCTTCTTCTTCTTCTTTTTTTTTTAAAGGATGATGACGAAGATATGAAGGTTATTGTAGTAGTTATAGGTTTTATTATGATAATAGTAGATGCATGGTATGGTCAGAAGTATAGGGTTAAGGAGGTAACATGGAATGAGAGTGAGCATACGTACTCTAACTAGAGCTACTTGGATGAACACTTTAAAAAATGATAGGATTGTCGAGAGCAGTTAAGGCTTGACATAAGCTGTTTTAAGAAATTATGTCATATATTGCAAACTAAGGGAGGTTTAGAGACACGATAAAAGAGATAGTTGCATTGTTTCTTCGTATTCTTGCCCATGATTTGAAAAATAGAAAAATTCAAGCTCTCTTTGCTTATTCTAGAGAGACCATGAGTCGTCAATTCCATATAGTCCTCCGATCTATTTTGAATATTGAAAAATATTACACAAGCAACCACTAGTTTTGTCGAGGATAATAAGTGGAATGGTTTGAGGTAATATCAATATGACCTATAGTTTTAACGATAGGGATTTCTTTTTATTAGGCTAAGTTATCTATTGTGAAATTTAATGCTAGGGTGTTGTTGAAGCTATTGATGGGTCACACATTAAGATGACGGTCCCTTTTGAGTATCGTCCTCGCTATCGAGATAGGAAAGGCGACATTAGTACTAAGGTCTTAGAGACTTGTGATTCAAATCTTTGTTTCACATATGTCTTACCCGCCGATTAAGAAGGGTCCGCATCAGATCCTCGTGTGTTTCGTGACGCGTTAAGGAGGCCTAATGGTCTTAAAATACTAATATGTCTATTTTATATAGTGATTTACCCTCGTCCCTTGGTCATATTTAGGAGTATTTTTGGCTCTACGAACTATTTTTATTACTAATATCCTTTTTCTAGTGTTTTCGTAACTTTGGTATTGTTTTATTGGAAATTGCAGATTTGGAGGCATATCCCGATATTATTTAGCCACTACGAGCATTGGATGTGGAGAGCATTCATATGACCATCTTTCGTAGCCCAAGACTAAATATTCCGGTGACTAAGGACTTGGTTTGTGGAATTGGTCCAAGCAATGGATCGAGGAAGAAGAAAGAATTGGGTTGTAGCCTAAAGGAAGAGAAGATAAGGATCCGATCTAGAGAAGACCAAGCTCGATTGGGCGGCTCATTGCTCGATCAGCCGGATGCTCAGCAGACAAGGGAGAAGCAAAAAGGCGCGCCCGATCGGGCAGCCTTATGTCCGATCGGGCGCGTGGTTTTCTGAGGAGAGATAGAAGTGTTAATTCTCTCTTTTGTTAAGCTTAGTATTTAAACACTTTTAGAAGCTTTTATTAGGGGCGTTTTTTAGATTGTGGTTTCATCATTATGTTTTTAGAGAGATTTTAAGTTGGAGATTATTGTTGAACTCAAGATTTCCCTTTTAGTGCAATTTTCATATTTCCTTCATTCGGTATTATTTTCTCATCTCTTTTATTGCTTTAGTTATTGCTTTGATTTTATTAGCTTTGATTAGTTTAGATTTAATTATGTGCGAGTAGTTTAATTCTAGGGTTCTTGGGGGATCCATAATTAATATGAAGGGATAAATTGTTTTGGTTGATTATTGATATTGCATGATAATTTCTTATTGAATTGTTTTAATTCTTTGCAATTGGATTATGAATCGAGCAGATGTGATTTGATTGTAAAAGAATAGCAATACTGAATTGATGAATTGAGCAGATGTTAAATTGATATTAAAAGCTATTTTTAATAGAACTTAGGTCCAGTAAATTGCGAGAGCCTGTTAGATATATGTTGATTAATAAATTGCGAGAGCCTGTTAGATATATGTTGATTAATAAATTACGAGAGCATGTTAATCATGTTAATTGTAATGTCAATTGTTGATTGTTATGTTTTATCACACATTATTAATTATTTGTGAATCTGTGACCCTAGGCCTTTATTATTGATTATTACCTTAATTTAATTATTGTCATAGTATAATTTTCACAATTTTTATTTGTTTCCTGATTGTTTAGATTATAATAATTAATTAGGAATTGAAGAACGTTGTTTTCCTGTGGATTTGACCCTGCTTCCCTATCTATATTAGTTAGTGATCTAGGAATTACTTTTGATTAGGTGAAACGACTTTAGCCTGTCAAATACCAAGAAGTAAGAGTTTAGATATTTTTTTTCTCATAACTTAGTTATTTTATATTGAATCTTAAATGACTAATCTAATTCTTACCTCTGTTTTTTTAAGTTGACACGTATTCCTCTTTAGGAAATTTATTTTTAGTTGACACGTTTCTTATTTAAGTAAGTTTTATACCTTACATTTACTAGTGTACCCCACTTGCTTTATCATTCTCTCTCCTCTCCTTAATATGTGTGCCTAAATTGAACGCGTTAACTAAATGAAAACGAAGGAAGTATTTGATAATGCAAACAAATACTTGCTTGTGGATTTCGGCTTTTCACACTGTTTAATTGTTATACGTGAGAATCAGCTTTGATACAAATTTTTAGTTGAGACGAACTACTACAAGAGGGGTGGTGAATTGTAGTAAGTTCCTAAGTGACTACTTTTCGTAGAAACTAAAACAAAACCAATAAGAACTTGAAAACACGTAGCGATATTTAAGAGGAAACCTTCCAGGGCCCAACTGGATGGAAGTAAAACCTTGACCCTCCAAGGGATTTCAATCGCCAAACTAATTCACAGTAATAGGGAAATACTCCTAGTTACAACCTATTATATACAGACTTTCTCATAAGTTCCAAACTGAACTTGCTACACGATAGAACCCAATTCTATCCATCTTAAGTCCCTGACTCAAGTTCCACTCATAAGTACTCCCAGAGCACTCAACACTTAGCTTCACACTAGAAGCCTACTCACTGTATGCTTAATATAATCACTCACCCAAATCCCAAAACAACACAAACAGTTAAACTCTAATATGTGATTGAAAAGCTACACATGAAACCCAAAACTAATGTGATAAAGCTCTAAACTTTTGGCGAACTTAGCCTTAAGTGCTCTCGAGGTTTTCACGCATAAAACTCACACTTTACTTAGAATATGAACTCTTCTATTTATAAGAGGCGTTCATACACTAAGTAAGGTTTAAAAAAAAAAGATAAACATTAAATCTGTCGTAGCATTAACCCAATAAGAAATGAATCATTTTGTGAAATCCTTAATGAAAACCAAATAGAAATTAAGTTTAGAAAAAGATAAATATTATGTAAACCATTTTTTATAAGATAAAATTATTAGAAGATCTTTTTCATAAACATTAAGCTATCTTTTATAAAACTTTCAATTGTATTAGCTTGTCAAGCTTTATCATGTTTCTATAGATCTCATGCATATTACTACATCACATTTTAACAACAACAATCCTATTGAAAATAAACTTATCATAAACCTTAATGAAAGTCTTCAAGTTTATCGCTAGATAGTATCATTGAACTCTGCGTTGCTTATACGAACTTGAGTTCTTCGCAGACTAGGATTGGAATCCTATTGTCTTCTCTTCTTCAACATCTTGCTAGAACTCGCAGACCAAGTTCCTCTAGAATTTGCTGTCTTCAACGCAGTCCAAGCTTATCTACTTAACTTATTATCCTGCTCTTATTAGGTAGCTTCTCTTTGTGCTTCTGTTAGGAAACACTTTTCTAGTTCCAATTTGGAACTCTTCTTCTATTCTTTCTATTTTTATCTTATTTCTCTTAGTAATCTTCTTAGCGAGATTACTCTTCCGTCCACTCCATGAGTCTACTTCACCTGCACTAGTTCAACACTTACGGTGTGTTTGGATAAAGAAATGGGAAAGAAAAGAAGGGGAGGGAGGTGAAGGGGAGGGGAGAGAAAGGGAGGGGATGGAAGAAAGATGAGTTGTCCTTCCAAATCTCTCCATTATTGAAGGGATTAATTTTTTACAATTTAATCCCTTCATTTCTGATCTCTTCCCTCTATTTCCCTTCTTTCCTCATTTGTTATCAAAATGAAAGATAATTCATCCCTCCATTACCCTCCGCCCCATTTCCTTCAATTCAAACAAAGTGTTAGAAAGATCTCATTAGTTGAAGTTTGCTTTTCCCATCATCATCAAAACTCTTTAAGAGACAACAATACACAAATATCACTAACAAAAAAATCAAAAGAACATGAAAGCTACATATTCCGAAACTTAAACCTAGCCATGGTGATTTAGATAATGGAATCTCATCGGAAAATAATAATCTCCATCGTCTTTAGAAGAGAAGAGAGAATATATTTTTACTAAGTGGGTCACATAGAAATAGGTGGACCAAATTTGCGCGTTTCTTTACCCTATCATTTTACAACTTTTTTTTTTCTTGAATTTGAACTTTATTTTTATTTCATTTTATAGTTTACTCGTATAGTTAATACAAAGTATTATAAGTCTTCAAGCACGAAATTTATTCTTATTTAACATTCTATTTCTTGTTTTTGGATTTGATTTAATAGTTGTTTTTTTTTTCTTAAAACTTGTTTCTGGATTTTATTTTATAGTTTATAACTTATATTTACAAACTATTATAAGTCTTCAAACCCATAAATAGTCTCGTTTAACTATTAAATTAAGGAACACTTTGTTGGTAGTGATTACTATTGGGTTTCATATAATTTGTTAATGAATACACATCTTCGTTATTTAATTTGTCATCTCTTTAATTATGTGTGCCTAATTACTACTTCCCCCTTTCTTTTTTTACTTGACCCACTTTGACTTTTACACTATTCACCACCCCTCATTTGACCTTTTTTTTCTGAATAATATATAAGGAAAAACATGTTTATGTGAGATTTTTTAAATTCGTCTCAACAAGTACTATCATAATACTACCTCCGGTTCTTATTACTCGCAACAAAGGGGTATTATTTGTGAGACATAAAATATTCCTTTGTTGCGAGTAATAAGAACTGGAGGTAGTATTTAACTTTTATAATTTTTACTTATGGAGAATTAAAGTTATTAATCGTTAAAGTTTTGCATTGACAAACGTGATAAAAGAAACAGGTCGAGTAAAAAAAAGAGCGGAGGAAGTATTTTGTATTTTCGTTTTCATTAATAGATTACCATCAATTAAATGTTTGAACCTACCATTAGAAAAAGAAAAAATATATTATTTGGAACTAAATTTTAAATTTTATTCTTACAATGTACAATGTCATAATTTGATTAGTTAAAAAAGTTGCTTTTACTTTTTTTCTAATGTAACCCAAGCCCCTTCATATCTATTATTAATTTGTTTAAAGGCTTATTAATTGATTTTATGATAAAGTAATTGATTCGTACTTGATGATTTTGGGGATTACATAACCTGTAATTGAGATTTAAAAACAAAAATTTATTCTTTTGTTGGATAATTTTCCTAATATGCAATGGAATTTTCAACAACTTCTCTTTTTCAATATAATAGTAATTGTCATATGTGATTTCAAATTAATATTAATCAATTTAAGTGGTCACTTTTTTTTCATAAGATTTTTGTCAAATTATTAAACATTTGAAATCCCCCAAATTAAAAATTCAAGCTCCGCCACTCGACATTTCACGGTGTGAAAATCTATAAATTATCATCCAACGAGTCAATATACACTATGTTCTTCACCCCCTTCCCCTAGCTAAAAAAAACTAGCCTAGAGATGGGAAGGAAGCCATGACAAGTTGAAAAGAGAAACAAGCACAACAAAGATAAACATGATTCACAAAATCAAACACAAAAGAAAGGATGAACATGTAATCAAAATTAATAAAACAAGAGAAAACACAAGAAAATAGAATGAATAAAACAAATAAAAGTGATAAGGGAAAGAAGAGATTACTAAACAAATGCTTGAATTGAATTGCTTGAAAAAAATAGAATAATAAAAGGTGCTACAATGGAGTTTATTTTTTATCTTTTCACTACATTCTCTTTAGAAAACTAGGCTTAGATCTGTAATTAGGTCTAAATTTGGATAAAAAGGCTAATTACATCAGTTTTGGGTATATATACCCCCCTCCAATCCCCCAATATAAGCCTTAGCTCCTTAGGTTGGTCTCTTGCCTTACCGTGTTGGATGTTATGTTTGTTAATAATAGTTGCTTAGGTTGGTTAAGTTATGTATTCATGGTAGTTTATTTCAATTTCTGTAATAACAATGCTACTTAATAAGCAAACAACTTTTGGCACTACATTTTCCACCTGTTTGGGGGTCTGGCATATTGCTACTGCTACTGCTAGCTCAGGCAAGGATTTTCTAAACCTTAAGCCTTTAATATGCTTTCCGTCGTCGCGTATTAAACACTTAAACTTATACATAGGTGTAGCACAATAGCCGTAACCTCACTCAAATCACTTTTAAATTTTTTGTATTAAACTACCATAAATACATAACCATATTTCAGAATATGTGCTATTGAAAATAAAATAGATGAAATAGAATTAAGTTGGACGGTAGGAAAAAGCAGGTAGTCCTAGTTTATCAATTTGAAAATAAAATGAACAGTGCCGTTAAGTTATGATGTAGTGTTATCGTTATCATTTGAAGAATTGGTAGGAGTTAAATTTTTTTTGGAACTTAGTGTGTAGATTGATAATGATTCTATTGTCATATTTGACGGAGTTTATTCAAATAGTAAGATTAACTTTATCGTAAGTTATTGGTAAGATTTAGTACGGTAACTAAATTTGGTATGTGGTTTTGTAACTGATTAATCGGCATAACAACTGCTGGGGTTTATGGTATAGTTATTTTGTTAAAAAGTTTAATAATTAGTAAAACTTATGTCAAACTTGTAATGTGATTTTGTGTATTTGTTTACTGCGCCGAACTAATTTGGTAGATATCCTCAACATGTAGTAGTTTTTGGTTATAAGTAAGGAATGATTTGTTGAAAATCCAGCTAGGATGAATGGATACAAATAATGGTTCGAGTATGGGAAAAAGAAGTTGCGAGAATGGTGTGCATGAAAAGGGTAGCGGGGTCATGTGTGTTGGTAATTGCTCCAAACAACCAGAGGGTTTGGAAGAAATTGTTTGTGAGGGAAGGTGTGGTCCTATTGTCCATGCCTTGCAAGGCAAAGTACCCCGGGTTATAGCGGGTCACAATACTTGTCTCCCTTAAATGTAATTGAGAGTATTGAAATAGTCGTGGCTAGTAATCACATAAGTGTTGCGAGTTATGTGGAGGAACCAAAGGTGGGAATGCTGTTTAAGACATGGCAGGATTTGGAAGAGTATTACAAAGAGTATGCTGAACAACAAGGATTTGGAGTGAGTAGAATCCAAGCCGTGTTTTCTAAGGGTGTTGTACGCATTAGAACTGCAACAACATGGAGGTGTGAGTGTTGGGGCAGACCAGACATGAGGGCAATAAGGGAAGCAAAAAAAAAAGAGCAAAGGCTATGGGTGTCTGTGGGTCTGGCGGAGTAGTAAGTGGAAAAGTATGTGACGATGAGTTAAATCGTAGGAAGAGGAAGTCTAAGAAATGTCAATGTGGTGTGATGCTATATGGTAGCATAAATCAAGAGAAGGAGTGGGTGGTGAGGAAAGTAGTACTGAAACATGACAATCACGACCCTATCCCTAGTCAATCTAAGCTTGTGAAGGAGTACCGGATGAAGCATCTTACCTCAAGGGCTAGGAGGAATTTGTTGAACTTCTATGATGAGGGAGTTCCTGTGTCACAGATTCATGGATGCGTGGCCATGGAGCGTAACGGGTTGGATAGCATGCCCTTAACTGCGAAATACCTACAACATGAGGTGTACAAAGCAAGGGGGTTGAAGATGGTTAGGGGAGATGCAACCGCTATGATGGCGTATTTCCAGCACATGCAGGCCACCACCAACAACTTTTACCATGCCCAACGTGTTGATGAACAAGGGCGATTGAAAGATGTGTTCTGGGTCGACGGTCGGAGTCTAGTTGCATATGCAGGGTTTGGAGATGTTGTATGCTTTGATGCAACATATTTAACTAATGAATACGAGCTTCCATTTGTCAATTTCGTCGGTGTTAACCACCACAGCCAATCATTATTATTGGGATGTGCATTGGTATCCCATGAAGATTGTGATGCGTTCTCGTGGATAATTACACAGTGGATTTCTAGTATGGATAATCGAGCACCACTTGCCATACTTACTGATGAAGCGGCCGCAATGAGAAAGCCTCTTGAGGAGGCAATGCTTAATACACGTCATCGATGGTGCATTTGGCACATCATGAGGAAGATTCCAGAAAAGCTTGGAAAATGTAAAAGGTCAGCACATTATCCTATATGTTTTTTATTCAATATAAATTATCTTACTATTGGTTGTGTTGCCTAGGACCGTGCCATGTATGTAATATAACCGGTACTTAATTTTTTTTCATTTTATCAAAGGTACAAGGAGTTCAAAAGCCAACTGAAGAGAATTGTTTATGAGAGTTTTACTGTGGAAGAGTTTGAGAGTCAATGGTGTTCCTTTATTGAAGAGTATAAGCTTCTGAACAATGAGGTGGTTGACTACCCTGTACAATGAACGTCATATGTGGATTCCCGCTTTCATGAAAGAATATTTTTGGGCTGGAATGAAGACCACACAAAGAGTGGAAAGCATAGATAGCTTCTTCGATGGGTTTGTGAATTATCAAACAAAGCTTTTTGAATTTCCACTAAAATATTCAATAGCTCTAAAAAAACGTGCACGTGACGAAGCTGATGCTGATGCAAATTGCTCTAAATATGTGCGGAGATTGATTAGTGGATTCGAGGTTGAGAAACTTTTTCAAAAAGTGTACACCGACACTAAGTTCCAAGAAGTGCAAACAGAATGTGCTCGGATGATGTACTATTTTTGTCGGGAGGAAAAGTTCATTAGTGAGACAGTTGTTCAGTATATTTTAGAGGATCGTGTGTGGATTGTTCCAAAAGGGATGAGCGAGGAGAAGCTTACAGATCCCAGGCGATTTTTATCCACAACTTTCAACAATGTCACGAAGGAAGTGGTGTGTGATTGTAAGAAGTTTGTGACTGATGGTATTATGTGCAAACACATGTTTAGAATACTCGATCAAAATCACGTTTTTGAAATTCCGGAAACATACATTGTCTATAGATGGCGTAAGGACATATCAAGGAAACACACCCGTGTCAAGGTAGAATATCATGATCCTTCGGAGAGTGTCGAGGTTAAGAGGTATAACCGTCTTATGACCGCATTTGAAGGGCTATGCGACGAGGCAGTAATGGTGAACGAAGAAACCGTAGAATTAGTCCTACAAGGTATTAATCAAATGAGGGTGCAAGTTGAAGGGCTCAAGCAGAAGAAGGTAGGAAATCACCTCTTGACAATAACGATGATGCCGGCACAAATACCACACACAACTCAGATTTGAATGACACTGCACACCAACATGATGCCACCGTACCTCTGGACCCTATTCGGACCAAGAAACCACATGGCCAGCCCAAAGGGAGTAGAATCAAAACACCAACTGAAATGGGCTTTAAAAAACCTCAACAACGCAAGGGAAAGGTAAACGATGATGATTCTTGTTATGTGTAGTTATCCAACTATATAATTTACTTAAATATTGATTTATGTGTCGTTCACCAATGATGATATAAGCAGCTAAGGATAGGGGGACTCATCAACCTTCGTCTGGCTTTCGCAACATCAGGAAAGTCGAAACTTCCGGTAAGTGATGAAATTTTAGGAATGATGGCAATACCATGCGTGGGTGGCCACTCTTTACACATTTCTTATCTTGTTAACTTAATGTTTATGCAGGTGTTGCGCAATCCAAACGTCATGCAAAACGAATCAAATGACCACCGCATATTGAAGGGGAATGAGTTACTCAGTCGTAACACTTTGAACTGGTGTGATGGAGAGTCACAATCTTTCTAATACCTTTGGTCGTCGTTTTCCAGCTCTTCTTATGTTGTAGTTCCTACATATATAACTTCAACTTTGTTTTTCCGTGATTGATAGTCACATTCTATCTAAGACCTTCGGTCGTTGTTTTCCATTCCATCTTATGTTGGATTTGAATTTTTTTTTAACATGAACAATACAACTAGCCTACAATGTTATGGCAATAGTACATAACTCTACCGGGTATAATCGTCCACTAATGGATGCATCCAACGTTACAAGACACGAATATTAGACATCACAAATCTATTAGCACCCTTCCACACAGATCATAATTCTGTTAATGGTTCTGTACAGTAGTGGTTTTTATGGCCCTATACACTTGTAGCTCGACTTTCTCTGTATAAGGCCATCCTAAAATCAACAATATGAATTGTACCTTGTTACTAAGGTTTGCTATTGTCTAACAGATCATTATGGGTCCACATTGTACACTATGAAGCAACATAGTGCACTGATTTTTTTTTTTCTAGATTAATCCCTTTAGTTAGATGAATTAAGCTAAAAAAATACTCTAATTATCTTCATAGTTATATTAAAATTTTAAAATGCCTTCGACCCTAAGTTGTATCTCTATATTGGAAAGTAATCAAATTGCTGACTAACCAACAAAAAAAAATAAAAAAAATAAAAATAAAAAATAAAAAAATGCTAGCATTTGTATTTGAAGAATTAATAAAGAGGGGAAAATAATCTGAACTCCACCATCATTAACAAAATGATTGAGATTCCCGTCAAAGAAAAAAAAAAAAAAAAATCTATGCATCAGATATTTTATAAAAAAATCCATATAAGAGGAAAAAAAAAGAATGTGAGAGACGTCAACAACTAATTGTTTTTACACCATAGACAAATTGTGTACTTAGTCGATTTGGTCATAAAATGTTTTAGAATAATGTATAATTACTTTAACTTTATCTTGAAACGAAAAAGAAAAAAAATTAAAAAGAGAATGATGCCACAAATAGCTTAGGAGTGAAATTTTTTTAATAAGCTGGTGACACGTGTACAGTGGTAATTTCAGCGATAATTCCTTTAGTCTAGTTATAGATTAAAACATAATACTCATTATCCTCGTAAATTTTTTATTCGTTTTTCAATGTATAATTTTTAAATTATCATGGAATAACTCTTTATCACTTCCGACGACCAAATGCTGGTAACTACTTTGGACAGTTCATATGTGTAATGGCCTAGCCCAATTTTTTATACTTCATATCTGTTGTTGGCTAGCCCAACTTCATACATTTTCATTTCCTTTTTTTGTAGACCAACTTTGTAAATTCCTTGGGTCTGTGATAAGCTAGTCTACAGTATACACTTCATATTATTGATTGTGTAGCCCAACTTTGTAGACAGCTGTCCCCCCATTTTAGTTTTTTTTTTTTTTTTTTTTTTTTTTTTTTTTTTTTTTTCTCTATTTTTTTTTCATTCACAATAAATAGTTTACTTATTCTACTCATTTTTCAAAGAACAGCATGGTCGGGTGGATGTAGTGTATGAATAGAGTATGCTCCTCCCTTTTCCCAGGTTCAATTCATCACCCTCACGCTTTTCATCTTTTTTTTTTTTTTTTTTTTTTTTTTTTTTTTTCTCTCTTTCTTGTATTTGGACTTAATTTTTAAATTTCATTTATTTGTTGGTTTTTTTTTTCTTCTCTTGTGTTTGGAATTTATTTAATTTTTGCTTTTTTTCTCTCTTGTTTTAACTTGATAATCAAATAACTTTGCAATTTTTTTTTTTCAAATGTAACCCAAAGCCCTTCATATCTATTATCAAATTGTGTAAAGTCCTATAATATGATCTTATGATAAGTAATTGATTCGTACCGATCGTTTATTTGATTACATAACATGGAATTCAGGTTACATATAAACAAAAATTTTCAACTTTGTTGGGTAATGGTATGTAACTTTTACCAACTCCTTTTTTGCCATATAGGAATACTATCATATGCGATTTCAAATACATAATAAATAATTTATGTGATCAATTTTTTTCTTGAGATTTGTATCGAATTATTAAACATCTGATTTTTGTCCCCCCGGATTAAAATCCTAGCTCCGCCACTAGAGTTAGCCCCTTTTTTTTAATCATCTTTTGGAATTTGTTATTATGTTGTCTATATTTTATAAACGTTAACAAATGTAAGTCTTCAAACCCCTTAGCTTCTCTTTTCCAAGAGAATATAGAATAACTTCCTTATTTTGTTACTTAATTTGAGCGTATTTAAAATTTTCTGCATCTTCATATTAATTTTTGTAGATGAGCTTAATTGGTCTTTGGTAATTTTTCTTTCTTCAACTCCTACCATGTTTCATTTAGGCGATCGTACTACTCAAATTTTTAGTTTCTAAAATGTGCTTAACTTTAATCCGGCCACTCATTGATGATGGACTTAATGTATTTATTTATTTATTTAATTACTTTTACCATATTATTAACATATCAAGGTTACTTAAACTGGTTCACTCTCCACATTAGCTTAATTAGGCAACCTTAGCTACATTGTTTCCAGTTCAATCTCCATCATTTTTTATACTATCATATTTCAGCTTCAATGGTAAATTCTTTACGCTACCTTTTTGTGCGATAATAAATTCATGTAATCGACTCTTTATGTAAAAATTTCCCTTATCCTCTGTACAAACATTTCATATCATACGGCCAACTAATTATGATAAACATATTTCTTTAATTACCTCCATTAGAATATTTAGCCATGTAATCATACTCATCGTTACTTCTTTGGTAATTAATACAAAGTATGAATTCCACGTTCTTTGGCCTTGATTACTTTTATTTTTTAATCTTCCGAAATTGCAATGTATCATTGATCTAACACAAAGAGTTGACTAAAACCAATAACTTTATATTAATGCAACTGATACATTTATCATTACACAATCATCACCCAAAAGTTCCTACTTGAACATAGACCTCTACAGATTTGGCTTTTTTACTCTCAAAAGGTGCTCAATCCGGCACACAGAGTACCTTCACTTCAAAAGGCTGACTTCCAACACTAGGCACGCCATTGATGCTAATATATCACACAAAATATGGCTACAAACTTAACCAAATACATCATAAAGACACAACATCCCCCTCCAAAAGTTCCTTGTAGCTACTCGACTAGCAACATTATATTCATATCCTTAGCAACAAAAGACAAGGAAGAAAAGGGGAACACCGAGGATCACGTCACGGATGGTGTGGTTGGAAGTTAAAATTTTATTCTCTCGTATTATAATCACAGATTGAGCTGGATATCCCAAGCGTTGAGACCATTCCTCTTTCACACGACTAAGCGGCGTGGTAACATGACCCACCATTTTCAGCACCTTGGGGAAGGTTGTCAAATCACGAACATAGAATTGCTTAAGAGGAGTGTCTACATTATGTTCCGGATTCTACGAGAGACAACAACCAAAAATCAATTAAGTTAGTGCATGATTAACTATTGCTAAATTTTAAGTACAAAGAAAAATCATTAGGCAAATATATCTAAAAAAAAATTAAGTAGGCAAATATATTTTTTTTAAAAAAAATAGCATAAAGCCCAACCATTCCTCTAGCAAATAGCACTTCGCCGTTGTGAAGTCCTATACCAAAAGGCGTGTCATATGGAGTTACGATGACGACCCCCCCTCACCCCCCTTAAAACGATTTCGTAAAATTTCCTATCAACCCTGTTGGGTATGGCCCAAATTTTATAAGCCTATTATTTTGGTCGAAGTATTATCCATATTCTAAAAGCTTCCGAAATAATATCCTACTTGAATTTTCTAGAATATTATGGACACAAGAAGGATGGAGAATTGAAGAAAAACCTAGAATTATTAAATGCCAATGAAAATTCTAAATTTATGTGGAGAGTTTAAAAAATATCTACACATGTGGAAGTTTCCACACAAATCTTCCAAGCTCCATCTACACCTATAAATATAGGTCAAGGGCATTCAATCACACAACAACACAACACAAAAACACAACACAAGAAGCCATGCCAAACACAAGCCTTTCTACAAAAATATCCTCCCTCCTTATAATATTTCACTACTATCATAATACTCCTTGTGAGTTTCTTATAGTGAGAGTTCTCTTGTAATACTCACCCTTTCAAGGGTTCTTGTACTCTCCTACTTTCATATAGTGAAATGAATTAAAGTGCTCGTTGTTACATAAAATCGTGTGTTCATTTATATTAATTATCTTGCCAAATTATCAATTCAATTTATACTTCTCAATCAAACACATCTCCGCTTCTGCTGTGCACTTACCAACCCTAACAAGTGGTATCCGAGCCAAAGGTTGATTAGAGTGTTTACATATTAAAGATGTCTTCGGTCACGAAGTTCCAGATTGAGAAATTTGACAGCAAGATTAATTTCAGCATCTGGAAAGTCCAGATGAAAGTTGTTCTAGTACAGAGCGGATTAAAGAAGGCTTTGGATGGAAAAGCTAAAAAACCAGAGTCAATGACAGACGAGCAATGGCAAGAGTTGGACGAAAAAACCCTCTCGGCAATCCAACTATGTTTAACCAAGGAGGTACTGTGCGAGGTTGTCCATGAAGACACAGCATCCGGCCTATGGCTGAAGTTAGAGTCACTATATATGACTAAAAGCCTTGCTAACAAGCTTCAACTTAAAGAAAGACTTTATACAATTCGAATGGCCGAAGGTACTTCTATTCAAACTCATCTCGATGAATTTAATTCAATTATAATTGATCTTGAAAATTTAGATGTTAAAATCGAAGATGAGGATAAGGCCGTGTTATTAATTGTCTCCCTACCAACTTCATATAAACACTTCAAGGAAATTATGCTTTATGGCAATAGTGATACTCTTTCTTTTGAGGATATTAAATCTCACTTACTCTCAAAAGAAAAGTTTGACCTTGAAGTTCATTCTAATGAAAATGCCGAAGGTTTAAATATAAAAGGGAGATCACACGGTAGTAAAAGTACCAATAAGAAGTCCAAATTTAATGGACACAAATCCGGAAAATCTTGCGAGTTTTGCAAGAAACTTGGGCACATAGTTGAAGAATGCTGGTTTGCAAATAAAAAGCTCGAATAGAAATCCTCAAAAATTTACAATTGTTGGTCCTTGTAGACTACAACTGAATGAGTAGGAAAAATGGCCTTAGCTTCATCGATGCCATAAGTAGTGCCAAGATAAACTTGTCAATGGGTGGATACCTAACTTCGGCGTTGTGAAACACATGAATGATGAAATATACGGGGATCTGGTGGCCGTCCCTTTTAGCAAGCAGGACGACACTTAAAGAGCGATCAGAAATTGCAAGGTACATGTACAACTTTTCATCTTTGTGCGGATTGACAAGTCGAGGGAGGGTGTGTAAATGATTTTTCAACTAACCGAAGGCTTCCTCAGCTTCCTCAATCCACTCGAACATGGCTTTCTTCTTGATTGTTTGGAAAAAAATAGCGACACTTATCCCCTGATCTTAGCAGAAATCGTCCGAGGGTAGCTAAAATAGCCGGTTAACTGTGAACATCCTTTATAGTTCTGGGCGATTTCATGTCTACGACTGCCTGGATATTTTCAGGGTTAGCCTCAATGGCGTGCTAGTTAATTAGAAATTTGAGAAATTCGTTGGACTCAACACCAAAGACACACTTCTTTGACTGGATTTAACATCATCTTATGCGGCTTGAGTTCGGTAAATGTTTCTCTGTGATCACTCAAATGGTCGGTCGGCTTCTTCAATTTAACAATCATATCATTAATTTAAGCTTCCATATTTCGGCCGATCTGATCTCTGAAGACCGTATTCACAAGTCGTTGAAATGTAGCCGGGGAGTTCTTTAAGCCGAACGGCATGACATTGCAATAGTACAACCCCTGCTTGGTCACAAAGGCTGTTTTCTCTTGATCTTTTTTCCACAAAGGGATTTAATGAAATTCGGAATAGCTTCCATAAAGCTCATTAAGGCATGTCCGACCGTAAAATAGACTAAGCAGTCAATTTAAGGCAAAGAAAAACAATTTTTTGGACAAGCCTTGTTGAGATCAGTGTAATCAACACACATCCGCCAAGTTCCATTCAGCTTCTTAACTAGAACTACATTGGCCACCAAATCTAGGTAATAGCATTACCGAATGAATCTAGCGCCCAACAACTTTATCACCTCGATCGCGGCCGCCAAATTCCTTTCTTCACCATGACTTTTTATCTTTTGCCGAATAGGCTTCACAACAAGATTAACGGCTAACTTATGTACGGCCAAATCTGGGTTTATGCCCTGCATCACATGAACTTCAAAAGCAAACATTTTTTTGAACTCTCTTAACAAATTTATCAAGTAATCTCCAAGAAAGTCAACTGCCATAGTGCCAACCTTGACCGTCCAATCAGGCTGGTCTGGTCCAGCACTATGTCTGTATGATCTTTGGCCGGTCGTGGCCTTAAATCTTCTGGCCGACCGACGGTCATTAGATGCTATGCTAGATCTTTCTTGATTGACTTGCACTTCTTGTCGACCTACTATGCTTGGAGTTACCCTACTTCCGAGTTTTTCTCGGATGCCTTGCCATGTCCGAGCGATGTAGGCTTCACGGCCAGCTGGTTACAATCCTTTGCCATCACGTGACCTCCTTAAATTGAGCCTACTTTCCCGTCTGACCGCTTGAACTTCATTAACATTAAATGAGGGACAATTACAGCTTTTGCTGAGTTTAGAGTCAGGTGGCCAATGATAACATTGTAGCCAGTTAGCTCTCTGACAACTAGGAAGCAGACAACCATGTCCCTTCCTTCTCTTTTAAGTCCACTGGACGGATAATACTTCCTCCAAACTCAACCAACGAGTGGGAGATATCCTGTAGAGATTCTTCTGGAAATCACAAGTTCTTTAGGCAAGCTAGGTTGATTATGTCGGACGAGCTGCCTGTATATATCAGCACCCGTCCAACCATCAAGTTGGCAACTTAGAACACCATTGGATTGTCATGGGGGGCTTTAATTTTGCCTCTATACGCCTCGTAGACAATCACATTAGGGAAGGGCTCAACCTGATATCCTTTTCGTACATTACTTTTCCCACTTGCTTAGCATCCTCCTTTATTCCTTTCATGGTTGGGCTGCCTGTAGCAAAGTCGCCTGAAATGACGGCTATTAACCCGGAGTCTCTTAATCTTTTAAATCTTTTCTTTCTTCTTCTTAGACTAGTTGTCCGTCGGAGAATAAGTGAATTTTGAATTCAACACATACGAGTGGAGCATTCCCTTCTCGACTAACTTATCTTACAACTATTTCAAGTTGTTGCAATCATTGGTATCATGCCCCACATCCTTGTGGTGATGGAAATATTTGTTCTTGTTTCAGTACTAGGTCGGCCCCCTCAAACGCTGGGGCTTCTCGAACTCAAACTTATCCTTGATCTCCATCAGAATTGAGTAGCAATCTTTGTTGAATTCATATTGTGGATCATACGTCTTGGCTTTCTTGGACTTGAACGACTGAGGGTCAACTTACAAACCTCTTTTCTCTTGTTGTTTTCTTCTTTCTTTTTGCCGGTTAAGTCTTGCTGAGAAGAGGGTTTCTTCTCGGTGCCCTTGGCCGATTCTTCTGCTTTAGTAAGTGAATAGAAATCAGATGCTTCAATATATGACTCGACCTCTTGTAGAATGCCTGCGTATGTCTGAATCTTCTTTTTGATCAGAACAAACTTGAAAACATTGTTCCTTAATCCTCGGAGAAATACCGAGTACGCCATTTTATCTTGCAAATTCTAAATTTGCGCCTTCTCCATATTGAACCTTTGGACGTACGATCGTAGTCCCTCTTTCTTCCTTTAATTAGACAATGGTTGACAAGTTCAGGCTAGTCTTCTGAGGTGGTAAGAGAAGTTTCCGACGAACAACAAGCTTAGAGTGGTAAAACAGTTTATGCATCCGACCGGCAAGCTGTTAAAGCAGTCTTTGGCCACACCCTCGAGAGTGGCCGGGAAGCATCTGCACCAAGTGGCATCATCCACATTTTGTAAGTACATCAAGTTCCTATACGAGGAGATATGATCTTCAAGGTTGCCCGTACCATCGTAGGCACCCACAAGTACACTTTTCACTTTCGCTAGGTAGGGAGAGTTGAGAATTTCTTGAGAAAACGGAGGCGGCTTGTCACTTAGAGTCAACAAGTGCATTTTCCAATCAATAGGTTGAGGTTGGGTGGTCGGTCCGGCCAGGTGTGCTATCTGGTCGTACGGCTGGCCATATTGCTCGTACATTAGGGGAGTAGGCGGCAGAACTACACCATAATTATGGGGGATTTGAAACTAAGTTGGGTGAGATAAAGGAATTGGAGTTTGAGTGTGATGGGCTTGACTTCTACTTGTTCTGGCCAAGCTGGTATGCTTGGAGGGGGTATGGTATGATAATTCATCCGGCATGGTGGGAGTGGAAGCTGTGTCCGAGTAGTAGGACTGGCCCGCTCTCTGCTGCCGTTTCTACCTTACGTAATCCCTGGCGTCCTTGAAGCGTTTGGACGTCTCATTTGGTTGCCTAAGAGGCTGCTTGATATGCCCCCCAGTCGACTTCGATTTCTCAATGAGCTTTGACCAGTTTGTCCGAGGCACCCTTGGTGACCTCAACTGTCTCTTGAACGGAGTATTACCTGCATCCTTAGTGTTTGCCGCCTTTCCATAGGGTTTCTTTTTGGTTCCTTCTCCTTCTTTTCTGGGCGGATGCTTACAAGAAGAGGCTATCCTACCCTCAAGTTCCTTTCGGAACCTTGATAGAGCGGCCAACAAGGTGTCGGCCGTTACAGGAGGATTCTTTGCTGCATGGAATGAAGCGGTTAGAGGATCGTTGTTGTTGATTGTAACCTCAATGTTCTCTACGTGTCCGTCCTCACCAGGTGTCTAACCATCTTTAGCTATTTCAGACGTGTAACTCTATAGACGACGCTAAATGTTTCGGGGTTTTTTGGAATCCCTCAGGATACATGTCTTGAATATGTCCAGACGGCCACAAACACCTAAAAAATAACGAATATTCTAGTATCGAACTCTGATGGTCAAGTTAGTAACCGAAAAACGAAGGAGTTTTATAGAGAGAAAGTAGAGAGAAGTTAGAGCAATTTAGTATGCCTTAAATGATATGTCTCAATCCATCCCTCCCATCATTAATGATTAGGGTATGTATAGGGGTTGGAAAGTGTGCCCTCTAGGGTTTGATGGTGGGTGCTGATTGGCGGCACAATTAGGTATGGACACATGCCCTAAGGGGGCGCCGTTTTGGGCGCTTGTCTTGGGGATTGGGCCTCCTGATGTAAGGAGGCCTTCTCTCTTTGTTAAGGTAATTTGGTGCCTCCACGTGTCATCTTCCCATTGGGACATGTGTCACCCTCTTATTAGGCCACGTGTTGCTATAGGTTTGGACAATCGTGATGGGGTATTTTTACCCTAAACAAATAGGGTATCATCTGCATGATTCTTCTCTTTATCATATTCATGTTGAGGTTTTCCTTGATTTAGTTCTGGTTCATCATCATCAGCATTAGGCGGACTAGTATCATCAGCAATTCAAACTCTTCATCATCATTTATTTGCACATGCTCACAACACATGTTAAATTCATCAAACACAACACGCACACTCTCTTCAACACACAAAGTTCATTCTCTTATTGAAAACCTTAATTATATTCCTTGGTGTGTGAAGATTATCTAAGGAAAACAGCTTCATGACATCTAAAAAAAATATTTATCCAACAGGTTCTTACCATTACTATGCATATAGCACTTACATCCAAAGGTAATAAAGTATGCAATATTAGGCTTTCTAACTCTTAGAAATTCATAAGAATTTTTACCAAGTTGAGGTCTCAAAAGAACCCTATTTAACATGTAACATGTTGTGCAAACAACTTCTGTCCAAAGAGACTTAGGAAGACCACTCTCAAGAAGCTAAGTTCTTGTCATTTCCTCTAGTGTCCTATTTCTTCCTTTCAACTACTCCTTTTTTTGGTGGAGTTCTTGAAGAAAAAAAGTTATGACTCACACCATATTTTTTTACAGCAGCAGCTAGTTAATAGTTGAATATGTTTTGAACTTCAATCAATAAGACAACAAACTCATCAAAAGTTCCATCCTTTGATGATAAGAATAAGGTCCAAGTGAATCTTAAGATATCATCAACAAGCACACACACATATCTATTTAGGGTAAAATTACCCTATGCCACGTGGCCCAATGGTATGCTGACACGTGTCAGCCTTAGAGAGGCCCAATGGGATCCACTCCTCTGCTGACACATGGCACCGTAACCCTAATAGGGGACCTGATCTCCTTCTACTATAAATAGAGGAAAGTCCTCATTTATTGCAGATTCATGCACATTCATAAATACAGATACAAATACCGAGTAATATTAATTGCAGAATCTCCCGGAATCCGAGAGACTATTTACTTTTCGCATTCTTACTCACTCAGACGTATTCTAACTTGATCGTCGGAGGCAGATCTCCAACCAACAGTAGTCTCCGTGCTTTTGCAGGTACAGGCAGTCGGCTACTAGTTCTGGTGATGTAACTCTCCCGCAGGACACATAAAAAAACCCAAAACATTTGGCGCCGTCTGTGGGGAGAGTACTTCCAGAATGGTATCCCCTGAGTCTGTACCACTTAATAACGAGAAGCGGTCGCTGGTCAAACCTGAGGTCTATACGGACTAAGACAGTGGTGACGATCAAGGGGTCGAAGCCTATATGGCCCCAGACAGGTCATTCAGATCCAGGCGCCCTCGTCCCAAGGAAACAAGAGAACGACATAATGATGAAGGTCTCAGCCACCCAGCCGGCTGAACAAGCCCAGACGGCTGAGGGTGCTGCCCCTGTTACAAGAGACGAACTCATGAAATTCATGAGTAGTTCCAAAGGGGAAATCAAGGACCTGATAAGCAAGAAGGAAGGCTCCCACAAGGGTCCGTCGGCTATAAAGCCATCTCCCTCTGGGAAGAAGCCTTCTCCGTCATGGAAGAAGCCTTCTCCCTCTAGGAAGATTCCGGTTAAAGACTGGATTCCAACTCCTCATCCTAAACCACAAGGGTCGGATTGGCGCATGGTGGATCTTTCAAAATTCCGCTTCCACGAAGTGGGGAAGAGGAAGGCCATATAGTAAGTTCAGCAGGATGGGTCTAAAAAGACATTCGCCGATGCTCGAATGTTTCTCCAGAAAAAGAGAACTCAACAAATGTTTGAGTCGGAATCCACGTCGACATACTTAGACTGTCTCCATAATACTTCAATGAGGTATTCAGAGACAAACTGAGAGAGTCAGTCAGGTGGCATGTCCGCACGAACTGGCCCTCAAATTATCCAGCCGGCTCCGTATATGCCCCAACAGCCATACTTGCCGTATGGATCTCCTTACATGCAGCCGACCCTCTTTGGGGGTTAGGCGGCACAGCAGTTCCAGCCTATGGACTGGCAGCTCCAACTGCTGAACCTTAGGGAACAGCCTTCGGCTTTCTCTAGGGAGATAACCAAGGCGGCTCAGCCGGCCAAGGTTAAGAACGTGTTGGTTGATGCCTATGACGGTACCACCAACCCGGAAGACCACCTTATGGCGTACACCAATCTCATGTATTTGCAGGGGTTGGATGATGCTGCCTGGTGCAGATGCTTTCCGGCAACATTGAAGGGCATAACCCAACGATGGGTTGGCAACCTGCTAGCCGGTTGCGTCAAAAACTTCAAGACACTGGCACACTTGGAAACTTCAAGACACTGACACTGAACATCCCGGCCATGAAGACAACTCTCGACCTGGGGGCTATACAACAGGGAGATAGAGAAGGGATGAGATCCTATGTCAGGAGGTTCAATATGATGAGAATTCAAATCCAGGGACTGTCTGACGAAGTTGCCTACACAGACTTTTTCAAGGGTCTGAAAGACGGGTCGACCTTCAAGTTCGACCTAGTCAGAAAGAGGGTAGCAATCCTCCAGGAAGCTTTGATGGAAGCCGAAGCCTACATACAGGCGACAGAGCTCTGTGCCATCAAGTAGCCGTCGGATCCTAAAAAGTCTTACAAAAGGGACAGCCGGCCAGCTCAGCTAGTCAAAAAAGAAGAGAGCAAAAAGAGAAAAGAAGTCTGGGTGGCTGACCACTCTGGTCAGTCATCCCAGAAGAAGAAAAATGAGTTGAAACCGTACGTCCCCAAGTACGAGTTCAACAAGGATTGCTCCTCCATCATCATGGAGGTCAAAGACCGGTTGTCTATAGAGAAACCGACTGCAATGAAGAGTCCCATCAAAAGCCGGGACAAGTCTAAGTTCTGCCATTTTCACGAGGAAATAGGCCATGACACCAATGGTTGTTATAGCCTCAGGCGGCTACTGGACCGCCTGGCTGAAGAGGGGGCTTAAAAGTCCTACCTTGTGAAATCCAAGGGCAACCCCCGGGCAAACAATGGACAGTCGTCAAAGAAAGCAGACAATCTTGCTATAAGCTTTAACACTGATGAGGAGCAAATCATGACTATAGCAGACGGCTTCGCCGGAGGTGGTCCAACCATCCGGGGCACAAAAGATAACATCCGGAAGCTGGAGGTCAACTCAATGGATGAGGGCCAGGCGTTAAAAGACACCTTCCTTGAGGTCATCATCTCTGAGAAAGACCGGGACAAGGTCAGGCGGCCTCATGATGACCCTATAGTCATCGAGTGCAAAGTCGCCAACCAGCGAGTAGGCCGGATCCTTATTGATACCTGGAGCTCGTCTAACCTTATCAGCTGTAGGTGCTTGGAAAAGCTCAAGTACAAGCCTAGCAGCATGCACAAGGACTTTTACCCCTTGGTCGGTTTTGGGGGAGGAGTGGTGTATCCGGTGGGAAGGATTGACCTACCCATCCGGTTAAGTGAGAAGGGGAAGGGCGACATATGGTCGTCAAATTTTTTGTGGTCGAAGAATTGACCGCCTATAACCTGATCTTGGGCCGTCCTAACCTCAACGAGTCTAAGGAAGTCAACATTCCGTCTCTCATGTTGCTGAAATTCGAGAGGGATGATGGGTCAGTAGGCTCCCTGAGCGGGGATTAGCGGCGAGAGAGTGTTACCTCTCAGACGTCAAACCTATTGTGGCTGCAGCCGGCCAAAGTGGGAAGTCTATGGACCTTGACGACTGTCAAGAAGCCGTGCCTACTCCCACGGCAGCCGGTAAAAAAAGAAAGGCGAACCACTTAGTGGCCGTCAAGAAAGAGAAGCAATAGCAATCACTGATCGGGGAACGGTCAGATGATCTCTGTCCCCAGCCGGCTGGTGAGAACATTGATATCGTTCTGGACGACAGCCGGCCAGGATGAACTGTGAAGGTGGGGACTGTTGCCTTTGCAAAGTTGGGTGCAAACTTGCATAAACTGTTGAAAGAATTCAAAGGCATTTTTGCCTTTGAAGTGGAAGAGATGCCAGGCGTAAGCGCGGATCTTGCTGTCCATAAACTAGCCGTAGATCCTAAGAAGAAGCCGGTTAGGCTAAAGAAAAGAAACCACGGTGAGGAAAGGTCTCAGGCGGCTGCCGTCAAGGTCAAGAAGTTGGTGGATTCCGGGTTCATTCCGCAATGCTACTACTTGGATTGAGTAGCCAACGTTGTTCTAGTAAAGAAGCCAAATGGTACCTGGCGGATGTGTGTTGATTACACTGATCTGAACAAGGCATGTCCAAAGGATAGTTATCCACTTCCAAAAATTGACAGTCTAGTCGACTTTACAGCCAGTCATGCCTTGATGAGCTTCATGGATTCCTACTCATACTTCCATCAGATACCCATGTGGAAAAAAAGATCAAGAAAAGACGGCATTTGTCACAGATCAAGGGCTATTCTGCTATACGGTGATGCCGTTAATGCGCCTACTACCTTCCAGCGTATGATTAATACCGTCCTCATTAATCAAATTGGGAGGAATGTAGAGGCGTACATCGATGACATGATAGTCAAATCCAAGCTGCAGACTGATCACCTTGCTGACCTCCGAGAAACCTTCACCACCCTTATGCGGCATAAGGTCATGCTTAATCTAAAAAAGTGTGTCTTTGGTGTTGAGTTTGGGAAGTTTCTCGGATTTTTGATTGATCAAAGGGGGATAGAGGCTAACTCGGAAACGTTACAGGCGGTAATTGACATGAAGTCACCCCGCACTGTCAAGGAAGTCCAAAAATTAACCGGTTGTCTGGCGGCATTGGGGAGATTCCTCAGCCGGTCAGGCGACAAGTGCCTTTACTTCTTCCAAGCAATCAAAAAGAAAACAAGATTTGAATGGGGGGAGAATGCTGAGGCGGCATTCCAAAAGAGCACCTTCACTCATTACCCCGGCTGGTCAGTCCTTTAGCCGGGGTGGTTCTCTACATGTACTTGGCCATCTTAGATCACGCCCTTAGTGCCGTTCTGAAAGAGACGATAATCAGCTCCCAGTGTACTTCATTAGCCATGTGCTTAGAAATGCTGAACTACGGTACCCCTTGGTTGAAAAATTTGGCCTTGCCCTTTTCATGGCCATAAAGAAGTTGAAACCATACTTCTTGACACATCCGGTGGTGGTCTACACAGACCAATCCCTGAAGAGGCCAATGACAACCTTGGAGTCATCTAGTATGATGCTAAAATGGGCTATTGAGATGCAGAACCTAGAAATAACCTTCGAACCGAGAAAGGCAGTATAAGGCTAGGCGTGTTCTGACTTCATTGTTGAAATGACAAGGCTGGATCAGCCGAAAAACATTGATCAGGTTTGGAAGGTGTATGTAGACGAGAGCTCTACTATGAACGGCTATGGTGCAGGCGTGATTTACAAGTCTCCGGAAGGAGACACATATGAATATGCACTACGGTTCAAGTTTCAAGCCTCAAATAATGTGGCGGAGTATGAGGCCCTGCTGCCCGGTATATGTATGTGTAAGGCGGCAAGGGCAAGGAAAGTTGACGCTTGCTCAGATTCTCAGTTGATCGTTAGTCAATACCATGGTGACTATGAGGCCACCCATCCGGCAATGATCAAGTATTTGCAGGCGGTCAAAAATGAGGCTGGGACACTTGACGAATTTCATCTAAGTCAGGTACTCAGGTCAGAAAATAATCAGGCGGATGCGCTGTCTCCGCCACTTGTAGTGCGCCTAGGTCAGTCTTTTGGGAAGTCATGGAAAAAAGAAGCATTGAACATGATCCCATTGGAATTCTGGACCGAAGCTCTACCTGGATGGATGCCATCCGGGATTATTTAGTAGACGACACTTTGTCGGATGCCCCTTCAGAAGCGACAGCATTGAAAAAAAACGAGCTTTAAGTTTTGAGATCTTTAAGGGGGAACTCTTCAGAAATTACCTCCAGCCGTTGCTGAAGTGTGTCACCCCTGAAAAGGGAAAAGAGGTTTTAGAGGATCTCCACTCGGGCTTTTGTGCATCACATATAGGCGGCATAACTCTAGCAAAAAGGGCCAGGCGGCAAGGTTACTTTTGGCCCACTCTTGAGGCAGACGCCATGGGAATGGTGAAAAAGTGTTACAAGTGCCAGAGATTTGGCCGGCTCATACACCGTCCGGCTGTTGACCTGACGGCGATCTACAGCCCGGTTCCATTTGCAAAGTGGGGCATGGACATCTTAGGTCCTTATACGCCTGCCTCAGGTGGAAGAAGATACATTCTGGTGGCTGTAGATTACTTCACCAAATAGGTAGAGGCAGAGGCGGTCAAAGGCATTAAAACAAAGGATGTCATCTCCTTCATTTGTAGAAACATCATCACCCGGTTTGGGGTTCCTATGTCTATAGTTTTTGACAATGGCCCTCAGTTTGAGACGCCTACCCTCAAGAACTGGTTGGGAGATCAAGGGATCTCACATTATTTCGCATCAGTCGGCCGTCCCCAAGCAAACGGTCAAGTTGAAGCTTTCAATAAACTGATCTCAGACGATATCAAGAAGAAAATTGAAAGGGCTGGCGGTCTATGGGTAGATGAGTTGCCTCATGTCCTATGGGCCATCTGAAAAACTGAAAAAAGGGGAAACCGGTGAAACCCCGTTTCTCATGACATACTGCACTGAAGCCGTCCTGCCTATTGAACTTCATGAGCCAACACTCCGCATCATGCTCTATGGTGAAGAGGCAAATTGGGAGGCCATGCGTCTAGCATTGGATTCACTCCCGGAGCGTAGGGGCAATGCTGCCTTGCGTCATGAGATATACCGCCAGAAAATGACTAGAGCCTACAACAAAAGAGTGCACAAACGACCCTTGAACGTGGGGGATTTTGTGCTACGAAAGATGGAGGCAACCGGCAGGGCCATTGAGCAAGGGAAGCTAACTCCTAATTGGGATGGCCCCTGTCAGATTATTGATGAAGTGAGAGGCGGCACCTACCGCTTGGAAACTCCAGACGGTAGACAACTAGCCAGAACTTTGAATGTAGATAACTTGAAGAAGTACTACTTCTAAGACTAGTAATCTTTTGTAAATAGAGTATTAGTGAAAGAATGCTTTATTAATTTCTGTTCTGTACAAAGCCCCGACTGTGTACTACACAACCGGGCAAATTTTAAGGCCAAAGGCCAGATTCTCTTAATTATTGTATATTGTAGTCTTGTTTGTGCAATGCACGACCGGGCAAACCTTGAGGCCAAAGGCCAGATTTTTATCTTAAACCAACCGCCTGCTCCAACATGAGCAAGCATCCGGCGACGCCCCTTTGGGTGAAATCGTCGAAGAGAACATCTCCCATTTGGGTGGTACATTGTTCTACCAAACGTACAAATGGCTAAAAACCGGCTTTCCAGGTTAAAACAGTCGTTTGAATATGCAATTGAAATCGAGATACCTCATGTTGTCCCCAAGTGACACAGATGGTTCCCGAAATTTCGATCAGAGATACACGTTTTTTGCTCAAAAGCATCACTGCCGGTCTCTCGCCAACCACTTCACTTGAGAAGAATGTAAAGGTTGAGATACAGCCGCATGATGCTGCAAAGTAGCATAAGCGGCCGCTCTAAGGCACTCAGTCGGTTATCAACCCAAGTTAACTATTAAAATTGAAACTTTGACACAACTGCATATCGCCCTAAAGTGGCACAATAGGTGTTCATGGTCTGGATCAGGTAAAACCGGTCCTCACTCAAAGGTACTACAGCCGGTCAAAGGCCGTATGTTTCCTACCAAACGCCTAAGAATGATTACCCGAAGGGTAACATACAGTCGGATAAGCGACGGGCATAAGCAAGTATCGTATGTGATTCCTACTTGGGCCAATTCGACCTCTTTCAAAGTGGTCAAGGGACCGCCTGTTTATTCTCCAGATGCTCTTTTGGACGACTACATGCTTAGAGTAGGGCAATTACCAAGCACACAACCGTCCAGGGGAAAGGAAGCTTATACATCCGGGATATTGCATACACACTAGAAATGCAAAAACTGAATTTACAAAAAAGTAAAATAAAATGAATGAAGCAAAACGACGAAAATTGAAATTGAAAGACATTCGATAGAAATAAAGCCGACTCAGCCCCAGTAAATGTATAAATTGGCTTATAGCCAAAAGAAATTGGTAGCCGGACCCATATCTGGGAATAAAAGAGATACATTCAAATACACGACACGCAGGCCTGAGAGTTAAATTAACAAAGTTCAAGATTAAGCGGGTCTTTGGCGGCGGTTTCAGGAGCAAGAGGGGCAAGGGTCTTTTCAGCCTGTACCTCTTCATTCTAAGCTCGGGCTTCTTCATCCCATCTGGGCCTATTTCCGCCTGTATGGCCTCGATCTCCTTCCTGGCCCAGTCTTCATATGGCTCAGGCGTCGGCTGATTCTCCTCCTTGGCCAGAATGACAAGATCTGCGTATTTATAGGCCAGTTCCCAGACGGCATATTCCGTCTCCGGGTGCACAAGGGACCAAGCCAATTGCATGCGGTTCTCGCAATCTTGTACATTTTCCTCGATAAGCCGGCTTTGTTTAGCTTCCAGGTTGGCATGGAAGTTCTGACTGGCGGAAGCTGCCTCGTTCTTCAGGCAGCAGTTCTTAGTTTGCAGCGAGGAGTTCTCCTTTTTGGTCGCCTCCAAGAGCTTGAGGGACTCCGCCGCCTTCTTCACCTCCTCTTAAACGTTTTCTTTCTCCGCCTGAAGGTTATGAATTTTTGTTGGTCATTTGGTGTCAATAAGGATCTGACCTACCTTCTGGTTGGCCACTTTGCATTCAACGACTATGGGACCATCATGCGGCCGCTTGACCTTGCCCCTGTCCTTCTCAACGATGATGACCTCAGGAAAGGTGTCTTTTGACGCTTGGCCCTCATCAACTGAGTTGACATCCAACCGCCTGATATAGTCTTTGGTGCCCCAGATGGTTGGACCCCCTCCAACAATACCGCCTAATATCCTCAAGGTCACCTTGGACTTCAGAATGTAGGACTTCAGCACCCCTTTATCAGACATACAGTCCAACAACTGTTTGAGGCGATAACAATAGTTGGTATCATGGCCTATGTCCTCATGGAAATGACAGTATTTGTTCTTGATCTGATTTTTTACGGAACCTTTTATTGCAGCCGGTTTCTCAATAGTCACCCAGTCTTTGATCTCTATGAGGATGGAATAGCAGTCCTTGTTAAACTCATACTTGGGAACGTACGGTTTAAACTCTTTTTCTTTCTTCTTTTTCTGGGACGGCTATTTAGAGTTATATGCCACCCAAACTTATTTTCTCTTCTTGCTCTCTTCTTTTTTAGCCGGTTCAGCAGGTCGACTCTCTTTTTTGTCGGACTTCTTAGGGTCCGACTACTTACTGATGGAGCAAAGTTCAGTCGCCTGTATATAGGCTTCCGCCTCCATCAGAGCTTCTTGGAGGGTAGCAACCCTCTTTCTGACGAGGTCGAACTTAAAGATCGACCCGTCCTTCAGACCTTTAAATAATTTTGTGTAAGCCACTTTGTCAGACAGCCCTTGAATCTGAATTCTCATCAGATTGAACCCCCTGACATAGGACCTAAGCCCTTCTCTATCTCCTTGTTGTATGGAACCCAAGTCAAGACTTGTTTTCTTAGCAGGGATGTCCATAGAGAAGTTAGAAGCAAACAAGTACGCAAGCGTCTTGAAGCTATTGATGCAGCCGGCTGGCAGGTTGCCAAACCATCGTTGGGCAATGCCCTTCAATGTAGCCGTGAACCAGCGGCACCAGGTGGCATCATCCAACCCTTGTAAGTACATGAGGTTGGTGTAGGCCATCAGGTGATCTTCAGGCTTGGTGGTACCATCATAAGTACCCACCAACACATTCTTAACCTTGGCCGGCTATGTCGCCTCGGTTATCTCCTTGAAGAACAAAGAAGGTTGTTCCCCAAGTTTGAGTTGACAAAGCTGCCAATAATCCAAAGGATGGACATTCTGCGCCACTTGACCCCCAAAGAGAGCCGGCTGCGTATATGGTTTCCCATACGGCACATATGGCTATAGAGGCGCATACGGGGCCGAATGGATTATCTGAGGGCCAGTGTGAATGGACAAGCCGCCTAACTAACTCTCTCGATTTGATTGCGAATACCTCATTGAGGTATTCTTAAAGCTGTCCGGGTAAGTCGACGTTGAAGCCAACTTAGACAGTTGTTGACTTTACTTCTGCTGGATTAACATCCGGACATCAGAATAAGTCTTCTTTGACATGTCGAATGGCCTTTCTTTTCCCTATTTCAGGGAATCGGATCTTAGACAGATCACGGGTCGGTTCTCCTCCTTTGGTTTAGGATGCGAAGTAGGCATACGGTCCTTGAACATTTTTTTCTTCTCTGGGGGAGAAGGTTTCTTGGCCGATTGACCCCTGCTAGAGCTAACCGTCTTCTTGTTGATCAAGTTCTTGATTTCCCCTTTAAAACTTGTCATGAATTTCATGAGTTCATCTCTAGTAATTGGAGCTGCGACTTTTGTCGCCTGGGGTTGTCCAGACGGCTGTCCGGCTGTCTCACTTGGACCAACTTGCTCTTTGCCCTGTTCCCTTGTTTCCATGTGACGGGTGCGCCTGGTTTTGATTGACCAATCTAGGGCCACATAGGTTTCGACATCAAAGTCGTCACCACTTTCTTGGTCTGAATGGACCTGAACCTCGACCGTAGGCCGTTTCTCGTTAGCAGGCGGTACAGACTCATGTGAAGCCATCTTAGAAGTACTCTCCCCATAGAGTTACAATTCCAATCTGGATTCCGAGCGCCTGTACCTGCAAAACAACGGAGACTCTAGTGGGGTGGAGTTCCACCTCCAACGACCAAGTTAGAACGTGTTCGGATTCCAAGATCGAGGGTATTCTCTAAGGTGAGAGGTAAATATCTGCAATTAATGATTGCTCTGTTTTCAGTGAATGTTTGTGAATTTGTCCCCAGGTGGGAACATCTCCCTATTTATAGGTTCTTGGGATACGCGCCGTCATTCCTTGGTTACGAAAACCTAGGAATGATGGGCTATCTCGGGATTTGGGCCGGAATGCCGTCTTTTTCCCAATAATTGGGGATGCCATGTGTCAATAGAGGATTGATTCATTTTGAACCTCTCTTAAGGTGACATGTGTCACCATTTTATTGGGCCACGTGGCCTTGGGTATTTTTACCCAAATCACTAACCAAGATTGCGTTTATACACCATGTTAACATTTTGCAAAAACAATTATTTATTGTTCACTGCATCATCAGTTATTGGTCTTTTTTTTACAAATTAAACAGTTTTTATTACCAATTAATTAACAAATTACAGTGTTCGACTTTGGGTTTCTCTTCGACTTTCGACATTCTATTGTCTGAAATTATATTTCAACTACTTTTGACGTTTTATGTTCCTCTAATTTTATATATTTAGTAATTAAGATATATAAAAATGTCAACCATTATTCACGTTCTTATGTAATCTCAAATATTTTAATGTTTAAATCTTATCTTTCAACACTCTGGAAAAAAAAATTCTACATTAAACATTAATTTTAATGGAGACAACAAACAATTAATGGAGGACGTGATTAAAGGAAAGATAATAATTAAATATTAAGAAAAGAATCAAATTATTCTTCTATGTATATAATTAATTGTCCATGTTCGAGAGCTTATTTAAATTTTTTTGGATTATAAAATTCATTGAATTATATGAATGAAGAATATGAAACCTAATTCTTTAAATAGAAAAGATAATATGAAACCCAAAATAAATATGAAACCCAGATATTTGAAGAATTTAAATAAGTTGAAGAATAATCCAGACATATTTGGAGTTGACATTGAGAAGGAGAAGGGTATAGTATTTACAAGAAAACAAAATACTACCTCCGTTATATGTTATCTGCAACTTTTGCCAAAACGGAATGATCAAGGTTATGTGCAACTCTCTGTTTTCTTTCTATTTTTAGTAAACAAAAACCTTGGAAATTACATATTTACCCTTATTTAAAAATTTTGATTTTCTTAATTTTACCCTTATCTTATTTTAATAACAATAACCATTTTAATCTAATCTAAAATCATTAACCTAATTCTACCCACCCCATTTACTCATCTCCTAGTATACCCACCACCCATTCATCTCTTTCCTCAAACTCTCTTCTTCTCTGTCACCCTCTTCATCTTTTTCACCTTCACCCTCTTCGTCTCTTTCAACCTCTTCATCCCTCCTCCCTCACGAGTCACGACCATCGCCCCTCCCACCACCATTCTCTCTCCTCCTTCACGACCACCTTCCATCCCACCACCGTCTTTCTCCTCCCTATGACCACCGCCCTTAGCTCCCACCACCACGAACAATCCTCTTCATCTCTTCTCCCTCACAAGTTTTAGGCTTTCTGAGTTTTGATGTTCTGAGTTTCGATTTTCTGGGTTTTGAGTCTCTCCCACCACCGTTCGATTTTCCGAGTTTCGATTTTGTGGGTTTTGATTTTGAATTACTGAGTTTGGATTTTCTGGATTTTGATTTCAACTTTCTAGGTTTTGATTTTCAAGGTTTTGATTTCAATTTTCTGGGTTTTGATTTCAAATTTCTGAGTTTTGATTTTATGAATTTTAATTTCAATTTTCTAGGTTTTGATTTTCAAGGTTTTGATTTCGAATTCTGGGTTTTGATTTCGATTTTCTAAGTTTTGGTTTTCTGGGTTTTGATTTCGATTGAAGGTGATGATGATGGTCGGATTTCTGGGTTAGGCTTTTAGGGCGTGGGTTTTCGGTTTTATTGAAGGTGATGATGGTGACGATTTCTGGGTTAGGGTTCTAGGGCGTGGGTTTTAGGTGACAATTTATGGGTTTTTAGGTTTGGGATTTCTGGGTTTTTAGGTTAGGGAGGGGGCTGCCGAAAAAAGGAGGGAAAGACAAGGGAGGGGTTGCTGGAAAAGGGAGGGGAAGACGAATGAGGGGTTGTTTGTTTGGAGGTGGTGGCCTGGGTTTTTGTGGGTGGTACGGTGGTGATTTCATGGGGATGGTGGGTTTTGTGAGGGTGGTGGTGGTTTCGTAGGGGTAGTAGTGGTTTCGTGGGGTTGGTAGTGGTGGTGGTTTTGTGGGGATGGTAGTGGTGGTGGTGAAGGCGGCAGTGGTGTTGGTGAAGGTGGTGTGGGTGATCTTGCCTGGTCTTGGTGGTGGCAGTGGGTTTTGATTAATTAATCTCTCTCCATCTTAATTACATTCCACAAGTTCCTTAACTTTCTCTAATCTTCGCCCCTTAGCTTTTGCATTGGCAACCGCAAACCTCCATTTTGTTGCACATAACATTTAACGGAGGTAGTATAAAGCTTCAATAATGGAGAACGATGAACAAAAACATAGAGAATGAACATGCCAATGAAAAAGATAAACAACAGTTTTTTGTTCGAAAAATAGAAACTAATAATCCCACCTTTGCTCCATCTTTCAAAAACAATCCCAGTTTTTTATTATTCCAAAACAATCCCACCTTTCACCCTAATCTTCTTCGAACAGTCTCTTTGACCTATAACTGATTAAATTGATCAAAATCCTGTTTTTTTTTTTTCAAAGTCTCTCTCTCTCCTCCCACCATGGCCATTATTCCACCACCCCCATCCTCCACGAAACCAGCCCCAAAAACACAAAAACTACCCCAAAAAACAAAACCCCGCCCCGAAAACCCCTCACCCCAACTCTGAACTCCAACCTTGAATACTTCCCATCCTAACTCTGAAACCTCCGCCCTTAAAAACACCTTAACCACCCCGAAAACCCAACCACAAGCTCAAATAACCCCACACTATCCCTGAAAACTCTACCCCAAGCCCCGAAAACCCCCACCACGAAAACCTCTAACAACCATAACCACCCCCTATCGCTGCTAAATCCCCACCTCAAAACCCTTACATAACCATAACCATCCCACCAAACCCTACCCACCCACGAATCTGGCACCCCGAAGTCCAAAAAAAAAAAAAACACTAGTTTGTGGTGTTTTCAGGGTTGCTCTTGGGGTTTCGAGGGTTGGGTGGGTTTTCGATGCCTCGGAAGGGTGCGTTTGGGTTGCTGAGTAAGGCAAGGGTGGGGAAGGGAGGTCGTTGTAAGAATGGCGGGGGTTAGGGGTTTTAGGTTTTTAAAAAGTTTATTTTTTGTATTTTTAATTATTAAAATATGATAAGCCGTCTTATCAAGGGTTGAGAGAAGAGTTTTAGGGTGTGTTTTGATGTTGTGCATGAGTTTTTAATAGCTTTTGTGAGTTTCGGGCGGTGATCTCACTTGTGTGCAAAAGCCGGGATTTATAGGTGTTAGTGAGTGAGTTCGGGAACTAATGAGGAGGATTATAGAGTATGGACCTTAGCTCGTGATTTGAGAAGCGTGATGAAGCTTGGAAGAGCAAGGGAGAAAGCTTGAGTAAAGGTGAAGCAAAGCTAGAAGAAAGAGCAAAGAAGACAGTAGAAGACAGCAGAACCGCTGCCAGGGCCGCTGGCAGCTGGCCAAAGCCGCTGGCAGCGGGTCAGCCAGAGAGGACGAAGTGTTTTGCTGCTTTAGCCGCTGCCAGCGGGTCCCGAGCAGCTGGCAGCGGGTCTTCCAGATTTCGGGGCCTGTTTTGGTTATTTTTCAGTAGTTTGCTTTGTCTTGGCTCGTGTTTTGTATTTATTTATTATTTTTATTATTGTTTTATGTTATCTTAAGTATGGAAACATATATATATATAGTCTATTTTTATGAAGAGTTAGAAGAGGTTAATTGAGGAGAATTAAGTTAGAGAGAAGTAAAAGTTTTCTAGGGTTCTTGGCAAATTTCAGAAATCTTTGTTTTTGAATTAGAATCCATGGAAGCTTAATCTTCCGGATTCTTGGTTAAAGATTGAAGCTTTTGGCTACGAATTGTGAGATTTCTTTTCTCTTTATTATCTATTGAATGTTTATTATTCCTTTGAATTATTTCATGATTTGCTTTAATCAATTGCTAGGTTAGAATTGTTAGATTCGCTTGCATCTAATTAATCTTTCCAAAGTAGCAACTTTGGGTTATGAATGCATGCTTTTGATTGATAACTTAAAGAGGGAATAATATTATTGAAGAAATTAGACCGCTTGTGTTAATTTATTCAATCCTTGTTGATTTCTCCGTTTATGTTCTTCTTGTGGATGATTTAGAGCGCTTGTCTTAAATTATACATTAGAAAGGGTTAGAAAGGAGCGCTTTGCTATTTCTAACTAGCTTATGAGAATTTAGAATTTAGAATTCTACAACAAGGTGTTCAATAGTGTTTGATTGAAGAGGCTTCTATGATCAATTTGTATGTTCAATTGTGGATTTCGCATAACCAAGACCGTTATTCTCATTGATTGCATACTATTTACGTTCATTGTTCTGATTTAGTTTAATTGTCACCATTGCTTGTCAAAACCCCCTTGTTACTTAGATTACTACGTTCCTAGAGTAATTCCACTTAGGTTTGCAGTTATTAGTCCCTTTTTCCCTGTGGATTCGAACTCGACTCCCCTAACTACGTTTATTTGCAGTTAGCTTAGTTGTGATATTTTTGGTTGCATACGACCGAGGCACACCAAATTTTGGCGCCGTTGCCGGGGAATTAAGGCGTTACTTTTTAATTGTTTATCTTAGTAGAATTTATTTTAGGACTGTTCTTAGCTATCTTTCTTTGTTTGTTCGCTAGGGTATGATAAGTACCCGTTCTGCTAACAAAGAAGTTTTGCAGTTTGATCCAGAAATTGAAAGGAATATTTCCAGGTTGCGAAAAGAGGCAAGAACAACCCCCAGTGAATCAACGTACTCCTTCAATATTCAAGAAGAAGAGGAGATGGCTGACAATCGAACTCTAAGGGAACTCACAGCTCCCAACTTGAACCAACAACCGTTGTGCATTGCATACCAGCAGTTGGAAGAAGGTACTAATGTTGAGATCAAATCCGGTCTAATTCATCTATTGCCGGCATTCCATGGCATGAAAGGCGAAGATCCGAATAAACATCTGGCAGAATTTCATGTGGTTTGCACTAGCATGAAACCGATTGGGATGACTGATGAACAAATTCAGTTGAGAGCATTTCCTTTTTCTCTCAAAGATGCAGCAAAGGATTGGTTTTACTATCTTCCCCCAGGTAGCATAACAACTTGGGCAGATTTAAAGAAGTGTTTCCTTGAGAAGTACTACCCAGCCACTATTTCTGCAAGCCTTAAGAAAGCTATCAGCAATGTGGATCAGAAGGAAGATGAATCCTTGTATGAGTATTGGGAGAGATTTAAGAGATTGTGTGCTAGTTGTCCTTACCATGGGTATTCCGATCAAGACCTCATCCTATACTTCTATGGAGGTCTAACTGATGATGACTTGAGGATGGTGAATGCAGCAAGTGGTGGAGGGCTAGTGAATAAGATTCCAGGAGATGCAACTAGGTTGATTGCAGAGCTAGCAGAAAATTCTAGGCAATTCAGTCAGAGAACTCCCACGCGCCGGGTGAATTAAGCAAATTCGAATACAACTGAGTTAGAGAGTCAAGTAGCTGATTTGACTTCTATGATGCGTGAGTTCATGGTGAACTCAAGGAATCCACAGCAACTGAATGCTTGTGGTTTATGCACCTCCATGGGACATCCCACTGATGCATGTCCTCAATTACAAGAGGAGCAGAATGAGCAGGCCAATGCAATGGGTTTCCAAGGGCAAGGTCCTCAGAGAAGATATGATCCATATTCAAATACATACAATCCAGGATGGAGGGATCATCCAAATTTGAGATATGGGAATTCCCAGGGGAACCAACAACAATAGCAAAATGCTCAAGGCCAGCAGCAATATCAGCAATATAGGGCACCATTAGCCAAACCTCAAGGCCAAAGCTCAAATTCGAGTAATATGTCAACTGAAGAAATGATTAGATCACTAACTTCTAATGTTTCTACTATGCAGCAAAACATGGTGCAATTCCAGCAAGAAACCAAATCCAGTATTCAGAATTTGGAAAGTCAAGTGAGCCAAATTTCAAGTGCAGTGAGCAGACTTGAAGCTAAAGATTCAGGAAAACTTCCATCTCAAACGGAGTTGAATCCTAAGCAACAAGCCAACGCTATTACATTGAGGAGTGGCAAGGAGCTGAAAGAGACTGAAATTGCAACCAAGAGGGCTGAAGAGTTGATTGGAGCTGAAGAGAAGGAAGTGGAACATGAAGCTGTAGCAAATCCTCCCACTTTTCCATCTTATGAACCCACACCACCTTTTCCTAAAGCTTTGAAAGAAACAAAGAGGTATGAGAAAGACAAAGACATCTATGAAACATTCAGCAAGTGTGAGGTAAACATTGCCCTTTTGAATTTAATAAAAAGTGTTCCTCGATTTGCTAAATTTTTGAAAGAACTGTGTACTATAAAGAGGAAGCACAGGTTAGGAGGGAAGGAAAAAGTGAAAGTGAGTGCTCATGTTTCTGCAGTTTTCCAAAAGAAACTTCCTGAAAAATGCAGTGATCCTGGTATGTTTACTGTTCCAGTTACAATAGGGGACACCACTTTTCATAGAGCTATGTTGGATTTGGGTGCATCAATTAATGTTATTCCATATTCCCTGTTCAAATCTTTGGAACTTGGACCTTTACATGAAACCGGGGTGGTGATTCAATTAGCTGATAGGTCAAATGTTTACCCTAAGGGAGTGGTGGAAGATGTGCTTGTGACAGTTGATGAACTAATTTTTCCTGCTGATTTTTATGTGCTTGATATGGAACATGATAGACAAGCAGTTCCCATCTTGTTAGGAAGACCCTTCTTGAAAACCGCTAGGACTAAAATTGATGTTTTTACTGGTTCTTTAACTATGGAGTTTGATGGGCAAGAAATTGTGTATAACATCTATAATTCCATGAAATATCCTGTTGACACTCATTCTTTGTGTTCCATTGATATCATTGATCCTATAGTGCAGGATGTCTTCGATGTTGAGGGCGAGGATGCGCTCCTCACTTCCATTTCTAATGATTTATCTGCTGATTGTTTGGATATCCCTTTGCCTAATAGTGTGCAGATGATGGTAGCAGAGTTGAATAGCCATTCCAAGCTCCCACTTAGACCACCAGGTTCGACACCTACCCCATTGACAGTGCCTACTGATAAACTCTTACCTTCTGTTTTGCAGGCACCCCAGGTGGAGCTAAAACCACTTCCTGATCATTTGAAATATGTGTTCCTTGGTCAGAACGATACTTTACCTGTTATAATTTCAAGCAAATTGACCAAGGAGCAAGAGGACAAGTTGGTGACAGTGCTGAAAGAGCACAAGTTAGCTATTGGATGGACCATTGCAGACATTAAGGGAATAAGTCCATCCACTTGCATGCATCGTATTCTGCTAGAACATGATGCCAAACCTGTGAGGCAACCTCAGCGTCGCCTGAATCCTCCCATGATGGAAGTGGTAAAGAAGGAGATCATAAAATTATTGCGAGTAGGAATGATATTTCCTATATCTGATAGTAAATGGGTCAGTCCTACGCAGGTGGTTCCTAAGAAAAGTGGTGTGACTGTGGTAGAAAATCAACAGGGTGAAATGGTTCCTACTAGAGTTCAAAATGGTTGGCGAGTTTGCATTGATTATCGTAGGTTGAATGCAGTAACTAGGAAAGACCATTTCCCTTTACCTTTTATTGACCAAATGATCGAAAGACTTGTAGGGAAATCTTATTATTGTTTCCTTGATGGGTATTCTGGGTACTTTCAAGTGCCCATTGCACCTGAAGATCAAGAGAAGACAACTTTTACATGTCCTTTTGGCACATTTGCGTATCGACGTATGCCTTTTGGACTATGTAATGCACCTGCAACCTTTCAGCGATGCATGATGAGCATCTTTTCTGAGTTCGTTGAGCATTTCATGGAAGTATTTATGGATGATTTCACTGTTTATGGTGATTCTTTTGATAACTGCTTGCATCACTTATCTATGGTCCTTAAAAGATGTATTGACTCTAACCTCGTCCTAAATTCTGAGAAATGTCATTTTATGGTCCAACAGGGCATTGTGTTAGGTCATGTAGTCTCTTCTAGAGGTATTGAGGTTGATAAGGCTAAGATTGATACTATTCAGTCTCTTCCTTATCCTACTAATGTGCGTGAAGTGCGTTCTTTTCTTGGCCATGCAGGTTTCTATCGTAGGTTCATTGAGGGATTCTCAAAGCTTGCGAATGCTATGTGCAAATTGCTGCAGAAAGATGTGAAATTCCACTTTGATGATGATTGCAAGAAGGCTTTCGACGAATTGAAGGCTAAGCTCATTTCTGCCCCTATCATTCAAGCCCCAGATTGGTCTCTACCATTTGAGATAATGTGTGATGCGAGTGATTATGCAGTTGGAGCTGTGTTAGGCCAGAAAGTAGGGAGGGCATCTCATGTGATCTATTATGCCTCAATGACCCTCAATTCAGCCCAACGAAACTACACTACCACAGAAAAAGAGTTGTTAGCTGTAGTATTTGCTCTAGAAAAGTTTCGATCTTATTTGCTTGGTACTAAAGTAATTGTTTTCACTGATCATGCAGCTCTTCGCCACTTGATGACGAAGAAAGAAGCCAAACCAAGACTAATAAGATGGATTCTGCTCTTATGTGAGTTTGAGTTGGAAATCAAGGACAAGATAGGCGCGGAAAATCTAGTTGCTGATCATTTGAGTCGTTTGTCCCATATTGTTGATCAACCATCATTTCCATACCAATTCCTAGGAGAATTTCCGGATGAATCTTTATTTGCTCTTAAGGATTTGCGGCCTTGGTTTGCTAACATTGTGAATTTTCTGGTTTCTCAACAGTTTCCTCCAGGTTTCACAAAGTCTCAAAAGGACAAGCTTCGAAATGATGCGAAGTACTATGCATGGGATGATCCATACTTGTGGAAGTTCTGCTCCGATCAAATCATTCGCAGATGCATTCCCGAAAATGAGGTGATCCCTATTCTCACCTTCTGTCATTCTCATGCTTGTGGCGGACACTTTGGAGCCAAACGCACAGCAAGGAAGGTTCTCGACTGTGGTTTTTAGTGGCCAAGTTTGTTTCGAGATTCCTATGGATTTTGTAAATCTTGTGATAATTGCCAGAGAGTAGGTAACATTTCCCAGAAAAGTGAAATGCCCCAATCCTCTTTACTATATTGTGAAATATTTGATGTTTGGGGTATAGATTTCATGGGACCATTCCCTATTTCTCACGGTTTTACTTATATACTTCTTGCTTGTGATTATGTGTCGAAGTGGGTGGAAGCAATACCCACTAGGACTGACGATTCTAAAGTGGTTTCAGGTTTTATCAAATCTTACATATTTTCTAGGTTTGGAATCCCGAGGGCGTTGATAAGTGACCGAGGAACGCACTTTTGCAACCGTACAGTGGGTGCTATGTTGAGGAAGTACTCCGTAAACCACAAAATCTCCACGGCTTATCACCCACAAACCAATGGGCAAGCCAAGGTGTCCAATAGAGAGGTGAAGTCAATTCTGCAGAAAACGGTGGATCCGGATAGGAAGGATTGGAGTTTGAGGTTGGAGGATGCTCTATGGGCGTACCGCACCGAATACAAAACACCTATCGGGATGTCCCCTTACCGCCTTGTCTTCGGAAAACCGTGCCATCTTCCGGTTGAGCTTGAGCATAAAGCATATTGGGCGGTTAAGTCATTTAACATGCAATTGGATGAAGCGGGTGAACATCGGAAATTGCAACTCTAAGAACTAGAGGAGATCCGGCTTGAGTCCTATGAGAATGTCGATACTTATAAAGCAAAGACCAAGCTATGGCATGATCGAATGATCACGCTGAAGGAGTTCAAAGTCGGTGACAAAGTCCTCCTATATCAATCCCGACTTAGATTATTTCCGGGAAAACTTCGGTCCCGTTGGGAGGGCCCTTTTCAAGTGGTGAACGTATATCCGCATAGAGCAGTTGAAATTCAAAGCCTCGAGACTGATAAGGTTTTCAAAGTCAATGGACAAAGGCTCAAACCCTACTTCGAGGGTTTCAAAACCGAGAACGTGGAGAGCATCGATCTCTACGAGCCATCAATGGAGTAGCGAAGTGGGATGAGCCGCGTCGAGCCAACGACGTAAAACAAAGGCGCTAATCGGGAGGCAACCCGATCGAAAACTCTTCCCCATTTCTTTTCGTAGTTTATTTCTTTTTTTTTAATTTTTCTTGTGATGTGAAGAGTGTTTTTGTTGTTTCTATGTAGGTGGAGGCCTCGGGAGCATCTTTTATGCCCGAAACACAGCAAAAACAAGCTGAAGCACAGCCAAAGAGGACATTCCCTGCTGAAGCCGCTGGCAGCTGCTCTGCAGCCGCTACCAGCGGGTCTTCAGGCAGCCCAAAAACCCCAGGCTCTGTCCCAGCCGCTGGTAGCTGCTGCAGAGCCGCTGCCAGCGGCACACCCCCTCAAAAAAAAAAAAAAAAAAAAAAAAAGAATCAGTATCAGCCGCTTTTTCCCCTTTATTTTTCCCTTTCCAACTCCTACCTTCATTACTCCTTTCGTAAATCCCAATTCCCACAAACCCATACTCCTTTTCTCCTCCTTCTCTCTATTCTTTCATCCCCTTACTCCAATTGCACCGATCCCCTACCAATCTCCCTTTCCCAAGTCCTTGCCTTTCATCCACTCCTCAATTCCCATCACAATTACAACCTAGATTTTCCATTTTCTCTTGATTTCAAGTTTGACATTGAGTTGGTTGTGTAGTTGTGCAAGTTGAATTTCTCGTAATTGAAAGTGAAGGTAAAGGTACAAGCATACAATTAGAGTCATGGGTGGGGATAACAAAAGGTCTAAGGCATCATCTCCATCAAGACCCCAAGGGGCAAGAAGCAAGGTGCTTCTTCTAGTCAAGGTGAGGGACCTCCATTGCCTCGAGGGGATGGATTCATGGGTGTGCGGTTGAATTCCAAGGAGAAGGGGATATGGACTAAGCTTCAACAACCACGACGAACGGTGCAATGCACCAAGTTTTTTGACTTAGAAGCTTTGCAAGAGCTAGGCATGGAGGAAGTAGTGCGGCTCTTGCTACGGAAAGTGGGTCTGGAGAATTTCATGACCAAATGCGCCCCCACCTATGTCAGGTATACCTATGAATTCCTTTCAACTCTTACTAAAGGACGTGATCAAATATCCTTTAATTTGAATAATAGGAATTATGTTGTGTCTTATGATGATATGCGAATGGCATTTGGTTGGGATGCACCCCCATTGGTGAACCATTGGGGTGATTATAGCACGTACTCGTCCCGAACATTTTGGAGGGCTATAACTGGTTGTGAAGTTGACCCTCATGGTGATCATAGCTTCAAGATCACTCACCCATGCCTTAGACTCGTTCATAGGTTTATTTCGTCCACCATACTATGTCAAGGAGAAGCTACTAAGGTTCCCAAGGCTACATTATCTTATTTGTGGGCGATGACCCCTGAGGGTGTCGGCACCCGCAATTGGGTCGATATTTTTGTAGATAGCTGCGTGAAAGTGCGGTCAAATTCAAGTGGCCACATTAGCATGGGTGGTATGGTCTCCCTGCTCGCTTGTTATTTAAATGTTCCACCCCCGCAGATCTTGTGCCAGTAGATTCAACGTACCTAACTTATAACATCATGACTCTGGTCAAGATTGGTTTGTTATCGCGTTCCCCCGTCGTCGGTAGTTATTTCCGGCGATATGGGCCACAGGGCCTGAACTATTTGAGAATTCCTCGTCCCGAGGGACGAGCTTTGCCTTATGGCCCTGCCATCACAGACTTCCTCCTTACGCCCGACCCAGATGTTGCTCCTTATTTAGGAGATGCCGAAGTGATAGTTGAGAACATGGGGGAGGAGAATCCCAATGTTCAAATGGGCGGGGAGTATGTGGATGAAGAAGGGGGTGAGGATGCTGCTGAAGTGCGGCATGATGATTGGCCTCACTGGAGGGCTGATGTAGATGATAGACTAGAGGAGGTGTGCGATGGGATGCAAGAGCTGCTTGCATATCAGAGAAGCATGAGTCGGTTTTATACCGCTCAATATCCACAGTATGAGCCCCCAACTGAGGCGTTCATGGAAACATATATATATAGTCTATTTTTATGAAGCTGGCAGCGGGTCTTCCAGATTTCGGGGCCTGTTTTGGTTATTTTTCAGTAGTTTGCTTTGTCTTGGCTCTTGTTTTGTATTTATTTATTATTTTTATTATTGTTTTATGTTATCTTAAGTATGGAAACATATATATATAGTCTATTTTTATGAAGAGTTAGAAGAGGTTAATTGAGGAGAATTAAGTTAGAGAGAAGTAAAAGTTTTCTAGGGTTCTTGGCAAATTTCAGAAATCTTTGTTTTTGAATTAGAATCCATGGAAGCTTAATCTTCCGGATTCTTGGTTAAATATTGAAGCTTTTGGCTACGAATTGTGAGATTTCTTTTCTCTTTATTATCTATTGAATGTTTATTATTCCTTTGAATTATTTCATGATTTGCTTTAATCAATTGCTAGGTTAGAATTGTTAGATTCGCTTGCATCTAATTAATCTTTCCAAAGTAGCAACTTTGGGTTATGAATGCATGCTTTTGATTGATAACTTAAAGAGGGAATAATATTATTGAAGAAATTAGACCGCTTGTGTTAATTTATTCAATCCTTGTTGATTTCTCCGTTTATGTTCTTCTTGTGGATGATTTAGAGCGCTTGTCTTAAATTATACATTAGAAAGGGTTAGAAAGGAGCGCTTTGCTATTTCTAACTAGCTTATGAGAATTTAGAATTTAGAATTCTACAACAAGGTGTTCAATAGTGTTTGATTGAAGAGGCTTCTATGATCAATTTGTATGTTCAATTGTGGATTTCGCATAACCAAGACCGTTATTCTCATTGATTGCATACTATTTACGTTCATTGTTCTGATTTAGTTTAATTGTCACCATTGCTTGTCAAAACCCCCTTGTTACTTAGATTACTACGTTCCTAGAGTAATTCCACTTAGGTTTGCAGTTATTAGTCCCTTTTTCCCTGTGGATTCGAACTCGACTCCCCTAACTACGTTTATTTGCAGTTAGCTTAGTTGTGATATTTTTGGTTGCATACGACCGAGGCACACCAAAATATAGAATAAACCTATAAAAATTCAACATGTGGCAAAAACCCAAGGAAACCGATTACTAAAACAATCCAACCGGTCATGGATTGTTAGAAGAAGATTAAGGTTAATTATAAGATTGTTTAAACAAGGAAAAATGGAAACTAATAATCCTACCTTTACTCCATCTTTCATAAACAATCCCACCTTTCGCTTACTCCAAAACACTAACAATCCCTACTAATTGGATTGTTTTGGTGACCTGTTTTCTTAAGTTTTATGACACGTGTCGACGTTTAATAGGTTTACCTTATTTCTTTCAATTTAAAAAAACAAAAATAATTATAAAAAAAAACCACCAACCCCACCATTCTTAAAGCCTGACCCCCTACCCCCTCCCCATTCCCGCCCCTCAACATCACCACCGCAGCCGCCTCCCTTCCCCGGCAACCCAACCCAAACTAGGCATCCTTGAGGCTAGAAATCAATGAGTGAGTCCGGATAGGAGATTTTCAGGGTTGTTAGGGTGTTTTCGGGGTGAAGTTTTCAAGAATAGGTGGGATCTTTGGCAGAGGATAACTGTCCTTGGGACATGCTTTGTTCAAATCTGTGTAGTCAACACACATGCGCCAGGTACCATTCGGCTTCTCGACCAGAACAACATTGGCGACCCAATCTGGGAAGTAACATTGCCAAATGAACCAAGCATCAAGCAGCTTTTTAACCTCGGCGGCTGCTGCCTGACTTCTTTCTTCACCATGGTTCCACTTCTTTTACCTAACCGGCTTCTTTTTGGGATCCACATCAAGTTTATGAACAACAAGATCCGGACTGACACTTGGCATCTCTTCCACTTCAAAGGCAAAAATGTCTTTGAACTCTTTTAACAGATTGGGCAGGTCTGCACCTAAGCTTGCAAAAGCAACCGTTCATTCTGGGCGAGAGTCATCCAATATGATGTCAATATGTTCACCTGCCGGCTGGGGACGGAATTCATCGGACCGTTCCTCGGTCAGTGATTGCTATTGTTTTTTGTTTTTAATGGCCACTAACTGGTCAGCCTTTCTCTTCTTGCCACCTGCTGCTGGAGCAAGCGCAGCATCTTTGACCTCTTCAAGGTCTCTTGGCTCGTCACCCTAGCCGGATGCTACCATAGTGGGCTTGACGTCCGAGAAATAGCATTCTCTGGCCGTCTTCTGGTCTCCTCTGAGGGAGCCGACTGAACCATATCTCTCTCGAACTTCAAAAGTATCAAGGATGGAATGACTACAACTTTTGATTCATTCAGGGTAGGACAACCCAATATCATGTTGTAGGCCGTCAGTTCTTCGACGACCAAGAACCGGACCACCATGTGTCGTCCTTTTCCCTTTTCTCCTAGCCGAATAGGTAAACCTATCCGGCCTACTGGATGCACAACTCCACCCTTAAAACCAACTAAGGGGTGAAAAACCTTGTGCATATTCTCAGGCTTGTACTTGAGCTTTGTCAAGCACCAGTGGCTGATGAGATTAGAGGAACTGCCGGTGTCTATGAGGATTCGGCCCATCTTTTGGTTGCCCACTCTGCATTCGATGACAATGGGGTCATCATGCAGCCTCCTGACATTGCCCTAGTCTCCCTTAGAGATGAAAACTTCGGGGAAAGTGTCCTTAGACGCTTGCCCCTCATCAACTAAGCTGAAATTTAGCCGTCAGATGTAATATTTGGTTCCCCGAATGGTAGGGCCGCCTCCAGCAAAGCCGCCTGCTACGGTATAGATCTCTTCTTCATCAGTATCAGAACTATTAGCGGGTTGAGACTTTTTCTTGGACGACTGCCTAGGGTTAGTTTGCAGGGTAACCTTGGACCTCAGAATGTAGGACTTGAGCACTCCTTTGTCAGCCAGACGGTCCAACAGCCGCCTGATAGCAGTCGTTGGTGTCATGGCCAACGTCCTCATGATAATGACAATACTTATTTTTGTTCCAATTTTTGGCGGAACCTTTCATAGCAGCCGGCTTCTCAATGGTCACCCAGTCTTTGATCTCCATGAGGATGGAGTGACTATCCTTGTTAAACTCATACTTGGGGGTGTATGGTTTAGATTCTTTCTTTTTCTTCTGGGATGGATACTTAGAGTTGTCGGCCGCCCAGACTTCTTTTCTTTTCTTATTTTCTTTCTTAGCCGGCTATGATGACCAACTTTCTCTTTTGTCAGACTTCTTGGAGTCCAACTGTTTACTGATGTTGCAGAGTTCGGTCGCCTGTATATAGGCGTCCGCCTCCATCAGTGCTTCTTAGAGAGTAGCAACCCTCTTTCTGACAAGGTCGAACTTAAAGGCCGACCCATCCTTTAGACCTTTGAAAAAGTCTGTATAGGCCACTTCATCAAACAACCCTTGAATTTGAATTCTCATCAGATTGAACCATCTGATATATGACCAAAGTCCTTCTCTCTCTCCCTGCTGAATTGCACCCAAGTCAAGACTTGTTTTCTTAGTAGGAATGTTCATTGAGAAGTTGAACGCAAACAAGTAAGCAAGCGTCTTGAAATTATTGATGCATCCAGCTGGTAGGTTGCCGAACCATTGTTGGGCGACGCCCTTCAATGTGGCCGGGAAGCATCGACACCATGCGGCATCATCCGACCCTTGTAGATACATGAGATTGGTGTATTCCATAAGGTGGTCTTTTGGATTAGTGGTACTATCATAGGTACCTACCAATACATTTTTCACCTTGGCCGACTGTGCGGCCTTAGTTATTTCCTTGGAGAACGTAGAGGGATGTTCCCCCAGTCTTAGCAGTCGGAGCTGCCAGTCCAAGGGTTTGACGTTTTGTGCCGCCTGCCCTCCAAAGAGAGTAGGCTGCATGTAGGGTTGTCCATGCGACATGTATAGCTGTTGAGGCGCATACAGGGCCGCATGGAGCATTTGAGGACTAGAGTGGGCGAACATGCAGCCTGTCTAGTTCTCTCGGTTTGATTGTGAATACCTCATTGAGGTATTCTGAAAGGTGTCTTGCAAGTTCGACGTTGAAGCCGACTCTGAGAGTTGCATTTTCTTCTTCTGCTGGATTAACATCCGGGCATTAGTATAAGTTTTCCTTGAACCATCTGGCTGAACATGCCAGATGGCCTTCCTCTTCCCTGGCTCAGGGAACCGGAATTTGGCTAAATTGATCAAAGGCCTCTGTCCCTCCCTAGGTTTAAGGTAAGGAGTAGCCTCTCGGTCCTTGACCGGCTTGTTCCTCCCAGACTGAGAGGACTTTTTGGGCTTGGTGGAGATAGTCGTCTGTTTATCAATCAATTCCTTAATCTCCCCTTTGAAACTTGTCATGAGAGTCATGAGCTCGTTTCTAGTGATAGGGGCGGAGCCTTTGGCCACCTGGGCTTGACCAATCGGCTTGCCGGCTGGTTCGCTAAGACCTGGTTGTTCATTATCCCGTTCCCTTCTTTCTATGGGACGAGTGCGTCTTGTTCTCAGTGTCTTGGTCCGTATAGACCTGAGCGTCGGCCATAGGCCGCTTCTCAATAGGAGGTGGTACAGGTTCTTGTGGAGCCATATTAGAAGTACTCTCCCCACAGATGGCGCCAAAATTTTTCGGGGTTTTTTGGATGTCCTGCGGGAGAGTTACAACACCAAAACTAGACTACGGACGCCTGTACCTGCAAAACCACAGAGACTCTGGGGGGGTGGGAGCTCTGCTTCCGACGATCAAGTTAGAACATGTACGGATGTAAAAAGTGCGGAATGTAAATGGGATAAGGTTCCTCTTAGGAGAGGAGTGATCATCTGGCTATCTCAGACAGCCTCGAAATCCGAATCTTAACTCTCAAAAAGTGCAATTAAAGCTGGAATTAATGCTCAGTAGTTAATGTACACGTGTGTTTTATAATTTTTGAATCTCGTTCCCTGGGGGGAACATCTTCCTTTTATAGGGTCTCGTAATGTGTGTCAGACCTAGGTTTACGGAAAACCTAGGTTTGACTGGGTTTCCTTGGAGTATGGGCCTTGGAAGGCTGTTTGTCCAATGTTGGCAATCTGTCTGCCACGTGTCATGTCCTGATTGGTCCGGCCACTTTGGACTCTTCACTAAGTGGTTGCTCCACGTGGATGACACGTGGAGGGTCCTGACTGGTCCACATGGAGGACACGTGGCAGAATCGGATTGGTCCACGTGGCGGGGTATAAATCCCCTAATCAAGTATTATAATTTATATTATATTTTAACAATTATATACATAAGTGGGTACTCGGAACCAGTATTTGGTGGTTCTAATTTCAAGTCCTAAAATTTTAACCGGATACCCGGTTTGCTCACCTCTAGAAGGCTAGAAGTCATTTTCAACCATTACTCTCGGGCCCCTTCAAACATGACCGAACCTTCCTCTCTGTTTCCCTCTCTATCTCTTGATCAATTGCTTGTTGAAACCAAAACCATTTAAAAAATCTAATTTATTATTTTTAAAAAAGTTGATTTTCAGAACAATCATTCAATAACAATAGTAGAAACAGCTTCAACAAAATTCAACAGTTTCTAATTCGCAACAAATCAAAAGGGTATTGTTAATTGTAATCTTGTAAAGATGAGCGAAGAAGGTAGAATTGTTTACCATCATCATGAAAAGCATGAATCTCATAATCATGGTTGTTTGGGTCCAATTTAGTCCAATTGGGCCTAGGCCTTAAATGATCCAATTAAAAGCCCAAGGTCACGGTTCATCTCTCCAATTGAACTAAAGTCAAAGATCAGTCCTCAAGGCAAGCCAATTGGGCTAAGGCCCAACTTCTCCATATATGCAAAGGTATAAAAGCCATCAATATTACATTTGTACATTCATTCAAGCAAAGCCTCAAGCAATTAATTCTCTTGCATAATGTTCTTTTTCTACACACTGTACTGACTTTAGCATCGGAGGGGCCTTCCTTGGCAACACCCCCGAGGCTAGTTTACGTGTGTTTACTGTGTAGGAAACCTTCGGCCCAACATCACTTGGACCGAATCCAGTCTTCTCCACTTCATCGGACCTTCGACAAGGTCCCATTGTTTTCACCCGAAACAATTTGGCGCCGTCTGTGGGGAGGACTTTCAAAAATCTTTAAGCCAAATTTCTAACCAAGATCATCTTGCAAATATCTTAGTAGCAATGGCTAAGAACCGCAAGAGCAAAGGCCTCCGTCAAGGAGCAGGCGAAAAGCCTAAAACCCCTACACCATCACCCTCGCCGGACCTGAACTCTCCCAAGGGTGCCAGCTCGGGGGGAGGATCATACAGGGAGGATTCCCTTTCTCCCGTAATTCATAACTCTCATCATAGGCCGAGTCACTCTCGGTCTAGCAGGGGAAAATCCGATTATAGGACACATTCAGTGCCCCAAAGCCAACCATCGAATGTGCGCTCTCATTCCCATACTCGGCCGAGGACCCCTTTGACGGGGCCCAGCTCGGAGGAGGTGGAAAGAGCGCCGGCAGTGCTCATGGAGGCAATGAGGGCACAAAATATGCCACCACCTCGTGATCGAACTCCTCCGCATACCCGGCATCAACGGAGGAAGCTAGACCATGATGGTGGGAAGCTTCCTTCCTTCCGGGAACTGGAAGAGTGGGAAGAGGATACCTGGAAAACTGAAAAAGAGAGGAAAAAGAACCCTCAATTTTTCAAAGGATCCTCAACCTCCCGACCAGAAATGCATAAGAGCAGAAGCTCAGCTTCTCGGCCAGAATCTACTCACAGAGAACAACCTGAGACTGTTCGTCGAAGCGTCCTCGACCGACAAGGAACCGAGCGTGCACAGTCGCCTCTCGTTCCCTGCGGCCGAGGCCCAGACTTCCCAGCCAGGGACGAAAACCACTCCTACCTCTCTAAGAGGGCGGAGCGCGGTCCCTTCGGCCAGGAATAAGGGCAAGGCCGTTATGCTACCCGCCAGTTCGCCATTCGAGCAATGGATACTGGAAGAGCACGTGCCCACGGTTAAAATACCGTCGCACATCACATATGACGGGACCTCGGATCCGAAGGACCACGTGGCCTCGTATGAGACTCATATGCATCTTTGCCCCAGATCCGAAGCGACTTGGTGCAAATATTTCCCAACCACTCTCAAGGGGGTCGCGCAAGCGTGGATCTCCAAGGGAGTAAAACAAGGCTCCATAATAGGGTGGGATGATCTGTCCTCTAAATTTAGGAGCAAGTTTTCCACGGCAAACCGCCGAGAGAAGACTACTACATAACTCATGAGTCTGCAATAGAGGGAAACCGAAAGCCTCCGAGACTATCTGACCCGTTTCAGTAACGAGTCATCCAGCGTCTCTCAGCTCGACTAGGGGCTAGCCGTTTTTGCAATGCAGAATGGCCTTCAGCCCGGGAAGTTCCTAGACTTCATGGTCATGCATACCCCGCAGACCTTGGAGGAAGCTCTGAATGCCTCGGATAAGTTCATCCGAGCCGAAGAATGGAACAATGCGAAAACCCAACCTCAATTCGGGGGAGGGAAACAAAAACAAATACCCTTGTCTGAAGGCCAAGGCCATAAGGCAAAGGGAAAGTCAAAGGCCTCGGAGGAATCTTCGGCCACCGACCCAAAGAAGGAAAAATTTGCCTCATACACAGGCAGATACGAGTCCTACACTCCGCTCTCTCTTCCACGCGCCAAAATTTACAGCGTGACGAAGGAGGAGCAGAGTTACCGAAAGCCGAGACCACTCCCAGAGTGGTATCAGCGAAAAAATAAAAATCAGTGGTGCGAGTTCCACGAATCTCCGGGACACAACACTGAGGAGTGTATCCAACTGAAGGACCAGATAGAGGACATGGTCCGGAAGGGATACTTGAAAAAATACATCGCGGATCACCGCGAGAAAAAAGAGTCCGAGAAGTCAGCAAAGGACTCTCGGCAAGACCTCGACTTCCCCTAGAAGAACAGTAAAAAGTCAGAGGGGAAATTCTCTCCGATCAATGTTATCTCGGGAGGAATATGCTCTCGGAGGGAGCAAAAGCGACACCTTAGGGCTTTGACTCACCAGGTGAACGCTGACATTCAGTCTCCCCAATCGCCGGTGCCAAACATGACGTTCACAGCCGCCGACTGCCGGGGGGTAACGTTCCCTCACGAGGATCCGTTGGTGATCATCGCCACGGTGGTCAACTACGACGTCAGTAAGGTCCTTGTTGACGGTGGCAGCGGAGCAAACATTCTGTTCCGAAAGGCCTACAATCAAATCAAGCTGAAGCCCAAGCACCTTACGCCGGTACCCTACCCGGTATCCGGGTTCAACGGGGCTTCAACTTATCCAGATGGGAAGGTGACACTTCCTATCACCATCGGCAGCGATGAGGCAGCCAGGAACGTCATGATTGAATTTTTGGTCATTGACGCTCCTTAAGTGTACAACGTGATTTTGGGGAGACCCATAATTCATGAGATCCAAGGGGTCGTCTCAACTTATCATCAGCTGATGATTTAGGTCTCAGACGCTGGCTTCCCCGAAAGGATACAGGGCAACCAAAAGGACGCCCGAAGGTGCAACTACCTCAAGCCATCCAGTAGTCGCCCAGATGACAACAAGGATGAGGAGGAGAAAGAAAAAGAAAGAGAGCCAAGCACAAAAAAGCCGAAAGGCCTAAGTGCTTCGGCCCAAGGATCTGTACCCAGAGATAAAGGGCCCGAAAGGGAAAAGGCTAGCTCTTCAGCTGAACAGCAAGACTCAGAGAGCCAGCCGAAGAACAAAAAGACTGGGACACCTGCTGACATAGGCAGCAGGCCAGATTCTGAAGAGTCCAGTCCATTAGCAATGGACATGGACCAACAGACTGAAACAGTTGAGTTGGCCGAAGGAGACGTTGAGAAATGTGTAACAATCGGGATGGACCTTGATCCGAACACCCGTTGTGAACTTATTCAGCTCCTTCGGGACAACAGAGATGTGTTTGCTTTCTCGGTAGCTGATATGCCCGGGATAAGTCCAGACCTCATCTCCCATAAGCTTAATGTTGACCCAACGTGTCGACCAATTAAGCAAAAGAAGCGGAATTACTCCGCTAATAACAACCGAGACATCGCAGCCGAGGTCAAAAAATTGCTGGAGGCAGGCTTCATCGAGCCTTGCCAATATCCAGAATGGCTGGCAAATGTGGTGATGGTTCAGAAGGCCAATGGTACCTGGAGGATGTGCGTTGACTTCACGGACCTAAATAAGGCTTGTCCGAAGGATTTCTATCCCTTGCCGAGGATCGATCAGCTAGTCGATTCGACAAGTGGCCATGCCTTGCTTAGTTTCATGGACGCATTCTCGGGGTATCATCAGATCTTCATGCACCCCGACGATCGAGAAAAGACGGCATTCGTCACGAACGCTGGGGTGTACAAATACAAAATGATGCCCTTCGGATTGAAAAATGCGGGGGCAACCTATCAAAGGCTGGTGGATCAAGTTTTCGCCGATCAAAAGGGCCGAAACATGGAAGTCTATGTCGACGATTCGATCGTCAAAAGCAAAAAATCTGAGGACCATGTTAAGGACCTGGCTGAAACTTTCGCCACCTTAAGAAAGCATCAAATGAAGCTGAATCCGAAGAAGTGTGTCTTCGGCGTGAAGTCACGGAAATTCCTTGGGTTCATAGTCAGCAAGAGGGGGATTGATGCCAATCCCTCCAAAGTCAAGCAGCGCTCGACCTTCCTGAGCCGAAAAAACAAAGAGGGATGTTCAGCGGCTCACCGGATGAATGGCAGCCCTCTCGACGTTCATTTCCAGAGCTTCGGATAAGGGGTTACCTTTCTTCAAAGCCTTGAAACTCCCGAAAACAAAAGAGCTCGTTTGGGAGGAAGAGCAAAAAGACGCCTTTAAACAGCTTGGGGGGCATCTAGCTCAACTCCCAACGCTGGCTAGCCCAGCAGAAGGAGAAACTTTGTACCTGTATGTGGCCGTTAGCCCAGCCACCATCAGTGCAGTACTGCTGAAGGAAGAAAGCAAAAGTCAGCAACCGATCTACTTTTTCAGTCATACACTGACGGATGCCGAGACTCGCTACCCTCTACTCGAGAAAGTCGCTTTCGCGGTAGTAGTAGCTGCTTGGAAGCTGAGGCCCTATTTTGATTGCCATCAGATAGTGGTCTTAACTGATCAGCCGTTGGAAAAAGTTCTCGGCAAGGTTGAAAAATCTGGTAGGCTAGCCAAGAGGGCTTTTGAGCTCACCGAATTCAGCATCAGCTACCGTCCGAGGGCTGCCATTAAGGCTCAAGCTCTAGCGGATTTCTTGGCCAAATGCTCATACCAAGAAGCGCTAGACAATTGATATACGTGTTTTATACAATGGTTTTCCCCGGTTTTACTTAGTAATTTTATATGGTTTTGAGCTCTACGGAGCCATTTCTTGCTAACAATCTCTTCTTTAGTGTATTCGATTGTTTTAGTAAGCTTTTCAGGAATATGAAGCGTTTCTAGGCAATTGGACGTGTTTTTAGTAGATTCGGAAGAGTTGATAGCCAAGAACTGCAATTTATGTGGAGTGCCCGACCGGGCATGGCTTGCCCGGGCAGACCGGGCAATGAGGAGTTCACAGGAAGAAGCCCAATTCTGAACGGTGCAACGCGCGCCCGATCGGGCAGGCTTCGCCCGGTCAGACCGGGCGATGAAGAAATCAAGTTATGAGATGCAATTTTGGAAACGTGTTACGCGCGCCCGACCGGGCGAGGTTCGCCCGGTCAGACCGGGCAAAGAAGGAAAACTGTCGTATTTTACGCAGCCTTCCTCCGCCCGATCGGGCGAGGTCCGCCCGGTCAGACCGGGCAAAGCTCAAGAACGCGTATTTTCTTATTTTTCCGAAATATTATCTTTTGGGGGTATAAATACCCTTTTGTAATTAACTTTTAGACAGTTAGTTTTTCATTAGTTTTCTCCTTAAGCCCTAGAAAACTCTCAAGAACCCTAGTTTTATTTTCTTAAGCAATTTCAATCTTAAATCCTAGTTTTATTAATTGTTCCTCAAGAATTCAAGATCATCAATTGAAGTATTTGGTATTTCTTACTTTCCATCTCTTTTATTTATTTTATAGTTCTTTAATTATGTGTTCTCTATTAGATCTTGTTTTTGATTTAATTATGATTTGTGAGTAGTTTCCTTAATCCGGGATCTTGCTAAGCCCGATTATGATTGATGTATAAAGTAGATCTTTAAATTCCCCAATAATAATCCCAATTGACATGCTTAATTGATTGTGTTTATGCCAATACTAGATTAGGGATAATTAGTATTGTTATCATCCCTTTGTTCTTATTGCAACGGAAGTTGGGTATTAACGGGATTAGGTTATTTCAATTAAGGGTTTGAAGATCATCACGGAAGTAGATGATTGAATAATTAGGAATCTAGGCATGGTGTTTAATGTCCCTTATTCGCTTGATTCCACGGAAGTAGGCTTGATAGTTAATTTGGGAAGCCATTGATAACTCGGAAGAGACCTTTGGTATTATTATTAGGGATTGCTTTTCTTCTTGTCAATTGATTTATATATTGGGGGTAGATTTATTAGTTTATCAATCATAATCGTGGTGATGCTTGATCTTGGATGCTTTAGTTTATTGATTAATATTTCCTCTAGTTAATTGTGTTATTTAATAAATTAGTTGATTATTATCATCCATTATTGATTGGTCACGTGCTTAGTGATTAATTGAGTCTGATTAATTGAATGAACCATAGTCTCTTGGGATTCGATCCTTACTTGCCCTACTACACAGTTAGAAGGAATAGTTAGGTTATTTTTGTTAGGTACGCGATAAGCCTATCAAATTTTGGCGCCGTTGCCGGGGACTAACGGTTTCATATTGATTTTTCGTGATTCGTTTATACTAAGCGTTGTTTGTTGCTTCGGCTATTGTCTCCTGTGTTTTTGATGTTCTTTGCCTAGTTCTTTGTTGTATGCAAACACGTCACTCAGGGTCAGACGACTTAGTGCCTCTCGATTCAGAAATTGAAGCGACTGCAAGAAGACGAAGAGGTAGAAGAAGAGCAGGTAACAGAAATATGGAAGACCAAGCAACAAAGTCTCTTTTGGAGTACGGTATCCCTGACACAACAACCGGACTCCTTTCTAGCATTATTAGACCACCTATCACCGCTCAGAATTTTGAATTGAAACCGCAATTTATTCAATTCATATCCAATGATTCATTTGCTGGCACACCTCTTGATTGCCCAGTGAATCATATAGATGGTTTCTTGGAAAAGTGTGACACTATGAAGCTGAATGGTGTTACAGATGATGCTCTTAGACTTCGCCTTTTTCCATTCTCATTACGGGATAGGGCGAAGGAATGGTTAAGAGATGAGGGTTCTGGTTCCTTTGATACATGGGATAAACTAGTAAAAGCTTTTCTGGTCAAGTTCTTGGGACAAGAAAAGACTGCAAGATTAAGGAACGAGCTATCCACTTTCAGGCAATCAGATGAAGAATCCTTATATGACGCATGGAGGAGATTCAAGAGGTTACAGAGACAGTGCCCCCATCATGGCATACCTGAATGGATGTTAATCCAAACATTCTATAATGGTCTAACCCATGAGTTCCGGATCTATATCGACGCCGCATCTGGAGGCTCCCTTCTAACTAAAAATCCAACCGAAGCAAAGGAGCTGGTTGAGAAGATGTCAGCCAATGACAACTATCACCCAGGCGGCCGAAATAATGTCAAGAAAGGAGGTAAATTAGATGTTGATGCTCTAACTCTTTTAACTAGTTCTGTGCAGGCACTTTCAAGCAAGTTCGATAGACTACAAACTGGATCTTCCAATAATGTGCTAGAAACTTGTCAAATGTGTAATACTCAAGGTCACATCGCACCTAATTGCCCACGAAATTCGAATGAGGTATCAATTGAGGAAGCCAATGCCTTCTACAATTCCAACCCTAAAAGACCATACGATCCCCATTCTAATACTTATAATGAAGGTTGGAAGAATCACCCAAACTTCTCATACAAAAACACCCAAGCTCAGCAAAATCCACCTCCGCCCCCACCTCGAAACAACAATTATAATCCACCTGGTTTCCAACCAAGACCACCCCTAGTACAACAACCCATGCAACCCATGCAACCACCCCCTCAAAAATCCAATCTCGAACTAATGATGGAGAACTTCATCAACACCACAAATAATTCCATCCAACAGTTACAAGCCCAGAGTAAGCTCATGGAAAATCAAATAAGCCAACTTGCTCATCAAGTCGGCCAATCTTCAAAAACACCGGGTACGTTTCCTGGCCAAACAGAGCAACCACAAAAGGGGCACATGAATGCTGTAATTTTAAGGAGTGGAAAACAGTTGGAAGGCCTTCCCGTAAGGGAACCATCAACGATAGATATTGAGGGAATGAGTGAAAAACAGGGAAATCGGCAAAGTTCTTCTTCGCCCGGTCAGACCGGGCAAGGTCCGCCCGATCGGGCGCGAGAAGCAGTCGACGAAAAACAGGGGATTTTGCAAAATTCTTCTTCGCCCGGTCAGACCGGGCAAGGTCCGCCCGATCGGGCGCGAGAAGCAGTCGACGAAAAACAGGGGAATGTGCGAATTTCTTCTTCGCCCGGTCAGACCGGGCAAAGTCCGCCCGATCGGGCGCACGAAGAAATTCCAGACAAACAAAAGAACATAAGCAGCTCTTCTTCGCCCGGTCAGACCGGGCAATCACTGCCCGACCGGGCGCGAGATCCAGACAGCCCAATTCCAAGGAATGATGTTCAAGAAAAGCCACGGGAATACATTCCAAGCGTCCCTTTTCCACAGAGGTTAGCCCAGGCTAAGTTAGAGAAAAAGTACGGTAAATTTCTAGACATCCTTAAGAAACTTCACATTAATATACCGTTCTTGGATGCAATTTCTGAAATGCCTTCTTATGCAAAGTTTTTGAAAGACATGCTATCTAACAAGAAAAAGCTTGCAGAGAATGCTACTGTTTCTCTAACTGCAGAATGTAGTGCCATTCTGCAAAACACTCTTCCTAAGAAACTAGGTGATCCAGGCAGCTATTCAATCCCAGTGAAGCTGGGAGATATAGAGATCAATAGAGCGCTATGCGATCTTGGTGCAAGTGTAAGCCTTATGCCGCTCTCCATCTGCGAAAAGCTTCAAATGGGTGAGCTAAAGCCTACAAGGATATCTCTGCAACTTGCAGACAGGTCAGTTAAATTTCCCCTCGGTATACTTGAAGATGTTCCATTGCGAGTTGGTAAATTCTTTATTCCATGTGATTTTGTTGTTATGGAAATGGAAGAAGATGCCCATGTCCCTATTATTCTTGGTAGACCATTCTTAGCTACTGCAGGTGCAATTATTGACATGAAGAATGGGAAAATAACATTTGAAGTAGGGGATGAGAAAATGGAGTATTCATTACTGAATGCTATGGGAAATCCGTCTATGGGTGAGACTATTTGTCAAGTGGATGTCCTCGATGATCTACAACAAGAACAACTTCCCCTGATCAAAAAGGAAGATGCTCTTGAAACGGTGTTGATAGGAAGTATCCATGATGAAGATTGGGAAGTAAGGGAGTACACGAGGCTACTAGAAGACGCAAAAGCTAATCCAATCATCGCTCCAGTCAAGGAAGTCCTTAGTACATCGAGTGTTGGGGAGAGTTCAACGCCTCCCGAGGTAGAGTTGAAACCCCTTCCATCTAATCTTAAATATGCATATCTTGGTCCCAAAAATACATACCCTGTTATTGTTAATGCTGAGCTTAATAACATTGAATTAGAGAAACTTCTCGCTGTTTTAAGAAAATATAGAAATGTTATTGGGTATACCATTGATGATATCAAGGGTATTAATCCCTCTTTTTGTATGCATAAGATCATTCTTGAGGACGATCATGCCTCCTCTAGAGAACCTCAAAGAAGGCTAAATCCAACTATGATGGAGGTAGTCAAGAAAGAGGTTCTCAAATTGCTTGCTGCAGGAATAATCTACCCTATCTCAGATAGTAAGTGGGTTAGTCCTGTACAAGTAGTACCAAAGAAAGGAGGTATGACAGTTGTCAAGAATGACAAAGGCGAGCCTGTTGCCACAAGAACTGTTACAGGGTGGCGGATGTGCATTGATTACAGACAATTAAATAAAGCCACCCGTAAAGATCATTTCCCCTTGCCTTTCATTGATCAAATGCTCGAACGATTGGCTAACCATTCCTTTTTCTGTTACTTGGATGGATATTCCGGTTTTTTTCAAATCCCCATCCGCCCTTGTGATCAGGAAAAGACTACATTCACATGTCCATATGGCACCTTCGCATATCGCAGAATGCCATTCGGACTGTGTAATGCCCCAGCCACGTTCCAACGGTGTATGATGGCTATTTTCTCAGGTCTCATAGAAAATTCTATGGAAGTTTTTATGGATGATTTTTCTGTTTATGGTTCATCTTTCGATATTTGCCTTGATAATCTAACAAAGGTGCTCCATAGATGCCAGGATGTCAATCTGATATTGAACTGGGAGAAGTGCCATTTTATGGTACAACAGGGAATCGTTTTAGGCCATGTAGTTTCAAACAAAGGGATTGAGGTGGACAAAGCCAAAGTAGAGGTAATAGAGAAACTTCCCCCTCCAAATTCTGTGAAAGAAGGAGAGCAAGTCCTTCTATTCAATTCAAGGTTGAAACTATTTCCAGGGAAACTCAGGTCAAGATGGTCGGGCCCTTTCACGGTCTACAAAGCATATCCTTATGGCACCATTGAATTATGGAACAACACCGGGGGCACCTTCAAAGTCAATGGACAAAGGGTGAAGCACTATCGAGCGGGAGATCCTATTGAAGAAAAGTCAGATATCACATTCTCTTCCTCACCACAAACTCAATGAGGATGAATACGGTCAAGCTAATGACCTTCTAAACAAGCGCTTGCGGGAGGCAACCCGATTCTTTTTGAGGAGCCGTCGAGATTCCTATGCTCTCCTTAAGCTGCAATGAGGCCATTGCCGCATTTAGCTTGGGGGAGTTGCTTCGTACATGTGGTACTCTCTCTCTCCTTATCTCTCTTATCTTTCTTGTTTTATTTTAGTGTAGTTATTTTAGTTGTTTTTTAAAAAAAAAAAAAAAAAAAAAAACATACAAAAAATACGATCCAATGAATAATAAATCATGCTTCCCTGTGCCCCATTCATGAAAATTGTTTTAATTCTTGGTATATGATGACGAGTATTGTGGATAGGTTAGCCATGATTTGATGTTTGATTACTTGGATGTCTTAACATGAGTCAATTTTGCCCAACTACTTGTAAATATAGTGCTTGACTAGTTGATTTGGTTAGGAATGTGTGTTAGTTCCTGGTATGTCAATGAAGTTGAGTATTGGTTTATAACTTTGAGTAATGTTTGCATGACTCATTAATATGCACATTGAGGAGGACGAAGGCATTTGTTCCTCTAGGTGGCCTTCAGACGATATTAGATACATTTGTTCCCTTCTTGCTACCCATGTTGTTGCTTGTGCCCTTTTATTGTTTATTTTGCCACATTACAAGCCTATTTAAGCCCCATTGGTTACTAGTCCCAAGCTTAGCTTGGGGGAGCTAATAGTGAGTGAGGCGAGGGAGTTGTAGTGTGCATGTAATTTGCACAATTTTGGGTGGATTTGAGAAGTTTCTTATTTGTTCTTATTGTTGTGGATTGAAAAAAAGAAAAAAAATTGAAAATTTATTGTGCAAAGAAAAAAAAAAAAATTCCAATGTGAGAGAAAAGAAAAAGAAAGAGCAAAAGAAAAAATTGTTTCAATGTTCAAGTGTTCTAATTGAAGGCTGCTCAAGAAAAAAAAGGAGAGTTCAAAGTTTGTTTGTTCACTCAAGTTCTATAATTTTATATTTTGTATATATGAGTGAAATTTTAAGTGTTGGAAATTTTTAATATAATTGGATGTTTGGTGAATTTTTGGTAGAGTTGAGTTGTGTTGGAGATGATTTGGTCATTAATTCATTTTGACCTTGGTTTTATTTATTAGGATTTTGGCTCCCTTAAGCATAGCTTTACTCTTACATTTTCCCAAATATTTCCTACCTTTTATCCTAGCCTTACATTACAAGCTTTGAAGACCTTCTGACCTTTGTGCATAGAGTTGTGTGAATGTGAAATTAGTTGTTTTCCAATGCAAAGAATGATTTGATATATTTCGAGTCGACTGCTAGGTTGAGTGCTTGTTTTCTTTAAACACACGAGTGCGTGAGTTTGGGAGGGCATTGTTCACATTTAAAGGAGTTGGATGGAGAGCATCGAGTATATCTTTTACTCGCCACATAAATGAGAGTTGAGTGTGTGAACACTAGTCTTGAATTCTATATGCTCTTGTGGTTTGCTCTATGTGACTATTGTCAGACAGGATGAGTAGTCAGATGGATTTGATTGGTTGACTTTGATGCATAACTGTCGAGTTTACCTTTAATCGTATTTATTGATTTGAATTGCTTTTGGGGTGAAGTATTGATTTATTTATTCATTGCTTTGCTTAGGGACAAGCAAAGGTTTAGCTTGGGGGAATTTGATATACGTGTTTTATACAATGGTTTTCCCCGGTTTTACTTAGTAATTTTATATGGTTTTGAGCTCTACGGAGCCATTTCTTGCTAACAATCTCTTCTTTAGTGTATTCGATTGTTTTAGTAAGCTTTTCAGGAATATGAAGCGTTTCTAGGCAATTGGACGTGTTTTTAGTAGATTCGGAAGAGTTGATAGCCAAGAACTGCAATTTATGTGGAGTGCCCGACCGGGCATGGCTTGCCCGGGCAGACCGGGCAATGAGGAGTTCACAGGAAGAAGCCCAATTCTGAACGGTGCAACGCGCGCCCGATCGGGCAGGCTTCGCCCGGTCAGACCGGGCGATGAAGAAATCAAGTTATGAGATGCAATTTTGGAAACGTGTTACGCGCGCCCGACCGGGCGAGGTTCGCCCGGTCAGACCGGGCAAAGAAGGAAAACTGTCGTATTTTACGCAGCCTTCCTCCGCCCGATCGGGCGAGGTCCGCCCGGTCAGACCGGGCAAAGCTCAAGAACGCGTATTTTCTTATTTTTCCGAAATATTATCTTTTGGGGGTATAAATACCCTTTTGTAATTAACTTTTAGACAGTTAGTTTTTCATTAGTTTTCTCCTTAAGCCCTAGAAAACTCTCAAGAACCCTAGTTTTATTTTCTTAAGCAATTTCAATCTTAAATCCTAGTTTTATTAATTGTTCCTCAAGAATTCAAGATCATCAATTGAAGTATTTGGTATTTCTTACTTTCCATCTCTTTTATTTATTTTATAGTTCTTTAATTATGTGTTCTCTATTAGATCTTGTTTTTGATTTAATTATGATTTGTGAGTAGTTTCCTTAATCCGGGATCTTGCTAAGCCCGATTATGATTGATGTATAAAGTAGATCTTTAAATTCCCCAATAATAATCCCAATTGACATGCTTAATTGATTGTGTTTATGCCAATACTAGATTAGGGATAATTAGTATTGTTATCATCCCTTTGTTCTTATTGCAACGGAAGTTGGGTATTAACGGGATTAGGTTATTTCAATTAAGGGTTTGAAGATCATCACGGAAGTAGATGATTGAATAATTAGGAATCTAGGCATGGTGTTTAATGTCCCTTATTCGCTTGATTCCACGGAAGTAGGCTTGATAGTTAATTTGGGAAGCCATTGATAACTCGGAAGAGACCTTTGGTATTATTATTAGGGATTGCTTTTCTTCTTGTCAATTGATTTATATATTGGGGGTAGATTTATTAGTTTATCAATCATAATCGTGGTGATGCTTGATCTTGGATGCTTTAGTTTATTGATTAATATTTCCTCTAGTTAATTGTGTTATTTAATAAATTAGTTGATTATTATCATCCATTATTGATTGGTCACGTGCTTAGTGATTAATTGAGTCTGATTAATTGAATGAACCATAGTCTCTTGGGATTCGATCCTTACTTGCCCTACTACACAGTTAGAAGGAATAGTTAGGTTATTTTTGTTAGGTACGCGATAAGCCTATCAACAATGAAAAGAAAGTCTGGACCGTGTTTACGGATGGATCTTCCACCGAAAACGGTTCGGGGGCAGGAGTAGTGATAACTTCTCCCGAAGGCAAATACTTCGAGTATGCACTAAAATTTTCTTTTAAGGCCTCGAACAACGAAGCCGAATATGAGGCAGCAATCGCCGGCCTAGAATTGTGCATCTCCCTGGAAGTCGATCATGTCTGCCTGAAAACAAACTCTCAGCTAGTTGCATATCAGATTAGCGGCAGCTACGAGGCCAAAGAGCCCTCCAAGATAGCTTATCTTGCCAAGTCCAAATCAGTCATTGCAAAGCTGAAAACTTTTGAGGTTCAGCTGATCCCAAGGGGTCAGAATACTCAAGCCGATGCACTCTCCAAACTTGCCAGTTCAACTCTTACCGAGATGAACAGATCTGTATATGTAGAAGTGCGTTGAGAGAGAAGTGTCGACGAAGCACCTGAAGTGTGCTGCGCTGACCCAGAGCCTAGTTGGATGGACCCCATCCTAGCTTTCAAACTTCGGGGAGAAACTCCCGAAGGTAAAGCTTTGGCCTCCAAGATGAAGAGAACCAGCTCAAGGTTCATTGTCTTCAGGGGGGAACTTCTGAAAAAGTCCTTCTCAGCCCCATTGCTGAAATGCGTGGGACCAACAAATGTAGATTATATCCTACGGGAGATTCACCTCGGCATCTGTGGGAACCACATTGGGGGAAGGACCTTAGCCCACAAGGCATTGAGGGCTGGATATTACTGGCCCACCATGATCGCAGATGCTAAGGAGCTGGTCCGGAAATGCGAAAAATGTCAAAAATACGCTCCAGTTATCCACCAGCCAGCAAGGGATCTTCAGCCGATCCTTATTCCACTCCCGTTTGCCCAATGGGGACTGGATATACTAGGACCATTTCCACAGGCTGTGTACCAGAAAAAATGGCTGATAGTTGGTGTTGACTACTTCAGTAAATGGATCGAGGCCGAAGCAGCCTCGAACATTACAGAGCAAACTGTCAGAAAATTTATCTAGCAGAATATCATCACTCATTTTGGCATCCCGAGAGTATTTGTCTTCGATCATGGGAGACAATTTGATAACTTACCACTGAAGCGGTATACAGATCAGTTCGGCATCAAACTGGCATATTCAGCGGTATGCCACCCGCAAAGTAACGGACAAGCCGAAGCTGCAAATAAACAGATCCTAAATGCCCTCAAAAAGAGGGTGGAAGATCAAAAGTCCAAGTGGCTGGAGGAGCTCCCTGGAACCCTTTGGTCCCTTCGGACAACTGAAAAAGAGGCAACGGGCTATTCACCTTTTGAACTGGTGTATGGTGCCGAAGCCGTTCTTCCAGTGGAAATTGGCTCTGAGAGCCTACGAGTGCACCACTTCTCGGCTGAGAATGAGCGACTGATGAGGGAATCTCTCGATTTCCTCGACGAAGTAAGAGACTCAACCCGAGACAGAATGGCTGCTTATAAGCAGAGAATCAGAAAATTTTATAACCGAAGGGTCCATGCAAGGCCTCTTAAAATTGGAGACCTTGTCCTTCGGAATGCTGCTGCAGTTCAGAAAGGCCGAATCCATGGGAAACTCTCAGCTGCATGGGAAGGGCCTTATGAAATCTGTGATGAGCTTCAGCCAAGGACATACCGACTTCGGCAGTTGGATGGAACTGAGTTGAAAAATCACTGGAACGCTGATGTACTGAAAAAATATCATGTGTAAACCCTTCGGGGCAGAACAATCTTTGTAAGTACATTTTGAATTAATGAAAGGCCTTGGAGCCACCATTTATATAATTATTTGCAACTTTTTATCCTTTCAAAGTTTTCTTGGTTCTATCTACTCTTTAAGGGTTTTTTATTCAGCCTCGTCTGAAACCTTCGCCTTCGGGTAACTGGGTTTCAGATTGCTGACAAAACTCGTCTTTTTAAAGAACACTGGTCTTTCAGCTGAAGTCAAACTTTAGTAAGACTTGTTCTCCAAAGACATGAGTCCATGGACAATTCTGGGATATTGCCTTAACTGAGCCTTGTATCCCAGAAAGCCATTATCCGAAACATTGTCTTCAGTTGGCCCTGTGTTTCGGATATCCATTTTTCAATGATAGACAGAAAATCAAGGATAACAGCAACTGTTGGAAATTGTTTATTCAGCCTCGTCTGAAATCTTCGCCTTCGGGTAACTGGGTTTCAGATTGCTAACAAACTCGTCTTTTTAAAGAACTCTAGTCTTTCAGCTGAAGTCAAGCTTCAGTAAGATTTGTTCTCCAAAGGCATGAGTCCATGGACAATTCTGGGATATTGCCTTAACTGAGCCTTGTATCCCAGAAAGCCATTATCCGAAGCATTGCCTTCAGTTGGCCCTGTGTTTCGAATACCCATTTTTAAGAAATAAAGAAATTGTTTATTCAGCTAAAGCCATACTTCAATTTCTGGGGGGGGGCAAGAAGCACTACCAGTGCAAGTTTATGTTCAGCAGAATTGAAGAAACAGTAAAGCATTCAAAAACAAAGTAGCTGAAGAAAAGAACATCAAATTAATAATTCATGCTCAGAAATTGAGCTACAAGTTCAAATAAGTTAAAAAACTATATCGGCAGCCGCCCACAAGCGGAAAATAACAGCTGCCGAAATACGTACAGAAGCAAAAAAATAAACTGTTTTGTACGACAAGGCAAGCTGAAGCAAAAAACAAACAAGGCAAAAATTCAGAAAGCGGCAAGTCTAAAGTTGAGCGCATGATGAACCGCAAGATTCTGAAGACGACTGCCCGAGTTCCTATGCTTTAGCCCGAGGATCAGACTGGTCAGCATTGTTGGGCCCCATGGTGGTCTCAGCCCCAGCAGCAGAAGAAGCAGGCTTTGTACTCTGCCGAGCCTCCCTTTCCCTCTGTTCAGCCTCCAACTCCATTCTCTCAGCTTCTTCTTCGGCTTCCTCAGCCTTAAGGATTTCAGCTTCGACTGGAGTTGCATACTTCATATGAGGGTCTTCGGGATCCTGGACCCATTCAGCACATTTGGACCAGTCCAACTTCGGCTCAGCATGAAGGCAGACTCTTCGGCACACTCTAAACCCGTTTCTGAAACCCATTTCATATTCTTCCTGGGTATAGATACGGACTTTGAGTAGAGCCTCAGCATCAGCCAACTTCTTCTTTGTCTCCTCCAAGTCTTCCTTGGATTTCTTCAGCTCATCGGCGAGCTTGGAGGAGGAACCTTTCAGCTCATTCAGCTCCTGCTGAACTTGGGAAGCCTCTGTCTGAGCCTGGGCCACTTCTTCCTTTTTGGCCATCAGCTGATCCTCAGCTTCTTGGAACTTAGCTCTCTGAGCTTCAGCAGCAGCAGCAGCCTCTGAGAGTTGGACATCCCTGGCTTGGAGCATCTCTTCAGCAGCCATTCTGCTGGCTTCAAGAGCTTCTAGCTGTTGCTGCACTTCAGCTTGTGCAGCAGCTCCTTCCTGGATTCGGCTCTCAATGGTAGCCTTGAATTTGGAGATGTCCACTCCCATGTGCTCTTGGAGGAATTTTTCCCCTTCCATCAGTGGGGGAAAAACTTCCTTCTCCATAGCATCGCAGAAGGTTTTGAGGGCTTCAGCAGCTTTTTTCTCATATTCTTCACCCTTCTGCTGCTTCTCTTCAGCTGCTGCTTGCTTCAGCTTAGCAAGCTTTAACTCCTCTTTGGCTACCTTTTTGTCGTGCTCGGCAGCGTCCACCCTATCTTGTAGGGTATCTATCAGCTCTACAGTGAGAGTCTGATTGTGCACGAACTGAAAACAGGAGCACAAGTTAAAATAAAAAAAATTAATAATAATGATAATTGAAGAGCTGAATTTTAAAGGAGATAAAGGCAAGGAAAATCACCTGCATCATCAGCAGTTGGTTAGACCTGGCTGGGTCAGGAACTGATCTTCTGGATTCGCCCATCTCAGCAGTGGCCTTCAGCGACCAGATTCTTGCCCTATCTACTTCGGACATGCCAGCAAAATCGCCGAAATAGGCTGCAGCACCTTCTCGGTTCTGACCCCATATGAGGTCCCAGATGTGATCTGGGATTGGAATTCGGGGGGCCGAGAAACCCATTTCTCCAGATTGCAGAGTCTGGAAGGAAGGAAAGGATGACGATGGAGCTTCTTTAACTTTGGATGGCTCAACATCCACCTTCTTCTCAGAAGAGTCAATTATTATGACTTCTTCTTCTTCACGGGTGAGGACGAAGGCCTCAACCTCTCTTGCAATGTCTGCCGTGAAACCCTCAGCACTGGGCATCACGGCATCCTCATTCTTGTGCTCAGCAGCACTCTCTTGAACTTACTCTTGGACCCCTCCCTTAGGTTCGGGAGTTTTCTGATCCACCTCCATCTCGGGAGGTGGCGGAGGGGTCTTTGGAGGTGATTGAGGTGGTGGCCGGGGAACCCTCGGCGATCCATTGCCTTCCTCGGGTTCCCTTATTTCGACACCGATGGTCATCGGCCTCCGCTGAAAGTCATGGGGGCCGATGATGGCCATTCTTCGGCGCCTTTTCTAAAGCGGTTGCTCGTCCATATCTGAGTCTGAGGACTCTTCTTGTATCTGCTCTTCGGGACGAACAGGGGCTTTCCCTTCTCTGTGTCTATTACTCTCTTCAGACTGTAAAAGACAGGGGGGGAGGAAGAATGTGAGTAAAAAAAAAAAAAAAAAACAAAACAAAACAACAAACAGAAACAGACAAAATTAAGTCTGAAAGCTCACCGAGGTCTTCAGCAAAGCCTCGTCTTCTTCAGCTGCAGCTTCTTCTTCAGCAGCCCTGGAGGACCCTTCTCCTCCTTCACAAGCTTCAATAACCCGTGCAACCTCTTCGGCCATACGGGCAGCTTCAGCTTCTTCGTCCAGCAGCTGAAACCAGGGATCTCTCTTCTTCCACCAAGTCTTCTGCCTCTGATACAGAGCAACAACCTCAATTTGGAAGTGGGAAGAGTCTAGATGTACTTCTCTATGCCTCGGTTCAGTGATAGAGGGGGCCCGATCAGTTACAACTCGTTCTCGGTTGACGCCAAGACGAGCGTAGTTAATGCCGACGTTGGTCTCGTCCCGCTCTGAAAAAGAAAAGGGGAAAGGTCAGTTTAGTTAGGTTGGCACAGTATAATAAAGCGAAGTGAAAGAGGAGAAAAAGAGATAATTAAAAGGCCTCGGCCCCAGCCGAAGAAGCTTACCATCCTTAAACTTTCGGCTGAGGCCGACAGCTGCTAGCATGTTCTCTTGGAAAACATAATGTGTATCGGGGAGCCAAGTCTCCGGGATATGCTGCATTCGGCCGCTGCCCCCCCGGTTCGGCAGCTTGCTGAAGATATTATGTTGATTAAGGTTCGGATTTGGGCCGTTATCTGCGGGGGGACCTAAACTTCCCATGTCGGGATCAGGCTCAGCAAGGTACCGGGGAGCGCTGAAGACGCAAGGGTGGCCCGGGTCCGTGGGTGCCCTAACCCAAATCCATTGACCTCTCCAGTCCTTGTCTGAAGAGTCGTTCGGCCACATGGTTAGGTACTGGGGCCGAGACTCAATCCGGTACCACCTAGAACCATGACTTCCGTGCCCACTTTAAATATTTGGCACTAGCCGATGAAGCTTTTTGAAGCAGTGCAGGTTCGGCACATACCTGAAGAACTTGCAGACCCATAAGTATGTCATCACCCTTCGGATGCTAATAGGAGTTAGCTGACATAGGGAAATATTGTAATGGATCAGCAAGTCTCGGACGAATACGTCCAAAGGGAACCTCAGCCCATACTGAAGTTGTCTTGTGTACACCCCCACATACCCCGGGGGTGGACGATGGATTCTATCGGATGCCACGGGCATTTGGCACCAATACCCATCAGCTTCAAGGATGTCGTAATGCAACTCAATTTGTTCAGCAAACCGATACTGTTCGGCATTCTCCACCCACCATGAGTAGGATATCCCACCATGAGTAGGATGCCGTAATGCAACTCAATTTGTTCTTTATCATGGCCGAAGCTACTTCGGCATCCTCCCACTCTTAAAACCCGGGAAGGATATCCCAAAGGACAGCGGGAACTTCATCGTCCCACCCAGAAGCGCTCGGCCCCTCCGTTCTCTAAGGAGGAGCCGAAGAAATTGGAGTCGCCCTAATCCCTTCAGCAGGGTCAGATTCTGCTCTTTGTCCATTCCAGGTCCCAATCCTGTTCCTGGGATTGGGAATTGGCCTTGCTCTTCTTGGAGCACGGGCTCTACCCCTAACTCCTCTCGCCATTGATAATTTCGAAGAAAAAAGTCGAAAAAAGGGGAAGGAGTTCAAATTCGAAGAAAAATAAACTAAAATCAAAGGAATTTACCTTCATCTGAAGCGAAAGTTGTCGATTTACGAATTGGTAGTGGCGAGTCTCAGTTTCTAAGCTTAGTGCTCGGGGAATTTGCGAAGTTTTGATGCGGGTTCTTGGGTTCTCTCGAGAATTCTGGGTTTGTGTTGGTGAATAAGTGAGGAGAGATGACGCGCCTCTAATTATATCTCCAGAAATGGGAATACGTGGAGTTCGCGTTTCAATTTCTCTTAAATACCCCACTAAGTAACCGTTAAACACACGACCTTGCGATTAAACTGCCCATTATCCGTCCAACTTCCACAATTATCCGCCTTAACTGTTGTTATCTCATTAATTACGGTTTAATTACGGTTTAAATTCAAATTTTTGGATTAATTAAATCATTCACTTCCCTCCTTTTCTGATTAAATCAAACCCGACCCGTCATCCTTCCAAATCGGGTCTGGGGGGCAAGTTGTTTGGGTCCAATTTAGTCCAATTGGGCCTAGGCATTAAATGATCCAATTAAAAGCCCAAGGTCAAGGTTCATCTCTCCAATTGTGCTAAAGTCAAAGATCAGTCCTCAAGGCAAGCCAATTGGGCTAAGGCCCAACTTCTCCATATATGCAAAGGTATAAAAGCCATCAATATTACATTTGTACATTCATTCAAGCAAAGCCTCAAGCAATTAATTCTCTTGCATATTGTTCTCTTTCTACACACTGTACTGACTTTAGCATCGGAGGGGCCTTCCTCGGCAACACCCCCGAGGCTAGTTTACGTGTGTTTACTGTGCAGGAAACCTTCGGCCCAACATCACTTGGACCGAATCCAGTCTTCTCCACTTCATCGGACCTTCGACAAGGTCCCATTGTTTTCACCCGAAACAATGGTGATTCCGATCAATCTCCACCACCTCCTCCGCCTCCTGTAGTGCCTTATGGAACATTCCAGGGTGTTCCTTCTTCATCCCCTGCAATGGGTTTCCCTCAGCCTGCCCCACCTCCTGGTTCCATGGATCCTCCTCCTGACTACTACACTCGTGGCTATCAAGCCGTTCCAGGTCTTGTTCTCTCTCATAAACTGTGTTTTATGGCTACCCTTTTGCTATTTTGGGTGGATTGTTGAATTTGTTAGGTGTATAGAGAGTCGCAAAGGGTGTGATGTAGTTTTGTAGACAGAAACTATTGTGAAGACTTATTTAGTAACTAAGTTAGTTGATATATGTATTTTGGGTGGATTATTGTGGATGGGGTTGATTGTGGAAATGTGTTCTTGTTATGATGGGGTTAATGGGGTTTTTGGTTAGGAATCTGGGATTTTGAAATACAGTATGCGTTGACTAATTGGCTGAGTAATTCTGCTTATATTACCTGAGAATTTAGGTGGTCTGTGATATCTTATTAGCTTGGTATGAAGCTACATTTCTTGCAATTGTATGTTTGTTCTTAAGAATGCAGGGTTACATCTGACTAAATAGAAACAAGATAGTAATTTAAGCTGAATTTAGGTGGTTTATGATTTCAACTTTCAAGGCCAATTTTGGTCAAAAGACTCTGAAGTTTACTTTGGTTAAAGGGTTGTATTTGTTGATAATTTGGCTGATTTTCTCTTGTGTATAAAGATAACTGTTAAAGGACCTTGACAAGTAGATGTATCATAAAATAATCAAGGTTAACTTAGCTGCCCATTTTGGTTCCTTTTAGTTGCAAAACGAGCACTTGTGTTTAGAGCTTTGAAGTTCAAATCACAATGGAATTGGAGGCTGCACAGCTTCTGTGTAACCTAAGTTCTTATTAGTTGACATTGAAGGAAATCTTGTGGTTGTGGCAATTGTTTTGTATCAAAGGCGGTTGATATAATTTTAAGTAAGTTATACCTCTATTGCTTTGTTTGGATACGAAGAAAAAAGGGAAGGAAGGGGAGGGAAGAGAAGGGAAGGGAAAGGTGAGCTCCATTTTACCTCTAAATCTCTCCAATTTTGGAGGGATGATATATATTAGAGAGAGGAAAAATGGATCCCTCCCTTCCTTTCCCCAATCCTTTACCCAAACAAGAAAACATGCCCTCCTCCCTTTCTCTTTTCTTCTTTTCCTTCCATTTCCTGTTATCCTTCTTTTTGTACGTGCCTCTGTGTTTGATAATAGTGGACCTTAGAATTCTGAAGTTTGTATGACATTACATGTAAACTTCTGTAGTGATACAGTTGCTATTTTCTGTTATCCTTCTTTTTGTATGTGCCTCTGTGTTTGATATCAAGGTGTTTGTATATGTTTGTACTTGACTGTTTGTCTATGTACTTGCTATGAGCTTGCTTATAATGACTCCATTTGTATACTGTATATGCTGATTCAAATGAGTATCTTTGATAATGACAAGGTTATGTGGTTGCTGAAGGAAGACCATTGAATGCGCATCGCCTTCCTTGCTGTGGCATCGGTTGTGGCTGGTTCTTGTAATGTTTCTCTTCCTTTTCCTACCTTCCCTCTAAGATCATATTGTAGTTCACATTTGCTTCACAGGAGAAAAAAGAACTCATAAAGATGTGTTAAGCCTCAAGGTGGGTGGAAATAGTGAATAGTAGGAGTGCAAAATATTTGTGCATGAAAATAATGGCTTAAGAATGAAATCAATTGTGTAGTCATTAATATATAAAAATAGCCTGGTACTCATCAATCATGTAAATCAAGTGCGTAGTTCATTGACCATTCTTGTGGAGTTGGGACAAGAAAAATGGATTAATGGACACATCAACAAATGGCAACTTAATCACCAAGCTGAATATTGGTAGTAACTTTAATATCTGCCATAACATACAAATGTGCTAAAGCTTAATCCAATACTAGAAAGGGAGATTAAATTTCTTAAAATTTTCTGAAAAGCCTTAAACTAAAGATTCTAAATCACAACTTTCGTATGTTAACATCTATAGCTCCAAACCCCTCCAAGAAAATAGGCATCCTGAGGCCCCTGTTTCTATGGTGCTTATTGATTGTATTCTTTTTTTGAAGGTTCATAATTGGGCTCTTCCTGGGTGGTATCCCTTGGTATGTTGGGGCAATTTATCTTATTTGTTGCCGAAATGTGGATCATAGAGAGAAGCCAGGATATGTTGCCTGCACAATTGCTGTAAGTTTTGCTCTCTTGCCTCTAAATTGTTTTGCTTTGTTCCATATCACATTCACTCTCTTAATCTTTTCACATTTCATTGATTGTTGGAAGAATCACTTCCATTTTTGCACATTGGTGCTGTCTTAGTAAGAACTAGAGGAAATAGAATAAGGAGCTCCAAAAGTCTTATTTGATGCTTGACATGTTGAAGTGGAATGCTGCATTTAAAAATTGGTGTATCAGGAAAGAACATTTCATAAAAAATATGCCTGCATGTATAACTCTTTTGCGAATGGATTACAATTTTAATGTGGAACTAAGTTTGTTGCAACAAATAAGAAACATAAGTAGTATTTATGATCCATATATCTGGTCAGAACTCTTTATTAACAGGGTTTTATTTATAGTGCACGTTGGAATGAGGATTATATATAAGGGGGTATAACCGTCCATTGTTGAATCTACCATGAATTGTAAGATAATACATAAAAAAGTTAGGGAAGGTAAGATTCCATAATATTTTATTAATTTCCCCTACAAAATAAGAGCTACCAGTACATCTCAAGTCATCTGCCATCCCCTAATATTTGCACCTAATGCATGTCTTTAGTGTCTTGCGGCTCTTCCCTTGATCCTCTTTTCCTGACAAATGGTGTGACAGACACTTTTTCAAGTTCTTTGTTGGGTGTAACCTTGGTTGTCCTCCAATGCTATTAATTTTTGTTTCACTGAGTCCATCTTTTATAACCCCATTTGTGCAGTATTCATGATTATTAATATCTATTGATATTCTAGGATGCAAAATGAGTATTTAAAAAACATCAAAGGTTCACTAGCGAATTTTGATTATAATGGATCACATTAAGCATTTCATGACAGTACTTTGCTTGTTCTGTTAAGTATCAGAGTGCCAATTTGCTCTCAGTATGCCATCAGACAATTAATGTCTCTGCACGCATCCAACCCCATCAAATCAACCCCTGTCAGGGCATGAATATGATTTTGTGAAAGATAATTTTTGACCCTTGGTTGGGTTTTATATAATCGTTCATCAACAGTTTTTTTTTTTTTGAAACCTAATCGTTCATCAACATACATGTTAATGAATCTTTGTAAAATATTAGCTTATTCTATAGCTTCATGCTCATATTTGATAACTAATTCTGGCAAATAGCCTTGGGTATGATTCGGATGTTTTATTCAGTGCTCCTGCTCTTATTAGTGCTCCCTACTAAATTCTTGATGGTGGACCACTATTATTGGCACTGAATATTTCTGCTAATTTTGCAGGCTGTTTGTGCTGTTATAGCCACTATTTTTGGTGTGTCGAAACTAAATGACTGAACATATCCTTGTGGCATTTCAATTCTCTGAAAGAAACCAAGGTTTGTGCTTTTACTTGGAAGTTGGAGCAGTCTTTCGAGTTATATGGAGAGATCCCTGTAGTTTGTTGTATTACTACTTAAATCAATTTTACATTTAAATTTTGTTTAATTGTGACTATATAAACTTCTTTATGATATTTGTATCATCAAACCCTGTAGAACCAACCTTTTGTTTGTATAGAATATTGTGTATTTGCATCTCTCTGGGAATAACTGAATTATAAAACTGGATTTAAGTTGGTTAATCTACTTTGATAAATAAATACTTTCTGTTACTGCATTATTTCAATCACTTACATCTCTAATGATCAATAAGTAAACATTATAATGATGTGATGTGATGAAAATAAAAATGGATCGGACAGTGATCCACCGGGTAGCCACCCTGACATAGAAGATTTAGTGTAAGCTGAAAAGAACTATAGCAAGGTAGCATGCATATCTCTTGACTCGTCTACAGGCAAATCACTTACCAGTGTCTTAGGACTCTAGGAGTTGGCTGTCCCAATATCCAGTTTCATTTAGGCATTGGCAGTTGCTTGAAGGTTTCCCTTCAGGAGGCCATGAAATTCTATTGACATAATTTCAAGTGCACCCTGGCACTGCTCGCACAGTGTTAGTTTAACCCTTGCATAATGATCCATTCTCTAGCTTCTCTGACCAACTGCCTATACTTAGCTACTTAATACACTAGCAGAGTCAATGATGCTACTTGGTACTCCGATATAGTCATTAAATTTAGTCTAACTACTAAAAGCATGTCTCTCAGTCTCTGCTTAGTTGCTATAACTTCCTAATGTTGGCCTTTGTGGGAAGGTTTAAGGCTATGTCTACTCGTTCATATTCATACTATGAAAGAGAGAGGCATAGTTACAGGAGGCTAAAATAGAATTATGATTATTCTACTCGTTCGTATTCATACTATGAAAGAGATCTTCTATGGTTTGCTCGAAAATACTCCTAAAGTTTCCTAATCTCCCACTTCCATAAGATCTATACTAGCCTCCAGGCTTCTATAAATACCCTTTTAATCCTATCCCCTAGGTGGGCACCAACTAACTTTGATGATAAGAATATTTCTACTGGAATTTTGACTTAAAATGTGGTTATTTTCTGTACCAATAAGTCAATAACTCCTTCAATAGACCTCTAAAACAAACATGAAACACTTGGCAGTTGTGATTAGACTTACTATCCAAGAATCTGTAAATTCAAAAATTCAATCCGTAACTGATCTGAATTTTTGGATATCCGAACCGAGTCTTCATTTGGGATTGGATATTCGATCCGAAAAGGCGAATATCGGATACAGATTCAGATATTGATTTTCAACATTTCAGTTATTTGATATCTGAAAACTTTGAATATCGAATATCAAATATCCGAACCGATATCCAAAATATAATGGCTGAAATAGTGAAATATATATAAAATTTTTAAAATGTCCATATGAAATTGACCATGTGTATTATTATGATATTCTTAAAGTATTTGATGATAATTTTTATTGCAAAAAAAACTACTTCCTCCGTTTCGTAACAATTATAATAGTAGGGAGGGCACAAGTTTTAGAAAAATTATAGGTGGGGACCAAAGAAGAATTTTATGATATAAAATATAGTTCATGGGTATAGTTTATAATATAAAGTTATATGGCTAATTTTTTATAAGCAAAATTGGCTAGAATAGCATAAACTATTATTTAGGTTCGTTTAATATCACAAACATTAAGTGCAGCCATGAACAACATGAACTTGGTTAACCCTTAGCGTATAGCTGCTATTTGTTAGCAAACTAATAGGATGTAAAATGTATCCATGCATAATAGTACACAAAAAGTACTATTAAGACAATTTATAATTTAATGGTATATTATACATGTATAATGGTACAATATAATGTACCACTGCAAAGTCATTTTTTTTTTTATTTTTAATTCTGAAGGTTGCTAAATTTACATTTCTGTCATCCTATATTCATTGTAAACGCATAGCAACTATGTGCTGAGATACACTCTTGGGTGACATAAATGTTTTAGGTGCTGCTAATTCCACTATATTACAGTTTCTTTTATTTTTCTTTTCTTTTTTTTTTAAATTATAAATTACCCCCTCATCGTACCATGTGACTATTAGATTCTTTGTGATTGAGATTTGTCCAAGAATAAGGCAATTCTTTTCTCTAGATTAAACAATAAACTAGCATCTATTTTCATCATCAAACCAAACTTCAAAACATTATCAAACCAAAACAAGCTCCACAAGACTATGTGAGACTCCGAAACCTCTGGTTTAACTCCTTTCTTCCTAACTAAAGTCACAATTCAGTGAAATGATCAATTTCTAAGCATTGAAACATCTTCAAACCATATATTATATGTTACCTTTTTCTCATATGAATAATCATGTGAACGGAAAGTGAGGTTAATTTAATTGAAAAAAAAAAAAAAAAAACACCTGAAATCTGATTGAACCTCCGACGCCGGAAAACATTTATGTTATTTACGACAACCAACTCTCAAAGTTCACGTTGTTTATTACTCTACTTAAAATTTGTGTTGTTGAACACACCCAAGTAATATTCTATGTTGTTCAAGCCAATTTTACCTTTTTTTAAAATGAAGGTTGTATTACTTGTATATGTACATCTATATCTATATCTATATTTATATTTAGTATTTAAAAACTCAAATCGAGAAAGACACATGTCCCCAGATCATTTTATTACACTTCCCTATCTTCTTTTCTAACCCAATGTGTCACATGTCTTCTTATATTTTAACTTTTTATTAGACTATCTTTCTTAAATCTTTCATTAAATCGATACTTCATCTCCACTCTTTAATTCAACCTTTTCCTTTTCTCTCTTTAATTTTAGTCTCTCTTCACCTTCTTTTCTTTAAGCCTCTTTTTATATTAAAGTCCCACAAATTTAATTTCTTTAATCATATTTTCGGTTATACATTACACCCATATTGATTAATGTTATTTCTTCACTAATCTCTCAATTCATTTTTCCATGAACAATTCGTGTATTGCACGGGCTAGAAAGCTAGTTGAATTAAAAGCGTGTATCACAAATTCACTAGGTGTCAATTCAAATATTTGGATTGGATTTGATAAAGTCGGGTCAATGTTGAGTCATTTTTTTTGAAAAGTTCTGCTAAATTATTTTTCCGTACATATTGAAATGTGAATTGAACTTTTTTTTTTTCAAGTAAGATCGGATCGGGTTAGATTTTTAACAACTCTAATCTATATCTATATCTATATGATCAAATTGTACTTCTTTATCCCAAGTATTATTTTTGACAACTCTAATCTATATCTATATCTATATGATCAAATTATACTTCTTTATCCCATGTATTGTGATTTTTGATAACTCTAATCTAAAACGATATTGATATTGGAGTCTTTTAGAGTAAGCCTTGTATGTGGCTAGCCACACGGTGTGACCACATTTATTTATAAGAATAATCCTTATTTATATACTTCCTCCGATCTTTTATTATTGTACCATAGAGGTTGGCATACTTTTTTGGTAGTGGGAAAAAGGAAGAGAAAGAGGGGTAGAATTTCAAAGTTATCCTTATAACGTAAACATAAACTAAAGAATCAAGTGGCAAAAGTAAGGATATATTGGGTATTTGTAATGTGAACAAAGATATTTTGTTTCCTAAAACTGAAATGGTGCAATATTTGTAAAACTTTCTTAAAAGGCAAGTGGTGCAATAAACAAGTTGGCATACTATTTATTCATAAGAATAACCTCATTTTGTCCATTAAAGTAACTCCAATTCATTATATGAGTAATATTTAGAAATAAGTAATCCCATTTAATTTGTTTTAAAAATTGAAAGAATGATTCCACTTATGTAAGAGAATAACCCTTTTTTTTCATATAAGTAAATCACATACGTCAAGGTAACCCCATTTGCTCATTATCGTAACCCCCTATTACTTATTTAATTGCTTTATATGTGAAGTGACCACACCATGTAACTAGCCACGTATAAGAATATCAAAGTGTTGTGTAATCAATTTGAATGAGACTTCTATAATCAAATCAGCAAAGAAATTACGTACGAAGTAGGTAAATTACAAAGGAAAATCCAATTTAAATCATCCTATCGGATGAATGGAGTTCTATCGTCACACATGGCATGACATTAACCTATCTTTCTATATCAACTACACGCTATATTTTTCATTTCTGGAAACCTTTTTTTCTTTTTCTTTTTTATTTTGGAATAATCATTCCTGGCTACTACTTCATCTTAGTTTAATTGTGTAGATATCACTATCCAAAGTTCATGTATATCTTCATTCCACCTAAATTTACTCGTCCTCAAGTAACAATTACCCGCCAAATTAGCCTACCTTTGCCATATTCAAACAAACACTTTTTTTCCCCTATGCTACAAGCCTACATATACAAGTATTAAATATATATGCTATTAAATAAATACAATAAACAAAATTAAAACAAACAAAATAAACAGTATTCAAAACAAAACAAAGAAACACACAAAAAAAAATTGAAACAAACAAGATTATTAGTTCAATTATATATCATACACACATAAATGACCTGATCATATATCTTTGTCTCATATTGTTATTTTATATTGTTAGATGAGATGAACACTACAAGAGGAGGGGGGATGAATTGTATGTGAGTTCCTAGTGACTACTTTTGCGAAAATAAAACAGAATATAAAAGGAACTTTGCAAAGCACACTAGATTTTACGAGGAAACCTATTTTACCCAACCTAAGTCCCTGACTTAGATTCACTTAGCACTCCCTGAATGCTCTCACACTCAGTTTCAATCCTGAAGCCTACAATCTGTATGCAATACGCTTAACTCTTCCCCCAATACCAAAACAATACAAACTTTTGACTCTAATATGTGATTGGAAAGCTACACATGAAATCCGAAACTAATATGACAAAGTTTGGACTTGGCAAACTTACACTTTGCGCTCTCTTCAGATTCTTCACGCATAAACTCACAAAGTTATGAATTCTTTCTTATATACAAGTTATACTCGTATGTAAAGTAGGGTTTTCAAAAGATAGAAATTATAAAACTGCCGTTTTCATAATCACACGTTTATGTAAATCTTTTTGGAAGAGAATATATTTAGAAAACTTATCAAAGATATAATTTATGAAAAGATTAATATTTTATAAAACCGGATTTTAATAAATAAAATCTTTCAAAAATCTTTTCATAAATTTAAAACTTATCTTTTATAAATTTTCCATTTTTATAGCTTGCCAAGCTTTGTCACGCTTCTAATAAACTCCATGCATAAACTTTCCTAACATATTTACAATAATCCTTAGATAAATAATGAGAAATTCTACATGGTAGCCTCATGGTTTTAAGTTTTCTACGTGGAAGTGATATACACGTTTTATACATAGGTTTTTCCCGACTTTTCATTACATTCTTGTATGGTTTAGGCTCTTTAGAGCCATTTTCCGCTAACATTCTCTTCTCTAGTGTGTTCGGTATGTTTTCATAAATTTTATAGGAACTTGGAGTTTCTCGGATTATTCGGACACGTTTCGAGCGTTTCAGAGATGTTAGTGGACAAGGATGTAAAACCGAGCTAAACAAGAACCAAGTCTTAGAAGAATTTGCAAGCAAAGAGCATTTTTTATACTGTGCTCGATCGGGCTATGAATGCCCGGTCAGACCGGGCACAGTAGGATTTGTTGGTTGATGCTAATGTTGAAGCAAAGAAGTTGTTCTAGGATTTTATGCCACGCGCCCGATCGGGAAACCCACGCCCGGTTGGACCGGGCGCGTGGTGGCTGATGGTGCTCAAGCTACGAAGATCAGCAAGGCAGCCAGAGAAGAAGCTGTGCCTCGCGCCTGATTGGGCGCCATATGCCCGGTTGGATCGGGCGCCGAGGAGAATGGCAAGGAGAAGCAGCGCCTGTTTTTATACCACATGCCCGATCGAGCATGTCAAGCCCAGTCAAACCGGGCAGAGTTATGCGCTTTGTCGTTTTATTATTTTCATACTTTTACTTCATTAAGGGTATAAATACCCATTGTAATTATCATAAGTGGACAAGACATTATCTCCTTAAGTTTTATTTCTCTCTCTAGAACCTTATTTTAATACTTTTTAGCAATTTAATTCCTAGGTTAGATTTGGAATTGTTGATTAACAATTTGAGTAATTTCAATTGAAGCATCATTGGTATTCATCTCTATTCCTTTCTCTTTCAATTATTTTTGTTTTCAATTATGTTTTTTTTTATTATTATTGTTATTGCTTCTTTCAATATGTGTGAGTAGTTTTCTTATTCCAAGATCTAGGGTAGCCCAATTATGATTGATGCATGAAATAATTCTTTAAATTCTCTAATAACTATTGCAATTTTTTATGCTCAATTGATTGTGATTATGCCAATACTAGATTAGAGATAATCAGTATCGTTATTATTCCATAGTTTCAATCACAACGAGAGTTGGGTGTTAACGGAATTGAGTAAATTAATTTAGGGTTTGAAATTCATCACAAGAGTAGTTGAATTGATAATTGGGAAGTGAAGTAAAGTGTTTAATGTCTCTAATTTGCATGATTCCATGAGAATAGGCTTGATTGTATGTTAGGGAAGTCATTGATACTCGAGAGAGGTCCTTGGTATTGATTAGGGTTACTTTTCCCCATGTTAATTGGAATTGTATGTTAGGGGTAGATATATAATTGCATCGATCGTAATTGTGGTGATACTTGATCTTGGATGTTTTAGCTTATTGATTCATTATATTCTTTTGAATTATTCTAGTTTTCCATACATTAGCTCTTAGTTTATTCCACCATTGATTTGATTCTTGCTTAGTAATTATTTGAGTCTAGATAATTTAGGTGAAACTTAGTCTCTTGGGATTCGACCCTTACTTGCCGGACTACATAGTTAGGTTATTTTTGTTAGGTACGCGACACGCCTATCAAATTTTGGCGCCGTTGCCGGGGACTAACGGTTTCATTTGATTATTTGTGATTTGTTTTTGCTAAGCTTCGTTCGTTGCTTCGGCTATTTTCTCTTGTGTTTTTGATATTCTTTCTCTAGTTTTCTCGTTGCATGCCCACACGACGCTCAGGGTCAGACGATCTTGAACCATTTGACTATGAGATCGAGGCAACTATAAGGAGAAGGAGAACAAGAAATCGGCGAAGGAGAAACATGGAAGATGCCACGAAATCCCTCTTGGAGTACGGTATTCCTGATACGACTACCGGACTCCTTTCTAGCATTGTCAGACCACCTGTGACGGCTCAGCATTTCGAGCTTAAGCCACAATTCATCCAATTCATCTCCAATGATTCATTTGCAGGATCACCGCATGATTGTCCGGTAAGTCATATTGATAGTTTTCTGGAGAAATGTGATACAATGAAAATGAATGGTGTTACAGATGATGCTATTAGACTTCGCCTTTTCCCTTTCTCATTACGGGATAGGGCAAAGGAGTGGTTGAGAGATGAAGGCACTGGCTCGTTCGATACATGGGACAAGCTAGTGAAAGCCTTCTTAGTGAAGTTTCTAGGACAGGAGAAGACTGCTAGGTTGAGAAACGAATTATCCACCTTTTGACAGTCTAATGACGAGTCTCTCTATGAGGCTTGGAGAAGATTCAAGAGGCTACAGAGACAATGCCCTCATCATAGCATCCCAGAGTGGATGTTAATCCAAACATTCTACAATGGTTTGACCCATGAGTTTCTCATATACATTGATGCTGCATCCGAAGGTTCGGTCATGACTAAGAAGCCAAGGCACTCATAAAGAAAATGGCGGCCAACGATAACTACCATCCAGGAGGTCGTCAGAATGTGAAAAAAGGAGGTAAACTTGATGCAGATGATTTGACTATGTTAACCAGTTCTGTGCAGGCACTAACAAGCGGGTTTGATAAGCTCCAAGCTGGAACTTCTACTAGCCCACAGGAGGTTTGTCAAATGTGTAATGTGCAGGGCCACATCGCACCTGATTGCCCGCAGAACTCGAGTGAAATGTCAATTAAACAAGCCAATGCTTTCTACTCCTTAAATCCCAAAAAGCCCTATGATCCCTACTCTAATTCTTACAATGAAGGTTGGAAACACCATCCTAACTTCTCCTATTAGAACACCCAAGCACAACAAAATCAACCACCACAATCACCTCGACCCAACAACTATAACTCACCACCCGGCTTCCAACAAAGACCACCTATGAACCAACAACCAATGCAACCACTTCCCCAAAAATCTAGCCTTGAGTTGATGATGGAGAGCTTCATTACCACAACCAATAGTGCCATACAACAACAAAGTAGCTCCATCCAACAGTTGCAAGCCCAGAGTAAACTCATGGAAAACCAAATAAGCCAACTTGCTCATCAAGTTAGTCAATCTTTAAAGACTCCAGGAACTTTTCCGGGCTAGACAGAGCAACCTCAGAAAGGGCACATGAATGTTGTTACTTTGAGGAGTGGAAAGCAATTGGAAGATCCTCCTACCAAGGAGCCATCAAAGGAGGTCATTGAAAAAGTAGGTGAAGGTGAGAAGGAGATCGATAGTGCTAAGGTCGAGGATGAATCAAAGGAAGCAACTCCAAAGCCGCTTGCTCCGTATGTGCCTAAAGTTCCTTTTCCTCAAAGGTTAGCCCAAGCTAAACTTGAGAAAACGTACGGTAAATTTCTTGACATCCTGAAAAAGCTTCATATAAATATTTCGTTTTTAGATGCTATATCCGAGATGCCTTCATATGCTAAATTTTTAAAGGATATGCTTTCTAACAAGAAAAAGTTAGAAGAGAATGCTACAGTTGCTTTGAATGTAGAGTGCAGTGCTATTTTGCAGAACACTCTCCCTAAGAAATTAGGCGATCTAGGTAGCTATTCAATTCCAGTGAAGCTTTGGGATATTGAAATTAACAGGGCACTATGCGATCTTGGTGCAAGTGTGAGTCTCATGCCACTGTCCATTTGTAAGAAGCTGCAAATGGGTGAACTCAAACCCACACGCATATCCTTGCAACTTGCAGACAGGTCAGTAAAGTTTCCTTTGGGTGTACTTGAGGATGTACCTCTTCGTGTAGGTAAGTTTTTCATACCTTGTGATTTTGTTGTGATGGAAATGGAGGAAGATGTAAATGTTTCGATTATTCTTGGTAGACCTTTCTTAGCTACTGCAGGTGCAATCATTGACATGAAAAACGGTAAGATTACCTTTGAAGTTGGTGATGAAAAATTAGAATACTCACTTATGAATGTCATGGGTACTCCCTCCATGGGGGAAACTGTTTGTCAGGTTGATGTACTTGATGAGTTGCAGAGTGAGCAGCTTCCTTTGAGCAAACCAGATGATGCACTCGAAACGGTGCTAGTAGGGAAGGATGATGATGGAGATTGGGAATCAAGGGAGTATGTCAGGTTACTAGAAGAAGCAAGGGCCAACCTAATCGCTAATCCAATCAGAGAAATACTTAGTGTAGTGAGTATTGGGGAGAGTACTAAGCCTCCCGAGGTAGAGTTGAAACCTCTCCCTTCGAATTTGAAATATGCATATCTTGGTCCCTATAATTCATACCCTGTTATTGTCAATGCTGAACTCAAGGACACGGAATTGGAGCAATTGCTCAATGTTCTAAAAACATATAAAAGTGTAATTGGGTACTCCATTGATGATATTAAGGGTATTAACCCTTCTTTCTGTATGCATAAAATTATTCTTGAAACGATCATGCCTCCTCTATAGAACCTCAAAGAAGACTTAATCCTAATATGATGGAAGTAGTGAAAAAAGAGGTTCTAAAATTTCTTGCTGCAAGAATAATCTACCCTATCTCCGATAGTAAGTGGGTTAACCCTGTACAAGTAGTACCCAAGAAGGGAGGTATGACCGTTGTCAAGAATGACAAGGGTGAGCCAGTCGCCACTAAGGCTGTGACAGGATGGTGAATGTGCATAGACTACAGAAAATTAAATAAGGCCACCCGGAAGGATCATTTCCCCCTACCCTTCATTGATCAAATGCTTGAAAGGTTGGCAAAGCATTCCTTTTTCTGTTATTTAGATGGATATTCTAGTTTCTTTCAAATTCCTATTTGTCCTTGTGATCAGGAAAAGACTACATTCACATGTCCATATGACACCTTTGCATATCGCAGGATGCCGCCATTTGGATTATGTAATGCTCCTACCACTTTTCAACGTTGTATGATGGCAATTTTTTCTGGTCTTATAGAGAACTCTATGGAGGTATTTATGGATGATTTTTCTGTCTATGTAACATCTTTTGATATATGTCTCGAAAATCTTAAAATCGTGCTCCAAATATGTAAGGAAGTCAATTTGATTTTGAACTGGGAAAAATGCCATTTTATGGTGCAACAGGGAATTATTTTAGGCCATGTTGTATCAAATAAAGGTATCGAAGTTGATAAGGCTAAGATAGAGGTTATAAAGCATTTACCCCCACAAATTCTGTAAAAGGAGTTCGAAGTTTCCTTGGTCATGTAGGTTTTTACCGTAGTTTTATTAAGGACTTTTCGAAAATTGCTCGACCTCTAACTGAGCTTTTAGCTAAGGATGTTCCTTTTGTTTTCTCTGATGCTTGTCTCGAGGCTTTCAACAGGTTGAAGGAAGCTTTGATCACTGCTCCTGTCATGCAACCCCCAGATTGGAGCCTACCATTTGAAATTATGTGTGATGCTAGTGACTATGCAGTAGGAGTCGTTTTAGGGAAAAGTAAGGAGAAAAAGCTTCATGCCATTTACTATGCTAGCAAAACTCTTAGTTCTGCTCAAATGAATTATGCCACAACTGAAAAAGAGATGCTAGCTGTAATATATTCTATTGACAAGTTTCATTCTTACTTGGTTGGTTCTAAGGTTATTATTCATACAGATCATGCAGCACTGAGATATTTGATGACCAAGACCCATGCAAAGCCTAGGTTGATTCGGTGGATTCTTCAAATACAGGATTATGACATAGAGATCAAGGATACAAAAGGGACGGAAAATGTTGTTGCATATCATCTCTCCCGTCTCCTCCTTCACCCCGAGGATGGGGATGATATCCCTTTTGATGACTCTTTCCCTGCCGAACATCTATTAGCTTTGTTGCAGACTGAATCACCTTGGTATGCTGATTTGGCTAATTTTCTTTCCACAGGTACAATGCCTCATGGCTACTCCTCTCAACAAAGGAAGAAATTCCTTCATGAAGCAAGGAGATATATCTGGGATGATCCGTTCTTGTACAAGCAATGCGCGGACACTATGATCCGAAGATGCATTCCAAAAATTGAGGTAAATCACATTATTTCTCATTGCCATGACTTACCTTGTGGTGGACATGCAGGCCCTTCGAAGACAATTGCAAAGATCTTTCAATGTGTATTTTACTGGTCAACAATGTTCAAGGATACTTACTCCTATGTCAAGGCTTGCGACCGATGTCAACGGACGGGCACTATATCTAAGAAGAATGAGATGCCGCTCAACAACATACTCGAGGTCAAGTTGTTCGATGTGTGGGGGATAGATTTCATGGGTCCGTTTCCCTCTTCCTATGGCAATCGTTACATCTTGCTAGCCGTTTATTATGTATCAAAGTGGGTGGAAGCAATAGCTACTCCAACCAACGATGCTCGAGTGGTAAGTAAGTTCTTCAAGAAAATTATTTTCCCTCGATTCGGTATCCCACGTGTGTTGATTAGTGACAGGGGCACACATTTCTTAGAGCATCGATTTGAGGCAATGCTAAGGAAGTATGGAGTACAACACCGGCTTGGAATTGGCTATCATCCTCAAACAAGTGGCCAAGTTGAGGTATCCAACCGAGAGATCAAGTCCACCATCGAGAAAACAGTTGCAAGAACAAGGAAGGATTAGTCCGTGAAGCTAGATGATGCACTATGGGCATACCAAACGGCCTTCAAAACGCCAATTGGAACAACCCCATATAGACTTGTCTACGGGAAAGCATGCCACTTGCCCGTTGAGCTAGAAAATCGAGCATTTTGGGCCATTAAAAGCTTGAATTTCGATGCTAAGGCAGCGAGAGAAAAGAGGTTGTTACAGCTCAATGAACTAGATGAGCTTCGTCTCGAAGCTTATGAAAGTTCAAGGTTATATAAAGAGAAAACAAAAAGGTGGCATGACAAGAACCTTGTGAGGAGAGAGTTCAAAGAAGGAGATCAAGTCCTTCTTTTCAATTCTAGGTTGAGATTGTTCCCAGGTAAGCTTCGGTCTAGATGGTCGGGTCCATTCAAGATCAAGAAGGTGCATCCCTACGGCACTATTCAGTTGGAAAACGCAAGAGGGGAACCCTTTAAGGTCAATGGGCAAAGAGTAAAGCATTACCGAGTTGGTGACCCCATCGATGAAGGAGTGGACATCACACTCTCTTCCCCAACACCGATCCAATAAGTATCATTATGGTCAAGCTAAAGACCTTATAAACAAGCGCTTTCGGGAGGGCAACCTGCTTTTCGTATAATTTTTTTATTAGTTTTATCTCTCTTGGTTTTTTTATGTCGTTTTTGTGTTGTGCTTGTTATTTTTCAAAGAACATCAGTATACAGGAAGAGCGAGATGCCGAGAGATTTTGTCAAGAGTGGAAAATAAGGCGATTTGCTCGCTGCCCGGTCAGACCGGGCAAGGAAAGCCCGATCGGGCGTGATCAACAATTAAAGGAGGCAGCTATTGAAGAAGGCGAAATTGAAAGCAGGAAGGCAAACCTTCTCCGCCCGATCAGACCGGGCAACCAGAGCCTGATCGGGCGCGAAAGCCGGTTTGCTTTGTGAAGCTGCGCACTTGGCTTGGCTAGGTAGCCCTCCTCTGCCCGATCGGGCAAGAGGGGGTGACATACCTGTTCATATAAAAAAAAAGAAGAAGAATAACAGTGCCCGATCGTGCGCGAACAACAACCAAGCAACACATCAACAGGACACAACCCAGCTTCCCTCCGCCCGATCAGACCGAGCAAGCCCCGCCCGATCGGGCGCGAGGGGTATCCTGCGTATTTCACCACCTTAAATCCAAATTTCCTTCTTCTTTTTCTCACTCTTTCATTCACTCTCAATCATCTTCTACTCTTTCTCTCTCTAAAATTCCCCAATTTCCAAACCCTAACTCTTTCAATCTCCATAATTCTCCACAATTCCTTCATCAAAACTCCAAATTTCTTCACCCTCCATCCTCCTTATTCAATTCCTAACATCCATAACCATTTTTCTTACCCCAACTTCCCTTCTCACCAAAAAAAAAAATCCCAATGGCTTCAATGTTTACAAGGAAGAGGAATAGAGGAGCACAACAACAATAATTGGACTTGGAGAGCATCCCGGCATACCTAAATATCCGGTTCGTTCTCGAGTTCCTGAATCAAAAAGCAAGGTTGCTTGAGCTTCAATATAGGAAGGTAATTCCTACTCGGTTCATAGACCGATCTCTTCTTGCTAGGCTACCAGAAGAGTGAATGCATCAAAGGGCCAGGAAATGATCCTTTCCAATTCTTGGCTAGGTGTTTACAACAATATCACCTGTCCACTTCAAGCCATATCTCAGTTAGTGCCACATCTATTCCCTACACACAAATACACAAAAGTGAGTTTAGTTGTTACTTGCAATTTCAGAAATCAAAGTGTGAGTGACAGAGCTAACTTACTTTTTGTCTGTCTGAAATAATACACCAGCCATTACCCCTTCCCAGAACCTGACAGAATATGCTTCAAGTGCCAGAAAAAATACTTCCAACTGTCACCATCTTCCTTGGGAACTATAGCCCATGCAAAAGGAAACAATTCATTGTTTCCATCTACAACCACATCAGACAGAAGGACCCCACCAAAATGTCCTTTCAAGTGAGCTTCATCAACCCCCACTAAACTCCTACATCCTGCAACTACACCATCAATGGCAGCCTTGAATGAAATGAATATACTTGAGAAAGTGAGGGATGGATCAGGTGGATTAAGTTACTTCCATGCACAGTTAGCTGCAGATCCTTGGTTGGTTTCTTTAACCATCTCACAATACTTTGGCAAATTTCCATAAGAAGTATCATGCCCACCATTTATCTCCTTCAATGCTACCCCTTTCATCTTGTAAAGGGTACTGGTTGCCATATGCACTCCATATCTACTGAATAAGAGATCATTCAATGTCTTTCTAGAGATGTCATTATTAGCCCTTATATCTTCCATTAGTTTTTCTGCAGCCCATTTAACAGTCACTAGGGGATTCCTTTCATCTAGGCCTCCACAAGTGTGCTCAGAGTTCTTTATACTCTTTATAGCCCAAGTAACTCCATCTGGTAGCCTACTTGAATGAATTCTCCAACCACAATTTAAAGCAAGGAGGAAGCAGTGAACCTCCTTGGACTGCTCCTATCAACCACTACTGCAAAACCACATTGTAAACAATAATAATCTCTGAAGACAAACATGAAATGCTCTTTATCACTGAAGATCATCCAGGGCTTCAACACTATACTGCCAAACTCAACACAAATTCACCATTTTTATGCATCCTACTAAAAATAAGTGTCATATGTATACAGACCTCTTTGCCAGCAAACTGATATGTATGGGTCATATGTGTCATGAATACTCCCAAATTCACTACTAGAAATATGCCGATTTCTGACGGACCAGTTCCGACGGATATGTTTTTCCGTCGTAAATTCCGACAGATTTTTATTCCGTCGGAAATTTACGACGGATTTCCTACTGAATAATATTCCGTCGGAATTTATGGGAATTCCGACGGAAATATAATCCGTCGGAAATTTCCGACGGATTATTTGGTCGAACCGTTAAGTTTCCGATAGAAATAAAATCCGTCGAAAATTTCCGACGGAATATTCCGTCGGAAAATAATTAAATAATAAAAATAAATACCTAAAAACACGGTCCTCTCCCTTCTCTTCTCCTCACTTTCATTTTTCATTTCTCTCTCCTCTCTCTTTGCCTCTACTCTTTCCCCTCTCTTTCTCTCGTTTCTCTGTCCTCTCATCTCCTCTTTCTCCCATCTCTTTCTCTCGTTTCCCTGTCCTCTCCTCTCCTCTTTCTCTCTCCTCTCCTTTTTCCTCTTCTCTTTCTTCTTCCATCTTCTTTCCCTTCTCCTCTACTGTCTCAACAACAACAAATTAAGGCAACCCATCACCCACCGTCAACAAAAAATTACGGCAACCCACCCACCGTCAACAACAACAACGACTACCCACCCACTATCAACAACCACAACGACCGAGCGACAACCAACATCAACACCAACAATAACGGCGTAACAACCACCGTCATTCACTTTCAAGGTTTTTGTTTTGTAGATCTAGTTTTAATTTAGTATAGATTGTAGATCTAGTTAATTTTTTTATGTAATTGTAATATTAATTATAAATTTGATTAGATAATTGTATTTCCTTTAATTTTTGTTGTTTAATTGTCGTTTTTTTTCATTTGTTTAGAAATTCTAATTAAAAATGTAGATCTACTGACTTTGATTTTCTTTGTTTGGTATTTTTCGATTATGTTGTGTTAATTTTCATATTTTTGGCCTAATTTATGTTTTTTTGGGGTTAAATTCGTTTTTTTGGGGTAAATGTTTGGTGTGGTGGTGTCGGTGGTGGTGTGTGAGGGTGGGATAGCGGCTGGTGTGGGTGGCATCGATGGTGGTGGTTGGTGGATTTGGTTTAAATTTTAGTTAGGGTTACGATTGGTGGTTTGTTGTGGGTTAGAGTTAGGTGGGTTAAGGGTTAGGTGGTTGGTGTGATGGGTTACGGTGGTGGGTGTGGTGGGTTAAGGTCATGGGTCTGGTTATGGTGGTTGGTTTGGGTAAGGTGGTGGGTTTGGGTGAGGTGGGTATTTTTTTTTTATTGTTTTTTAACATTTTCCGACGGAATTGAGTCCGTCGAAAGTTTCTGACGAATTTTTCCGGTGCCGGAAAACCTCTTCCGACGAATGTATTCCATCGGAAAGGTGTTTCCGACGGAATTTCCGACGAAAAAGGTCATTTAACCTACAAAACGGTTTCCGACAACCGGTTCCGACGGAAAATAGGGTGTTTCCGACGGATTTTTGCCGTCGGAAATGGGTTGTTTTCTAGTAGTGATTCTTCATCCTCTTCATATTCATCATCAATATCATCTTCTAACGCAGCACCCTCATCCATTTCATCCTCCAGCACAGCACCCTCATCCATTTCATCTTCCAGCACAGCCCCCTCATCTATTTCATCTTCCAGCACAGCCTAAGCATCCTTAGCTCTACTACTTTCACCAATCTCATATGTTCCACAACCTAAGCGTCCTTAACCTGCCTAATCATAACTGCTTCATTAAACTCACTCTCACTCACCACCATGGCTTCAACCATAGTTTTATTGGTCTGAACATTCTTCTTCCTAGTAGCTATACTCCTTGGTATTTTGTGAAGGACAAGAGCAGAGTTACATTTCAACATTGAGGGTATTGCTAAGGAAGAATCTGATTTTTTATGAAATACAGGTGCATTTGAGAAAGTTTGTTGTGGGGTCATGGTTTCTTTATCACTAGCTAGTTGAAGCTTTCTCTTGAGAGGTAGTTTCTTAGGTTTCACAGTTTTAGATGTACTCTTTTTTTTCCTCTTTTGTTGACTCTCCTGTTCATACTCCTCTATATTATCAATTCCTGCATTGTGCTCTAATTCTATCTCGATCTATCCTAATATCATTCCAGTACTCCTCACCATTGGGACACTCTTCATTCCCACCTTGTTCATTAACTGGTGCACTTTTCTTAGGTGGGCTAGCACCAAAATGTACACTAGGATTATTTGTAAGTGATTCAGCAAGCTTTCTAGCTGCAATTATACAGTCAATAGGTTTGTCAACACAACCAATCCAAATAGTAATCTCTTCCCTATCCCTTAATCTATCCAGCATTGACATTAAATCACTATCAAAAGTAATCTTAAAATCTTTCATGTTATAGCAGTAGTGAAAGCTAGGGAATTTAGGGAAGTCATAGTTCTTTTTTCTAAACCCTTCCTCACACTCAATGATCAAATCTATCAACATGACCTTGTCAATATCTTCAACAAATACTTCAATTACATTACCCATATAGGCAAACTTTAGCATAGACTGATCCATTCTGCAACATAACAACCACACGCATATATTTTAACATCAAACATGTACTAGCAAGCATAAAGATTTCATCTTTGATCAACATGTACTCAGACAAAGAAAAACAGAGCATTTAACTTTTGCAAGTATAAGAACAACATGAACAAACTTAAGGTTAAAGGACATACCTTTCTTAAGGTCTGTATACCACTTCAGCTACTGCTAGAAGGTCCACGATTGTGCGAATTCCTTCAGAATTTAAACAACAAACCCTAATTTCGACCTAAAAAATTCACCAAAAATCGAACTATTCCAAGCCGTTAATCGATAACAATTGCTCAACAATTTCGCCAAAAAATCGTCACGCAAATGTGTTTGATCCTTACAAATCTTTAATTAATTTGTTTCAGTGTATGATTTGGTGGAGGTTAAAGGAAGAGGAAAGGGTTTGGGATTTTTTTGTTAATCAATGTCGAGTAAACAGTAGAAATGTAGTGGCCATTAATGAAAAGAGGAGGGAATCAATTAATTCAGGGGTAGGTTAGTCTTTTTGTGTAATGTAGTTATAAAATGAGCCATTTAGTAGTTGATTAGCTCATTTAATGATAATTACGCCACTGAAATCAAGTCAGTGAAACCAGAGTGCCACTAAAGAGAGTTGAAAAAAACCTTGTCTTCCACGTAGAAAACTTAAAACCATGAGCCCACTATGTAGAATTTCCCATAAATAATTTTAACAAAAAGACTTATATTCTAAAGCAGGATTATCTCATCAGTCGCTGTAAGTTAAGAATACTTGGGCTTCACGCAGACCAAGACTAAGTTCCTGCTGTCCTTTATTCTCCAGCTCCTTGCTGGAACTTCGCAGGCCAAGTTCTTATAGAACTTGCTGTCTTCAACGTAGACCAACCAATCTTCTTAGCTTGTTGTCAAGCTTCTGTTAGGGAACCTTTTTTAGTGTTCCTTTTAGGGAACTCAGTTAGTTCCATTGTGGAACTCTTCTTCTACTTTCTTTAACATTCCTTAGGAACTCCTTGAGTCTTCATAGTCAGGTTACTCTTCCACTATCCAAGTCAACTTCACCTGTCTAGTTAAGCACTTAGAGAAATCGCAATAGTTGAAGTTTCCCTTTATTCATCATCATCAAAACTCTTAAGCTTCAACATATATTTTCTTTGATAGATACATCAATTTGACATTTTATATTGTTTATAAATTTATTTTGCATGATCATTTGTATCTTTAAGTATATTAATAAAAATTATGAAATTTTGGTAATTTGAAAATATACATTGAGATTAATACTATTAGTATGTGAAAGTGGTCAAAATTAGAATATATATAGTGTAAAAAGTTAAACCGATGTATCTTTTAAAAATGAAGGCAGTATTTCTTATTGTGTACTATAGAAGGATTGCATATCATAGTGTTATGTGTTTGCTTCATATTAATTACTCCATATAAAGGCCATGTTAAAAAAAATAAAAAAACAATAGTAAAAAAAAGTTCAGTTCAATAAAAATAATTTCATATCAGTAAAAATAAGTTTAGTTCAGTAAAAGTATGTAACTATAAAGAAGAAATAAAATAGTTAATTGGTAAAAATAATATTAGTTTAGAAAAAGTAATTTCAGTTCAGTAAAATTAATTTTAATTCAGTAAAATTAATTAAATTTCAGCAAAATAATTTCAATTCAATAAAAAATAATTCCAATTCATCAAAAATAAGGTAAACTGAACTGGGCTAAATATAGATGTACACAAGCATTTTCTCTTTTTATCTTCTAAAATTTTATACGAGTAACTTTTGGTTAAAATTAATGATTTCCATAAAAGAAATTAACTATAGATCGATTACTTCACCACATCACATGCATTTTAGGAGTGTTCAAATTTTGGTCCGAGAAGACTGAAAAATGGATCGAACTAGACCAAATTATTTGGTCTGGTCTCTTGGTGGAGATATTATCTTTTCCGATTTTTGATCCAGTCTAAAATCCTTTAAAAAAATTAGTCTTGGATCGGACTAGGTTTTTTGCTTTAAGTATGCATAAAGTTTTATAAATGATTTAAGATTATCGATCCTTACTTTATATATATTGAATAATTAGCGTTAAATTGGCAAAAAAACAATGTAAATACCTCGTTTTCAGTGTTAATATTGTCTTTAAAATAAATTTAACACGCAAAACGAGAGATTTATTTTTTTGCAATTTTGAACTCATTTTAGGTCCTTAATGAGAGATTAGTCCCCAAAAACTTTAACGGAACAATTTTCGACTGAAAAAAATAATGACACGTAAACCGATACAATAATTAACATGTAAAACGAGACATTTACATTATTTTTTTGCCAAATTCAAGTATACTTTGGACCCATAAGAGCTAAAATGAAAAGTCCTTAACCAAACAATTTTTTTCGGCTAAATTATATCAATATGCAAATCGAGTCATTTGTAGACATGCAAAACAAGACATTTACGTTATTTTTTTTCAATTCCGAACTCAATATCAAGTTCTAAGGGCAAAAATGACCCCCAAACCTTGAAAGAACAACTTTCGGCACACAAAATGAGGGAAACATATTAAAAAGTGGAGAGTGGACCCCCACAAATAATTTTCTTGATAGAAACTATAAGTGGGTAGCAAAACCAAAAGATTTTGACTTTCAGCGGTAGTTAAATAATTTTTTTTTTTCTTTAAGATAGTTATTTTCAAAACGATGCATTTAAAAGGTAATAAATGTCAAAATTTTCTTAAGTTGAACAAATATTTTGACCCAATATTGATCTGACCCAATTATGGCCTTGTCCATTAAAGTCTCCGCCATTAAAGACTCTTTAAAACCTTTGTCCTAACCCTATTACCATTGGATTACCTAATCCAATAACCAGGTCTAGTGTCAGGGCTCCCTAATTGGGTAGAACAATAACATTCCGTTATTCACAAAATTATATATCTAAACTAACTAACCCTTATTTAACTTATTAGATTTTATTAAATTTGAAATAAGTGAAATTAAGGTAAGGAGAGCATAACCTGAAAGTACATTTTCTTTGGAAAAAAAATCGTAAAAAAATCACTTACATTAATTGCAAATAGAAATAAAGACAGAGAAGATATTGGGTAAGACTTTCCTCACCAATAACTTTTTGAGAAAAACCCAAAATAAGGAAAGTCCAATCTTTAAAAATGATAAATCAATTATAATGATATTATCCAAATAGTTACTTATATTATTCGGACAATTAACCATGTCATCTAGCCAATCAATCATATCATCCAGCTTATACACTTTAAGTATCATCCAAATAGTAACTGATATTATCGGGACAATTAATCACAAAAAAATCATCTGACCAAATGATCACGCCATTCTGCTTAGACAATTTTTTAGGAGCGATAAAAAAAATTAATAACAATAACAATAATAATAATACTAATAATAATAATAATAATAATAATAATAATAATAATAATAAAGAAGATGATGATGAGTTTAATTTACCAAGTCGAACTCGCAGCAGATATGGAGTTTTAATATCATTATCTGATCAAATGGTTCTGATCATAGTTGATTGAAAATGTGATGATTTGTTTCACTTGTTTGGAGGAGATTGTTTGTGTGAAGGTGAGCGCCGTCTCACTAATGTTAAGCATCACCCAGTACTTTGTGTTGAAGAAATCGACAAACTACAAGTAGTGTTTAGACACTACTTTTTGGTACCTAATTCACTAATATGAGGTTTACTTTCATTTCTTTTCATTTTCATAACGATATTCTACATCTTCAAAGCTGCTACGTAACTAATTAATTGGCCCACTGTAACATATGGCAACAAAGCACAAACTCGTGCTGTCGTGCATGTATGGTATAGCTTGTTCGCTAAATAAGATACTAAAAGGATAATCTGTGGCACACAAGTCGACCAAATATTCATAGCCAGACATAATCCCTTCATTTCTTGTACGTACGTGAATACATGCTAGTGTAGTATTTGTGTTATATTTTATATAATATCTATTCTCTTATCACAAAGCCAAACACAAATAACTGTTGTATTTCGTCGTTATATTACATCATTATATTAATAGTTCAATTTATGTGTGTAGTGTACTATTAACGTGATTATTAATTTTGAACAGGGATAAGAGTAACTACTTGTCTTAAAAAGAGATATGGAAGGAAAAGGAATAATGTTTGTAGTATTTTCTTTGGTATGTGTTGTGTTGCTGAATTTGTTGTGGAGTATATTGAAGTGGGTATGGTTGAAGCCTAAAAGATTAGAAAGATGTCTCAGAAAGCAAGGTTTCCATGGTAACTCTTATAGGCTACTCTATGGAGATACCAAAGACAAAGAAAGGATGCTGATTGAGGCTAGATCGAAACCCGCTATGCCGTATTTATCAAATGATCATCTTTCACGTGTTCTTCCATTCTTTCAACACACTGTCAATACATACGGTACGTACTTGTGTGGACACGACCTGTGTTTTACTAAATTTTATGTGTTATTCCTGGTTGGAATTTTCAAAAGTTTTCATCGCATATAACTATGGATTCTAAAGCGTAGTACAATAGATTTTTGTTAAATTCGTTTCAATTTATAATTACCAATTAAAATTTTATAATACTTATTTAAAGGTATTTAAATTCAAATGCATGCATGAAAAACTTACGGAAAAAAAAAAATAAAAAAAAATTACTAACAACAAAAGAAAACGAAGGAAATTCCATATTAATATTGCCGCTTTTTGCGGAAAAACACTGAATTAATTCCAAGTGTAGATTATTATCATGTGTACACCCCAAGCATGCAATTGTTTTTCCTATCGATCAAAAAAGTGGAAAAAAAAATTGTTTTATAAAATGGATCAACATATACTTTCATTTATATATATTGAATAACCAAACAATCGGCTTGTCTATGATTTTATAGGATTTATGCTAATCCGTAATTGAAAATTTTGACATACAATTTTGTAATACGGAGTAACCTAAAATTTGAAAAGTGAATTAATTTATATATTTATTTTTAATTTTTTAAATTTGACATACAATGCGTCAAATTCAGGGCGACTTGATAGGGGATGATGATAGGTCCTCCTCCTTATGTGTCGCCTGTTGTGAGTCTTGTGACATGCTAGGCGGTTTATGATAAGTTCAGGGACAATACTAGTCACTAGATAAAGGTAATTATTTTAAATAGGAAAATTTGTAAAAAAAAAAAAAAATCCTTTTAAAAGCATTATTTTGCGAAAAAAAAGCCCTTTTAAAAGCTTTTTGGTTACAAAAAATTACCATATTAATTTTTTTTTAGCGAGAGGAAACCTATTTCCCTAATTACCCTCTAATTAACTTAATTAAACTCTAATTTCTTCTCATTTCTTCTAACTAACCTCTAACCCATCAAATTACTCAATTATTAGATTTAATTAATATATATATATATATAAACCACCACCCCCTCCCCTTCCTCCTCCCTTTCTCCCTTCCTCCTCCCATGGCATCAACCCTCTCCCCCACTTGACCTGCTGTCCAGAGCCCATCCACCTCCGGCGACCTCTTCCACCGCCAGACGACCCTCCCTTTCCCCCTAATCACCGCCCGACAACCACCTCCTTGATTTTGAAAAAACCTAGAAAATTGATTTGGGGGGTTTTTTAATTTTGTGCATCTTGCTTGCAATTGATGCTTGTTTTGGCTTTGATTATGTGTGTATGTAATGCTAGGGTGATATAGAAGCAAATTGCAATTGATTTGGACTTGATTTGAGCTTGTTTGAGTAAATAAGAGCAAAAAATTTGAAGGGAGGTGGTGGTCGCCAACGGGGATAAGGGGGAAAGGGAGGGTCAATCGATCCGGACGTGGAGGCCAAGTAGGTCGCCGGAGGTAGGGGGATTTGGGTGACGAGTCCGGTGGGTGAGGGGGTTGCTTCCAAGGGAGGGGGAAGGGAGGAAGAAGGGGAAGGGGTGGTTAGTTGGTGGTTGGGGTGGTTGTTTTTTTTATGTATAAATTTAATCTAATTATTAAGTAATTGGGTGGGTTAGAGGTTAATTAGAAGAAATGGGAAGAAATTAGAGTCTAATTAATTTAATTAGAGGATAATTAAGGAAATGGTCTGGGTTTCCTCTCGCAAAAAAAAAAATGAACTGATGTTTTTTTTAACCAAAAAGGTTTTAAAAAGGTTTTTTTTTTATTTTTTTTGCAAAATGGTACTTTTAAAAGGTTTTTTTTTGACAAATTTTCCTTTGAAATAAGAGCACGCTTGGTAAGAGTTTTTTTGGGTTGGAAAAGGATTCAATTGAGTCATTGCCGTTTTCAAGTGTCTGGTTGAAAAGGTTTGGGTAACAATTACCATTATTTAAGGGTAATGGTTTTCACCCATTTGTTACCTCTCTAAAATCTAAGGTAATAATTATCCTTGCACTCAAGGGGGTGTTTGGTTCGGAAAATGGAAATGGAGTGGAAAGGAAACAAATAAGAGGGGGGGGGGGGGAATGAATCATTTAGTTATTACCTTTTCATGTGTTTGGCTTAACCATGGAAAAGTTATTTGTTAAGAGGAAAGTAAGGGTATTTGTTACCCCAATTTATTGAGAGGTAACAAATGAGGGGTAACCATTACCCTTAGGTAATGGTAATTGTTACCATGCCTTCAAACCAAACACATGGTAACGATATCGGTTTAATCGAATACGTTTCCAAACCAAAAAATACACTAACCTAACGCCCCCTATAAGTAATAGTTTCTACCCATTTATTTCCTCTCTAAAACCTAAGGTAACAATTACCCTTACTCTTCTCAAACAAAAATAAAGAGAGATAGGTTTAAGTAATTCCTTTTCATGATTAAACCTAACAAATAAAAAGGTAAAAATGTTTTCTTTTCTCCCTCTTATTTGTTTGTTTTCCACTCCATTTCCATTATTTCATACCAAATGCCCCCTAAAAGTGTACGAAATTTTAACTACTTACAAAGTTTCGCATTTTTGATACCTACTCCATATTAAAGGTGTCAAAAACCAATTTGGCCTGAAACTAATCTAATAAATTAATTTCGATTTTAACTTATATGAACACAATAATTAAGCATGGTTTAAACTTAAAACTAGACCTCATCTGACCCCACTACACCTATCCCAAACATCTTAATTGATAGCTATACCTTTAGTACGTGAATCTAGTCCATATAATAAGTCATCTATGCAAACAAGTTGGTAAATTTGTAATGGATGAGTTCTTATTTTAAGAACATTAAGCAAGTCCTTTCTCTGTCTTATTATAATGGTTACACTTGAGGTTCGTATAGCAGTTTAACAAGAACTGATTTAAAATTGAGATATGCATGTATAACTTATACGATTTTATTTTGGTTTGTTTTTTCTTCTAAAAAACTATCTAATAAAATCTAAATTTTATGAAAAACTATCTAATAAAAAAAATATTGTAAGAAACATCTAATAATAAAAGGTAAAATGTTGTAAAGTATTATTTTTGGACGAATTTCCACCGTCAACCTAATTTTATGGCGTTGAGCCACCTCAAAACAACCCCGAAACCACTACGGGGTTGATTTTCAAGGTGGTAAGGTTATTTTCGGGGTGATTAGAGGATATTCCGAGTTGGTGAGAGTAGTTTCGTGATTCGGGATGTTGGTTTTTGGGGTTAGAGGTGGTGGTTTTGGGATTGAAGTAGGTTGAGTTTATTTTGGGGTAAAAGCGATGGTTTTGGGGGTGTTTTGAGGTGGGTCAATAGTGGATTTCCGGTAGAGGTAGTATTATACAACATTTTACATTTTATTAGGTAATTTTTTACAATATTTCACCTTTTATTAGGTAATTTCTTACAACAATTTTTTATTAGGTAGTTTCTCACAAAACCTGGGCATTATTATTAGGTAGATTTTGACAAAAAAAAAATCCTTTTATTTTATTTATTTATTTATTTTTATTTATTTATTATTACGAAAGGGAAATTATTACATTAGGTGGACTTTTATAAAAAGAAAAAAATTAAAAAAAAAATTAAAAAAAAAATTATAATTAGTATTTTTGAATTAAAAATAAATTTAAAAGGCAAATTATCTTCCCTATATAACGTGGCATCAAGTAAAATGTAACAATTAAATTGATATGTACATATATACTTATGTACAGGTAAAAGATGTTTTATGTGGAATGGTCCAACGCCCTTGGTTACGATTTCGGAACCAGAATTGATGAGAGAAGTGTTTATGAAGATAAACGAGTTTCAGAAGCCACAATCGAACCATTTTTTTAAGCAGCTCGCAACTGGTTTGGTTCAAGTAGAGGGTCATGTATGGGCCAAGCGGAGGAAGCTACTCAATCCAGCTTTTCACATTGACAAGCTAAAGGTTTACTTGTTTTCTAATTTTTTATACCTCCTCTATTACATATTACTCGCAACAAAAAGGTATTATTTGTGAGACATAAAATATTCCTCTGTTGCGAATAATATGTAACGCAGGGAGTATTTTGTTTAATTCTACTTCCATTTTGTCATTTATTTTCACATTAAAAAAATACTACAGTACCTCCCTTATTTCAATAAGCATTTGATTATGTAACAGTAACACACCAGGATGTAAGATAAATATGTTACACTATCGGCTATGTTGTAACCCGTCATAATTGAATTGTAGTTTATGCTTCCTGCATTTTGGACAAGTTCATATCACATGATCCAAGAATGGGAAGAACAGGCGTCAGAGACGGGGTCTTGTGAGATAGAAGTATGGTCACATTTGCATAAGCTATCTGCAGATGTCATTTCAAGAGCTGCGTTTGGAAGTAGTTATGAAGAAGGGAAAAAAATATTTGAATTCATAAACGAGCAAATTATGGTTGCCATGCCACTTATAAATTCAGTTTATATCCCTGGATTGAGGTAATTATATGTGTCTTATTAACCAAATTTTTTAGTTCTTACCTTACAAAATTAATGAGCAAGAGATTGTTTCATTACAAAAAGTTATTATTTCAAAAGGTTTTTAATAATTTATCACTCCCAAAGTTTTGCATGAATAACCATAAAAAATACAATGAATATTTTTGCTATAAAATGGTAAAAAGATAATTTATTTGGCAACATTTTGCAATACATTGAGCAGTAGAATATTTATCATTAGCATAGTGCCCATACGACGCACGGTTTATAAATCAAATTATTAATTCCGTAGGAAAAAAACAAAGATAATTCAATTAGTAATAAAGGACTAATTTACTAATGGTCGATACAAAAATAAAAGATTGTAATTTAAATAGTATTTTATGTTATTTGCATTTCTTTTAATTTTTATAATGTTATTTTCTTAATTAAAAAATAAATGAATAATGCTCCACATAACTATATAAGAGAAGTAGACTAATTTGTTTTCTATCTTCGTAGGGAAAAAAGTAAAATTTTCTTATCATATCATTCACTTTAGCAACTACAATCTAATACATGTTTTACCCGTCGTGTTCACCAAATCTATAGACATGATAATAACTATATATTTGACCCACCAGTATTGTATATGATATATGGAGTAACATTTATAGTTAGAAATTAATAGATATGGAGAATATTTTAATTTAAATTTGGGAAATATGTGAATAAAAAAAGTCATAATTATATGATTTGGTGAATATTGTATATAATTTATAATAGATAGTTGATGGCATTGACCAAAAAAAAAATAAAAAAAAATTAAAAATTAAAAATTAAAAAAAATTAGAAAAAGGGAAGGGGAGTTTTGGACTTTTGGAGGCAAAATACAACACCTGAAAGTGACACAAAATACAACACCTGAAAGTGACATGTGTCATTCCTGATGTATGTTTTAGTATTATGTTATTATTAATTATATGCATACTCCCTCCGTCCCTTTATTTTTGCCCCATTGCAATTTTAAGGTCAAACTTTGAAAACTTTGACCATTAATTACCAATAATCTATAAAATATAATATAGTCATGAATGGTCTTGTTAAAATTCATCTCATTGTATATTTTATTAATATCACGTTTTTATAATTTTTACGTGTATAGAAATAAAGATATGGAGGTTTTGATACGCGTCTTAGAGATTGTGCACATTTAAATGGGACAAAAAAAAATAGGGATAGAGGGAGTATATAAGATACATACGAAACTAGAAGGCTATAATCTCTTAGCTTGATTTTTATATGGAAAATTTGATTTGAATAATCTAACCTTAGGCCGATTTAATTTTTATTAATCCAACCTGTGATTATTCTACAATAATCCCAGCTTTACTCCTCATTCTTTTCTATTAGGCTAAAATGACCAGTTACCTGTATAGCAGGTAATTTTTATTTTATTTTTTCAAATTTAACAAAAATAAAGGAAAAAATAAATTAAAAAAAAAAAAAAAAAACCTCTCTCTCCTCCTCCTTCCCCAGCCACTCTACCACCCCTCTCCTTCCTTCCAACCCTCTACCGCCCAGTCGCCCTCCCCTCCCCTCCCCCCACTCCTCAACTGCATACCTTATCGACTTCAGCCACTCTGTAACCAACCGAAACCCTCATTCCCGCAGCCCGAACTCAACCCACCATGAACACCCTCAATTGTCGATGGGTTTCAGCGATTTCAAATTTCGAGAGAGGGCGGGCGGGTTTTCTGGGCTTCGTTTTGACGGAAGTGAGTGATTTCTAAGTTTCGACTGGGTTTCGGCGAAGGTGGGTGAATTTCGACGGAGATAAGTTGAATATTTGTTAGGTTACGTGGGTTAGATATTTTTGGATTCGAGTTTCGCCAAGGGAGCGAGGGTGGCTAGTAATGTGGGCAGGTGGAGGTTGACGTTAAAGGGAATTAGGAAGAAAGGGTGAGGGAATAGGGGGCTGTTGTTGGTAGGTTTCGGGGCGTTGCTGCTGGTGGTGGGTTGAGGGAGGTTGGTTGCTCTGGTGTTGGTAGCCGGGAGTCATGGAGGGAATGAAGGAAGGGGAAGGGGAAATGAAAAGAAAAAAAAAATTGAAAAAAGAAAAATTTATGCAAATCAAAATATGACACGTGGTAAGGTAACCTACTATTGTAGGTTGGTGACCGGTTTGGCCTAATAGAAAAAGATGGGGTATAAAACTTGAATTATTGTAAAATAATCAAAAGGTTGGATTATTAAAAACAAATCGGTCAAAGGTTAAATTATTTAAATCAAATTTTCCTTTTTATGTATAGATAAAATTTCATTTTATTAACTTTCAAGGTCAAATTTTTCATAGTGCCTAAAATAGCATGAAGGCAATTGTGTTCATTTTTCATTTAGCATGTGAAATGTGAATGTGAATGTGAACTAGCTTTCTGATGTCACTTTCTTTACACCAAAGGAAAAAAAAACATCTTCCACACAATCCTTACTTAGTGCTAGCATTTTCATCAATTTTGTATTTTTTTTTTTTTTGAATTTAGGTTTGTCCCAACTAGGGCACATAAGAGGATGGCGGACATTGACAAACAAATCCGCACTCTACTGAAAGGTATTATTGACAATCGTAAGAAAGCGATGAAGATGGGAGAAAAATCGAAGGATGATTTGTTGGGTTTATTACTAAACTCAAGTTTCCAAGATATTCAAAATGGAAGTAAGAAGCAAAATTTGACTAAGTTGGATCTTAAAGAAGTGATTGATGAATGCAAGATATTCTACTTAGCAGGCCAAGAAACTACTTCCACATTACTTGTATGGACATTAATTTTACTTGGAAAACATCAAGAATGGCAAGCACGAGCACGAGAAGAGGTTCGAAAAATATTTGGAAATGAAAAACCAGATCTTCATCAATTAAATCATCTAAAAACGGTAAGTACAAAGGCTATATTTCTGCAAATAGTATCCTCAAATTTTTATTACTATATGATTTCCATCAGCATATATACATTTTAAAACTCATAACTAAATGACCTCTAAATATTATACTAAATTTCATATACAACTTTTGTACTACATATCTTACAAATGGTTAAAATAGAGATATGTTTATTTAGTCGAAATAAGATGCTCTGAATTGTGATAGATTTGGTTTAAAGTCTAACTGCTAAATGTCTAATCCAATTTTGATTAGCATAGTCTAAGGCCTTGTTTGGTAAATGGCTTTTGGCTGGCTTTTTGATTGGATTTTGGCTTTTTCTATTGGTCAAACACCCAAAATACATGTTTTATAATTAATAATTAATAATTAGTAATTAGTAATTAATAAGTGGTAATTAATATTTATTAATTAGTAATTGGTAATTAATAGTTAATAATTAATAATTAGCAAATAATAGTTTTTTTTTTGACAAAAGAAAATAATAGTAATTAATATTCAATACTTAGTAGTTAATAATTTTTTTTTTGAAAAGAAAATTAATTCATTAATAGAAGAGTCATACGACATCTACAATATAAATCAAAAGTAGCAAATACAATACAAACTGAATCAAATAATATTCTTGACAAAACTACGATCGTTGTTATCCAGATCTGACATTTCTAAATGCCCTCTTTCACACCGCTGTTTGATACAGCTTTTCACGAGGGGGTCTTTCGATCTATTGTAGTTTTGGAATCGAACACCATTCGATACAATTGATTGTAGAGGTAGAATTAATCTCCATGGCGACACAGCACAACTCTTCATCAACAAATCAATTTTTCTTACGAAATTAAAGAACATAGCCCCAAAACTCTCAAAAAGAGAGAAATTAACCGGATATACAGGTAGAAATAACCCGATATACGGGTAGAAAAACTCTCAAATAGAGAGACTATAATTATTGTGAGCATAAAGTAAAAACTAGTAAGAAACTAAAAGATTAGGGGCTTACCATCAACCAAAAGGTTGGTGGTAGCCCTTGAAACAAGAATTTTTTTTTAGGGTTTTTGAGGAGGAAGAGAAAAGAGGAGAGGCGAAGAGTTTTTAGTAGTTAAGAGTTTTTAGTAGTTAATAATTAGTAGTTAATAATTAATAATTAGTAAATTAGTAATTATTATTACTTAAATATTAATAGTTAGTAATTATTAGTACTTAATAATTAGTAGTTCGTAATTAACAATTAGTAATTATTAATATATAACTAATAATTAGTAATTAGTACTTAATAACTAGTAATTAGTAATTATTAATATATAGTTAGTATTTTGTATTAGTAATTTATAATTAAAAATCAGTAACTAGTAATTAGTAATTAATAATGCTGATAATAAATGAATAAGAACACATAATAATGTCCTTTAAGGTCATTTTGCATAGTTACAACCAACAGCTAATTGCTGATTTTACCAAACATATTTACATACAACAAATGGTCAAACAAGCACTATAAACAACCAATACTAACGGCCAGTCAAACAAGCCAAGTTAAACAGCCACCAGCCAATAGCCAATTGCCAAACAAGGCCTAAATGTTTCTGTGTATGTTTTGTCTTTTTCTTTCATTTAATATAAAATAAAAAATATATTAATTGTATGTGTTCGTTTATGTGTGTGTAATCTAAATTTGGTGATGAATTACAAATTTAAACATTAAATTTTTTTATATGTTATCAATATATGTTTAGTAATTACTCCTTCTGTCCCTTTATTTTTGCCCCATTGGCATTTTATGGGTCAAACTTTGTAAACTTTGACTATAAATTACCGTTAATCTATAAAATATAATATAGTCGTGTGTGATCATGTTAGACTCGGCTCATTGCATATGTTATTAATATCATGTTTTTATAATTTTTACATGTATTGAAATGAAGGTATGTGCGTTCAAAAACGCGTCTAGGAAACTATGAAAAGTCAAATGGGCAAAAAAATAGGGACGGAGGGAGTAGTATGGTATGATTTTGATTTAGTGTGACATATAAAGTGTATAGATATTCAAATATGAGACGTAAGTGATATAAAATTCATCACCCTAGTACGTTACCCTTATAAATTTTAAGTGAAATACATTTAATATTGATCGACATTTTCTTACTCAAGTTTATTAATTTTGTCATCAAGCTATGTTAGGAATCGGGGGAGAGACAAGGAGAAGAGAATAACCCACACATAAGCCTAAGTGAGGTTCCATTCCAAAACCATATGGCAATAGAAGGAGTAGCTCACTTAGGTTATAAACTAGTGATTTTTTATTTAATATTTTTCCATGTGGGACAACAACTCACACTTGCAACCTTACAATCTCCCCCTCAAATGTGAGTTTGAAATACTCCCCCTTGAGCGGAAACCATGCACCCAAACCCTCAGAGCACTCTTAGTGAGAAGCTTGTATGGAGAAAATTGGAGTATAGACAAGAACCTCTAAGGAGATCGCCAGTAAACAGGTCTTGGCCTCACAGACCCTACACAAAAGGCGTCTAAGAAACGGGTGCGAGAGGCCTAGCCGAACCATCGGCTCTGGTACCATTGTTAGGAATTGAGGGAGAGACAAGGAGGAGAGAATAGCCCACACGTAAGTCCAAGTGAGGTTCCATTTCAAAACCATATGACAATAAAAGGAGTAGCTCACTTAAGTTATAAACTAGTGGTTTTTTATTTAATTTTTCCATGTGAGACAATAACTCACACTTGCAACCTAACAAGCTAAGGAAGATTTCACTATTAATTTATATACATTATTATTGAATTGCTAACAATAATATAATCATTTAATAATTTTTTTATTTTATTTTGGTCTTAATTTATAGGTAAACAAGATTCTACAGGAAGTTCTTAGATTATATCCCCCTGTGTCTGAGATAAGTCGCACAGTTAAAGAAGACATCAAAGTTGGAGAAATCTTCTTGCCTAAAGGAGTGTTAATCAATCTTCCAATACTACTTGTACATCAAGACGAAAAGTATTGGGGACCTGATGCTAAGGAGTTCAAGCCTGAGAGATTTAGTGAAGGAATTTGTAAGGCGAGCGGAGGGAACATGTCATTTTTCTCATTTGGTTGGGGGCCAAGAATATGCATTGGGTCTAATTTTGCCATGATGGAAGCTAAATTGACATTAGCTTTAATTTTGCAACGCTTCTCTTTTAACCTTTCACCATTGTATGCTCATGCACCTTCAGCTCTTGGAACTCTTCGTCCTCAGTTTGGTGCTCCGATAATATTTTATCGACTATAGGAAGGTTATTGGAAAATTACTTGTACAATTGTACTACTGATATGTATCTTTGTGGTGTTTTGAAACAAGGTCGATCATGTAATAATAACTATGACTTCTTACCAAGTTAAATAACTATGAATTTAATATATTACCTCCGTTTCAATTATGTGCAATATTTTCCAAAAACGGATGTTGATTACACATTATCTATAACAAACCAAAAGTTTCCTATTTTAGTAGATTTTTTGTGTGATTTTACGCTTTTGCCCTTAGTACAATCTATTTAACTTTTTACCACAACTCTTTATTTTTCTACATTATCAATACCTAATATCTTGTTTGATTTTTTTTGAGATAAAACAAATATCGACCAAATGGAGTGTATCCACGAAATGGAGAATTTCCATGAAACTTAAATCTACTCTTGAATCCAAACCTTAGCACCCACGTCTTTTCTCTAACTATGTCTCATTTTTTAATTTGACTCTCATGCAATGTCATTATTTTTAATTTTGACGTTTTCAGTTTATTTCTTTTGTGGCTGTGAAAATTCTCTCTCTTTTTTAATTTAAATTTCTTCATAAGTCACCAGATGATCCATTTATATCATTTTCCGTATAATATGATAAACCATTGTTTTTTTATCAACATTTTCTATTCCATTCAAAAAGCTTGAAAGAGGAATTACTTTTCAAATCACCAATTATTGCTAATCAATCGTTAAACCTCTTAACACTGATGATAAAAGTAAGGATACTTTCTTTTCTCAGACTTTCAAAAAATATTGATATATATAACTTGAACACAGATTAAATGATTTCAGGAAAAAAAATATGAAAAGATACATCATATGATGATGAACAGGAAATAAAGAATGATAACATGCCTGAAAAAAAAAAAAAAAAAAAAAATTGTTTTCTGCGAGAATAGTTATATGAAGTAGTTCGTATATATTTGTTGAGGTAAATATTGTTTTTTACCAACAACTTAAATACTCTATCTTATTCAATTGTATTAGTGGGCAAGGACGAAGCCAAGAGGGGCTGGTGGAGGCCTGGCCCCTAGCCCAACCACAAATCTCTCTAATGTTAAAACTGGCCCCCTTGATTTATTATTATATACAATAATTTTGTAGACCATTATTGCATTATAATTCCTAGCTCAGCGGTAGGAGCAGCGGCATTTGTTACATGGGCTTTGACTCTGAAGTCCAGAGTTTGCTTCTTATTAGCCTTTCAACCTTTTTAAACAAAAATAATAAAATAAAAAATTCTGATAATAATTTTCTCTATATTTTAAATTGACTATATTGTGTAGCTTTATTTAATTCTTGTATTTTTTTTTAAATGTTTAATTTATTATTTGTGGTGAAAATGAGCCACAATAGCAATGAATAATACAAATGGGGAAAAACCTTGTTGGTTTTGTACTAAACTATGTTTTAATGTGTGATTATTTTGATGAATAACAAAACAATGGTTAAGGATATTTTGTTGAGATTAACTAATATTTTCTCCTCTTTTTTAATTTAATATAAACGATCACAATGTTTTGAGTTTTGCAAAATAAATATTAACATATTGTACTGATTTGAGCATCAATATCTTTGATAATAATTTGTATAAATTATAAAAATGGGTTATTTAAAATTATACATTGAGTTTAATCATAGTACAACTAATAACATTTGTTTTGTTATGTATTAGTAAAATATATTTTATCAAAAAAAGAAATATTAGTGAAAAATGTGTTCAAAGCTAATTTATAATAGTGCAAAAGAAAAAAGTTTGCGATAGAAAACATATACTACATGTATGAAATACAATACTACTCTATTTAATATAAGTCTCGGCCCCTTTGGATTTCAAATCCTGGCTTCGTCCCTGTTAAGGGGCTGCCCCTCTTGTTACTGATTTCAAAAGATTGATAATCTCGCTAATGTTACAAAACAAACAATAAAGAAGTTTTTCCCAAAGAAATAAAACAAGTTAGATTACTAAAAAAAACGAGTAAGTAAACATATGACAAAAGATGCAAATGTTCTCCATTAATTGAAAGATAAAGTCATGTCTATAATTATACTAGTTGAAGGAAAGTTTACTTCCATGTTCATACAATTGGAAAGGATGATTGAATTTTGATACATGCTAAAAGAGTAAAATATCGCTTGGCTACTAAGCCAGCGAAAACAAGGAAAGCTAAGAAGAAAGCTTGAAGAAAATAAAATGCTTGTTGTTGATTGATTTGCTAATGTCTTTTCCTTGAGCGCTCTTTAGCTATTTATAGGCATACTTGAGACAGTTTCTCCCATTAACTTCAATAACCGCTAGACGGTTATGACTCTTGGCGCCAATCATCCTTTGAATTTCGAAGTATTTCTCTTGTTCTTGTTCCGGTTTAACTCCTACTTCTTGGGCTTTATAGTTGGGCCCTGTTTATGAACCATACCTCATCGTTGGATCAAGCCTTTGCATTGTCTTCAAAGTCTATTTTTCATTCGTCAACGTGCTTAAGTTAAGAAAAATCAAATAAATTTAATTTTGGGTGTAAAATATTTAACACTAGGTTAGCCCCGTGCGATGCATGGTTTTGATAATAAAAAATTCACTTGTAAGTGTATAACATAATTTTTTTAAGCAAAACAAATAAATCGTGACCCCTTTCGTTAAATATATTGAGCTAAAATGAAGGACATAAATATTCTAATTAACTTCATAACTATAATAATATTTTTAAAATGTTAGCTTTACCTTAAAAAAAAAAAAAAAAAAAAAAAAAAAAAAAAAAAAAGAATGCTGTCAACAATAGTTTTGGAGGATATTTTTTTATAAGAAGTTGTCACGTGAATAGCTATGATGTCAGCGGTAATTACTTTATTACTGCGTAGTTATAGATAGATTAGGGTAATATGAAACTTCCAAGGCTTTATTTAGATCACCATAATTTCCACTTGTTTTAGGGAGTGTTAATAATAAATTCAAATGATAAATTAATTCTCCCCGTAACTCATAGTATAGTGTTTTTTTTAAAATAAAAAATAAAAAAATAAAAAAAAAATCATATAGTATAGTGTTTATATCCATTTTATTTTATAGAAAATTTTATGGTAGTCAGTTAGAAAATAACTACCATTAGCTTTACTTAATGGCACAATGTGATTGTCTAAAATTTTACACATGTTCATCGATTTTGATTTTTTTAAAAGCGAAATTAATTAAAATTCAAATTTTAATTTCAAAAATTAAATATTATAATTTCTGTGCTTGACATTATAATATTTAATTTTCCAAATTTAAAAGTGAAATTTAAAAATCAAAAAATAATTTTTACAGCTTGTTTAGTTCACCTTATTTTCACTTATTTCAGATCTAATAATTAAGTTCATTTAACTTCTAATAAGTTAAATTTAGGAAAAAGTAGTTTTGATAAGGGTTATCTAAGTACAAAGTACAACTAAAACAAGTTTTAATAAGTTAAGGAAACTTCAGATACATTCAATTAAGTTAAGAGAAGTTTAGTCAAATTCAGATAAAGGAAATTGATATTTTAAAAAAAAAATCAAAAATAATAATGACATATATATTTCAGCCAATCACAAAGTGTCATTTTGTTTAATGTGTGATATTCATTTTTTAGATGACCGCTCTAACATCTTCCAATTTTTATGGTCAAATTGTAGTTATTGTTAATACATGGTTGAAGATATTGATGGATAAAAATATATTATGAGACAGGCACTATACCACAAATTTTTTAAAAAATATTTTAATGAGATAAGTTGTAATAAAAATAAATGTATAAATAAAATCAGAAAACATATTATTGAGATAATTAAGTGTCAATAAGTTTAAATAGATTATAAATTAAGATAATATAACATTTATAAAAAAATAATTTTGAATAAATATGATGTCGAATAAGTTTAAATAACATAAGTTTTGATTACAAATAATGGAATTGAAAAACTATCTCCGTATTTATTACTTGCTTCACTTTCCTTTTACGGCCTTATTTTATTACTTGGTTTGAAAACTTTAAACAATATTTTACCATTTTCCTCTTCACTAATGGTCCTCTTATATCATATTTTAATATTTATCATATTCTCTCTCTTCCCTACTTATACTCACTTTTGCTTTTAAAGATTTTTTATTACTTAACCAACCCCACTTATATTAAATTTTAGGAAAATTTTTTAGAAAGGTCTTTCTAAGTAGAAATTTTAGGAAAATTTGTTAGAAAGGTCTTTTTGAGTAGAACTTTTTGTTGCAAAGGTTCTTTTATAAAAAAGGTGTCACAAAAGGTCCTTTTAAAACACTTAGGTTGTGGCGAGGGTCCCTTGACCGGATTCCGGTGATTGATTTTTTTTTTTTCCGACCTAAAAAAGTCTCGTGTACCACTTAAAACCCTTTTTACCCCTTTACCCTTTGGCTTGGTTTGATTTGTCTTCAATTGCCTTCAATTTTAATGTGAGGCACTAGAATTGGAGTTTGATGATTGTTTTTTCACAAAAAAGAATTCGCACTGAGGTTGGTGATGATGAAATTAGGGTTTAATAAAGGGAAAAAGGGATTTTATGCGGTCACGTGCAAGGCACGTGGCTTATTTTGGTCGGAAAAAAAAAAATCAATGGCCGGAATCCAATCAAAGGACCCTCGCCACAACTTAACTGCGATAAAAGGACCTTTTGTGCCACCAATTAGTCTTCGAAAGTGAGTACGTAACGAAAAATACTGAGTAGCATTGTCCAAATGGTTTGACAATTTGGTTTCAGTTTGGTTAGAAACCGAGTCGGTTTGAAATCGGTTCAAGTGCCTTACAGGTAGATTTCGGTTCGGTTCAAATTATTATCGGTTCGATTCGATTTCGGTTTATTCTTGAGCGGTTTTAATTCAGTTCGGCTTGTAAACGGTTCAAGTAGTAAACGCTTTGGTGCAGACGTGTAGACACCTGATTGTGTCTCCCCAAAAATCAAACCTTGTGATGAGTATCTTTCATGTCTTGATTATCGAGTTCGACGAAGAGTTGAAGAGTCGTGAGATTCCCTTTAGCCTCGACCATTTATAACCTCTCCTAAAATATTTTAGAACAAAATCATTCATTTCGTGTCTTTGAAAATCATTTATTTCGTGTCCTCTTTATAAAAATGTCCAAACACGTCTATTTTTTGGTCCATATTTTTGGTCCAATTATTGTGTAGTTGGATGGGATATGAATAGATATTTCCAACGAAATATTATAAGCCCAAATCCGACTTATAATGAAGAAGTTATGGCCAAAATATAAACCAAGCCCGAATCAAGTCTTACTTGCGACCCAATGACCATGTGGAGGGTCCATTAATCTTAACCTCATTCCTAAACCAATTAGGAATTATAACAAGCTTCTAGAATCCTCTAGAAGGTTGTTTTCAATCCTAAATCCCTTAGGATTTATTATTGGCTTCTAGAATACTCTAGAAGATTCTAATTTATCCTGTTTTTGAAAAGATAAAGATTTAAGAATTTTACATGGGATTAAACATCTGTTTTTCAATGGTCCTAATCTCGGTCAAAATAGAATACATACGGATATTCGGTTAACCAAATCTGATTGGCAATAGAATTCTGTACGGATTCAATCTTTCAAAAACCATCGCTGAGCGACAACACCATCGCGCCACGACAAGGCTGTCGCGCCGCGATGGAATCTATTTTACTCCGAGTCGGATTCTGATTCTTTCCTAATACTTCGACCCTATTTTTTCCTTATAAATAGAGGTCGTTTCACCCCATTTTTAATTACCAACAATCATCATCTAATCCTCTCTCTAAGCTAAAGCTTTTCTCTCTCTCTCTTCTTTATTTATTTCTAGCCTTAGCCTAAACACGTCTTAATACATCCTTGATATTTTCCGTAATCAAACACCATACCTCCATCACGAGCTTCGAATACTCCTAGCCAATCTCGAAGTTGCCTTCAATCTCGATGTGAATTTTGAGGGTTTGGTCCCAAATCTATATTTTAATTCTTATTTGATTTATTTGGTTTGTTTGATTTAATCTTTCTTGAAGTTTACTAACATGTGTGTTGTTTGATAGAAAGAAATATGAGACATCAAAGTCAGTAATTTGAACTCCCTAATATTTATTCCTTTGGAAATCATACTTAGGATATTATATTAATTCCTAGTATTATGTTAGGATGTCGATTTTGATTCCTAGTGTCATGTTTTGGTTAATGCTTTGATTATGATTTTTATTAGTGACATGCTAGGGTTTGTTATTAACCCCTTTAGTATCATGCCTAGGATCTTGCTAATCATCATGTTTTGATGTTGTTATTATGATGATAATTGTTGTGTCAAAAATTATGTTGCTTGATTATTCTAATTTATTGTTATGTCTTGATCACGCCCCTTCTAGCATATTTAAAGGGAATTTGTACTTGAAATCACACCTAATAAGATAATTGATAATTTGCTTTACGCTTAATATGATTTTAATTCAACTGATCACCAATAATAGATTTATTTGTGCATTAATAATCAACCAACGTAGAATAAATATGCTTAGGGATTATTTGATGTATGTATGTTGATCGGAAAGCGCACATGAATATCATAAGAATTAAGTAGAGGCCGATTTAGGGCGTGTTCAATCTCTTTTAGGTTGGATTCGTACCATCATCCCCAAATATCCTGTCATGGTTCCGAACCACTATGGAGTTAGCGATCTCCGTGATCGTGAATGGGGTGTAACCTTCACACCCGTGAACGTTTTACAAGTTCCTAAAACTTGTTGGCGACTCTTTTATCTCTAGCTTCCTTCCCTTAAGACGCCACCATTCCTAAAAGCATTATCACAGTGGGTCTCAAAGTTGAGTTTGAAAAATTCCCTACAGTTTTTGGCGGCTCCACTGGGAAGGATTTCTAATTGATTCCTAAAATTTATTTTGGCAATTGATTTAGAATAAGTGGATGAGACTTGAAAGATTCTAGGTATTCATGTGCATAATTTTGATTAATACTGTGGCATAAGCATAAAAAGCTTCGCATGGGAAAGACCATCTGTAATGCGTCAAAAACATAGGATTTTTACACATAGGAAAAGCTAGAAATATCTTTCACAACTAAAAACGAAAAGATACTACGAAAATCGGAAAAAGCGTAGAACATAGAAAACTGTCGCGAGACGGAAGAGTATGTCGCCAAACGGCAGCTTTATCGCGGCACGATAGAGTTATCGTTGCGCGACAACCTCTGTTTTCTCGCGCCAAGTTCTCGCGACATTGCGCCAGGAGTCTGTCTTCTTGTTTTGACCGATTCTAGTACTGTATCGACGATTCTACCTCCTGATTGAGTTTTTTCAACTTTACTGAACCCATATGTGTTCTAAATATGGTCTTAGCCCCTGGGAATTCATGTTCCATGCACCCTAATGAGCGTTCCGTGTAACAATGGGTGCATCCGAGTTTGTGAATTTACCAAACCATGGAAGCAAGTCTAACTTGCGGGGTCCAATCCATCGTGCCAACCCTTCTAAGGTAAGGCTTCCTCACGATGGATCCAGACTCATAACCATGGACCCTCTTGGACGCCATAATCCTTGACCTTTAGAGAACTAGAGCCATGGTTAGGTTGCAAACTCATTGCATCATATTGTGACTACTTGACTACTTGTGCATACCTTACTTGTGATTTAACTAACATTTTGTGTTGCCTTGTTTCTTGTAAATAAAGTCTTCACAAACTAACCAAGGACTAAAAAGGAATTTTCTTAATTGGTTAATTAATTCGAACCCATAAAGTCTAAACATACTCGACCTAGTAGTCCATAGGCTTAAACCTTCGAAAGATCACCGAAAAATAAACTAGATTGACGTTTCATTATTGGTGCAAAAATTTGGTATGTGTCGTAGAACGCCAGGTCCATCGCGTCGCGACAATCTTGTCACGCCGCGATGGAATCAGCGTTCCGCGACAGTTCCATCACCACGTGATGGTTTGGTTTTTTCCTTTCCGAGTCTTTGCGTCGAGTCTAATATACCATGATTAACCGGTTTAATGAAACAAAGTCTTAACTTGGTCTTTGCTTGAGTCTAATCACATATTTAGTCCCATGGTCATCACACGAGTCTTGAACATGTCGCTTTCACTCACGAGTCATCGCATACACTTTGTACATACCTTTTTCACACCATGACCATGTCTTAGTTCCATGCCTGAGTCGTCCTTTCCGTCATTTGAGTTGAGGGTCCATTATATTCCCGGATTTTTCCATATCATTCCACAAATAAATTCTTTCCCTTTATATCACATTCCATACATTACATACCTCACACTTTCCACTTTCCACATTCACATATCTTACCATAAATACACCTTCCTTCTCATACTTTCCTCATACATGCTTTCCCTATACATATCATCCTCCCTCATACACTAGATCTTTTGAGAATTACCTCATCTATGCATGTTGAATAAAGTTCGAGACATAGATGAAACACAAAGCACAAGGCAGGCTTCAACGACAAGATTTCATGATTCCTTTCTTATTTTTGATTTCCCCTTCCCAAATAAGTCTACCATAGGCACCCTTCATCTTCCTTAGATTTATTTCATAAGTTTGATTTTTTTCCCTTTATCCATTTTCAATAAAATAAGCATTTCATTTCTTTGCATATGATCATTGCATTACATTTCAAAAAAAAAAAAAAAAATTCACGTTGAGCTCAACACAAAGTATACCAATGATTTGAGGCACCTTTTGTAGCCACATCATATCACCTTTACCCCTTTCATTACATGATCCCTTCTTGATAAACCACTTTGATCCTCGTCTAATGATTGGCCTTTCTTTCTTCAACCCATATCTACCTAACCTTGGGATGGGATGGTGTGCAATTTATGCAATTTTTAAAGCCAAGTACAAAAGCTTGAGTGATTGTTTCCTGAAAATTCAAAAGTTCAATAAAAAAAAAAGTGTATGTGTAAAGGGAAAGTGTTCCAATGTCTTTGATATGAACACGTCTCAGATTGTGTCTCTTACTCGGCACCGTGCCTGAGAAACATGAATGCCAAGTGAGTGATACACCGCATGATCGGGATTGTCCACACTTATCCAAAGAAAATTGAAATACAAATTTCAAATGCAAAAACAAATAAAAGAGAGTTCAAAAGTGTAAAAACATTAAGCATACAAATACCAAGATTCAAATGCAAGGTTGCACCCCTTGGGGGCTTATTTTGGGTCTTGAGCATTTATCCCTTCTTCTTCTTCAAACCTTTAGCCTAGCCCCATTACAACCCTTGAAATACCTCCTTGAGGTATACACACACTTGTGCGAGGTACGGCTAGAGCTCGTTCGGCTGGATTCCTAAAGGATACGTAGGCAACCTCACATCATTGGGGTGTGGCGTAATAAAAATGCATTCACTCATATTTACATTCATACGTGATCATATTAAGGGATCTCTAATGCTCATCCTTATCCATTTAGAGCTAGACTTGGGGGCTTGATCCGTATTTCATTATCCTACCCAGCCTAAGTGTCACCATCATTTGACTCTTCTCAAAATATTTTTCCACACCCTTAGCCTTTGCAGCCTAACTTTAGTGACACTCTCACACACATCACACTTACATCGATAAATAATCCTTCCCTTAAAAACCCTTTGTCATGAAATCTTGATACAACCCTGAAGCATGCCTTGTCATCTTAGATCACTCATTATCATAATCATCATCGATCACACAGTATGACGTACTTAGCCTCCTCGCCTAAGTTACCCAAATACTTTCATTTTCGAGTCATCAACAGGGATAGTCTAAGATGTTACAATCCTTGCACCATGAGATACAACATCAACGCTTACACTTGATTAAGCTCACTCAACATGCACCATTGCTTGATTAATTCTTTTCCTTTTTAGGAAGTTTAAAAAACTTCATTTTTCACTAATAATTTACCTCTTTTCATTTTCATGTCTTTCTTTTTGGGAGAAAGTCGGTATCCTCCACAACAACGCAAAATTTTTTCTTTTCTGCTTTTTCGAGTTGCACGAGCACAATCACAACACAATCACCACATCGAGTTAATTATACACATTGAGTCACATCACATAAAGTTGAGTCATGCTCATTGGGTTGTCATCATGTCGAGTTGAGTTTGCACACATCAAGTCATAATCCATCGAGTCGAGTTGAGTATATTAAGTTACACAATGAGTCAAGAACACCAAGCCTTGAGTCAACCTTAAGCCAATCAACCACAATGAATTGAGTACACCAAATCTTGGGTCAACTTCAAGAAAACTATAAATACGAGAAAAGTCTTATAGTCCAAAATATAGATGCAGGTACACTAAGTTCCTAATGGACGAGTAACCTTTACAACAGATTTGAGGCAATTTGATTGAGCAAAAAGGCACAAGCAACAGCAACAAAGCCGAACGGGCAGAATAAGTCTGACCTTTATTCCAGCGCAGCACGACAGAAACAACGCGGCGCGACTGCACTGTCGCCGTGCGATGAAATCTGACATGGCACGTCGGACTTGAATTCCTATAGATCGATTTGCTGGATGACAATTATCTACTTAAACCTCGTGATGAGAAATCGTTTCTTTCCAAAGCAGATGATTATGCATTTGAGCCTCTTGATGAGCATTTGAACCTTTTGAGCATCGTGATAAGCGATAAATGATTTGATTTGATTAGTAGTCAACCCAATTACAACTTGATTGATGATCGGCCTGATGACGATCATCTTATTAATTGATTGAGTACGCCTAAGCATTGGCTGAATACATTTGAGTATTGATTGAGAATGCCTAAGCATTTGCAAAGCATATTTGAGAACGCCTAAGCATTGGCTAAGCACATTTCAGTAACACCTAAGCATTCGTTGAGCACATTTTCATTACACCTAAGCATTGGTTGAGTCCGCCTAAGCATTGGTGGAGTACATTAATTGAGTAGTGATTGAGAATAATCACAAAGAATTCCTAAGATGGAAGATTTCTACGGAAATCAATATAAAGCTCGGTAGGACCTTGAGAGATGAGGTTTTTACGGTAGATTTTCCAAGGATGGAGGAGATACCACTTCCAGGAGTGAAGGCGAGAAGACTTGAAGATGGCTAAGCACTGCGATCTTTGACAACATTCCCTAATATGTGGAGGTTATCCCCCTTTGATCTGAAGATGGCTAAGCACTGCGATCTTCGACAACATCACTAAGATGTGGAGGTTGTCATTTTGATTTGAAGATGGTTAAGCACTACGATCTTCGACGACATTCCCTAAGATGTGGAGGTTGTCACCCAATTTTTGAAAGACTACTCGTGATGAGGTGGTTTTCGACAGCGTTCCCTAAGATTACGGAGGTTGTCACCCGATTTTTTAAGACGACTTGTGATGAGGTGGTCTTCGACATCGTTCCTTAAGATTGCGGAGGTTGTCACCTGATTTTTGAAGACGGCTCGTGATGAGGTGGTCTTCGACAGTGTTCCCTAAGCTTGCGGAGGTTGTCACCTGATTCTTGAAGACGACTCGTGATGAGGTGGTCTTCAACAGCGTTCCCTAAGATTACGGAGGTTGTCACTTGATTTTTGAAGACGGCTCGTGATGATGTGTTCTTCGACGATATTCCCTAAGATTGGGAGGCTATGAAACAAAACAAATTTGATCCGACGAGATGTCACCTAGAGGCATGTACCCAACAGTGCAAGATACGAGTATCTTAACTCCTTTATATGTATATTTAACGCTTTCTGCAAGTATTGGAGTTAAAAAGAATTATTTAGGATCGCATAACGTTTTGATTCATTCTCCGTCCCTATCAATATACTTTGAATTTTTTTTTTCGAAACTTACGTTTCTCCAAACTCAGTCAAAGTCGGGCTTTTGTAGACACCTGATTGTGTCTCCCCAAAAACCAAACCCAGTGATGAGTATCTTTCACGTCTTTGATTATCGAGTTTGGTAAAGATTTGAAGAGTTTCGTGAGATTCCCTTTAGCCTTGACCATTTATAACCTTTCCTTAAATGTTTTAGAACAAAATCATTCATTTTGTGTCATTAAAAATCATTCATTTCATGTCCTCTTTATAAAAATGTCCAAAATAGTCTATTTTTTGTCCATACTATTGGTCCAATTATTGTGTAGTTATATGGGGTTTGAAAAAAGCTTTCCAACTATATATTATAAGCCCAAATCCGACTTATAATGAAGAAGTTATGGCCAAAATACTAAACTGAGCCCGAACCAAGCCTTACCTGCGACCCAATGACCATGTGGAGGGTCCATTAATCTTAACCTCATTCCTAAACCAATTAGGAATTTTACAAGCTTCTAGAATCCTCTAGAAGGTTTTTTCGATCCTAAATCCCTTAGGATTTATTATTAGCTTCGAGAATCCTCTAGAAGGTTCTAATTTATCCTGTTTTTGATAAGATAAAGATTTAAGCATTTTACATCGGATAAACATCTATTTTTCAATGGTCCTAATCCCGATCAAAATAGAATATGTACATATATTCAGTGAACCCAATCTGATTGGGAATAGAATTTCGTACGGATTCAATCTTTCAAAAACCATCGCTGAGCGATAGTACCATCGCGCCCCGACTAGGCTGTCGCGCCGCGATGGAATCTGTTATACTCCAGGTCGGATTCTAACGCTTTTCTGATCCTTAGACCCTCTTTTTTTCCTTATAAATAGAGGTCGTTTCACCCCATTTCCAATCACCAACAATCATCATCTAATCCTCTCTCTAAGCTAAAGCTATTCTCTCTCTCTTCTTTCTTGATTTCTAGCCTTAGCCAAAACACGTCTTAATACATCCTTGATATTTTCCCTAATTAAACACCATACCTCCATCATGAGCTTCGAATACTCCTAGCCAATCTCGAAGTTTCCTTTGACCTCGACGTGAAAGGTTGATAATTCTGAAGGTTAGGTCTCAAATCTATATTTCAATTTTTATTTAATTTATTTGGTTTATTTGATTCAATCTTTCTTGAAGTTTACTAACGTGTGTATTGTTTTGATAGAAAGAAATACGAGCCATCAAAGTGAGTAATTTGATCTCCCTAATATTTATTCCTTTGATAAAGAAATCATGCTTAGGATATTATATTAATTCCTAGGGTCATGTTAGGATGTCGATTTTGATTCCTAGTGTCATGTTTAGATTAATGCTTTGATTATGATTTTTATTACTGACAAGCTAGGGTTTGTTATTAATTCGTTTAGTATCATGCCTAGGATCTTGCTAATCATCATGTTTTGATGTTGTTATTATGATGATAATTGTTGTGTCAATAATTATGTTGCTTGATTATTCATAATTTATTGTTATTGCTTGATCACGCCCCTTCTTGCAGGTTTAAAGGGAATTTGTACTTGAAATCACGCCAAATAAGATAATTGATAATTTATTTTAGGCTTAATATGATTTTAATTCAAGTGATCACCAATATTAGATTTATTTGTGCATAAATAATCAACCAACGTAGATTAAATAATCAACCAATAATAGATTTACAAATTATTGCTATTATTATTAATTATAATAATAATTATTATTATTGTTATTGTTATATAATAATGGTAGAATTAATGCACGATGTACAAGTTCTCATTATTATTATTAGTATTAATGTAAATATTATTATTTATTGCCGAAAAAAAAAACACAATTAAAGGCACCGGTTCAGGCTTCAAACCGGTGCCTATTGTACTGAAAAAAAGACACAGTTAAAGGCACCGGTTCAGGCTTCAAACCGGTGTCGCGTCGGGTCTGCCGCTCAGTTGAAAGCTATGAAACAAGTCTGCGGGAGTCTAAAACTGGAATTGGCACAATATCGCGAATTGGCCGCCTTTCTCTATCTTCAAACTCACCTTTGAAGGAGCGGAAGCCTTTTAGGATAAAGATTTATATTGGCCTTCTAGCAAGCGGGGGATTCCCTTAGGAATTTAGTGACTGAATTAAAAAAAAAAAAGCGCCCCATAGGTAATTGGCACCGGTTAACCGGTGCCATAGCTCCAAATAGCCACCGGTTTTGAACCGGTGCCAAATCTTCAGAGATTTGGCATCACTCAAATACTCAACGGTTCAAAACTGGTGCCAAAGAGGGGGTTTGAACCGGTGCGTATTTGCCTTTTTCGCCTAGTGGATGTATGTACGTTGATCGAAAGTGCACATGAATATCATAAGAATTAAGTAGAGGCCGATTTAGGGCGTGTTCAATCTCTTTTAGGTTGGATTCGTACCATCATCGCCGAATATCCAGTCATGGTTCCGAACCACTATGGAGTTAGCGATCTCCGTGATCGTGAATGGGGTGTAACCTTCACACCCGTGAACGTTTTAAAGGTTCCTAAAACTTGTTGGCGACTCTTTTATCTCTAGCTTCCTTCCCTTTGGACACCACCATTCCTCAAAGCATTATCATAATGGGGCTCAAAGTTAAGTTTGAAAAATTCTCTACAGTTTTTGGCGACTCCACTGGGGAAGATTTCTAATTTTTATTTCTAAAATTTATTTTGGCAATCGATTTAGAATGAGTGGATGAGACTTGAAAGATTCTAGGTATTCATGTGCATAATTTTGATTAACATTTTGGCATAAGCATATAAAGGTTCGCCTTGGAAAGACCATCCGTAATGTGTCAAAGACATAGGATTTTTACACGTAGAAAAAGTTGGAAATATCTTTCACAGCTAGAATCGAAAAGATACTACAAAAATCGGAAAAAACTTAGAACGTAGAAAACTGCAGCGACGCGTCGGAACTATCAGGAGACGACAGAGTTTGTCGCCAAACAACAGCTTTGTTGCGGCACAATATAGTTTTCGCTGCGCGACAACCTCTATTCCCTCGCGCCAAGTTCTTGCGACATTGCGGTAGGAGTCGGTCTTCTTGTTTTGACCGATTCTAGTACTGTCTCAATGATTCAACTTCCTGATTGAGTTTTTCTGACTTTTCTGAACCCATATGTGGTATTATCACTTGGGAATTCACGCTCCATGCACCCTAGTGAATGGACGAATGAAATATCGTAGATGTTCTAATGTAGGTTTTACAAAATGGCAACTAGTATGGCCTGATTAGGATAGCAAATACGAACTGCGTTCCATTTTGTATTTTTATAAATCTAAATACGGACTGCGTGCCGTTAAGTATTTTTGTACTTTAATTATTTAGATTAGTCCTATCTTTTCTAGTAGTTACATAATTGGCGGTGATGTCTAAAAGATGGCGTTTCTAAGATGACGAAGCCAAGATGATGCAAATGAAGGCCTTGAAGATTTAAAGATTCAAGTTTCAAGGGGCTCATGCTAGTTTTCCAATGCATCTTTATTTATGCCTTATATATTTTTCTTATGTATAATTGCGATATTAGATGCATGTTTAGGATTTCGAATGTTGAATGATTAGTTTAGTCCACTTAAATCAACCAATATAGAAACCCTAGGTCCCTATAAAATTGAGCTTAAATTTTCCATTCTAAAATAACACTTACCGAAACTTTGAAAGTAGGTAATGGGCTATGCCAAAGCAAGACATTACCACTCTCCTAGAGAAGTAAGGTATACTAGGTATACACGTTAGTTTTGGTTAAACTCAACGATATCGGTAAGGAGTCCTTAGATGTCGTGGCAATGGAGATAAACGTCAAGAAAGCATTATATGCGACGTTTTATCAACCCAAGAATAGCTTAGAGCTATTAGCAATTGGATTGCTTACATTAAAATATTAAGTGTTAAGACAAGCCAAAGCATGCTTAATCACTTTAAGATTTTTGGGGTCTTGGAATCGTTTTATTCTCGCTTAAAAGGGACAAATTTTAAATGTGTGGATAAAACGCTTAATAAGATTGAAAGTTTTCATGTATGCTTTCTTATTGGTTTTATGAATGATTTTTCATTGCAAATTCTTTCATTTGTAGTAAAATTTCTACAACTAACAACAACACATGTGCCCGAAACCCCCCGACAAGTTGTCTTTTAGCCTAAACATGGTCAACTTCAAGGAATGGAAGGATGAACTCTAGAAAACTCTACGAAATTGTTCGATGGAGTATATTTTAGATACTCCCATTCCAAGCTTCTACTGGAAGGGAATCATGAGTGATGAAACTCATAATGCATGGTCTTCCGATTGCTAGAAAGTCTCACGACTAATGGCTAATTCCATCCCGGTAGAATGGAAGGAAAAGTTCTCCTCCTATTTTCCGGACATGTTCCTCCAAGCACTTGAGGACATTGTCAATGTGAGAGTCACCAAGAGTCTCAATGGCAACTATGATGGACTTGTGTTTGACGTGACTAGGTCACTCAAACATGAAGATAAAGCCACCGGAAGAGGGTTGCCTTGCCAAGGAAAGGTACCGAGTTTGGTCTAGGGCCTACAATACCAAATTGAGACCCGCTATGCCCCTCCAACCTCATGTGCTTAGAATGACTAGGCTTTTCAGGCATATGAAGCTTCTTAAAATCCAATTAGAGGATGAGATGGTGGGTTAATCTTGCTTGGCTCACTCCACTCAAGTTATGATGCACTTAGGATGCATATGCAGTTAGGAAGGAGTCAAAATCATTGAATGAGGTGGTGCAAGTGCTACGCAAGGCCGACTCCTATGGAGCTACCAAATTCCCTTAAGAGTGAAGAAGAAGGAGTTCAAGAACAAAGCGAAAAATGCGATGCTTCTATTGTGGTAGGCAAGGCCACTACAAAAGGGAATGCAAGATCTTCCGAGAAGATGAGGAAAAGAGGAATCTCCATCCACCTTAGGTATCTTCATTAACACTTGTGTATAATCAATTCATAGGTATTGGATACCATGTATGACTCACTTTATGCTACAATTTCAGGGACTAAGTGAAAGGCTTCATAAGTGAATGTGCTACTACAATCGGACGATGAAGATAGTCCTTCTGCCATATTTGTAGGCACAATCACTAGTAGAAAAAAAGAAATAGGCAACCCCCCTATGGCAACGGTTCATGAAAACCGTTGCCAACTTAAGTGAGCGCCATTTTAAATATCAGAGTTGGCAACGGTTAACCGTTGCCAATTTTTTTTTGTAAAAAAAAAAATTGCTTAACATTAACCGTTGCCAATTGCGTTTTTTTTTTTTTTTTAAAAAAAGGTAAACTTTTGGCAACGGTTAACCGTTGCTAAATTTTTTAAAAAAAATTGCGGGTTTTGTTCCCTACTCTCACTGTTCATCAACGTCTTCATTCATTCAATTGCAAAAAAAAAAAAAAAAAACCTTATGCCAAATTGCGTTTCCCTCCTCCCTTCTTCATTCAACTCCCCTCTTTGTTCCTCCATTGAAGTGTTGCAGCTTTCTCACCTCCATTAAAGACAACACTAGCGTCGTATCTACAGCCAAACTCCCTCCATTGAAACAGCTTCAACCTAATTAAGGTAAGTTCGTAGCAATTAGGTTTTACAATTGATGAATTCCTTCGAGTTTTTGGTGGTTTTGATTTACAATTTAGTAATTATTAGTTCTTGTAATCTAGGTTTGTCAATATAGACGCGCATTGCCCCCCTCCACGTACAACAACATTCTTCTCGCTCTCACGGTTGGTCTAAGGAGCCATTTCAGGTACTTGTTATGTTGAGTTACGTGGGTAATTTAGTTGTTGTAATTTAGTTGCTGTACTTGTTATTAGTTCCTGTAATTTAGTTGAGTTGTGAAAAAAAAATTGGGGGCAGTGGGAAGTAAGGCTGGTGGATAGAGATGCATGTATAAGGGGGCATAAGGGGGCAGTGAGGAGTAAGTATAAGGGGGCAGTGGGGAGTAAGGCTGGTGGAGAGAGATTCCCTTCTCAAAACTGTTGGGTGAAGCCGGGTTTGGGCAATGTTAGAGCCCTGTGGTCTGTGCTCCTGTTGTGTTGCAGCTTCTCAAATAAGTTCTTCCCTGTGCTTTGTTCTTCTGTTTCTGCTGCATGTTCAGGATGCTTTCTCTGAACTGATGCTGCATTGTGTTCTGGTGCTGGCTGTTAGTGTGCCTGCTCAGTGCAGGTCTGTAACTGCAACCTGTTGCTTAGCTTGCTTTGGTTTGTGTAGGTCTGTAGCTGGTTGGCTTGCTGTCAGGTGGTGCTCTGGAAGTGGCTCTACTTTGAGGTTTCTATGGTGCTGGTTGTGTTGTTCTTGTGAGGCTGGCTGATCCTGTGTGCTGTCAGGTGGGAGCTGTTGTTTTAGATGCTGTGTTTTTTTTTGGTTTCTTGATGTATAGCTTGGGCTTGTTTTAGCCTAGGTGTTTTTAATTTATTTTTTCTTGTTTGTTTTGGTGTTTGGTTGTGTATAGTTAGTCTCGGGTTTTGGTTTTGTTTTTTTTACAAGGTTTATTTTGATTGGGTGGTTGTTTGCCCGAAGGGCTTGTGTATTTTAGCGGTTACAGGTTTTTGTATTCTTATAACTGTTTTCGTTTGGTAATAATTTTTTCTTATTTACCCAAAAAAAAAAAGATACAAATCTCTTTAAAGTAAACTAATTCAATTTAAAAGTAAAAGCTCAATTGAATGCTAAATATAAAATCTTTGAGTTTGTGCTAATTGGGGTGCTTGGTTTTTTAAAGTTGGTTAAAGAGTTTAAGAAGTATGTTGGGGATGTTTCTGGTGGTGTGCGCAGGGAGGTTTTTTCAAATATTTAAGCATCTAAGGCACTTGTATGTTGGGAGTTCATTGATTGTTAACTACTTACTTACCTATATCTACTTACTTACCATTTTCTCGTTCTCTTTAATCGTATGTCCCTATTTGTATTTATTATCCATTTCTTATACATACTAACTTTTAATTTGTTTTTTCTTTTTGCGTTTTTATAGGTTCATATGTGAATTGAAGTTCAAGCTAGTTAAGTTTGAAGACTACACATTAATTTAGCTCAAGTGGGAAGTTAGAAAGAATACATCCATTGTGTTGGTATGAATTATAAACTTCTCTAAGCTATAAATATTTCTTTCTCTCTATTATTGTAAAACCAAAAGTTTTTTCATGCTAGATATTAGATTTGTGTATTATATAATGAGAAACTAAATACAACAATAAATATATGAAATGTTTGCATTGCATCATCATATGCCTAGATACCCGTTCAAGGCTTTCTCATTAGGAGAAAGTCTTGAATAGTCCCCGGTTGGGACTGTTCTTGAACGTTTACTCTCACTTAGGTGGTGAATGTATGTCTTTTTTTCGATTTTAAGGAACATCTTGGCTTACCATTTCCTCGATCACCATATTCTCTGGGTACATATGTGGGTAAGTAATTACCTACGTCGTGTACTTGGAGAACTGGGGGGAAATGCTGCCGGATTTTCCTTAAAATTGGAAAGTTGACATACATTCACTAGTGAGAGTAAACGTTCAAGGATGGGTTAGGTTGGAGTGATAAGGACCCTTTGGAAGCATATATTCATTTATGTATGTATATGAAGGTTATATGCATGGTGTGTGTTTGAATTTGATTTATATATATAGTAGATGTAGCAATTATACATTATTATTCGTAATATGTTGCCATGTTTAGAGACAATTTACTTAATGGAGAAGGATCGTGGATGGATGTCTGGTAGACGTGATACATTGGAATTCTTTAATGGGGTTCAAGAGTTTTGCGAGACGGCTTCATCTTATCAGCGCAGAATGGGTTTCGAGTGCCTCTATTGTCCTTGTGTTGATTGTAATAATGTGAAGGTGGTCAATAGTGTTGATATCATTAGAGATTTTTGCTCAATTCTTGATTTAACTCCTATATTACACCTAAGATACTTAGTAATGAATATTTATGGCTTGAAACAACCTAAAAAAAGCAATTTCACAAGTTTTAGGTTCATTTAGAGTGTTTACGGCTCGAAATGGCCTAAATGAGTTCTAACTTGCCCATTTTCCATGATTTTTGCTTAATTCTTGATTTAACTTCTATATTACACCTAAGATACTTAGTTATGCATATTTATGGCTTGAAACAACCTAAAAAAAGCAATTTCACAAGTTTTAGGTTCATTTAGAGTGTTTACGGCTCGAAATGGCCTAAATGAGTTCTAACTTGCCCATTTTTCATGATTTTTGCTCAATGCTTGAATTAACTCCTATATTACACCTAAGACACTTAGTTATGAATATTTATATGAAGTATCTTCCTAATTGGTGCAGGAAGAGACCTGTTGTGAACTTCTTCACCCGGCGAATCATATGATGGACCTTTGAAAGTTGTTGCTTATGGTAGTGCACAACCGGCCGAACAAGGTACGGTCCATCTTCAACCTCTTCTGCCTGAGCATTATTCTGTCGGGATCCATTATGTGGTTCCCGGGTTCGAGGAGATCTTAATACTTGTGCCCGTGGAGGAGGATGAGTTCACTACACTCTGGGCAGCAAAAGGTAGTTTTGTGCAATGGCCATCTGCTTGGATACGGTTGATGAACCAGGTAAATAAGATTTAGATTTCACGATTTAATCTTTTCTTCCCAAGAGTTGGATGGAAATATTTTCTAACTATTTATATGATTTGTCATATTAGCCATCGAAGAAAAGCCAAACTCCAAAGAAGAAGGTGGAGGGGCCAAAGAACAGGAGTGAACATGGCTCGGTGAGTGGAAAAGTGTCGATGAAGAGCCCTTCACGATGTTCAGCTACACAAGCTACTCCATTAGTTGAAGACACGGTGCTTCAATCGCTATCTCAGGAGTTAGCTTATTTGCACAACCGTGTTTGCGTGTTGCCTAATGACAACCCCATCCAAATCCAACTTCCTAAGGAAATGTTCCACTACGATGATGATGCAACGGCGTGGCTATTCAAAGAAGATGTGAAGGAATTTCTAAGTGGTGAAATGCTTAACATTTCCCTCATTCAAATATCCATGAGGTAATTCAACTGGTACTCAATTTATATTATTCATTTTAGTGGTGTTTGTCGTTTGGTTTTCGATTAACATTGTGTTATCATGCATGCAGAGCACTCCAGGAGCAAATATGGGAGCTTGAATCTCCTTGTCAAGTTGGGTGGTTGTGCCCTGAGCAGATGTCCACTGCAAGAATCTCAGGCAACTCCGCTGACGTGTTGTACTATGCTGAACGGGGTATCAGGCAATCAGTGAGTGCGGGAGACAAGTTCATATTCGTCCCATACTATGAGGAGTACGTCTGATTATGCTAGTCAAGTTCATTTGTTTTCCCAGTTTATTTGTTGTAATAGGCTAACTATTTATTTGTTTGTCTCGTGTGTAGTTATCATTGGACCCTACTTGTGATTTGTGTTTCCAGTAACACAATCTTCTACTTTGATTCTGCTCGGTTACCTCAAGTAAGAAAGCGCCTCGTGAGGTCCATACTGCAAAAGTAAGCATCTAGTTTGTTTCACTTCTGATTATTCATTTTCATATCTTAACTCATATGTATTGATTATATTAGTCGAATTTGAACTTATTACTTTGATTTTTTGTAGTACCATGAAGAAGATAAATCCTCGATCTCCTCGAGGTCCTACATGGAAAGCACCCAAGGTAATTCACCCATGATGTTGTGATTTTCTTACTTTACAATGCTTAAGATGTTGCTTATTTTCTATGCATTTTGATAAATGTGCTTTGTTCCTCATGCTATTGCGCACAACAGGAAAACGAAGTTGACTGTGGCCTATACGTGATGAGATTCATGTATGACATAGTGATGAGTCATTGTACAGACACACGTCAGCTTGAAGAGGTATGCCTTTTTGGTTGAAATTGCATCCCAAAACCACTTACTTGCTCTTTTCATGTAATCTCAAGCATTAGTCACATTTAATTAAGTGATAATGACATGTTTTAACTAGTTATGAGTTCAATAGACAAGAAATATAGAAAATAGGCATCCTAGTAGCCAAAATGGCCTTACTTGAGCCATTTTGGTTAAAATTGCGTCCCAAAACCACTTACTTGATCTTTTTTTGTAATCTCAAGCATTAGTAACCTATAACTAAGTGATAATGACATGTTTTAACTAGTTATGAGTTCAATAGACAAGAAATATAGAAAATAGGCATCCTAGTAGCCAAAATGGCCTTACTTGAGCCATTTTGGTTGAAATTGCGTCCCAAAACCTCTTACTTGCTCCTTTCTTGTAATCTCAAGCATTAGTCACCTATAACTAAGTGATAATTACATTTTTTAACTAGTAATGAGTTCAATAGACAATAAATATAGAAAATAGGCATCCAAGTAGCCAAAATGGCCTTACTTGAGCCATTTTGGTTGAAATTGCGTCCCAAAACCACTTACTTGCTCCTTTCTTGTAATCTCAAGAATTATTCACCTATAACTAAGTGATAATGACATGTTTTAACTAGTTATGAGTTCAATAGACAAGAAATATAGAAAATGGGCATCCTATTAGCAAAAATGGCCTTACTTGAGCCATTTTGGTTGAAATTGCGTCCCAAAACCACTTATTTGCTCTTTTCTTGTAATCTCAAGCATTAGTCACCTATTACTAAGTGATAATGACATGTTTTAACTAATTATAAGTTCAATAGACAAGAAATATAGAAAATGGGCATCCAAGTAGCCAAAATGGCCTTACTTGAGCCATTTTGGTTTAAATTGTGTCCCAAAACCACTTAATTGCTCCTTTCTTGTAATCTCAAGAATTATTCACCTATAACTAAGTGATAATGACATGTTTTAACTAGTTATGAGTTCAATAGACAAGAAACATAGAAAATAGGCATCCTAGTAGCCAAAATGGCCTTACTTGAGCCATTTTGGTTGAAATTGCGTCCCAAAACCTCTTACTTGCTCCTTTCTTGTAATCTCAAGCATTATTCACCTACAACTAAGTGATAATGACATGTTTTAACTAGTTATGAGTTCAATAGACAAGAAATATAGAAAATAGGTATCCTAGTAGCCAAAATGGCCTTACTTGAGCTATTTTGGTTGAAATTGCGTCCCAAAACCATTTACTTGCTCTTTTCTTTTAATCTCAAGAATTAGTCACCTATAACTAAGTGATAATGACATGTTTTAACTAGTTATGAGTTCAATAGACATGAAATATATAAAATAGGCATCCTAGTAGCCAAAATGGCCTTACTTGAGCCATTTTGGTTGAAATTGCGTCCCAAAACCTCTTACTTGCTCCTTTCTTGTAATCTCAAGCATTAGTCACCTATAACTAAGTGATAATGACATGTTTTAACTAGTTATGAGTTCAATAGACAAGAAATATAGAAAATGGGCATCCAAGTAACCAAAATGGCCTTACTTGAGCCATTTTGGTTGAAATTGTGTCCCAAAACCACTTAATTGCTCCTTTCTTGTAATCTTAAGAATTATTCACCTATAACTAAGTGATAATGACATGTTTTAACTAGTTATGAGTTCAATAGACAAGAAATATAGAAAATGGGCATCCTATTAGCAAAAATGGCCTTACTTGAGCCATTTTGGTTGAAATTGCGTCCCAAAACCACTTATTTGCTCTTTTCTTGTAATCTCAAGAATTATTCACCTATAACTAAGTGATAATGACATGTTTTAACTAGTTATGAGTTCGATAGACAAGAAATATAGAAAATGGGCATCCTATTAGCAAAAATGGCCTTACTTGAGCCATTTTGGTTGAAATTGCGTCCCAAAACCACTTATTTACTCTTTTCTTGTAATGTCAAGAATTAGTCACCTATTACTAAGTGATAATGACATGTTTTAACTAGTTATGAGTTCGATAGACAAGAAATATAGAAAATGGGCATCCTATTAGCAAAAATGGCCTTACTTGAGCCATTTTGGTTGAAATTGCGTCCCAAAACCACTTATTTACTCTTTTCTTGTAATCTCAAGAATTAGTCACCTATTACTAAGTGATATTGACATGTTTTAACTAGTTATGAGTTCAATAGACAAGAAATATAGAAAATGGGCATCCTATTAGCAAAAATGGCCTTACTTGAGCCATTTTGGTTGAAATTGCGTCCCAAAACCTCTTACTTGCTCCTTTCTTGTAATCTCAAGCATTAGTCACCTATAACTAAGTGATAATGACATGTTTTAACTAGTTCTGAGTTCAATAGACAAGAAATATAGAAAATGGGCATCCTATTAGCAAAAATGACCTTACTTGAGCCATTTTGGTTGAAATTGCGTCCCAAAACCACTTATTTGCTCTTTTCTTGTAATCTCAAGCATTAGTCACCTATAAATAAGTGATAATGACATGTTTTAACTAGTTAAGAGTTCAATAGACAATAAATATAGAAAATAGGCATCCAAGTAGCCAAAATGGCCTTACTTGAGCCATTTTGGTTGAAATTGCGTCCCAAAACCACTTACTTGCTCCTTTCTTGTAATCTCAAGAATTATTCACCTATAACTAAGTGATAATGACATGTTTTAACTAGTTATGAGTTCAATAGACAAGAAATATAGAAAATGGGCATCCTATTAGCAAAAATGGCCTTACTTGAGCCATTTTGGTTGAAATTGCGTCCCAAAACCACTTATTTGCTCTTTTCTTGTAATCTCAAGCATTAGTCACCTATTACTAAGTGATAATGACATGTTTTAACTAATTATAAGTTCAATAGACAAGAAATATAGAAAATGGGCATCCAAGTAGCCAAAATGGCCTTACTTGAGCCATTTTGGTTGAAATTGTGTCCCAAAACTACTTAATTGCTCCTTTCTTGTAATCTCAAGAATTATTCACCTATAACTAAGTGATAATGACATGTTTTAACTAGTTAAGAGTTCAATAGACAAGAAATATAGAAAATGGGCATCCTATTAGCAAAAATGGCCTTACTTGAGCCATTTTGGTTGAAATTGCGTCCCAAAACCAGTTATTTGCTCTTTTCTTGTAATCTCAAGCATTAGTCACCTATTAATAAGTGATATTGACATGTTTTAACTAGTTATGAGTTCAATAGACAAGAAATAAAGAAAATAGGCATTCTAGTAGCCAAAATGGCCTTACTTGAGCCATTTTGGTTGAAATTGCGTCCCAAAACCATTTACTTGCTCTTTTCTTTTAATCTCAAGCATTAGTCACCTATAACTAAGTGATAATGACATGTTTTAACTAGTTATGAGTTCAATAGACAAGAAATATAGAAAATGGGCATCCTATTAGCAAAAATGGCCTTACTGGAGCCATTTTGGTTGAAATTGCGTCCCAAAACCACTTATTTGCTCTTTTCTTGTAATCTCAAGCATTGGTCACCTATTACTAAGTGATATTGACATGTTTTAACTAGTTATGAGTTCAATAGATAAGAAATATAGAAAATACGCATTCTAGTAGCCAAAATGGCCTTACTTGAGCCATTTTGGTTGAAATTGCGTCCCAAAACCTCTTACTTGCTTCTTTCTTGTAACCTCAAGCATTAGTCACCTATAACTAGGTGATAATGACATGTTTTAACTAGTTATGAGTTCAATAGACAAGAAACATAGAAAATAGGCATCCTAGTAGCCAAAATGGCCTTACTTGAGCCATTTTGGTTGAAATTGCGTCCCAAAACCTCTTACTTGCTCCTTTCTTGTAATCTCAAGCATTAGTCACCTATAACTAAGTGATAATGACATGTTTTAACTAGTTATGAGTTCAATAGACAATAAATATAGAAAATAGGCATCCAAGTAGCCAAAATGGCCTTCTTGAGCCATTTTGGTTGAAATTGCGTCCCAAAACCACTTACTTGCTCCTTTCTTGTAATCTCAAGAATTATTCACCTATAACTAAGTGATAATGACATGTTTTAACTAGTTATGAGTTCAATAGACAAGAAATATAGAAAATGGGCATCCTATTAGCAAAAATGGCCTTACTTGAGCCATTTTGGTTGAAATTGCGTCCCAAAACCACTTATTTGCACTTTTCTTGTAATCTCAAGCATTGGTCACCTATTACTAAGTGATATTGACATGTTTTAACTAGTTATGAGTTCAATAGATAAGAAATATAGAAAATACGCATTCTAGTAGCCAAAATGGCCTTACTTGAGCCATTTTGGTTGAAATTGCGTCCCAAAACCTCTTACTTGCTTCTTTCTTGTAACCTCAAGCATTAGTCACCTATAACTAGGTGATAATGACATGTTTTAACTAGTTATGAGTTCAATAGACAAGAAACATAGAAAATAGGCATCCTAGTAGCCAAAATGGCCTTACTTGAGCCATTTTGGTTGAAATTGCGTCCCAAAACCACTTACTTGCTCCTTTCTTATAATCTCAAGCATTAGTCACCTATTACTAAGTGATAATGACATGTTTTAACTAATTATAAGTTCAATAGACAAGAAATATAGAAAATGGGCATCCAAGTAGCCGAAATGGCCTTACTTGAGCCATTTTGGTTGAAATTGCGTCCCAAAACCTCTTACTTGCTCCTTTCTTGTAATCTCAAGCATTAGTCACCTATAACTAAGTGATAATGACATGTTTTAACTAGTTATGAGTTCAATAGACAATAAATATAGAAAATAGGCATCCAAGTAGCCAAAATGGCCTTACTTGAGCCATTTTGGTTGAAATTGCGTCCCAAAACCACTTACTTGCTCCTTTCATGTAATCTCAAGCATTATTCACCTATAACTAAGTGATAATGACATGTTTTAACTAGTTATGAGTTCAATAGACAAGAAATATAGAAAATGGGCATCCTATTAGCAAAAATGGCCTTACTTGAGCCATTTTGGTTGAAATTGCGTCCCAAAACCACGTATTTTCTCTTGTCTTGTAATCTCAAGCATTAGTCACCTATTAATAAGTGATATTGACATGTTTTAACTAGATACGAGTTCAATAGACAAGAAATATAGAAAATAGGCATTTTAGTAGCCAAAATGGCCTTACTTGAGCCATTTTGGTTGAAATTGCGTCCCAAAACCATTTACTTGCTCTTTTCTTTTAATCTCAAGCATTAGTCACCTATAACTAAGTGATAATGACATGTTTTAACTAGTTATGAGTTCAATAGACAAGAAATATAGAAAATGGGCATCCTATTAGCAAAAATGGCCTTACTTGAGCCATTTTGGTTGAAATTGCGTCCCAAAACCACTTATTTGCTCTTTACTTGTAATATCAAGCATTAGTCACCTATAATTAAGTGATAATGACATGTTTTAACTAGTTATGAGTTCAATAGACAAGAAACATAGAAAATAGGCATCCTAATATCCAAAATGGCCTTACTTGAGCCATTTTGGTTGAAATTGCGTCCCAAAACCTCTTACTTGCTCCTTTCTTGTAATCTGAAGCATTATTCACCTATAACTAAGTGATAATGACATTTTTTAACTAGTTATGAGTTCAATAGACAATAAATATAGAAAATAGGCATCCATGTAGCCAAAATGGCCTTACTTGAGCCATTTTGGTTGAAATTGCGTCCCAAAACCACTTATTTGCTCTTTTCTTGTAATCTCAAGAATTATTCACCTATAACTAAGTGATAATGACATGTTTTAACTAGTTATGAGTTAGATAGACAAGAAATATAGAAAATGGGCATCCTATTAGCAAAAATGGCCTTACTTGAGCCATTTTGGTTGAAATTGCGTCCCAAAACCACTTATTTACTCTTTTCTTGTAATCTCAAGAAATAGTCACCTATTACTAAGTGATATTGACATGTTTTAACTAGTTATGAGTTCAATAGACAAGAAATATAGAAAATGGGCATCCTATTAGCAAAAATGGCCTTACTTGAGCCATTTCGGTTGAAATTGCGTCCCAAAACCACTTATTTGCTCTTTTCTTGTAATCTCAAGCATTAGTCACCTATTACTAAGTGATAATGACATGTTTTAACTAATTATAAGTTCAATAGACAAGAAATAAAGAAAATGGGCATCCAAGTAGCCAAAATGGCCTTACTTGAGCCATTTTGGTTGAAATTGTGTGCCAAAACTACTTAATTGCTCCTTTCTTGTAATCTCAAGAATTATTCACCTATAACTAAGTGATAATGACATGTTTTAACTAGTTATGAGTTCAATAGACAAGAAATATAGAAAATGGGCATCCTATTAGCAAAAATGGCCTTACTTGAGCCATTTTGGTTGAAATTGCGTCCCAAAACCACTTATTTGCTCTTTTCTTGTAATCTCAAGCATTAGTCACCTATAATTAAGTGATAATGACATGTTTTAACTAATTATAAGTTCAATAGACAAGAAATAAAGAAAATGGGCATCCTAGTAGCCAAAATGGCCTTACTTGAGCCATTTTAGTTGAAATTGCGCCCCAAAACCTCTTACTTGCTCCTTTCTTGTAATCTCAAGCATTATTCACCTCTAACTAAGTGATAATGACATGTTTTAACTAGTTATGATTTCAATAGACAAGAAACATAGAAAATAAGCATCCTAGTAGCCAAAATGGCCTTACTTGAGCCATTTTGGTTGAAATTGCGTCCCAAAACCACTTACTTGCTCATTTATTGTAATCTCAAGCATTAGTCACCTATAAAAAAGTGATAATCACATGTTTTAACTATTTATGAGTTCAATAGACAAGAAATATAGAAAATAGGCATCCTAGTAGCCAAAACGGCCTTACTTGAGCCATTTTGGTTGAAATTGCGTCCCAAAACCATTTACTTGCTATTTTCTTTTAATATCAAGCATTAGTCACCTATAACTAAGTGATAATGACATGTTTTAACTGGTTATGAGTTCAATAGACAATAAATATAGAAAATAGGCATCCAAGTAGCCAAAATGGCCTTACTTGAGCCATTTTGGATGAAATTGCGTCCCAAAACCACTTACTTGCTCCTTTCTTGTAATCTCAAGCATTATTCACCTATAACTAAGTGATAATGACATGTTTTAACTAGTTATGAGTTCAATAGACAATAAATATAGAAAATAGGCATCCTAGTAGCCAAAATGGCCTTACTTGAGCCATTTTGGTTGAAATTGCGTCCCAAAACCACTTATTTGCTCTTTTCTTGTAATCTCAAGCATTAGTCACCTATAATTAAGTGATAATGACATGTTTTAACTAATTATAAGTTCAATAGACAAGAAATAAAGAAAATGGGCATCCTAGTAGCCAAAATGGCCTTACTTGAGCCATTTTAGTTGAAATTGCGCCCCAAAACCTCTTACTTGCTCCTTTCTTGTAATCTCAAGCATTATTCACCTCTAACTAAGTGATAATGACATGTTTTAACTAGTTATGATTTCAATAGACAAGAAACATAGAAAATAAGCATCCTAGTAGCCAAAATGGCCTTACTTGAGCCATTTTGGTTGAAATTGCGTCCCAAAACCACTTACTTGCTCATTTATTGTAATCTCAAGCATTAGTCACCTATAAAAAAGTGATAATCACATGTTTTAACTATTTATGAGTTCAATAGACAAGAAATATAGAAAATAGGCATCCTAGTAGCCAAAACGGCCTTACTTGAGCCATTTTGGTTGAAATTGCGTCCCAAAACCATTTACTTGCTATTTTCTTTTAATATCAAGCATTAGTCACCTATAACTAAGTGATAATGACATGTTTTAACTGGTTATGAGTTCAATAGACAATAAATATAGAAAATAGGCATCCAAGTAGCCAAAATGGCCTTACTTGAGCCATTTTGGATGAAATTGCGTCCCAAAACCACTTACTTGCTCCTTTCTTGTAATCTCAAGCATTATTCACCTATAACTAAGTGATAATGACATGTTTTAACTAGTTATGAGTTCAATAGACAAGAAACATAGAAAATAGGCATCCTAGTAGCCAAAATGGCCTTACTTGAGCCATTTTGGTTGAAATTGCGTCCCAAAACCACTTACTTGCTCCTTTCTTATAATCTCAAGCATTAGTCACCTATTACTAAGTGATAATGACATGTTTTAACTAATTATAAGTTCAATAGACAAGAAATATAGAAAATGGGCATCCAAGTAGCCGAAATGGCCTTACTTGAGCCATTTTGGTTGAAATTGCGTCCCAAAACCTCTTACTTGCTCCTTTCTTGTAATCTCAAGCATTAGTCACCTATAACTAAGTGATAATGACATGTTTTAACTAGTTATGAGTTCAATAGACAATAAATATAGAAAATAGGCATCCAAGTAGCCAAAATGGCCTTACTTGAGCCATTTTGGTTGAAATTGCGTCCCAAATCCTCTTACTTGCTCCTTTCTTGTAATCTCAAGCATTATTCACCTATAACTAAGTGATAATGACATGTTTTAACTAGTTATGAGTTCAATAGACAAGAAATATAGAAAATGGGCATCCTATTAGCAAAAATGGCCTTACTTGAGCCATTTTGGTTGAAATTGCGTCCCAAAACCACTTATTTGCTCTTGTCTTGTAATCTCAAGCATTAGTCACCTATTAATAAGTGATATTGACATGTTTTAACTAGATACGAGTTCAATAGACAAAAAATATAGAAAATAGGCATTTTAGTAGCCAAAATGGCCTTACTTGAGCCATTTTGGTTGAAATTGCGTCCCAAAACCATTTACTTGCTCTTTTCTTTTAATCTCAAGCATTAGTCACCTATAACTAAGTGATAATGACATGTTTTAACTAGTTATGAGTTCAATAGACAAGAAATATAGAAAATGGGCATCCTATTAGCAAAAATGGCCTTACTTGAGCCATTTTGGTTGAAATTGCGTCCCAAAACCACTTATTTGCTCTTTTCTTGTAATCTCAAGCATTAGTCACCTATAATTAAGTGATAATGACATGTTTTAACTAGTTATGAGTTCAATAGACAAGAAACATAGAAAATAGGCATCCTAATATCCAAAATGGCCTTACTTGAGCCATTTTGGTTGAAATTGCGTCCCAAAACCTCTTACTTGCTCCTTTCTTGTAATCTGAAGCATTATTAACCTATAACTAAGTGATATTGACATTTTTTAACTAGTTATGAGTTCAATAGACAATAAATATAGAAAATAGGCATCCAAGTAGCCAAAATGGCCTTACTTGAGCCATTTTGGTTGAAATTGCGTCCCAAAACCACTTATTTGCTCTTTTGTTGTAATCTCAAGAATTATTCACCTATAACTAAGTGATAATGACATGTTTTAACTAGTTATGAGTTCGATAGACAAGAAATATAGAAAATGGGCATCCTATTAGCAAAAATGGCCTTACTTGAGCCATTTTGGTTGAAATTGCGTCCCAAAACCACTTATTTGCTCTTTTCTTGTAATCTCAAGAATTAGTCACCTATTAATAAGTGATATTGACATGTTTTAACTAGTTATGAGTTCAATAGACAAGAAATATAGAAAATGGGCATCCTATTAGCAAAAATGGCCTTACTTGAGCCATTTCGGTTTAAATTGCGTCCCAAAACCACTTATTTGCTCTTTTCTTGTAATCTCAAGCATTAGTCACCTATTAATAAGTGATAATGACATGTTTTAACTAATTATAAGTTCAATAGACAAGAAATAAAGAAAATGGGCATCCAAGTAGCCAAAATGGCCTTACTTGAGCCATTTTGGTTGAAATTGTGTGCCAAAACTACTTAATTGCTCCTTTCTTGTAATCTCAAGAATTATTCACCTATAACTAAGTGATAATGACATGTTTTAACTAGTTATGAGTTCAATAGACAAGAAATATAGAAAATGGGCATCCTATTAGCAAAAATGGCCTTACTTGAGCCATTTTGGTTGAAATTGCGTCCCAAAACCACTTATTTGCTCTTTTCTTGTAATCTCAAGCATTAGTCACCTATAATTAAGTGATAATGACATGTTTTAACTAGTTATGAGTTCAATAGACAAGAAACATAGAAAATAGGCATCCTAGTAGCCAAAATGGCCTTACTTGAGCCATTTTGGTTGAAATTGCGTCCCAAAACCTCTTACTTGCTCCTTTCTTGTAATCTGAAGCATTATTCACCTATAACTAAGTGATAATGACATGTTTTAACTAGTTATGAGTTAAATAGACAATAAATATAGAAAATAGGCATCCAAGTAGCCAAAATGGCCTTACTTGAGCCATTTTGGTTGAAATTGCGTCCCAAAACCACTTATTTGCTCTTTTCTTGTAATCTCAAGAATTATTCACCTATAACTAAGTGATAATGACATATTTTAACTAGTTATGAGTTCGATAGACAAGAAATATAGAAAATGGGCATCCTATTAGCAAAAATGGCCTTACTTGAGCCATTTTGGTTGAAATTGCGTCCCAAAACCACTTATTTACTCTTTTCTTGTAATCTCAAGCATTATTCACCTATAACTAAGTTATAATGACATGTTTTAACAAGTTATGAGTTCAATAGACAAGAATTATAGAAAATAGGCATCCTAGTCGCCAAAATGGCCTTACTTGAGCCATTTTGGTTGAAATTGCGTCCCAAAACCACTTACTTGCTCCTTTCTTGTAATCTCAAGAATTAGTCACCTATAACTAAGTTATAATGACATGTTTTAACTATTTATGAGTTCAATAGACAAGAAATATAGAAAATAGGCATCCTAGTGGCCAAAATAGCCTTACTTAAGCCATTTTGGTTGAAATTGCGTCCCAAAACCACTTACTTGCTCTTTTCTTGTAATCTTAAGCATTAGTCACCTATAACTAAGTGATAATGACATGTTTTAACTAGTTATGAGTCCAATAGACAATAAATATAGAAAATAGGCATCCTAGTAGCCAAAATGGCCTTACTTGAGCCATTTTGGTTGAAATTGCGTCCCAAAACAACTTACTTGCTCTTTTCTTGTAATCTCAAGCATTATTCACCTATAAATAAGTGATAATGACATGTTTTAACTAGTTATGAGTTCAATAGACAATAAATATAGAAAATAGGCATCCTATTAGCCAAAATGGCCTTACTTGAGCCATTTTGGTTGAAATTGCGTACCAAAACCACTTACTTGCTCTTTTCTTGTAATCTCAAGCATTATTCACCTATAACAAAGTGATAATATCATGTTTTAACTAGTTATGAGTTCAATAGACAAGAAATATAGAAAATAGGTATCCTAGTAGCCAAAACGGCCTTACTTGAGCCATTTTGGTTTAAATTGCGTCCCAAAACCATTTACTTGCTCTTTTCTTTTAATCTCAAGAATTAGTCACCTATAACTAAGTTATAATGACATTTTTTAACTAGTTATGAGTTCAATAGACAATAAATATAGAAAATAGGCATCCAAGTTGCCAAAATGGCCTTACTTGAGCCATTTTGGTTGAAATTGCGTCCCAAAACCACTTACTTGCTCCTTTCTTGTAATCTCAAGAATTATTCACCTATAACTAAGTGATAATTACATGTTTTAACTAGTTATGAGTTCAATAGACAATAAATATAGAAAATAGGCATCCTAGTAGCCAAAATGGCCTTACTTGAGCCATTTTGGTTGAAATTGCGTCCCAAATCCTCTTACTTGCTCCTTTCTTGTAATCTCAAGCATTATTCACCTATAACTAAGTGATAATGACATGTTTTAACTAGTTATGAGTTCAATAGACAAGAAATATAGAAAATAGGCATCCTAGTAGCCAAAATGGCCTTACTTGAGCCATTTTGGTTGAAATTGCGTCCCAAAACCTCTTACTTGCTCCTTTCTTGTAATCTGAAGCATTATTCACCTATAACTAAGTGATAATGACATGTTTTAACTATTTATGAGTTCAATAGACAATAAATATAGAAAATAGGCATCCAAGTAGCCAAAATGGCCTTACTTGAGCCATTTTGGTTGAAATTGCGTCCCAAAACCACTTATTTGCTCTTTTCTTGTAATCTCAAGAATTATTCACCTATAACTAAGTGATAATGACATGTTTTAACTAGTTATGAGTTCGATAGACAAGAAATATAGAAAATAAGCATCCTAGTAGCCAAAATGGCCTTACTTGAGCCATTTTGGTTGAAATTGTGTGCCAAAACTACTTAATTGCTCCTTTCTTGTAATCTCAAGAATTATTTACCTATAACTAAGTGATAATGACATGTTTTAACTAGTTATGAGTTCAATAGACAAGAAATATAGAAAATGGGCATCCTATTAGCAAAAATGGCCTTAGTTGAGCCATTTTGGTTGAAATTGCGTCCCAAAACCACTTATTTGCTCTTTTCTTGTAATCTCAAGCATTAGTCACCTATAAATAAGTGATAATGACGTGTTTTAACTAGTTATGAGTTCAATAGACAAGAAACATAGAAAATAGGCATCCTAGTAGCCAAAATGGCCTTACTTGAGCCATTTTGGTTGAAATTGCGTCCCAAAACCTCTTACTTGCTCCTTTCTTGTAATCTGAAGCATTATTCACCTATAACTAAGTGATAATGACATGTTTTAACTAGTTATGAGTTCAATAGACAATAAATATAGAAAATAGGCATCCAAGTAGCCAAAATGGCCTTACTTGAGCCATTTTGGTTGAAATTGCGTCCCAAAACCACTTATTTGCTCTTTTCTTGTAATCTCAAGAATTATTCACCTATAACTAAGTGATAATGACATGTTTTAACTAGTTATGAGTTCGGTAGACAAGAAATATAGAAAATAAGCATCCTAGTAGCCAAAATGGCCTTACTTGAGCCATTTTGGTTGAAATTGTGTGCCAAAACTACTTAATTGCTCCTTTCTTGTAATCTCAAGAATTATTTACCTATAACTAAGTGATAATGACATGTTTTAACTAGTTATGAGTTCAATAGACAAGAAATATAGAAAATGGGCATCCTATTAGCAAAAATGGCCTTAGTTGAGCCATTTTGGTTGAAATTGCGTCCCAAAACCACTTATTTGCTCTTTTCTTGTAATCTCAAGCATTAGTCACCTATAAATAAGTGATAATGACGTGTTTTAACTAGTTATGAGTTCAATAGACAAGAAACATAGAAAATAGGCATCCTAGTAGCCAAAATGGCCTTACTTGAGCCATTTTGGTTGAAATTGCGTCCCAAAACCTCTTACTTGCTCCTTTCTTGTAATCTGAAGCATTATTCACCTATAACTAAGTGATAATGACATGTTTTAACTAGTTATGAGTTCAATAGACAATAAATATAGAAAATAGGCATCCAAGTAGCCAAAATGGCCTTACTTGAGCCATTTTGGTTGAAATTGCGTCCCAAAACCACTTATTTGCTCTTTTCTTGTAATCTCAAGAATTATTCACCTATAACTAAGTGATAATGACATGTTTTAACTAGTTATGAGTTCGATAGACAAGAAATATAGAAAATAAGCATCCTAGTAGCCAAAATGGCCTTACTTGAGCCATTTTGGTTGAAATTGTGTGCCAAAACTACTTAATTGCTCCTTTCTTGTAATCTCAAGAATTATTTACCTATAACTAAGTGATAATGACATGTTTTAACTAGTTATGAGTTCAATAGACAAGAAATATAGAAAATGGGCATCCTATTAGCAAAAATGGCCTTACTTGAGCCATTTTGGTTGAAATTGCGTCCCAAAACCACTTATTTGCTCTTTTCTTGTAATCTCAAGCATTAGTCACCTATAAATAAGTGATAATGACGTGTTTTAACTAGTTATGAGTTCAATAGACAAGAAACATAGAAAATAGGCATCCTAGTAGCCAAAATGGCCTTACTTGAGCCATTTTGGTTGAAATTGCGTCCCAAAACCTCTTACTTGCTCCTTTCTTGTAATCTGAAGCATTATTCACCTATAACTAAGTGATAATGACATGTTTTAACTAGTTATGAGTTCAATAGACAATAAATATAGAAAATAGGCATCCAAGTAGCCAAAATGGCCTTACTTGAGCCATTTTGGTTGAAATTGCGTCCCAAAACCACTTATTTGCTCTTTTCTTGTAATCTCAAGAATTATTCACCTATAACTAAGTGATAATGACATGTTTTAACTAGTTATGAGTTCGATAGACAAGAAATATAGAAAATGGGCATCCTATTAGCAAAAATGGCCTTACTTGAGCCATTTTGGTTGAAATTGCGTCCCAAAACCACTTATTTACTCTTTTCTTGTAATCTCAAGCATTATTCACCTATAACTAAGTTATAATGACATGTTTTAACAAGTTATGAGTTCAATAGACAAGAATTATAGAAAATAGGCATCCTAGTCGCCAAAATGGCCTTACTTGAGCCATTTTGGTTGAAATTGCGTCCTAAAACCACTTACTTGCTCCTTTCTTGTAATCTCAAGAATTAGTCACCTATAACTAAGTTATAATGACATGTTTTAACTATTTATGAGTTCAATAGACAAGAAATATAGAAAATAGGCATCCTAGTGGCCAAAATAGCCTTACTTAAGCCATTTTGGTTGAAATTGCGTCCTAAAACCACTTACTTGCTCTTTTCTTGTAATCTCAAGAATTCGTCACCTATAACTAAGTGATAATGACATTTTTTAACTAGTTATGAGTTCAATAGATATGAAACATAGAAAATAGGCATCCTAGTAGCCAAAATGGCCTTACTTGAGCCATTTTGGTTGAAATTGCGTCCCAAAACCACTTACTTGCTCTTTTCTTGTAATCTCAAGCATTAGTCACCTATAAATAAGTGATAATGACATGTTTTAACTAGTTAAGAGTTCAATAGACAAGATATATAGAAAATAGGCATCCTAGTAGCCAAAATGGCCTTACTTGAGCCATTTTGGTTGAAATTGCTTCCCAAACCCTCTTACTTGCTCCTTTCTTGTAATCTCAAGCATTATTCACCTATAACTAAGTGATAATGACATGTTTTAACTAGTTATGAGTTCAATAGACAAGAAATATAGAAAATAGGCATCCTAGTAGCCAAAATGGCCTTACTTGAGCCATTTTGGTTGAAATTGCGTCCCAAAACCTCATACTTGTTTTTTTCTTGTAATCTCAAGCATTAGTCACCTATAATTAAGTGATAATGACATTTTATAACTATTTATGAGTTCAATAGACAAGAAATATAAAAAATAGGCATCCTAGTAGCCAAAATGGCCTTACTTGAGCCATTTTGGTTGAAATTGCGTCCCAAAACCACTTACTTGGTTTTTTATTGTAATCTCAAGCATTATTCACCTATAACTAAGTGATAATGACATGTTTTAACTAGTTATGAGTTCAATAGACAAGAAATATAGAAAATAGTCATCCTAGTAGCCAAAATGGCCTTACTTGAGCCATTTTGGTTGAAATTGCGTCCTAAAACCACTTACTTGCTCTTTTCTTGTAATCTCAAGAATTCGTCACCTATAACTAAGTGATAATGACATTTTTTAACTAGTTATGAGTTCAATAGATATGAAACATAGAAAATAGGCATCCTAGTAGCCAAAATGGCCTTACTTGAGCCATTTTGGTTGAAATTGCGTCCCAAAACCACTTACTTGCTCTTTTCTTGTAATCTCAAGCATTAGTCACCTATAAATAAGTGATAATGACATGTTTTAACTAGTTAAGAGTTCAATAGACAAGATATATAGAAAATAGGCATCCTAGTAGCCAAAATGGCCTTACTTGAGCCATTTTGGTTGAAATTGCTTCCCAAACCCTCTTACTTGCTCCTTTCTTGTAATCTCAAGCATTATTCACCTATAACTAAGTGATAATGACATGTTTTAACTAGTTATGAGTTCAATAGACAAGAAATATAGAAAATAGGCATCCTAGTAGCCAAAATGGCCTTACTTGAGCCATTTTGGTTGAAATTGCGTCCCAAAACCTCATACTTGTTTTTTTCTTGTAATCTCAAGCATTAGTCACCTATAATTAAGTGATAATGACATTTTATAACTATTTATGAGTTCAATAGACAAGAAATATAAAAAATAGGCATCCTACTAGCCAAATGGCCTTACTTGAGCCATTTTGGTTGAAATTGCGTCCCAAAACTACTACTTGCTCTTTTCTTGTAATCTCAAGCATTAGTCACCTATAACTAAGTGATAATGACATGTTTTAATTAGTTATGAGTTCAATAGACAATAAATATAGAAAATAGGCATCCTAATAGCCAAAATGGCCTTACTTGAGCCATTTTGGTTGAAATTGCGTCCCAAAACCACTTACTTGCTCTTTTCTTGTAATCTCAAGAATTAGTCACCTATAAATAAGTTATAATGACATGTTTTAACTAGTTATGAGTTCAATAGACAATAAATATAGAAAATAGGCATCCTAGTAGCCAAAATGGGCTTACTTGAACCATTTTGGTTGAAATTGCGTCCCAAAACCATTTACTTGCTCTTTTCTTGTAATCTCAAGCGTTAGTAACCTATAAATAAGTGATAATGACATGTATAAACTAGTTATGAGTTCAATAGAAAAGAAATATAGAAAATAGGCATCCTAGTAGCCAAAATGGCCTTACATGAGCCATTTTGGTTGAAATTGCGTCCCAAAACCTCTTACTTACTCCTTTCTTGTAATATTAAGCTTTAGTTACCTATAACTAAGTGATAATGACATGTTTTAACTAGTTATGAGTTCAATAGACAAGAAGTATAGAAAATAGGCATCCTAGTAGCCAAAATGGCCTTACTTGAGCCATTTTGGTTGAAATTGCGTCCCAAAACAACTTACTTGCTCTTTTCTTGTAATCTCAAGCATTATTCACCTAAAAATAAGTGATAATGACATGTTTTAACTAGTTATGAGTTTAATAGACAATAAATATAGAAAATAGGCATCCTATTAGCCAAAATGGCCTTACTTGAGCCATTTTGGTTGAAATTGCGTCCCAAAACCACTTACTTGCTCTTTTCTTGTAATCTCAAGCATTATTCACCTATAACAAAGTGATAATATCATGTTTTAACTAGTTATGAGTTCAATAGACAAGAAATATAGAAAATAGGTATCCTAGTAGCCAAAACGGCCTTACTTGAGCTATTTTGGTTGAAATTGCGTCCCAAAACCACTTTCTTGCTCTTTTCTTGTAATCTCAAGCATTAGTCACCTATAAATAAGTGATAATGACATGTTTTAACTATTTATGAGTTCAATAGACAATAAATATAGAAAATAGGCATCCTAGTAGCCAAAATGGCCTTACTTGAGCTATTTTGGTTGAAATTGCGTCCCAAAACCACTTACTTGCTCTTTTGTTGTAATCTCAAGCATTAGTCACCTATAACTAAGTTATAATGACATGTTTTAACTAGTTATGAGTTCAATAGACAAGAAATATAGAAAATAGGCATCCTAGTAGCCAAAATGGCCTTACTTGAGCCATTTTGGTTGAAATTGTGTCCCAAAACCTCTTACTTGCTCTTTTCTTGTAATCTCAAGCATTAGTAACCTATAACTAACCCCAATTATTATTAATTCACTTCTACTAACTGACGTTTTGTGTATTCTAAGTTTTGCAAGGGGCAAACGGGACTTCCATACACGAGCGAGGAACTCCATGTAATTCGGGAGATGTTGGCGATCTACATCACATTTAATTTGTAAATATCGTCATACATTTTTGTACTATATCATCTCTTCATCAATCCTAGCCTTAGCTTATTAATTATGTACTATACATGAAACATTTTTCTAATTTATATCATCTCTTGCGATTGTTATTATTAATTATTTATGTTTTGTTATTAATAATACTAATTATTGTTACTATTATTATATATAATAATAATAATAATTATTATTATTATTATCATTATTATTATTACTATTATAATATTAATAATAATAATTATTATTATTAATATTATAATAATAATAATAATAATAATAATAATAATAATAATTATTATTAATAATAATATTGCAGCAAAAAAAAAACAAAAAACAGGTCAATATTAGTGCAGCTAAAAAAAAACAATACAGGTCAATGGCAACGGTTAACCGTTGCCAATATTTTTAAAAAAAAAAACAGGCGCGCCATTCAAGCAATTGGCAACGGTTAATCGTTGCCAATTATTTGGTCAATGGCAACGGTTAATCGTTGCCAATATTTTTAAAAAAAAAAAACAAAAGGCTTGCCATTGTCTTTGGCAACGGTTAACCGTTGCCAATTACTTTAAAAAAAAAAAGGGCGCCATGGTCAATGGCAACGGTTAACCGTTGCCAATTGCTTGAGTTGGCAACGGTTTTGAACCGTTGCCAATTTTTTTTGGGATTTGGCAACCCTCAAATACTCAACGGTTCAAAACCGTTGCCTTTGGGGGGGTTTGAACCGTTGCCAATTTGCTGGTTTCGTGTAGTGAATATTTGTCTTTCGAGATGTAATAGAACTTATTATGCTTTATCATTGAACGTATTATGATCTTTGGAGTTGGACGCCGGGTAGTTTTTTATCACAAGACAATGACAATGGTTGCTTTACATGTCTTGATTAAATGTTCTATGATATTTCACATTTATACATGTGCTTTCACTAGACAAACAGGTTTATGATGATACCAGCGAGTCAAATAAAACCTACTTGTGGCATTGTCGTCTAGGCCATATAAACATCAAATACATCAAGAAACTCCTCCAGGAAGGAAATTTTGATCCATTTGACTTAGAGTCGTTTGAAAACTGTGTAGGATGTCTACTTGGCAAAATGATAAAACAACCATTCTCCAAGTTAGGAGAAAGGGCTAGTGATCTATTGGGTCTCATACACACGGATGTATCCGGACCAATGAGCACAACCGCAAGAAATGGTTATTGCTATTTTATCACGGACGACTATAGTAGATATGGCTATGTCTACCTAATGTCACACAAATCTGAATCCTTTGAGAAGTTTTGAGGTGGCGAGCATTTGAGCTACGAATTTGACGATCATCTGAAAGAACATGGTATTCTCTCATAATTGACACCTCCCGGAACTCCACAATGGAACGGAGTGTCCGAGAGGAGAAATTAAACTCTGTTAGACATGGTTTGCTCCATTATGAGTCTTAACGATCTTCCTATCTCTTTAAGGGGACACACACTTCAAACCGCGACACTAACACTAAACCGCGCTTCGTTAAAAGCTGTCAAAAAGACTCCTTATGAATTATGGACAAAGAAACCTCCACGGTTGTCTTTTCTTAAGATTTGGGGTTGCGAAGCATATGTCAAAAGACTCATGTCCGACAAGCTTGCACCAAAATCTGACAAATGTTTCTTTGTGGGGTATCCAAAAGAAACAAAGGGGTATTACTTCTACAACCAATCTGAGAACAAAGTATTTGTTGCTCGAGATGGTGTCATTTTGGAAAAGGAGCATCTTTCCAAAACGACAAGTGGGAGGAAAATCGAACTTAATGAAGTTCGAGAAGATGAGCAACAAAGTCAAACTGAAAAAACTGACAATCAAAGTTTTGTGGAAGCAGCTGTTGATAAAAGTTAGTGTCAATTCAACAATATTCAAAGTCAAACTGACAATGCAAATGCTCAATCTACTACCCAACGTAGGTCTTAAAGGCCAAGGTTTCAACTGGACATATACCTCGGTATTGTCTTAACCGAGAATCAAGACATCCTAGTTATGGATGAAAATGAGCCAGCGACATACAAACAAGCTATGAAGAGCCCCGACTTCGCTAAATGACTAGAAGCCATGAAATCCAAGATGGATTCTATGTTTGAGAATCAAGTCTGGGACTTGGTTGATTTGCCCAAAGGTTATACACCTATCGGCTGCAAATGGATTTTATAATTGAAAACCGACAAAGATAGAGTTGTATATGTATTCAAAGCTAGACTTGTGGAAAAAGGTTACAGGCAAATTCACGGGGTTAATTATGATGAAGCCTTTTCTCTAGTCTCTATGCTTAAATCCGTAAGGATTATCCTAGCAATTGTCGCATATTATGATTATGAAATATGGTAAATGGATGTCAAAACCGCCTACCTCAATGGGATTTTGGAAGAAATTGTGTACAAGATACAGCCCAAAGGTTTTGTAGATCCAAACAATGTTGCGATTCGATGAAGCCATCAGTAAGTTTGATTTTATCAAGAATCTAGATGAATCTTGTGTCTACAAGAAGGTTAGTGGGAGTGACATCGCATTCCTTGTCTTATATGTCGATGATATATTGCTCATCGGAAACAACATTCCAATGCTGGAGTCTGTAAAGACTTGGCTTGGAAAGTGTTTTTCAATGAAGGACTGAGGAGAGGCACAATACATATTGGGCATCAAGATCTATAGGGATAGACCTAAGAGGATGATTGGATTGAGCCAAAGTACTTTTATTGATTAGGTACTACCACGATTTGATATGGTGGAAGCCAAGAGTGGACACCTACCCATGTCTCACGGCATAACTCTTAGCAAGAAACAGTGTCTGAAGACACCTGATGAGCGAGAGAGAATGAGTCATCACATTCCATATGCTTCACTTATTGGATCGATCATGTATTCCATGATATGTACAAGGCCGAATGTGTCATATGCCTTGAGTGCTACGAGTCGATACCAATCAAACCCAGGAGAGGTGCATTGAACTATGGCAAAAAATATCCTAAAGTACTTGAAAAGGAACAAGGATAAATTTCTAGTCTATATTGGAAATAAATATTTGGTTGTTGAATGTTATACCGACGCAAGCTTCCAGACTGACAAAGACGACTTCAAGTCGCAATCAGGATACGTGTTTTGTCTTAATGGAGGAGTGTTCAATTGGAAGAGTGCTAAGCAAAGCACGACAACAGATTCTACAACTTAAGAAAATTCTACAACTGAAGCAGCTAAGGAGGTAGTTTGGATTCGTAAGTTCGTTGGTGAACTTGGTGTTTTACCCTCAATAAAGGGACCGATAGACCTCTATTGTGACAATAGTGGAGCTATTGCTCAGGCAAGGGAGTCAAGGGAACACAAGAAAGTCAAACATGTTATGAGGCTACTTCACATGATAAGGGAATGGAAATCCGAGGGTGAAATCAGAATTTGAAAGATTGGAACGGACGACAATGTAGCCGATCCACTCACTAAACCTTTGCCTCAAGTGAAATACAACAAGCACGTTGAGGCAATGGGAATTAATCATGTCGGAGATTAACTTTAATTTCCCTGTTTGTGTGTTTTAATTAAGTTGTAGAGATTTTAATATAAACCACTAAGTTAAACCATTCATTTATGGAGTAATCTTAATTTTTTGCAAATTATTTATTCCATTTCTATTTAATTGTGGTTTAGAATTAAATGGTGAGTCCATTCGATTTTAAAATATTCAAAATAGGGTATCACACTAGTAGAATAAACTAAATTGGAAGCTGTTCAAATCCCATAATTGGAAGCGGTTTTGAACCCCTTCGGTTTGGGGGGCTTGCCAATGTCAATTAGTTGAGAATTGGAAGCGGTTCTAGCGCCAAACCACTTCCAATTACCATTTCCCCCCTAAAAAGTATAATGTAATTGGAAGCGGTTTTGGCGCCAAACCGCTTCCAATTTAGCCTTTTTTGTATTATTAATAATATTAATATAATAATATTATTAGTGACCTTTCACAATAATTATAGTATTATTAATTAATAATAAAATAATATTATTAATCGATATAAAATTATTATTATTAATTAATAATAAAATTAATATTATTAATTAATAATAATATTAATATTACAAACAAAATAATACAATGATATATATAACACGAAATAATTATATATATAAAAAGTAACATCATTAATATATTTGGTGAACAACAATATTTAATTACACCAAAATATATTAAGAGTACAATTACAAATACTACGTACTACTTATAAATTAATGTTAATATATTAAAAACATTGTTAACTAATACGTACTTTAAATAATGTTAATAATAACTAATTAATAAAGTCAAGCTAACCAACCAATATAACCGGCCATTATGACAATTCTAGATGCCATTAAATGTGACGAAAAAAGCCCACATGTCGCGAACTTCATTGATTTCCTTGCTTGTTAACGGGCCTTCCCTTTGAACCTTGCAAAACTTTAGAGAAAAAAAAAACCAAACATTGTCATGAGTATCACAACAAAACTATGTAAAACATTTCAAAATTAATCACCAAAATAAGCAAGCACTTAGGCATCAAAATTCCCAAACAATTAGGCACAAAATTCACCGAAAATCACCAAAATCACCGAAAATCACCAAAATCACCAAAATGCACCAAATCTCGTGCATGTAGAGGCTGCTGGGCTGCTGCCTGGCATGGGCAGACTGCCTTGGCTGTTGCAGCTGCCTGGCCTGCCTGCTTGGGCTGCTGCAGTGGCCTGGCCTGTCTGCCTTGGCAGCTGCAGTTGTCTGGGCAGCGTGCCTTGGCTGCTGCAGTTGCCTGGGCAGCCTGCCTTGGCTCCTGGCTTGGGCTGCTGCAGCTGTCTTGGCTCATATTAAATATATATCTGACATGTGTATTGGTTGAAATTGCTTAAAAGTATTCCTTTTCATGCAAATACAAGGCTATAGGAGCATAAGTAGGTGAAAATGGCTCAAATGAGCTTCTAACTAACCCAAATTCTTTGTTTTCTTTTTAAACTAACATCTACTTATTCTAAGACCTCATATCTATTATATTTAACATGGTTATAGGTTGAAATTGCATAAAAGTAATCATTTTCATGCAAATACATGGTGATAGGAGCATAAGTAGGAAAAAATGGCATAAGTGAGTTACTAACTTACTCAAATTCTTTGTATTCCTTATAAACTAACATTTACTCATTCTAAAAACTCATATTTAGCATATTTAATTTGTTTATTGGTAAAAATTGTTTTAAAGTATTCATTTTCATGCAAATACAAGGTTATAAGAACATAAGTAGCCGAAAATGGCTCAAATGAGTTTCTAACGTACCCAAATTCTTTGTTTTCCTTATAAATTAATATCTAGTCATTCTAAAAACTCATATTTAGTATATCCGACATGTGTATTGTTTGAAATTGCTTAAAAGTATTCCTTTTCATGCAAATACAAGGTTATAGGATCATAAGTAGGTGAAAATGTCTCAAATGAGCTTCTAACTTACCCAAATTCTTTGTTTTCTTTGTAAACTAACGTGTACTCATTCAGAATCATCATATTTAGTATATTTAACATGTAAACATGTTGAAACTTCTAATAAGTAATCATATTTAAGCAAATACAAGGTTATAGGAGCATTAGTAGGTGAAAATGGCTCAAATGAGCTTCTAACTTACCCAAATTCTTTGTTTTCTTTGTAAACTAACATCTACTTATTCTAAGACCTCATATCTATTGTATTTAACATGGTTATAGGTTGAAATTGCATAAAAGTAATCATTTTCATGCAAATACATGGTTATAGGAGCATAAGTAGGAGAGAATGGCATAAGTGAGCTACTAGAATTGAAGTGGCCTGTGTGTTATGCTTGCGTTTTGTTCGGTGCAATAATGGAAGCAAGTAATAGATTGAATAAAAGCATACCTCATCTAGGTGTTGTGCTTCCGTGCAGCTATTGACTATGTCAAGCATAAACCTCATCACGTATAGGGCACAATCAAGTCCGTTGTCTTGTTGCGCACACTGACATGCCACAAAGGTAATCTAATCATGCATAACCATAACCGAAGCCAAGTTTATTAAACATATCACTAACTCAAGGCATTACCTTTGCATATTTCCACGTAGGACCCGAAACTGAACGACAATTTAGCTTCTTCGTAACACTTTAGGAAAATAAGTTCGAAGTTAGAAACATAAATACGTAATGATTTAGGTGAGGTCAATCAACAATAGGAAGCAATATGTACCTATTCAGTAGGTTCTTCACTAGCAGCTTTCGTGGTGGATTGTCACGAGCCGAATCAAAGTGGTAGATTGTGTGATTGGAAACACAAATCACCAAAAGGCTCCAATGAGCACTGCATAATGTATTTAGAAAACGTCAACATATACACTCTACAGTTAACTGCATTTTCAGAATGTGGAAAAAATTAACAACTGAATTATGACATTTTTAGACGTACTCCTCAAAACATGGGGCTAATATGTACTTATCTCCCACACGCGTTGACTCCTTAATACTCCGTTCAAGGTAATCTTCCACGTCGCGAGGGTTGCATAAGCATCTGGTAATGGAGGTCTGCTCGGGGCAAAACCACCCAACTGCAGCCTCGGAATTGCATCCACTAATAAAGTGCTCCTGTAGTGCCCTTCATGACAGTAATTTGGGGAATAATTATTAATTGCATTGTTTACATTCGAAAAAGTAACACCAATATGATTAGGAATAGTGGCATTGAATTACCTCTTGAAAGCTTGAATGATGGAAATGTTAAGCATGGCACCGGATATAAATTCCTTCACATCCACTCTTGTAATAAATGCGATCCCATCCTCATCATAGTGGAACAATGCCTTAGGTGAATTCACTTCAATAGATCTACCCCTAGGCAACTCAGTAACACGGTTGTGAAGAAAAGTACAAGCTTTAGAGAGCAAATAAAGGACATCGACTTCTACTAGTGGAGTACAACTCGTGGCAGAACCTCTTGAACTCTTCTTCAACCCTTGTCCTTGTTCCATGTTCTTTGTAGGTTGGACATTCTTAGATTTTGGCTTCTCCACCTTCTTCCTTTTAGAGGACTGATTTTTATTTGCAACATAAAAGCACATGATTATAGTACAAGTTATTTGCGACATGTTTTAAAAACAAGCTAAGTAGTGTACACTTACCCCTCCTATCAACCTCACCCGATCACGTGGCCATTGCACAAAGCTACTTTTCGCATCAAGCAGCATGATGAAGTCATATTCCTCTCTAGGCACCGGAAGTGGCAAGTCCTCAAACCCGGGTACTATGGAATTGATCCCGACCGAGATATAGGTGGTACTAGTATTAGACTTGAAATGGACCTTGTCAAACGGCTGTGCGCTACCATACCCCACCAACTCTCCATCCATGTTTTTCCCGGGATGAAGAAGCTCACAAGGCGTCTCTTCCTACACATTGGATTAGGACAAGTTATGAACTAATTAACCAGCGAAATACAAGGACATTTCATTAGCTCTTGAAATTTACCTTAACATCTGGAAAAGGATCAGGTGTCTAGTTTGCAATCCCCCTTGAGTCTGCATGCGTAGGACTAGGCATCTGCAATAGTAAATAATAATGCTACATAAGGCCTCGTTTGACGATATGAAGTTTATGTTCTCAACTGTAATGCAATTACCTCGCTCTCAACAAGTGGATCATCCCCGACGTCTTTTGGGTGACAACATGAGTCCATTGGGGTTATCGGGGGCAACGACAAGCTTGGCAAGTTCATGTGCTTCAGAATGGCATTGAATTGACTTTGCAATTGTTCTTGCACCTCTTGGCATATCTCCGTCTTAATTGATTCCTTTTCCTTTGCATCCATACGGTATGGCGAATTAACACTAGATCTAATTCTTCCTGATCTAGTGTATTCTGAACCCATAACCTTTTCCCACCCTAGTTATTTCCCTCCCGAACCAATTACTCGCCCAGGGTGGTATGGTTTTCCCAAAGCCAAGGTAAAAGGATCGTTTTCTATGCTTAGAGTAAGCTTGCCTTCAACCACTTCCGACGTATGATCGAGCTGCAACAACACAAAAATTTTCCAGTTCTAAGTCAGATGTACGTTCTATGGAAATATATAATAATAACGGTGTAATATTAGCATAAATGTCATAGGGTGCTTACAAGTGCATCTACTACTGTTTTTGTATCCGGGTGCGTGATGACGTACTTCCCGGTTTTCTTGTCGATCCCATGCATAGCACACCACCAGTCATTTGCACGACTCACCAAAGTTGTGACCGTGGACGAAAGCTGTTTCTCAGATGATGATATTTTGGATGTGGGGTATAGACCCTCTTCGATCCACTTTGGTCTACTTTTCGCAGATGTCTTACAACCCATATGATGGCTATACATTTTCTTCTCAGCATTGCTCGTAGCTTGTTGACTTTTTTCCTACACATTAACAATGTTCACATCATTATCTGTAGTGAGCAAAATTTAGGAAACAACTCTAAGTTATATGAAACTACATACAAGCGTAGTAGTAGTAGTAGTTGATTTCGCCACAAACTTCTCCCAGTCCTTCACCGTTATTTGTGGATATACATCCCACGGTTTCTTCTCAGGTTCCTCCTCTCCTGCATTACCCATCACAATTTTCTTCGGTTTATGCCTTTGTTTCTTATGGATCCATCTTGTTTTCAACGAACTTTTGAAGTTTTGAGTCTCTCTTGTACAAAACTTTCAAACGATTTTCTCTTGTCCGGCTCATTAGGAATACTAAACACACTATGTAAGAATGGCAAACGTCCATGTTAGTCAAGGTCATAAAAAAAAGAAGGAAAAAAAACATGCCCGGTACCTGCACAGCTGCCCAGGCACCTTCACAGCCAGCCTAGGCAGCTGCACAGCAGCCCAGGCAGGCTGCACAGCCAGCCTACGCAGCTACACAGCAGCCCAGGCAGCTGCACAGCCAAGCCCAGGCAGGCTGCACAGCCAGGCCAGCCACTTGCACAGCAACCTAGGCAGGTTGCATAGCAAGCCCAGGCAACATGCACATCCAGCCTAGGCAGCTGCACAGGCAGCCTAGCCAGCCTGCACAGCAAGCCCAGGCAGCCTGCACAGCCAACCTTTGGTGAATTTTGCTGACTTTAGTGACTTTGGTGAATTTTGGTGAATGCGCATTGATATTTGGTACAAAGTTTTTGGACATAAACTCAAATAAAAAACACTTACCATCGTATCATCCCAAAACATTTGAAGCAACCCTTTAGGTATCTTGGGCCAGTCAAGTGTAATAGGTATTTTATGTGTCAATCTGCCAATGTGAGTAGAATATTTGCAACGCCATTTCCCAGTAGGTTGACCCAACTCGTCAAACTCAAGAACCATGGCTTCCCCGGGTTTCTTAAAAGCTTTTGTTGCACCCCTAACCTTTCTTTTCACCGGTGCTTTTAACCCTTCTCCACCACCGGTGGTTTTCACTTGATGTTGTGTGTGCATTTTCCCTAGTGAATCTCGTACAAACTGGGAAATAACATTATCCATAATAGGGGGGGCACATTCAGCTGCTATCTCTTAATCGTTAAGCCTACTCTGCAACTCATCATGAGCTTGGTCTTTTGGTTCACCCAAATCTGGCTCCTTATTGATATCATACAACTGGTCATCATATTGAGAACTACCATCGTCTTCATCATCCATATCCTCTTTGTGGTGAAGGTACTCATCACCACCCATTTTATGTACACACCTACCACCACAAGCAACGCAAATAATTAGTCATCAGTAAATACAAGAATACGCTTAAAAGTCATTGATTTCATGTTGGGTTTCGTAGTGACCCACACTACGCGGAATGAAACCCGCCAAGACCCGCCCCCATAATGAAAGCAATTAACAAGCAAAACATAATTAAAAGCATGAAAAGGATAAAAGATTATACCTTTGATGCGTGCTTCGCTCGCAAATCGAGCTCTTACTTCGAAAGCTCGAGCGTCACAAGTGTGAACGCCTCCAATAGCTCGTACCCACAAACCCGACCCGAACAGACCAAGTCCCGAAGGTTAGTCGGGACCCGACCAATAAAAACACTGGAGTTTTACAAACTTAGAGGTTTTCTCACCTTAAGGGAGATGCCTCATTGAGTTCTACCCAAGTGTCTTCCCAAATGCCCAACCATTGGGTATTTATAGGGAAAATCAACTTGTCATCCCATTCATGATCAATGTGGGACAATTGCATTTTCCTACTAATTGATTTTAATCAAAAATAAATTAATAAACAATGCAATCAACAATCAACAAGTGGCACATGGAGGATGATTGGTTAGGTAAGGACCATTTCCAAGGGGGGGACCATAACCTTGCTCCTCAAGGCAATGCTCCAAGCCTTGGTCCCCACTAGCCCAAAACCGGACATCCCATGTGGCTGGCTGGTAGCCTGCCTTGGTTTCCAAGGCTTCCCAATTGGCGCCTAGCACCAAAGCTGGGCTTACTGGCCAGCCAGCCTACCACACACGCAGCAGGCACACTATGCATGCTTAGCGCTGGTACCTGGCCTTGCTTGCTAGGTGCTGGTGCCTGGCCTTGCTCGCTAGCCATACACGCACATAGCGCTAGCACACACAGTGATGTGCTGCTACACTAGTAAGCACGCACAGCACGTTGCAACAGCTGATGCTGCTTGGCTAGTACGCACGCATGCACAAGCACGCATAACGTTGCTAGCGAGGGCCAACACTTGCATGCTGCAGCTGGCCTTGCGATGCTACGCTGGTGCTGTTATGTGCGAGGCGCTAGCATGCTAGCACGCCTAGTGCGCCAGCGATGCTAGCCTTGCCATACCAGCTAGCTAGCAAGCGCTGCTAGCATTCGATGCTAGCATGCATGCGCTACTAACAAGCTCGGTATGGGTGTGTGGCCTAGGCTAACCTAGCACTCACATGGCTTGGCCAATGCGAGGCTACGGCTTAGCACATACTTGTTGCTTGTTGATTTTTTTTCTTGTCTCGTCGAATTCTAAATTCGACTCGACTTGCGACGCTCGATCTCGACGCTCTAAGCTCGATATCCGACGTCTTTGTTCGTAAAACTCCGACGACTCATCAAATCCTTCAGATTGATTCGTCGTCTCGGATCGGTTGTTCTATTGGGTTCGACCCGAAGGGTTCAATCAAGATTAAGCTGAATATTAATTGTACATTAATATTACTGATCGGAAGCAGCCTCCACCTAGACATTCCGATCACTTGACCTTACTGAAGAATTAGCATTTTGATAATTCTGAACCCTCTATCGGAATAATACACTTGTTGGAAGGAAACCATTCCTTTCAATCTCCCACTTGTCCTTCCGGACAAGTGTGCATATAGTGTATAGCCCATTTCCTATGTCGCTTAATGTCTCTTCGTGAACTATAAGGTAAGATTCATCGTCATCCTTATTACGTTCAGAAGTGTTTCTCGATCTCCGAGTTCGACTGTCAATAAGTAGATGATTTCTAAAATCTATCTGAGCACGACCATGCATTTTCACAGTCTCGCTCTTCGAGCGGCCTTGTAAACAACAAAGACATATTCCCTATTGTTAGTAGGGGAACATTCCCAGTCTTGTATTGTAAGCTTTCTTACTAAGAGGACCTAGTCACCCGAGTGTTGCCGTTATGATCCCGAGTTACGGTAGACGTTGGACAACATCAAAGAGACTAGTACTCAAACAAGAGAACTTCACAATACTCATGGTCGAGGAAAGAGGTTCCGATAGTCATAATGAGAATTGTACTTATGACGATTTTAAATCTCTTAAAGTACTCTCATAGGTCGATCCGGTGTAGTTCCAAACTAGCACCTGTGCAAATGATTTATGACTTCTATGTCCTTGCAGCACAAGAAACAGTGCTGTAAATCATACTACACACTAATCTCTGGTGGTCATTAATCGTCCATTTATTAAATGACCTCGATTAGGGACAATTTTTGATTTAAATATTCAATGTTCACTTAACAGGTGTTTCTTTATCCAAGACGTGGTCTTGATACCCTGTTTTGAATATTTTCACAAATCGAATGGACTCATTATTTGATTCCAAACCATAATCAAATAGTTTGTGGAATTTTATTAGCAAAATTTTAATTCCACGATGAAACTCTTTAATGTTTCATCTTATGATAAATGGCTTTCTTCAAATGTTTCAAGAGTAATACTCTTCATTAAACATTTATAAAAATCACACTCATACTTAATATGCTTGATTTCTTTTATGCAATTGCAAATGTTGTCGTTCACTTATTGCATAGGTTTAGCCACTATTACTTTGCAAATCTTAGCATCTTGATTATCAAATAATTTCATAATAAGACAATAAGATTTTGAGAGTGTTGTGGATCATATGTGATTTAGGATTTATTGTCCAAGTGATGGCTCCCACTGATTTTCATGATTTGAGACCTTTCATCTTGACAACCTACAATCAACGTTCGAAAACGAACTTTCCATTGACCACTTTCTTTTTATTGTCTTCCAGGCAACAATATTCTCAACGTATATTCCAATAGACATTCTGATGTTGCTTTGCTCGGATTTTATTCCGAACGACTCACAATGATTTGGGAGACCCTAATCACTTGTGATTATGGAAATTTACCTTAAATTTCCGCACATTATACATGGATTCTTGTCCATGTTACCATTCTCAAGCTAAGACGCATTCTAGCTCGTGCTTATAAATGGCTTCCTTATTAAGGATCTAATCCTTGCTAAGTATGTGCTTGCAACATCAATTTCTCAAATTACAATTGTTTCTACGCGTCAAGAACTCATCCCCTTTTACTTATCAAAGTACTTTGGATTTTCTTGACCATAATCTAATGATTCATCACTTAGATTTGGATTGATTGGTATTTCATACTTCTCATGCTCTAAGCATGTAAGTTGAGTGACGACTCCATATCATAGCATACATGATGGTTTTAATTGCAGAATTATTCCCAATGTTATTCCATCCATGTAACCTTTAGCACATCCAGTTTCACCGAGTCTTGCTAAATCGTTTGCTATGTGACATGGTTGAAAGTCTCTACCAGAGTCTTTCTTGTTTGACTTACTATTTTCCCAGCTTATACTTAGTTCAAACATTTACTTAGCTTTATACATATGGGTCGAAAGCCTTTTCAAGTCCTTCAAGTTTAACACAGTAAATTCCTCTACTCGTATAAACATTTCATTAAGTCTATCCAATAGATCTTAATTCCCATTATGTACTAAGTGTCGCCTTTTTGCTTGATCCATTGTCAAAAATCCTTTCAAATCTAAGCATTTAGCATTTGATAGTCATTTCACAATAGAGTTCACAAACTTCTTGTTTGGACCATACAAGATTGACTCTTGCTCCCACTAAACTTCTTGTTTATAAGAATTTCTATGATTCTCCATTAGCCAAACCTTTTATTGGCTTTATGAGAATACATATTCCAATTCCTTCATGCAATGCTTCATTTAATCCCATTATGGATTTCTTGAGCTTGCTTTCAAATCTAGCATTACTTAGAATTACAAAACCCTTAGACTGTTTCCATAGTCTCTTCCAAAATCCAATTTTAGGAAGGCGGTTTCGTATTTAGCCATATTTCATATGCGCAATTTTTCTAGAACAATCACGAAAAGACTTTAGCGTTCCGATTGGTGAATAGGTTTTCATTAAAATCAACACCGTGAATTAATTGTATCCTTTTCAACCAATTTAGCTTTGTATGCTTATGTATTTCCACATTTGTCAGTTTTCTTCTTGAAAACTTATTTGCGATTGATGGGTCTGTCACCCTTCACACAAATGAATCAAGTTCCAAACATGATTTGCAAACATGGAGTCTATTTCGGATTTTATGGCTTCTAACCATTATTCGGAATTTGGATTTGTCGTAGCTAATTTACAAGACACTATTCCCTCACCATCTAATGATGAATGGTATGCTTGTAACTCTTAGGTTTATTTCTAACTTAATAGAAATTTATAGGATCAATCCAAGCCTTTGGTGAATTCTATACCTATACGGGGTAATAGGTTGAGCATTTACATTGTCTGTTTGATTTTGACCAATCTTAACAACTGCTTCTAAAGCATTTTGATTGTCAGTTTTATCAGGTTGACACTGTTGCTCGTCCTCTCGTACTTCGTCGAGTTCGATTTTGAGCTTTTACATTGTCTGTTTGATTCTGACCAATCTTATCAACTGCTTCTAAAGCATTTTGATTGTCAGTTTTATCAAGTTGACACTATTGCTTGTCCTCTCGAACTTCGTCGAGTTCGATTTAGAGCATTTACATTGTCTGTTTGATTCTAACCAATCTTATCAACTGCTTCTAAAGCATTTTGATTGTCAGTTTTATCAGGTTGACACTGTTGCTCGTCCTCTCGAACTTCGTCGAGTTCAATTTTCCTCCCACTTGTCATTTTGGAAAGGTGTTACTTTTCAAAAAGACACCGTTTAGAGAAACAAATATTATGTTCTCAATTAGGTTGTGGAGGTAAGCTCGTAGTCTCACTTGAATACTTACAAAGAGACATGTATATTGTCTTTGTGTAAATAGTTAGCTCCTTCTTGAGCTATCTTAGCCCTTATTGAGCCACTTAGCTCCCACTGAGTCAATGAACTCCCACTGAGCTAAGAGCCCTAGATATATACTTGAAAAGACGCTAGAAACTATTTCTATCCATAACTAAATATGGTGTCCTTTCTTAGCTTCGACACTTTTGTTTAGTGTAACATTTAGTCATTTGTGCAAATCTTAAGAATTTTATAGGAAGGGATGTGATTCATCATCATTCGAGTCATTTCCAAATGGCATCGAGGTCTCCGTTAAGACACACTATGTTCTTTGTGGAGTTTATTGTGAAATTTCAATTTATAAGTTTGATGTGATCACACTTGGCTCAAGCAAACATCGCTCGATCTAATCTAGCTATACGTTGTGATATCTTGCCAAGTCGATTCTATACTTCACTGAACATTTGAGCTACTCAAGGTCCAGTTTTCTCACATTTGATGATTGTTGCCACATTATTTCAAATTCTTATGAGACGTTTTGAAGTAATGGAATCCTCTTTAGCTTTTGGAGTCAATTATCTTTTCCAAGCACAATAGCTCCTTTGTTTGTTGATTTAAAAAAGTAAGACTTGCTTGTCTTAGAACGATTCCGAATCGATCATCTATCAAGATTTTATCTAATAGAGCCTTGAGTACGTTCTTGTTGTTAGTGACATTGCTAAAAGGGTTTGGAACACAAATCATGTCCATGATTTGAACTTTGTAAGTTTTATGGTTTAGAAATGTTTGTTTAAAATCAAGCATTCTTGACTCATGGCTTATGCGACCATGTCATTCAAGTAAACCTAGCAACTATTGCTTTTACTTTTGAATATGAGTCTTTCCGTGTGTAAACAGATCGTTTGCTTATTATGGAACATAATAACCGTTATTTGTTCCAGCCTTAGTTTTTAAAAAAGGACTTTAAACAAGATAAGTGACCTTACAACTGATGTAGCATTACTTGCTTTATTCTAAGCTTTTAACTCAATAACTTAGCTTGTCTTCAATAGTTTGAGGTCACTTTCAAAGTGGAACACTCAAGTAGTATCCAATACTTGTGAAGATAACGAGTTGCTGAGTTGACCATAATAACATGAACTCAAGCGTAGAAAAGGAATCTCATTCTTTTCTTTGTTCCTTGTTTCCTATATTTCTTATAGTACATCATGTCATAACTTTAAGAATCATTTCTTTAAGTTCTTCGACTTTTACACTTTGTTAGGCATGATTAAGCATCTAATGCGTCGTGAAACAAAGTTCCATATTTTCTTTCAATTCGTACTTGAATTGCTACATCAATGAGTCTTACTCATTTGTGTATGAAGTGAAAAGATATAATAGTTGTCAACTATTGACAATTTTGAGTTTTTCAACTCAATATTTCATGTTTATCAAAACTACCTAGTATTTTGAAAACATGATATCCAACCGTCCTTTCGGACTTTAGTCGATTATGAGAAGCTGTATCTTAGAAGTGCCCTTTCCTTTCTTTGAGAACCATTCTCGAAAGATTTCTTTAACCAATCAATGGAAATAATATAATATGATTAAGAATTCTACTAATATATAAGTGCAAAGTTTAACCATTTATCAAGATCATAATAAGTTTAAAATTCAAAGCATACATGTAAATTTTCAATCTTATTATGCGTCTTATCCACGCATTGAAAAATTGTCCCTTTTAGGCGAGAATAAGACAATTCCAAGATCCCAAAAATCAGAAAGTGATTAAGCATGCTTTGGCTTGTCTTAACACTTAATATTTTAGGGTAAGCAATCCAATTGCTAATAGCTCTAAGCTACTCTCGGTTTGATAAAATTTCGCATCTAATGCATCCTTGACATTTTATCTCTTTTGCCACGACATCTAAGGACTCCTTACTGATATCGTTGAGCTTAAACAAGACAACTTGTATACCTAGTATACCTTACGTTCCTAGGGAAGTAGTGATGCCTCGCTTTGGCGTAATCCATCACATACGCGCATTAGTTCGGTAAGTGTTGTTCTTGGAACGACAAATTTTAGCTCAATATTTTAAGGGACCTAGGGTTTCTATGTTGGTTGATTTAAGTGAACTTAATTAATCATCACAACATTTGAAATCCTAAACATGCATCTAGCATTCAAATATATATATATATATAAGCATAACAATATATATAAAGCATAAGATAGATGCATTTGGCAACTAGCATGACCCCTTGAAATCTTCAATTTCCATGGGTCTTCATCTTGGCTTGTCTTCATCGAAACGCCGTCTTGAGACATTTTGGTCAAAATAAAATAACTAGCTAGAACGACTAAGAATAATCTAATAGTACAAAAATACTTAACGGTTCGCAGACCGTATTTAGATTTACAAAAATACATAATGGAACGCAGTCCGTATTTTCTATCCTAGTCGGGCCCCACCAGTTGCCTTTTCAAAAACCTGTTTTGAAAACAATCTTTCATTCACCCATTCACTATTTGTGAATGTCCCATGCATTTTACGAAATACATAATTAAACACGCAAAACTAGTAACTAACTTAGGTGGTTAATCTGATTAACGCGACTAATTAAAACTAGTCAAAGTTGTTTAATCCATTATTTCTAAAAGAAAATTGCTCACGTAATTAACTAAGCTCCTACTAAACTCCTCATCCATACTTAATTAATCCGATTAATTAAGTTGGTATAACCCATAAATTGTCAACAACAAAAATTTTTGCAAAAGCCGGAAAAACCGAGGTCTAACCTTGTTAAAATAATTACATAAATAATTTTAAAACGGCAAAATTTTCGCAAAAATTACATAGCCCATGCATCCAAAAATATCCCACACAAAACCAAGGCCTAGCATCATGGCTGCTGCTGTGCTGTGCTTGGGCGCAGGCAGCCTGCCTAGCAAGGCATTGCTGCGCCTGCTAGCACCAGCACACATCATGCTTGCATGCGCGCATGTGTGCTGGTAGGTGTGGCTGGCCTGCTGTGGCTTGCTACCTCGCTGCCTAGCAGCACTTGCAAGCAGTGCCCAACAGCCACACACCACACACAGCAGCACGCTTGGTGCACTATGCTTGCTCCCCACACAGCAGTAACACAGCGAGGTGGGAGCACCACCATGCGCATCAAGGCAGCCACATGTGCCCTGCGAGAGCAGCCCGGCTAGCCTTGGTGGTGCTTGGGTGTCTTTTGCCTCGATTTGTGCGCTTTTGACTCAGGATTTTAATCCCAATATTCGTGTGAGATAAAATTAATTCTAAATTTATTTTAGAATTAATTTAGAGCAAAGTGAAAATATAACAAGTCTAACTTAAATAAATTCAATTTTAATAGTGCACAAGCCTAAATTATTCAAGAACCATTCTTTGAATCAATTTTAGGTCTAACTTGATGCAACAAAATTGAAGGGCTACATCCATAATTAATTTAACCAAAATGCAAATTAATAATGGATTTGACAAATGGGAGTTGGAAAAATAAATTAACCATCTAATGATAAAGTTTTTCCAACTTTCATACTTGTGTAAAATAACAAGATTACATCTTCCAATATGAAGATTAATCAAAATTTTACTCACAAGTATTTGAAATTCATGGATTTTAATCAACCAAAATGAAAAAATCCAAATTTTGTTCAATGTGGAATTTAGGGTTAGAGTTCCAATCATTTAAACATTTAAAGATTAGATCTTTAACATACTTGGGAACATAAAATTACACATTCACATCAAACATTCACACATTAATGCAATTTATTTGCATAATTTGTGAAAAACAAGTTTATGTGAAATAGAGCATATCTACTTAAGAACTAATTAAAACTCCATAATTATGCTTAAGGATAATTAAAAAAAACAGTATATTAGGGATGCAAAATGCATTTAATCTACCCTTTAAATGCTTGCATTAATCAAGGCTTAAAGATTTAAAACTTTGGTTAAAAACGAAAAAACCCCAAACACTTGGATTTCTGGTTCGAATTTGGCTTCTGGACAGTCCTAAAAGGGTTGAATCTGTTCCTGAATGTCGATTCCACCCAAAAAACACATTATTTTTGAGCAAAAACCTGGGTTCGACAGCTAAATCAAGAAAAAATACGAGTTTTAAAATTAATTAAAACGAGCTTCTAATCTAATTAGAAAAGCAAAACCAGAAATTAAATCTTACATAAAACACCTTAATTACTAAATAATTGCAAAAATTAAAAGGAGCGTGGCTCCGATACCGCTGTTGGGTTTCGTAGTGACCCACACTACGCGGAATGAAACCCGCCAAGACCCGCCCCCATAATGAAAGCAATTAACAAGCAAAACATAATTAAAAGCATAAGAAAGGATAAAAGATTATACCTTTGATGCGTGCTTCGCTCGCAAATCGAGCTCTTACTTCGAAAGCTCGAGCGTCACAAGTGTGAACGCCTCCAATGGCTCGTACCCACGAACCCGACCCGAACGGTCCAAGTCCCGAAGGTTAGTCGGGACCCGACCAATAAAAAAACTGGAGTTTTACGAACTTAGATGTTTTCTCACCTTAAGGGAGATGCCTCATTGAGTTCTACTCAAGTGTCTTCCCAAATGCCCAACCATTGGGTATTTATAGGGAAAATCAACTTGTCATCCCATTCATGATCAATGTGGGACAATTGCATTTTCCTACTAATTGATTTTAATCAAAAATAAATTAATAAACAATGCAATCAACAATCAACAAGTGGCACATGGAGGATGATTGGTTAGGTAAGGACCATTTCCAAGGGGGGGACCATGGCCTTGCTCCTCAAGGCAATGCTCCAAGCCTTGGTCCCCACTAGCCCAAAACCGGATATCCCATGTGGCTGGCTGGCAGCTTGCTTTGGCTGCCAAGACTGCCCAGCTGGCGCCTAGCACCAAAGCTGGGCTTGCTGGCCAGCCAGCCTACGCACACACGCAGCAGGCACACTATGCATGCTCAGCGCTGGTACCTGGCCTTGCTTGCTAGGTGCTGGTGCCTGGCCTTGCTCGCTAGCCATACACGCACATAGCGCTAGAACACGCAGTGACGTGCTGCTACGCTAGCAAGCACGCACAGCACGTTGCAACGCACAGCCTTAGCCTCGGAATACGTTATCGATTGTATGCTTTGAGAAAAATTGGTGGGGTGGAAATGTGGATTTGCATGAGGTTAACAGAACTTGTGTGGACTTAATTCCTAAATGTGAGAAACCGAAATATATGACTAAATTTAAAAAGTTGTTTTAATATGCTCTATTAAATAATTTCGAAAGTAATGGCCAATAAACTGAAGCCTTTTTTGGATAAAATTATCTCAATCAATCAGAGTGCTTTTATCCCGAAAAGGTTATTTATGGACAATGCTTTATCCATGCTATGAAGAGGAAAGGGGGGGTAAAGATGGGTCAATCGCGATAAAACTTAATATGAGCAAGGCATATGACTAGGTGAAATGGGTCTTTCTTGAAAGAGTTATGTATAAAATGGGGTTCAGTGACAGTTGGGTTCTAAGGATCATGGATTGCTAATCTAGTGTGTCATTCTCTTTCAAGGTCAATGGCTGCATTTCAAGTTCGGTCACTCGGGGGTCCAATTTCTCCTTGTTTGTTCTTAATTGTTGCTGATGCTTTTTCCACTTTGTTATCGAAAGCTGCAAATGAGAACCGTATTCATGTTGCAAAAATTTGTAATGGGGCCCCTAGAATTTCTCTCTTATGCTTTGCAGATGATAACATTTTATTTGCTAAGGCGATGGTTAGTGAATGTTCTTTGATAACTGACATTATCAACACTTATGAGAGAGCATCTGGTCACAGTTCAATTTAAACAAAACCAATGTCGTATTTAGCAAATGTGTAAATGCAGCCTGGAGAAAGGAAATTGTGGATATTCTAGGTGTTAAGGAAGTAGAGAAACATGAAAAATATCTTGGTTTACCTACAATAATTGGTAAGTTAAAAAAGGCGATTTTTGCAGGCTTGAAAGAAAGAGTATGGAATGTAATACAAGGTTGGAAGGAGAAATTGCTTTCAAGACCCGGGAAGGAAGTCCTCATAAAAGTCGTAGCCTAAGCCATCCCGACCTACATGATGAGCATCTTCAAGATTTTGGATGGGTTGATTGATGAGATTCATGCACTATTTGCTTGTTTTTGGTGGGGTACGAATGGATCAACGAGGAAAATGCATTGGCATACTTGGGATTCTCTTTGCAAACCCAAATCTATGGGAGGACTGGGATTCCGTGATCTTAAGGTGTTCAATCAAGCTCTTCTTGCCAAACACATGTGGAGTTTACATACTATGCCCAACTCTCTCATGCACTCTATCTTAAAGGCCCGTTACTTCAACATTGCCCGGTTCTTGAGGCTATAGAGGGTATGGCCCAATAAGCTACTCATGGAGGAGCATTTGGGGGTCGAAATCATTAATTCTTTATGGGGTTAAATGGAGAGTGGACAATGGTCAAACACTACAAGAAAAATACCTTTTTGTAGCGATTATTTTAACATTTCGTATCGATTGTAATTGCTACAAAACAAATCTCAACGAATGGTTATTCGATAAAATATCCGCCGTTGCCATAGCTTTTAGTAGTGTTTTTCGCTTTCGCTGAGGTTGTCCTTATTAATCGATATGGAAAACAACATTCAATCATGGTGATTATTGTAGCGATTATAATCGCTACAAATGTTGAACTCATTTTCGCTACAAATGTTGAACTCATTCTCTACCAAAAAATCATTTTCTACCACAAAAAAAAATCCCTACATATGATCTATACAAGATTCGAACATACAACCTCAAGCTGTAATATTAAATGTATATCCAAGAAGCTATGACATATTTTATGTTCTCTTTGTCAAACAAAAATTTAAAATCTAGTATAAAAAAGGTTTTTCGTATTGATTTTTGGGTTTTAGTAGCGATTATAACGATACGCTTTTCCATAATTTTATAAATGTGCATAAAAATGGTAAATAAATATTATTATGTTTTTCGTATCGATTTCATATGGGTTTACTATGTCGATTGTAAAATAATACGGATTCCACTACTATTTCACAAACATATGTGCATATTGCAGCGAATATAAAATCGCTATGAAATAATCGCTACGAAAAGACAATTTTCTTGTAGTGAAAATATTCGTGTTTGGCTTAACTCTTGGCTACCTTGGAAAACCTTCTACTGCTGTCCCATCACATGGTCCCAATTATAATCCGAAATTGAAAGTGGCAGACTTACTCTTCAGCGAGTGTAGGGAATGGAATGTGCCTCTAATCAAATCTCTCTTCTCTGATTCTGACAGCAACAAAATTTTGCAACTTCCTATTGCAATCCATCAACAAAATGACGAGCTATTTTGGTGGCCCTCAAAGACGGGAGAGTACTCAGTCAAGTCTGGCTATTGGCTGGGGCGTTTAGGCCATCTTGATGAAGCTGCCACTCAGCTTACTGACGAGGATAGGGAAATATGGCGTGTGGTGTGGCAGTCTAACAGGCCCACTAAGTTAAACCACTTTGTATGGAGGGCATGCCGTGGCAACCTTGCTGTGAAAGAGCTGCTATTTCATCGCCACATAGCACCTAATGAGCTTTGTGTAGGCTATGGGGTTGAGATTGAATCTATGAATCATGTCTTGTTCGAATGTAGTGCAGCAAAAACAGTATGGGATGGTAGCGATTTTTCATCCTTACTTGAAGATGCTCCTACTGTCTCCTTTAAATCAAGGCTCTTGTGGTTGTCTAGGAAGCTCGAACCTGCACACTTGTCTCGTCTCTTGGCTATGGTTTGGGCAATTTGGTTCTGCAAAAATAAGCTCTTATTTGAGAACAGATCACTGAATGCTAATTACACGGCTACAACCTTTGTAAAGAATGTAATGGAGTACAATGGCTACGCGCATAAGGTCTTCAACAAGGCCAATATGGTGGAAACAGGTCTGATCTCAAGATGGAATTGCCCTCCTGCTAGAACAGCGAAGATCAATATGGATGCCCACCTTGCTAATGGGTACACTACAATAGGAGCTGCGATCAGAAATAGTCAGGGTGAGCTTTTGGTTGCTGCAGTCCGTAAATTCTCAGGGGATTGGGAGGTTGATCATGCTGAAGCGGCCGCTGTTCGATATGGTCTACAAGTTGCTAGGAGGCTGGGGTATAGCAGTGTTTGGGTTGAGAGTGACTCTCTCAATGTCACAAAGAGGATCAACAACAATGCACAAGGCCGATCTCTCCTTTTTTTATTGATTGATGATATTTACAAGCTTTTTTTTTTTCTTTTTTAAGACACGTGTAGGGAATACGATGGCTCATTTAATAGCTAGATGGGACACTTGTGATAACAATGAATTAGTTTTAGGGGTGAAAGTAGTTTGGATAAAAACCGAAAACCGAACCAAACCGAACTGAATAAGCAATTCGGTTCGGTTTTGTTCGGTTTTCGGTTTGGATCGGTTTGAGAAAATGAAAACCGAATTATATCGGTTTGGATTCGGTTTTGGGATTTTAAAAACCGAAAACCGAACACCGAACCGAAATTTATAAGCCCAATTATCTCAGCCCATTTTCCTACATATATATACCCAAACCCTAAATAATTTCCCTCTTTTCCCTTTTCCCTTTCAGAGTTTCAGTCAGCCGTTTCTCTTTCCCTCACTAAAACCCTAGATTTTCCCTCATCTCTCCCTCTCACCACCTCACTCCGTTCGTCCACCACCACCAATCCACCACCTCACTACTTCTTGCTTTACTGCTTTCCTACTTACCACCTGTGTTCCGTTCGAGTGTTCCAACGCCGGCCGCCGCTGACCACCTTTTCGAGTGTTCCGGTATGCTTTAATTTCAATATTTCATATTTCACTTCTCTTTTCCTGCTCGAATTGCATGTTTTCTTTGTTATTTTGAATTTCAGATTTCACTTGCACTTCTCTTTTCTTGCTCGAATTGCATGTTTTCTTTGTTATTTTCGAATTGGTGATAGATTGTTTTCTTTGAATAGTTATTATGCTCGAATTGTATTATGCTCGAATTGCTGATATTCCTTCAGAGTTCAGAATATATGTTGTTCTATTATAGTATTATGCTCGAATTGCATGTTTTTTTTTTATAGATTGATTGTTTTTCATAGATTTTCATAAAAATTGTTGGTTGTTGAGTGAGTTCTTTTTTCTGTTTTAAATCAGATTATCAGAATGTCCACAAATATGGATAATGTTGAAGGGAATGTCCCTATTGAGGAGCATGAATCTGACAATGAAAAATCCAAACCCAAGAGGAAGAGAATGAAGGATCGTTCCGAGGTTTGGGAGCACTTTATCAAGGAAGAAACACACACTGGAGTGGAAGCACGTTGCAAGTACTGTGGTATGTGATACAAGTGTGGTACAAAGAGAAATGGCACTAGTCCATTGTGGGCTCATATAAATAGATGTCGTAATTACCCCTATAATACTCCTAAAGAATCAAAACAAAGTTTGTTGTCTTTCAAAAGCAATAAAATTGAAAGTGGTTGTACTAGTGGATTGTCTTATGTGAAATATGATCCAACTGTAATTAGAAAAGCTTTATCTGAGATGGTTATAGTTGATGAATTGCCTTTTAAGTTTGTTGAGGGAGTAGGCTTTAAACAATTTTGTAATGTAATGGAGCCTAGATTTCATGTCTCTTCCAGAATTACTGTGGCTAAAGATTGTTATGAAACTTTTTTAACTCAAAAAAGAAAGCTGAAATTGGTATTAAAAAAGTGTAACTCAAGGGTTTCATTAACAACCGATACATGGAAATCTATTCAGCAAATTAATTACATGTGCTTGACTGTTCACTTTGTTGATAATGACTGGAATTTGCAAAAACGTATTCTGAATTTTTGTCCTATATCAAGTCATAAGGGGGAGGAAATTGGGAAAGAAATTGAGAAATGTTTGCTTGATTGGGAACTTGAGAAAGTATTTTGCATAACTGTTGATAATGCTAGCTCAAATGATACCGCAATAGGATATATGAGAAGGAAAATAAATGGTTGGAAAGCTGGGGTTCTTAAGGGTCGGTTCCTTCATATGCGTTGTGTTGCTCATATTGTGAATTTGGTTGTGTCTGATGGCTTGAAAATTGTTAATGAGTCTATTACTCGTGTGAGACAAGCTGTAAGATTCATCAAACAATCCCCTTCTAGGTTGGTAAGGTTTAAAAAATGTGTTGTGGAAGAAAAAATCAACTTTAAAAAGTTGTTGTGCCTTGATGTGCCTACTAGGTGGAATTCCACCTTTTTAATGTTGGATGCTGCTTTGGTGTTTGAGTATGCTTTTGAGAGGTACTCTGAGGAGGACCCTCATTATGTGATTGAGTTAAATGAGAGGGAGGGGAAGGGCTGCCCTACTTCTGAGGATTGGGAAACAGTCAGAAGGTTTTCTGAATTTTTACAAGTCTTTTATGATCTTACGTTGCGTGTCTCTGGGTCTTTGCATGTGACTTCCAATTTATTTTTCCATGAATTGGTGAGTGTTGCTGTCCTTTTGAAAGATTTGATGACAAATGATGATGTGGAGATGTGTCTTATGGCTACTTAAATGAAGGAGAAATATGACAAATATTGGGGTGATCCGGAGAAAATGAACATGCTGATTTTTATTGTTGTTGTGCTTGATCCTCGTTATAAGTTAGATTATGTTGAGTGGATGTTAATTGAAATTTATGATTCTAAGCATGCATTTGTTTTGGTGAATAATTTGAAAGAGTCTTTGAATGCATTGTATGAGGAGTATCGTGGTTCTTCTGGTGATGTGATTAGGGAGGAAGTGTCCTCAAGTATGAACAGTTCCCAATTTTCTCCCAAACAAAAGAAGCTTCAGGTATTGAAGAGTAAGTATAAGAAACATAAGTGTGAGAAAGATGGAGAAGCAAAAATTGAGTTAGACAAATATTTAAAAGAGGAAACGGAGGAGGAATGTGAAAATTTTGATATTTTGGGGTGGTGGAAGTTTAATAGTGCTAGGTTTCCAACAATTGGAAGAATGGCCCGTGATATACTTGTTGTCTCTATCTCAACAGTAGCCTCTGAGAGTGCATTCAGCACTGGTGGTAGGGTTCTAGACCCATTTAGGAGCTCCTTAACTCCAAGGGTCGTTGAAGGACTTGTTTGTGCTCAAAATTGGCTACGTTCTTCTCCCTTTCCTAATATAGAAGAGTGTTTACAAGAAGTTGAAGATCTTGAAGAAGGTAACATAAAACAACAATTATCATGTTATTTTTTTTCATTATTTCATATATATTATGTAACTTGTTTATTTTTTTAATGTTATTAGACTTGAGGAATATGACAATTGGTGGTCAAAACCCGGACTTGGTTGAGCTTGATTGAGAGTTAGCTTCCAAGAATGAAGCTGCCCTATTGATTGAAGACTTGAAGTTTCTGCCAAGAGCCTAAGAATGAAGCTGCCTTGTTGGTTGAACTAGTTCATTTGTGGACTGTTTATCTGTTTTATTATCAATTCATCATGTGGACTGTTTTGATAGTTTTAAGACTTGTTAAGTTCTTATGTCTCAATGTGGACAATGTGTAAGTGTATTTAATTACTATGACAGTATGGCTGGACAATTTAGTTACTATGGCAGTATGGCATATGGTTGTGACTTGTGAAAGTTGTATGTTAAAATTTATGCTTTAATTTTGTTCAGGAACAGGTACAAAATTTAGGCCTTAAAAGGCCCAAAATTATATGCCCAATAAAAAGCCCAGATTTTAAGGCCCAATACAGCAGCCCATAAAAATTCGGTTTGGATTGGATTTAATTCTCAAAACCGAATTATTTCGGTTTGGATTGGATTGGATTGAATCCAAATTCGGTTTGGATTCGGTTTCAAAAATCCGAAACCGAAATAATTCGGTTTGGATTCGGTTTGGGGTGTAATCCAAACCGAATACCGAACTTTCACCCCTAATTAGTTTATATGAGCGTTTTTGTCCAAAGTGTGTTAACTTTGGTGGAAAATATTTTAATATAAGTCCGCCCTAAAGTTTCTATATAAAAAAAAAAATATTAACATATTATCTATAGTGACCGTCAACGTGCACTGAAGAGTTCTTAGCTTTTCATTTTTAAGGAATCAGTACTCCCTTCGTGGCTCCGTCCCCTTAATATTTGCTTCACCAATATCTTTTTTTGGCTTCATACTATATAGGCATATATTGAAAAAAAAAAATTGGACAACCATTATTCTTTTTCACCAATTTTACATAACCCAAAATTAATAAAGCTAACATTATACCTATGAGACAAAAGTAAGGAGGCAGAGGGAGTATTAATAAACAAATTTGTTTAGAAAATTTTTTCTAGAATAATCTAATTATTGTTCAATTCTTCTCAAAATAATTCTTCCTTTTGATTTTCTTCTAGAAGTAAATGGATACGAAAAATTGGATTATTTAGGAATAATCGAAAAATAAATTATTTTGGAAGATTAGCTTAAATCTTATGTAACATAAAAGGCTAATTTGGCAATTAGCTTCCTTTTTTTTGGGGGGGGGTGAACTTGAGGGCCAAGCCCCAAAGAGAAGGATGTCATTGTCCTATTGGTAATCATATAATAATAATAATCATATTATGTCACTAATATATAAAGCTGATCTCGTAGCCAGGCCACGAGATAGTGACACTTGACATTTTAATTTTTCGCCAAGTGTCGAGCAACGTAGGCGACAAATAGATATTATTGTGATTAGGTTAGGTGTCACATTAGATTAGATTGGGTAGATTTGTTTAGGATAAAAAAGTATTCACAAACTAATTTATAATTATTTTGAAAAAAAATTATCTTTTTTTTGACATTGGAATTTTTTAACTCACCACATATTATAATTAATATGAATATCCAATTAACAATAGAATTATACTCCTATACAACCACGTAATTATAATTATAAATATGACCATTTATCATTAATTTTTTTTATATAATTATTATTGATTTACCATTAAAGCTTTTGAATAAAGTATTCTTCATATTCAGTTTTAATATTTTTGTGTATATTTGTGATTTTGTAATGAAATTAAAGAAGTAAAAAAAACTACTAAAATTAGAACACAACAAAAACTGTACAATACAAAACTAAATGGGTTTTTCACTTAAAATACATTTCAATAAAAAAAATTATTTTTTTACGCTAAGCATATATATATTTTTTTCCATCTTTTTTAAAGAAGAATAGAAGCAATAAACGGCAAAAGGTACTACTAAATTTAATACTACAATTAGTTTTCTTTTGCTTTTTCATGTTAACTCAAATTTCTCAATTTATGTTATAACCATTCACAGGTATAATTTTTTTTAAGATAAAAAAGTTGTATAAAATTTTATCATCAATATACTACTACTATTTCATACCTAGAAAATTAATTATAACATTTAATAAACTCAATTCTATTTCCATCATAAAATACATATTAAAAAGTACTTTAAAACAAGATCCGTTTATGATATATTTTAATTTATTTTAAAAAATAATAGAAAATTAATAAAAATAAGTTTTGATTAGTAAAAATAATTTTAGCTATGTGAAAATACTTTCAGTTCAGTATAAATAATTTAAGTTCAATTAAAATAATTTAAAGTCAATTTTAACATAGATATTTACTTACAAACAAAACTATAAAAAGTACAATATTAAATAAATTAGTGATTTAAAAATATAAAATTCAATTAAAAATATATAATAGTGTAGTTTATAATAGTTTGTATCAATGATATGTTTTTAAATTTTGGCATATAGATAGAAAAATAAATTATCTTTAAATTCAATAAACAACCCGCACGGGCATTGTCTGGGCACAAAACTAGTAATATATAAAGCTAAACTTTTAGCTAAGTCACGAGACAGCGACAGTTGGCATTTTAATTTGAGATTTGTTAAACATCGCCCACAAATCTCTACATAAAGCCCACAATTTTTTTTACTTTGACTCTTTTGCCCTTTTTCTAATTTTTACCGAAACCGTAATTCCCTCTCACGAAGAATGTGGAGTTGGAGTGGATTGCCGAGGGACACCGGAGAGCCGTCATCGTCGCCGAAAAGCGAGATAATCCGGGGAAAAAATTACGAAAAGTAGGGGTGGCGTATGGTCAGGACGCCGCCACCATGGCGGTGGCGTCTGGCCGGGACACCGCAACCGTGGCAGTGGCGCCTGGAAAGGACGCCGCCACCACGGTTATGGCGTCCTGGCCAGATGCCGACACCATGGTTGTGGCGTCCTGGCCAGACGCCGCCATCATGGATGTGGCGTCCTGGCCAGACGCCACCCCTACTTTTTTTATTTTTTTTTTTATTTTTTTTTTTGTAATTTGTAATTTGTTATTTTTTTTCTTTTTTGTTTGTAATTTTATTTAAACTTTTTGTAATTTTTTTTAATTTTATTTAAAGTTTTTGTTTTTTTGTTTTTTTTTTTGTGGTTTTTTAACTTTGATAAGTTTGAAATTAAATATGTGTTAATAAGTTCAAAAAAAAATTGTTTTAATTTGAAATTATGTTTTAAATATGTGTTAATAAAATTATGCTTAATTTTGTATGTGTAAATTATATATATAAATGAAATTTACAAATAAAAATTTTACATAATGTAAAACATTTAAACACTATTTATTAACACAAAAAATTACCACATACAAAAAAATTAACACATATGAAAAATTAACACATAAAACAAAAAAAATTAAACATTAACACAAAAAATTCTGATTTTCAAAAAAAAAATTTATATATATTAGAAATAAAAACATTAACACATAAAACAAAAATATTAAACATTAACAAAAGAATTCTGATTTTCCAAAAAAAAAAAATTAGACAAAAAAAAAAAAAAAAAAACAGAAGTAGTGGGGCGCCTGGCCAGGACGCCCAGCCCCTGGTGGTGGCGTCTGCTCCGGCCGCCGGAACCAGGGGGCTGGCGTCTGACCAGGACGCCCAGCCACGACGGTGGCGCCTCTAGAAAACGCCACAACCGTGGCTAGGCATCCAGGTCAGACGCCAGCCCCCTGGTTCCGGCGGCTAGAGCAGACGCCACAACCGGGGGCTGGGCGTCCTGGCCAGGCGCCCCACCACTTCTGGTTTTTTTTAAATTTTTTTTTAAAAAAAAAACCCTGCCACCGTGAGCCGTCCTTCCCTCCGCCGCTGTGGCCGCCAAGTCCTTACCTTGCCGCCTCGACATTACCGTATTTTCGGGTGATTAGAGTGTGGGTATGGGTTAGATTTTTTTATTTTAGTTTTAGGGCAATAAGGTAAATTCAATATAGATTTGTGGGCTTTATGTGGAGATTTGCGGGCGATGTTTAGCAATCCACTTTAATTACAACCCAAGTGTTGTGCCACGTAGGCAACAATAAATTACTAGGATGGCACATAAGATAAAAATGTTGGATAGATTTACATAGATTTCGTAAGACAAAAAAATTAATTTAGAGTTTTATTTTCAATATAATTTTGATAGACTTTTAGGATAAAATTACTGGATTAGAGTTTTATTTTTAATAAAGTACCAACATTTTATACCTTTCACTAATTATAACTTTCAATAAATCTATTTTTAACCCATAGGTTTCCAAAATTATGACATAAGTGAGTAAATGAAAAAATTTCCTCAAAAAAAAATAAAAGTTGGTGGAATTAGCCCATAAGTTTAGTGATAAGAGTTTATTTTACTATACTCCGTACAATTAATAGTTAACATAAAATAAGGATTATAGCAATATATTTTTTGATACTATTATGCAACATTGGATTGGATTTTTTGTTTTTTTTTTCTTAAGGACATTGGATGGGATTATCAAGCAAAATTAATTAAAGAGAGAATTTTCGTATCATATTTATCATACATAGTGTATATTTCTATGATATATATTGTGCTCTTACATAAATCAATGGTATCTTTCATCAAAATATCATAAATCAAAAGGGATATACACATCTTATATAACAATGTTTGTATCAATGATTTGTTTTAAAATTTAGCATGTAGATTAAAATTTTATTTAAAAACTCAATAACAAACCTGATATCATCACCAAAATTAAAATTCCAAATAGGCAATCGTCGTTCAAAAAAAAAATCCTAAAAGTCTAGGAGCCGAAGACTTACTTTGGAACTAAGGGTTTTGAATAAAATCTAGAAGTTCAAATTGTTAAATATCAATGAAACCGTAAAATCAAATTACTCATTTAATTATGAACTTTTAAAGCAACAAAAGTTTCAAATGTGGATAGATTTAGACATTAGTATTAATGCCTTTGAGAAAATAATTATTACTTTATAATTATTTTATAAGTAGGCTATTAATAAGGATTTTAAAACATAAAGATATATATTGCGTGCGGAAGGAACTCGGGAATCGCCCGAGATAGATACTAGTAAACTAATAATATGATGAGATTATCAACTGAGTGTGATATGAGAAATTGCCGTAAAACTTCAATGTGGAAGAATCATAATTGGCTTAATTGCTCTCTACTTCTTTCTTTCTTTTTATTTTTTTGTCTTTCATTGATCAAAAGACTCTTCACCTAATGTCACACAAAAATAAATAAATAAAATAAATCAGTGTGTCATACTGTTAATATTCTTATTTAAGACTTTTCTCAGCTCTACTTCGATACGTAATTAGTCCGACAATTACACTAATGCCTAATGAAGACTTTTCTCAGCTCTACTTCGATACGTAATTAGTCCGACAATTACACTAACGAATCTGCGACCTATACATTGCGACCTATGTGGGACACAGGAAGAGGATGTACAGTAGAGCTGGTAAAAACTGACACGACGCGATAACACGACACGAATCGAACACGGAAAACACGGGTTAGTGTCAAGGGTTTTCGACACGTTTAATTAAACGAGTCAACACGACACGAGACGTTTAATTAAACAGGTTAGGTTAGTGTTGAGATTCTCAACACGAAATTATCACAACCCAACCCGCATAATATAAAAACACAATAATTTATGAAATTATTGATAAATATATTGAATAAGACCAATATTTTCCAATTCAACACGACAACACGACACGAACCGAACACGAAATAAGTGGGTTAGTGTTAAGGGTTTTCGACACGATTAATTAATTAGATCAACACGACACAACACGTTTATTAAATGGGTTGGGTTAGTGTTGACCTTCCCCAACCCGTTTAATTTCCGATCGACACGAAAATGAACACAACACAACAAGTTTGCCAGGTCTAGAGTACATCATCTGTTCAGATTCTGCAAATCTGCACAGGATGCATGGAGGGGTGGAATCCTACAAATCCACTCACAAGCTAACGCAGACAACTTTGCCAATAGGCCTGGATTGTGTACTATATCCGGCTATTCCTAAGCCAGGACGGATACGATGGTCATAGGACGGCCTTTTTTATAACAACTCTTTGGGGGTTGTGGCTTACGTCGTAATAATTGGATTTTTAACATATCAGGCGAGGCTTATTTGTCAACACCGGCGATTATTTCTGAAGGACTTCGACAACGGGGAGTTTTTTCAGCAAGGGTGGAAGGTCATCTTTGATCCCTTCACCCTCTGGAATAGGTCTCAGATTACCCACCTGGGTTTATGCGTGCTATCTTACAAGAGTCAGACACCGGGATCTCGCGGGCACCAACGGTTATTTTGGTAAACGGTTCATGGAATTACACACTCACAGGTTGGGGATGGGTTGGTTCCTAGAATTTGGAGAGTACGGGGAGCAGGGTTGGTTAGGAGGCACTTCTTTTGGGCTAGCTAACTCGGCTCTACATGCAGAGATGAATGCGTGCTTAGCTGGTTTGCAGCGGGCGGTCAGAAGGTCGCTGCATGTGGTCACTCTTTATACAGACTCTACTTCAATGGTCCAGTGTCTCCGAGATTTACGGGTCTCAGATATCTCCATCATCCGGACGGTTGCTCGTATTCGACGTATCAGCAACAATTTTGATTGGTGCAGCATTCATAAGGTGGATCGTGGATCGGTAGAGAGAGCCCATGGTCTTGTTACAACAGCAAATATTAGTTTATCGTCTTTTAATTTTTTTCTTTTAGTTTTTTGTTGTTTTGTTTGTTCTGCTTAAGCTCTTATCAATAAATAAATAAATAAAAAGAAAAGATAAGGTACTGAACAAATCATATTACGTTATAATTCTCCGTTGAATTGTAGCAAGTAACAAAGGAAACATCATAGTGGTTGCATTTGTCATCATGCCTAAGCTAGTTAAAGTTGCATGGTTCATTTGAATATTCAAACCTTAAAAGTTATAAATAATAGTAATGATACTATATCTTTATTGCCATATATCTCATATTCCTTTTTTTTTTCTCTTCATTTCTCTTGTGTATTGAAACTAAGATTTCTTTTTCCTTTATTGCTTTCGGATTAGGATAAGTACACAAAAGTTAAGGCAGTCTTCTGTACAATACTAAACCCGACCTTTATTTTGGAAAGTCTCTAGCATCTATGGAAGTTACAAGCATGTCTATATCAATTTCTTTGGTATGTATTGTATTAGTGAGTGTGGCATGGTGTGTGTTAAATTGGGTATGGTTTAGGCCAAAAAGTTTAGAGAGATGCCTTAGAAATCAAGGGTTTAAAAGGTAATTCTTATAGGCTATTGCATGGAGACACTAAGAATAGAGCTGCTATGACTATGGAAGCCAGATCAAAGCCTCCTTTGCCTGATTCGTCCAATGACTATCTTCCACGTGCCCTCCCATTCTTCTTTCAAACTCTGAACAAATATGGTATGTTGTCGTGTGTGTTTTAAATTATTATGATATTATCATGTTAGTTCAAAATGAGCAAATGAATATCGTTCATCTTACATACAAAAATAAGTAGAGTTGTTTAGTTCATTTTGCTTGATTTTTCTTATCCGTACAAAATGAACAAATTTGTCAAATTCTGAGAACAAAACCAATTTGCTCACATATGCAAATGAGCAAAATTTGAGCCAATGATTAAACTGAGTAAACAACGATTGTACCATGCCAAGCTAATTAACATTTACAATTAAAATATTATAAAGGGTAATAGGTTTTTTTTCTTTTTTTTTTCCATTTTTTTTTTTTTTACATATATATACTCCCTCTATTTTTTTTAAACAATATTGTACAAAGTATCATATAAAACATTACTCCGTATTTTTTATTTATACAGGTAGAAGTTGTTTTGTATGGAATGGACCAGTGCCCTTAGTTACGATTGCGGAATCAGAGTTGATAAGAGAAGTGTTCATGAAGATCCACGAGTTTCAAAAGCCAAAGAGTAACCCTCTTTTAGAGAAGGTTGCCTCTGGCTTAATTATGTTAGAGGGCCGATTTTGGGCTACTCGGAGAAAGCTTATCTTATTCCAGCTTTTCACATGGACAAGCTTAAGGTTATACTTCATTATTGTTATACATTCTACTTCCTTTTTGTATAATATTACAACTGCTACATAATTCTTTAAGAAAATCTAGAGATTATTTAGAGTGTGGAAGTTATATTTTAAAGAATAAGAATTAAAAGGGCATGTATCAATCGATAGAAGTGAATAGAATAGAAGAGCTTTCTATTTAGATAATTAATCCAACTTTAAAGTCAAGCCCGGTAATTGTTGTTGATATGACAAATATTTGTAGATGACGTTAAAGTTGACTGCGCTTTTCCAACTAGTGTCTGTGCGATAAGGCTCAATATAAATAAAAATAAATACTACGTAAAAAAAAGAAAAAGGGTTTTTGTAAGTTATGCCGCTAAGGTAGTCGAGTTTCTAAGGTGTACCCATAGTTTTTCAAATTTCTAAATTGTGCCCCTCAACTCACTATTATTAATGAATGATATCCTTCTTGGGACTTCCACGTCACCTAAAGTTAACTATAAATTTAATAAAAAGATGATAAAAGGTAAGGAAATGATAGGAGAAAGAAATCTTAGCCACCGCAACCTTAAGAACGAAAACTGAAGCCACGAAATAAAAACTCAATTAACTTTTAAACAACTAATAAGGGTACATTTTAGTATTGATAAGCAGTTGAAGGGCACGACTTAGAAACTCGAAAAAGCATGGATACACTTTAGAAACTCGACTACATTAGGGGTATAGCTTATTAGAAAACCCAATAGAAAATAAAAACAAATAATATATATATATATATATATATATATATATATATATATATATATATATATATATAATATGCATATCATATATGATATCTCATCCGTCCCTTAATTACGTCCTCGTTGGGGTTTTTCACGAAAATTAGAGATTTCTTAAACCTCATGATTGTGAGTAAAATCGTGCATGTGGATTGATCAAAGAGATAAAAAGATAATAAGAAGAAAAAGCAGTTGAAAATCACCGAAAAGAGAGGAAAAAAAAGGTGTGGTTGGAAGTTGAAACTATTATGAAACTTTATATATATATTTACATATATATATACATATATATATATATATTAATCCATGTTTAATAATATATTTCATGATAATTCTTTTAAACATTATAAATAAAAAACAATGGTTAAAGTTAGTTTTTTAATAGTGAAAAAAGTGAAACATGTCAATTATTTAGAAAATGAGGGAGAATTTGACATAAATTTTTTGTGAGCTTTTTTTTTGTCTATTATTTATTTTTGTTAGGTTTTTAGTGAGTTGTAATTTTCATATATCCTACTTTATTATTTGATATTGATGTAAATTAAGAATTTCTTGTGGATATATGGGTGCATGACGTAGAGGTGTCAAAATCCGACTCGTAACCAACCTAAAAAAAATCTCATTAGATTTCGACTCGTATGGACATAATTATTTAGCATGATTTAAGTTTGAATTGAATCCAACCTGACCCGACTTCTCCAAACCAAACCTGAACACTCGAATTGACGCCTCTAGATAAGCATTGGTTACACACTTACATATATATAAATGTAATTTTTTTTTTTTTTGAATCAAATCAATTCAATAATAAAAAGCTATACAATATCTACAAAAGAAATCTAAATCAACAATTACATAAAATTGAATCAAATAAGGGTTTTCTTCATCAAAGCTATGATCGTTGAAAATATCTTGCACTGTGGTACTTCTCTCGCACATATCGCTAGAATATACAGCTTTTTCGGAGAGATAGTCTAACGATTTGTTGTAGCCGTAAGGATGATTTTCATCTAATTCACTTGAACGTATTAGAAAATTCGACAACTGTTGCGACCGAACAAATTTCATTAACGAACTGACAATATGGAAAAATATGATTACCTTTTTGAAAAACTCTAACACACAAATGAACTTTAAACAAAAACAAACAACTAGACTAACAAAAACTAACGACTTCACCATAGGGAGACACTCCACCACAGGGAGACGGACGAATCTACACTACTCGTGTACATTTATTGAAACCTAAAAAGAAAAATCAAAGAAAATTAAGGGAAAAGGATCGGAAATTATCTAATTCCCAAAGAAATTAGACTATTTCCGGCCTAAACGGCCAAACGGTCAAAAAAATTAAAAAACCCTAGAAAAGAGAAAGAGAGGATGAGTTTAAGACTTTATGTAAATGTAAATATTGCATATTAATTTTACCATACTTTTTTGCATAATTAAGTAAATATTTTCACAAGAAACGTATTACTTTGTACTATACGTATTAAAAATTATTCTTTTTTTGGTGTATTTTATAGTTTATGCTTCCAGCATTATGGGAAAGCTCCAATGCTATGGTTAAAGAGTGGGAAGAAATGACATCCAAGACAGGTTCATGTGAAGTAGAAGTGTGGTCATATTTGGGTAAACTTTCGGCTGATCTTATTTCTAGAGCTGCGTTTGGAAGTAGTTACGTAGAAGGGAAGCGAATATTCGAACTATTAACTGAACAAATACAAGTTGTGCTTCCGGTTTTAAATGCAGTTTATATCCCTGGATGGAGGTAATTCAAACGAGTATACTTCGTAAGATAGATGTTTTAAAGGCTCCCAAATTTTGTTATAAAAAAAAGAAATTTTGTCAGAGAAAATCTTTTAAAACAACTTTTTTGTTGGAAAAAACCTTTTAAATTTTTTTTGGCAACTAATCAGATTGAATTTTTTTTTTTTCAAGACAACCAAGTCTCACATTCCGGCATTGACTTGGTCATTTCCGGCGTTGACCCCCATGTGTAGGTACATAACCTCTTTTTTTTTTTTTTTTACTAATCCCACCCCTTTTCTTCTAATTTCCTCCCTAATTTCCCTCTAACCTCAATTGTTTTTTTTCCCCCTTTTCTTCTAATTGTCCCCCATCTTCTCTCTCCTCTCTTCAAAAATGAGATAATAAATCATCTTCAACCTATTCTCTGCCATGGCTTCACCATAAACTTGCAAACTAATCAATGAAGATGTGGAGTGAAGTTAATTTACACCCATCCTAAACAATAAGTTTAATTAATTTATAGTATTTAAATGATGTTTATTTTCTTTTCTGGGTATTATTTTATGAAATTTTGTGCAATTGCTTTGCCATGGGTAAAAACAAAGCAAGGAAGGAAGGAGGAAAGGAGTTGCGTCATGTTCTAAGAAGCTAAGGGAGACCAATTACAAAGTTATACATAAACCCATATACTTGAATGGAGCCATGGATGCTACATAATTGAGATAAATAGATTTTGTTAGCGCAAATTAAAAAGGGGCAAAAAAAACCCTAAATATTCAAATACCTGCAAAATTGATGAACTTGGTAACAATTACAAAATAATGTAAGTGTATCCTTGGTCAAAATTAATTGCCAAAAACAATTACTGCAATTAATTCAAACTACCATGCTTCAAAGATCTTCAATAAGAGAACAACCTAGCTAGTAAGAGAGGAGAGAGAAGATAGGGGAAAATTAGAAGAAAAGGGGGAAGATTAAAAACAATAGAGGTCAGAGGGAAATTAGAGGGGAAATTAAAAGAAAAGGAGTGGGATTAGTATAAAAAAAAGGGTCATGTGACCTGCACATGGGGGGTCAACACCGGAAATAACCAAGTCAATGCCAAAATGTGAGCCTTGGTTGTCTTGAACAAAAAAAAAGTACAATCTCGTTTCTAGTTGCAAAAAAAAATTAAAAGTTTTTTTCCAACAAAAAAGTTGCTTTAAAAGGTTTTTTCTGACAAAATTTCCTAAAAATAAAATAGATGTAGTAGACATGAAAATTGTTAATTTTCAACAGATTGATTCATATTATTTTGGTACATATATATATAATCCTTAAATTAGCATCAATCTTGGAGGGAAAAATAAGTACAAGTAGCATTTTGGATGGAAAAATTTTCACAAAATTATGCTAAGTGTCCTATCTAGTGATTACTTTAGTATATAGTACTAGGTTAGGTCCCGTGTCATGCACGGTAATTTTCAATAACTATTTTTTAAATTAACATTAATTACACTATATAAATTTTTTTTTGACTTTTGTATGTTATATTCATATCAATTGAATGCTGAAAAACAACAAAAATGGCAAGAAAAAATCACACTAAGAATGATCAACATGTGTCGTTCTTGGCAAGTATTATTGAAGTATGTATAGTTAATTATAGAGTATTAATTGATTGAAATTCCAATCATAATTATTCAAGGAAATAATAAAAGTATTGTTCATTGATTTTATATTCACATTTCATTCTTTAAGCATGTAGCTTCTACTACATAATTTTAAAATAATAAAAAGAGCGAAGAAAAAAAAAAATGTAGTACATAATATTTCTTTCCTTAAAAAAATAGTCCATATGTCACAAATAATGTTAATTTTTTCTTTCATTATTTTTTTTTTATTTTTAGGAAAGATACATCAAATCTTTTATTATACTTTGTATGTAATTATTACTTTATATATGTAAAAGATTTGTTTCTTAAATAGAATTTTTTTTCTGAAAAAAAAACTAAGGACACACCAGGAGATGACACGTGTCATTGCTGGTGTGTCTCTTAGTATATTGTTATTATTGATTGATTGATTTATTCTGAAAAGGTTTGAGAAATATGTGCCAATTAGGTTAGTTGGCATTATTTTTATCTTTATTTTTTTTAAGAAACTAGACTTAATTTACTTTAATTAAAATGTTCTATTAAACTTTTATCTAATTATTAAGCTCATTTTTAATGATACTTACCTAGCTAATTATCTATGCTATGTTAAATGTTTTATAACCATTATTAAAAAAAAATGTTTCATAACCATGCCAAGATCATGTAAATAGTACTAAAAAGGGTATTTAATTGGAATAGTTCATTTTGTGGTTTAGATATATCCCTACCAAGGCAAACAGAAGATTAGTGGATGCTGATAGGGAAATTCGCACTCTACTATAAGGTGTTATTGATAAGAGGAAGAAAGCAATAAAAGAAGGAGAAAAACCAAATGATGACTTGTTAGGATTGCTGTTGGAGTCACAACTTCAAGACAATGGACATAATAACAAAAAACACATTGAATTGACTATTGAAGAGGTGATTAACGAAAGTAAGTTGTTCTACATAGCTGGCCAAGGTACCACTTCAACATTACTTGTATGGACACTAATTATGCTAGGAAAGTATCAAGAATGGCAAGCTCGAGCACGAGAAGAGATCTTAAACACATTTGGGAATCACCTCCCGGATTTTCAAGGATTGAATCATCTAAAGATTGTAAGTCTGTAACGGCCAAGATTATACGAAGTGTATTAACTTGAAATAATTGTTATATTACCTTAATCAATCATAATTTAGATATTTATCACTTGTTTTATCTTTTTAGGTAAACATGATACTTCAAGAGGTTCTTCGATTATATCCCACGGCTTTTAAAATCAATCGTACAGTTACTGAAAATATTAGGGTAGGAGATATCTTCTTACCTGCAGGGTTGTTAGTCAATCTTCCAATAGCCCTTATCCAACAAGATGAGAAGCTGTGGGGTGATGATGCTAAAGATTTTAACCCATCAAGGTTTAGTAAAGGCATTTCTAAGGCAACAAAAGGGAATATGTCATTTTTCTCATTTGGTTGGGGGCCAAGAATATGTCTTGGATCAAATTTTTCTATGATGGAAGCAAAAATGACATTGGCCTTAATTCTACAACGATTCTCTTTCGAGCTTTCACCATCTTATGCTCATGCTCCATCCGCCAATGGAACTCTTACACCACAATTCGACGCACCAATCATATTCCATAGATTATAGGACAAATAATTCATGTACTTTTATTTTTAAATCATAGCCATAATAACACTGTTGTAAAATATAAATTCGTGGTTGTAATTTTAAATTTTACATGGTTTTAATTGTTATCAATTACTTACAATTTCTTTTCTTTTCTTACATTATTTTTCATGCTAAAAGTATGTATGCTTTAGTTAAACATACTTGTGCAAAATAAAAATGGAAAGATAAAAAAGAACCGAGGAAATACGTACATAAGAGAGAGAGAGAGAGAGAGAGAGAGAGAGAGAGAGAGAGAGAGAGAGAGAGAGAGAGAGAGAGAAAGAGAGAAAGAGAATGAGATTGGAGGATAGATGAAGCGAGTGATTTTTATTATATACTTAGAGGAGGTGTCAAAAACTAACCTGATATAATCAGACTCAAAATTACCCAATTCAGATCTCAACTTGCACAGACACAGTACAGTACAATCATTTAGCATGATTCTACTTTGAAATACATACTATTGACCCAATCCGACCTAGTTAACTGTACTAAATTGACACCTCTATATCTACTCATACATATTATGGAGTATTTTTTTCCCTTGTGGTCGATGTTAACATTGTTCTTTCAAACGACGTTACTGGCCTGGTAATTTATACGATTTTTGATAGGGTAACTAAGAGAATATATAAAATTGCTAAATGTTGTTGAATTGAATGAGAATGTTGTTGAAAGTAAATGAGGCAAATAAAGTTGAGATTATTGAAATTTTCCTTTTTTTTTAAAAAAAAAAACCTGAATTAGAAATGGTTTAGTTTGTGCTGTGTTTGGACCGAATAGTAACACAGTTTGATTCGGTTTGAAAAATCCCAAATCAAATTAGTACAGTTTGAACTATAAATTATACCTTAATCCGAACTTTCACCTTTATTGGTAACATGTTAAGAATTTTTTTTTAAAAAAATAATTTTAATAAAATACTTGTTACGGAGTAATAAGGTCATATAGTGCATGTATAAATTTAGAGGATACTATAAAATTTGAAAAGATTGTTTTACAAATTGAATTGAAATAACGCCACAAATTAGAAAAGTTTAGCAATCTACGTAGTATGCATGAAGAACAGGAAAAGCAGTATTCATAAGTCTTTGGAAGGGACTAAGTGAGTACTTTATGAATGCAACAACTTTTGTGTGTAGCTAGCCACACCGTGTGGCCAGCTAACACACGAGTAATCCCTGAGCGACCGAGTAACTCCTAACCAAGTAACCCCTGACTGAATAACCTTTGACCAAGTAACCCTGACCGGATAACCCCTGACCAAGTAAGCCCTTACTGACCTAGTAACCCCTTTTCTTCATCTTCTTCTTCTTCAAATGGAAAATTTATTTGGTGCATGAAGCCTACGATGTCCACTATTTTTCGGCGACAGCAACGGCGGTGGGCAGAACTCACGGTAGTCCAATCTTCCTGTCGACATTCTATCATCGATCATCTCGATCCAAAAATTGGCACTCTTTGACTTTGCTCTGTTTGCAGGTCATGACATTCTTCCCTTTCTCCTCTTCCGATTCCTCCATTACTTTCTCTCTCAAGCTCCCTTTTCCACTAAATTCCGTCAACCAAAATTGTGTTTGAATCTTATTGATTATAGGGTTTCTGTTGTTTGTGAATCATATGTTGTTAATTCTAATTTGGGGTTGTTGCATGATCCTTTTAAGAAGGCTGCTGTTGCGAAGAATTTTGCTGAAAATGATGATTGGGGATGATGAAGAAGAAGAGTGAAGGTGTTTTCCTGCCATTGTTGTAAGGTAAGAGAGAGAAAGTGAGTAGGAGGAAAGGGGAATACAGTACAAGAAAAAAAAAAGTGTGGCTGGCTACATCGTGTCGCCAGCCACATATGAAAGTTTGTCTAATGAATAATACAAAGTACTCCGTATATCTTGGATCCAGTAAAGATAACATTTTAGTCCACAGTACAATGACCCACCAAATTTGTCTACCATTTATTCGATTAGATTATTAACAATTAAAATTATACTACTTCTATTTCATATTATTTGTAACGATTAGACATTTTTTACTAATACTTTATGTCAAATGTTGCAAATAATATGAAATAGAGGTAGTAAGTGTAGGGTTTTGGGTACTCTAAGTGGAATTTCATGAATCTCATTCATACACACCTAAACAAGATTTCATGCATATACAATAAAGGATCACATAATAGTTTAAAATTAACCTTTGATGCGTGAATTCCCACTACTAGAAATAGGCCGATTTCCGATGGACTGTTTCCGACGAACATGTATTTCCATCGGAAATATGAGAAATTCCGACGGATTTTTATTCCGTTGAAAATTTTCGACGAATTTTAACAATCCGTCGAAAATCCATCGGAAATTTCCGCCCGGAATAAAAATCCGCCGAAATATATGGGATTTCTGAAGGAATATTCAGTCGAATATTTAATTTTTCGACGGAATAAAAATCCGACGGAATATTCCGTCGGAATATTCCGTCGGAATTTAATTATATATATATAAAAAAACCAACCTTCCCCCTTAATCTCTGATCTTTTCTCTCTCTCCTCTACTCTTTCCTCTTCTCTTCCCCCTTCTCTCTCCTCCGCCCTCTCTTTCTCTCTCTTCTCCTTCTCCTTCCTTCATTTCTCTTCTCCTTCTCAATTCTCCTCTCTTCTCCTTCTCCTTCTCCTTCTCTTTCTCCTTCTCACACCAACACCGCCACTGCACAACCAACACCACCACCGTCGCTGCGCAATCAACACCACAACCATGAGTTTTGTTTTGATTATTTTGAAGGTTTTTTAGGCCAAATTCGACCATTAAAAGCCTATATATAGACTTTTCATGGCCGAATTTGGCTTTGTTAAACCGATTTCGTGGTGAAATTCGAAGCCCATTTAAATTCAAGGTATGTTTTATTTTTAATTTTGCGCTTTTTTGAGTTTTTTTTCTTTATTTTTTTAAAAAATTTGGGGTTTTGAGTTATGTGTGCGTGTGTGATGTGTGGGCTGGTGGTGGGTGGAGATTTGTAAATTTTTGGGTAGTTTCGTGGTTTCTGGCGTGGGTTAGGGTTGGTTAGGGTTTTGGTGGTTTTGTGGGTTTTGGTTAGGGTTTTGGTGGTTTCGTGGGTTTGGTGGCGTGGGTCTGGGTAATGATTGTGGGTGGCCGTTTGTTCTAAATCTGGGTGGTTTTGGGTTTCTAGGTGGTCTGGTTGGGTTTGGTGGCGTGGGTTAGGGTTAGTTATGGTTTTGGTGGTTTCGTGGGTTTGGTGGCGTGGGATTGGTGGCGTGGGTCTGGGTGGTGGTTGTGGGTGGCCATTTGTTCTAGATCTGGGTGGTTTCTGGGAGGGTTAAGGTGGTGGGTTCAGGTTAGGTGGGTTTGGTGGATGGGTTCTGGTTAAGCTGGTGGTGTGGGCTGGTGGTGGGGGTGGTGGGAGGCGTTTTTTTTTTTTTGTTTTTTTAAAGTAGTTTTCGACGGAATTTCCGTCGGAAATTTCCGATAGATTTGTATTCTGTCGGAACTTTCCGACGGACTTTCTGGTGCCGGAATTTCTCCTCCGACGAAAAAATTCCGTCGGAAATTTCGTCGGAAATTTCGTTAGAAAAACTGTTCCGACGGAAATTCCGTCGAAAATGGTCGTTTTTCCTACAAAAGGGTTTCCGACAACCGGTTCCGACGGATATTCCGTCGGAAACGGGTTTTCCGATGGAATTCAGGGTGATTCCGACAGAGTTTCTCTGTCGAAAATGACCTGTTTTCTAGTAGTGTCCCAAGCTTTCTTCAACCTTCTTGCGGAGGCTAGAGCCCCAATTGTTGCTCCTCTATTATTGTTCCACAAGTGTAGATCAAACCTCCACCAATGCTAGTTGGACAGGAAAGATTAATCTTCCTCTTCTATGGAGAACTTCTAACCGGTTGTAGAGAGAGAGGGGAGGGGAAAAATATTTTTTCGTTATTTTTTTCTTTTGTGAAAGATGAATATATGTTTTATTTTTCCCTAAATCCTTTATTATATAATCATATTATCTAATTAGGGCAAGACTCATTTCCCTTCTTATGGCCATCCAGTCTTTCACTAAATCCATTTTTTGGATTCGGTTTCCTTGTTCGACCTAACATTATAACGTGTGGCCTCATAGGATCCATGTAGTTGTCATTGATTGATTTAACCCATTGATCAATATATGTATCTATCAAGACATAAAGACGGCGACCCAACTAAACGAACTTATTATCTCCATAATACGATCCATATTATATTTAGTAATTGCATGAGAGTCGAGGACACATTTCCTTTAGTAAGAACCATTAACAGTGCCAGACAACGTACACTTAAAAAATTCTTAGCCTTTCATGTTTAAAAAATAAGTATAAATAAATTCGATTTTCGTTTATATGTAATTGGGTATGAAAGGTTGGTTATTCTAGAATAATCAAAAGATTAGATTATTTTAAAAGAATTAGCTTAATTTTTTTTTACTGAATGAAAAAGCTTAAATCTTATGTAATATAGGGAATAAAAAACTAATTTGACAATTATCTTACTGATAATAATTTGATGGGCTTCCTGTCTTCCGAATAAAAATATAAAATAAAAAAATTAATTTGATGGGGTTATCGATTGAGTGTGATATGTGAAGTTGACTTAAAAATTTCACAAACTATTGGGTGCAGCAGTCCGCACCCAATAGTTTGTGCGGCAGCGGCAACGATACTCAACGTCTTCAAATTTCTCCAAGTACAAAGAACTCATGTCCTATAACATTTCATCAAATCCTAGTATTCAACCTCAACATCAAAATATTCATCCTTAACCCTAACATCAAATAAACAAACCTAAGCAACTTACAATCAATCAATTAAAATGCCAATAAAAACCTAAAAAATCGCAAGAAAATAAGAGTTTAATACCATTGCGAAGACCGATGCTAGCTTGTTGCAGGTGGTTGTTGTGGGGATGCGGGTTTTGGTGGCTGGAAATTCAGGGCCTGCTCTGCTTGTGGTTGGTGGCGATTAGTGGTCGATTTTGGGTTTTGGTTGGAGATGCGGCTGACTGGTGGTTCTGGGCGGATAATTACAGCGAGGTGGAGTGTACTTCAGCCGCGATTCGCTGGTGTGAGTCGCAAGGGAGGTGCAGTTACAGGTCGCGGCCGTTGTGGACAGTGTTTGTGACTGATTGATGGCGGTTCTCTGTTGGTGGAGTTCGCTAGTTCATGGTGGCTAGTTGGGCGGCAGTTGGGGAGCAGCGGTGGTGCTGTTGTTGTTGGTCGCTCATGTTGTTGTTAATGAGAAACCTCATTCTTATTTGAAACAGAGAGAAAGAAAGAGAGGAGAGGGAGAAAGAGGATATAGAAGGAAATAAAAATATATTGTATATTGTTAATCATATTAGCCAACAAATGACGCATATCAGACATTAAAATAATAACATATCAGCCAATTGATGTCTAATATCAGTCAACATTAGAGACTATCAGATATTAATAAAAACGTATCAGTCAACACAAGGGACATATCAGCCAACAAATGAAACATATTAGCCAACGAAAGGAACATATCATCCAACAAAAGATACATATCAGCCAACAAAAGGAACATATCAACCAAGAAATGAAGCATATTAGCCAACAAAAGGATGAAATCAGCAAACAAAAGCAACAAGCTGGTAAGGCAACAAAATAAACACATCAGCCAACACAATGAAACATGTAAGCCAACAATTAAAATATATATATCAGCCAACAATAAATGTATTAGCCGGCTAAAAAAAATATCAGTCAACTGATGTCTTATAGCAGCCAACAAAAGAACATATAAAAAAAAAAAAAACTTATCAGCCAACAAGAAATATATTAACCAACACAAAAATCATATCAGCCAGCAAATAAAACATATTAGCCAACAAATGATATATATTGGCTAAACCTGACGCACTTAATTATGCGTGCGACAATATGCACCCAATACCTTCTCTAAAACTTTAAATGTGGGAGAATTAAAATTGCTTTCTACATTTTCTTTCTTTACGTTTTTTGTCTTTCATTATTCAAAGGAGTAAAAAAAAAATTAAAAATAAAATTAATAAAAAAATTAAAAAAACACCTATTAATATTAGCCACGTAAATCTATATGTAGACTTGTAAAATAGTTCCCTTCCGTCCCACTACACACTGTCATACACAATCACTTTATTTAGGGATTGGGGCATGTAACATTGCTAAGTCAAAGTATAATTTTTTTACAACTTTCCCCCCCCCCCTTTTTCCCTTTTTTTTTTCTTTTAATGCATCAATTTAACTTTTGCATTATTTATTATTTATATGTTTGACTTACTTTTTTTGCTATTATAAAATAAATAAATGTTATTATATAATATATCATTAGATTCGTGACAATGTCTAGTTTAATAATATAATTTTATAACAAGTTTTACTAATATACAATTAAAAAATATTAATGGTCACAGTTATTTCTTGGTAAATGTGCCGGTCAAACGATGCTTTTTTTAAAAAAAAAAAAAAAAAAAAAAAAAACAGAGTGAGTAATACTTCTCCTATCTCCTCGATCTCCCTAAAATCCTAACCTTCAGTGTTGAATTTTAGAGAGGATTTCATCGAATTTATCATTTAAAAGGTCCACTCTTTATTTCTTGTGCGTGTTTTCTCTACATTGTTTTTATTTGTTTTTAGTATAATAATAATTTTTCCTCTTCTAATTTCTCATCACTTGAAAGAACGAGTTATTTTTCTTCTTTTTAAGAAGATTAATCTTCTATGAAAGACAGGGTTTTTATTCTCTTTTTGAGAGAGGATTTGTTATTTATTTATTTTTTTTTAATTCTTTTTTTTCAGATGTCTCCAAAGTCCAAAGAGACTACTTATTTTTATTTTGATAAATTGCTATAAAGTTGTTTTATAATTAAAGATATGTGCGGGATAAAAAAAGTGGTTAATACTTGGTGTCTAACTATGGGGATTAGATGATCGAGTGACTGACAACAGTAATCCAATCTATTGACCGACACTAGTAATCCAATCAATTGCACCGTCATTTACTTGTAAAGAAATTTCAAACGCATGAGAGTTATCGAGGAGAGCACAAACGTCACTAGTGACGTAATAGATTTGCCATTGGAGATCCCGATGCCTTTAATTGCGATGTTTGTAGTCGATAAGTCAGTGTCTAATACTGCTAATATTCTGATTTAAGACTTTTCCTTACTACGAATACGTAATTAATCTGACAACTACACTAATGCCTAATTATAAGGTAATTAACAAATCATATTTCATTAAAATACTCCGTTGGATTGTTACACGTAACGAAGGAAACATCATAGGCGGTTGCATTTGTCTTCATGCCTAAGCTAGTGAAAGTTGCATGGTCCATTTGAATATTCAAACCTTATAAGTTATAAACAACACCACTCATTATTCTATTCTACATACTATATCTTTATTGCCATATCTCATAGTCTACTTTTTATCCCTTCATTTCTCTTGTATATTGAAACTAAGATTTTTTTTTTTTTTTTTATTTTATATATTTTTTTTAAATGAAAATACGCAAAAATTGGGGCAGTCTTATTTAAATGCTAAACCGGTAAACCGACTGTACTTTCCGAAGAAGATATAGCATATATGGAAGTAACAAGTATGTCAATAGCAATTTCTTTGGTATGTATTGTGTTAGTGAGTGTGTCATGGTGTGTATTAAATTGGGTATGGTTTAAGCCAAAAAGATTAGAGAGATGCCTTAGAAATCAAGGGTTTAAAGGTAATTCTTACAGGCTATTGCATGGAGACACTAAGGATAGAGCTACTATGACTATAGAAGCCAGAACAAGCCCTCCTTTGCCTGATTCGTCCAATGACTATCTTCCACGTGTCCTCCCATTCTTCCTTCAAACTCTGAACAAGTATGGTATGTTGGCTCTAAAAATAATATCAATTTTATTGATTTTTAAATTCTTATGATTTTATCATGTTTGCTTAAACAAAATGAGCAGATGAATATTGTTCATTTTGCATACAAAAATAAGAGGAGTTGTTTCGTTCATTTCGCCTGATTTTTCTTATTTGCACTGAATGATCATATTCGTCAAGTTATAAGAACAAAACCAATTTGCTCATTTGTGCTAATGAGTTAAACTGATTTGCTCATATTAAACATTATTATATATTCCCTCGATATGTTTTTTAAGGCAATTGTTATACATTATAAAACATTACTCCGTATAATTTAAATTTTACAGGTAGAAGATGTTTTGTATGGAATGGACCAGTGCCCTTAGTGACGATTGCGGAACCAGAGTTGATAAGAGAAGTGTTCATGAAGATCCACGAGTTTCAAAAGCCAAGGACTAACCCTCTTTTAGAGAAGGTTGCCTCTGGTTTGGTTATGTTAGAGGGCCAATTTTGGGCTACTCGGAGGAAACTTCTTACTCCAGCTTTCCACATGGACAAGCTTAAGGTTATACTTCTTACATTTTCTAATTTGTACTCGTATAAAATTACAAGTGCAACTTAATATTCTAGCATTCATGTTTATTAAAAATTGATTTATATACTACGGAGTATGATATAGATTAGAAATAGATTGCGCCTGTTTGAACATGTGAAATGCCATCTAGAATATGCTCTTGAAGAAAAGTGTAATTGGGGTTTAGAAGAATTAAAATTTAAGGAAATTGTGGAAGTTATAATTCTAGAATACGAGTTTATAAGGGCATGTATCAATAGATTGAAGTGAAATTAATAGAACCAATCCAATTTTATGGTGGGTTATTGTTGTCATCTATTGTATTTGACATTAAATTTGTTATTTTTGACAAGTATATGACTTTAAATCAAAGTTGGCACTGTGCTTTCTCGACTAGTGTAAGATAAGTCGATAAGGTTCAATTTTGAAAAAAACACATCACATTCAAATATATGATAAGATAATATATTGAAAAAAAATAAAAATTCATCCATTAACTAACTTAAATTTTGTGTGATTTTTTTTGTAGTTTTGTTTTAGTTTTAGTTTTTTAGATGACTGTAGTTTCATGTAAAATTTTTTCTTTGATATTGATGTAAATTAAGAGTTTCTCATTAAAAAAAATTAATATACACCAGAGTGTATTTAAATTTTAAAATTTAAAATGAGCCAAATATATATATATATATATATATATATATATATATATAGAGGAAGGCTCATGTAAGAACCCTCCTCTATATAAGAACTCAATCTTATATAAGAACCAATCTCAACTATTTATTAGTTTTGATCCAACCATCTAAAACCATCCTTTAGTAATGGCATTTTTGTAATTCTTTTTTTATGTTCTAAATTTTTTTGCCTACTCTTATGTTCTAAATCTAGTCTACCTATTTTCTAATTTTTTTTTTCTATGTTCCAAATTTAGTCTACTTATATACTAAAGTTTTTTTTTTTTTTTTTTTTTTTTTTTTTTTTTTCTTCCTATGTTCTAAATTTTTCCAACCTATGTTCTAAAGTTTTTTTTCTTCTTCTTATGTTCTAAATATTCTTTTACCTATGTTCTAAATTCTTTTGCCTATGATCTAAATTCAGTCTACTTATGTTCTAAACTTTTTTTTTCCTAAGTTCTAAATTTTTAATACCTATGTTCTAAAGTTTCTTTAGTAATGGCATTTCTGTAATTCTTTTTTATGTTCTAAATTTTTTTGCCTACTCCTATGTTCTAAATTTAGTCTATTTATGTTCTAATTTTTTTTCCCTATGTTATAAATTTAGTCTACTTATGTTCTAAAGTTTTGTTTTCTACGTTCTAAATTTTTTCTACCTATGTTCTAAAGTTTTTTTTTCCTATGTTCTAAATATTCTTTTACCTTTTGCCTATGTTCTAAATTCAGTCTACTTATGTTCTAAAGTTTGTTTTTTCCTATGTTCTAAATTTTTACTACCTATGTTCTAAAGTTTTTTTTTTTTTCTTATGTTCTAAATATTCTTTTACCTATGTTCTAAATTTGTTTTTTCCTATGTTCTAAATTTAGTCTACTTATGTTCTAAAGTTTTTTTTTTTCCTATGTTCAAAATTTAGTCTACTTATTTTCTGCTCATATAACTTAGTGCTAATTTAATTTGTTTTATTGGATTTTTTTTAAAAAAAAAAAAACATTTGAAGTTTTTTTTAGTTATTTATAAAGATAACCTATGAAGGAATTGAACCTACATCCTCTATGCATTTGCATAATGCTCTTCCAATTGAGCTAATAGGTTTTATCATATGTTCTAAATATTATTTGCATATGTTCTAAAATTTATTGCTTAAGCTCTAAATTTTTCAATCTAAGCTCTAAATATATGTATGTTCTAAACTATTTTCCTATGTTCTACATTTTATTGTTTATGTTCTAAAGTTTTCTGTCCATGTTCTAAATATATATCTTATATTTAAATTTTTTTGTCTATGTTCTAAATTTATTTCGTATGTTTTAAATTTTTTTCATATGCTCTAAATTTTTTTTGTATGCTCTAAATTTTATCCTATGTTCAAAATTTTTTCTACCTATTTTCTATTTTTTTTTCCGTACGTTCTAAATTTTTTCTATCTATGATCTAAACTTTATCATATGTTCTAAATTTTTACCTTATGTTCTAATTTTTTTCACCGTATGTTCTAAATTTTTAGTATATGTTCTAAACTTATTTTCTATGCTCTTTTTTTTTCCCAATATTCTAAATTTTCAATTTTTTTTCCTATGATCTTTTTTTTTTCCCAATGTTCTATATTCCTATGTTCTAAATTTTTACTATGTTGCAAATCATTTTCTTATGTTCCAAATTTTTCCTATGTTCTAAAGTTGTTCGTATATTCTACACCTATGTTCTAAAGTTTTTTCTACCTATGTTCTAAAGTTTTTTTTTTTCCTATGTTCTAAATATTCTTTTACCTATGTTCTAAATTCTTTTGCCTATATTCTAAATTTAGTCTACTTATGTTCTAAAATTGTTTTTCTTTTCTATGTTCTAAATTTTTACTAACTATGTTCTAAAGTTTTATTAGTAACAATGTCAATAATTTGTGCAAAATTTGGGATAGTAGAATGTAACGAGTAAGTAACGGCACTCAATGTAGGAATTAGGTGTATTTGAATCAAAGGTTAGCCGTGAATTAACCTTTCCCTAATATGAGACAATGCTCCAATCGTGTCATTACCGTTACATAATCTAGGTTTAGTTAAGCATAATTAAACATGCCGCTCCTGAATGAGCATAATCCCTGCAACACACAACTGAAAGTTTAATTGACAGTTCATTGTGTTTACTGACCCAAGACGGGAAGTCATCACCTTAACCATTGGAATTCCAATAAGAGGCTCAGACTTTCGAATGCACCAGCTTATTGTCCTACCAAAACAAGACAGTTGAATGCGAACAATATCGACAACACAAAAATGAAGGCTAAAGCAGTCCCATAATATAGAATGAACTATACTCTTTATTATTGCCAGAAATGGGGAACAAAAGAAAAGGCCAAAGATAAAATAACAAATAGAAACCAAAACACCAACGCCTAGAAACTGCCAAAAAAAACCCGAACAAAAACAGGAAACAGCAATAACAGCAAGCAGAAACAGGAGCAGCAAGTGGAACCAGCAGCACCAACCTACAACAGCAGCAGCAACCAGAAACAGACCTCAGCAGACCAGCTGCACCACCAAACGGACAACAGCAACAACCCGAGCCCAGAAGGCCAGCTGCAGCACCAGACAGCAACACAGCACAAAGAAACAGCAGCTAGCAGGAGACTAGGCTGCTAACACCAAGAACAGCACCAGCAGCACCAGGAAACAGCTAGCAACACACAGCAAGGCAGGCATCACAGCCTGAACCAGCACCACAAACAGCAGCCTGAAACAGAGAAAGCCAGCCTGCACACCAAGCAACAGCTGCACATAACAGCACAAAGCAGGAAAGCTGGAGCAGGACACAGATAGGAGCAAGAAACAGAAAAGAGCAAACCCAGCTAGGCAACAACAGTCAACACCAAATCATTATAGTTCACAAAAGAGAAGAGGACCAGTCTAGACCAGAATGGAAGAGCACCACATGTAGCTTCAAAACTTCCCATAAAACAAAATGGAGAATAACCAGAAGTGTTGAACGAATAATGCTGGTTACTTCATATATTTCCACAATGATCAACACCATGTTCTAAAAGAGTTTAGAACATGCTTAAAAAGAGTTTAGAACATGCTAAGCTATGTCAGTTGCTTGCGTATCTTAAAAGTGTATTTTAGATCATAACATTGACATTCTATAAACATATCGACAAGAACAACGTGGAAAGATCAACACCATGTTCTAAATTATTTCAACCTATGTTCTAATTTTTTTCTATGTTCCAAATTTTTTCTACCTATGTTCTAAAGTTTATTTTCAGCCCTGCAATCACAAGTTCACAACCAACAACCCCTAACCAATTAGCTGTTGTTGCATAAATCAACCACCACACCACAACCCCTACAAGCAGGGGCAATCGCACCAACATCACCAATTTCGAAATCAAAATTCGAAAAAATCAGCAAAAATTGAACCCTAAATTCGAACTATAGATCCGCAAAAAAAAGAAAAAATAGAACATAGAGAATAAGCCAGATTTGTTTTTAGACATGACGAATTGATGCAAGCAGAACAAGTAATGCCAAGTTGTTCAAGCTATGCTTGCTCATTAATCGAGTTTAAAAGTTTTGTTTAGCCTGAATTGTTTACTTAACAAACAATTTTTAACAGAACTTATTCTTATTCTTGAGTGTATCGGGGTAGGCATTATACACAAGTAGTTGTTACACCATAATTTGGATGACTACTGCTATGAACTGAACTAATGACCAACAAAAAAAGGAAAAAAATAAATGTTTTTCAATTTTAATAACACGAGTTTAATTACCCAAAACCTGATATATTTAATCAATGAATCAAAATTGATACAGAACATTACAACAATGAATATAAGCAGGGAAAAATGGCTGCAAAGCCACTAATATAATCATTGTGCTATACACACTATTGCACAAAAAAGAGAGAAAACAAGCGGTTTGTTGTGTGTTGAATCCTAAATCCTAAATTCGAATACCCTAAATTAGAATCCTAAATCCGCAAAAAAAGAACCCTAAATTCGAACGCGAAATTTGAAAAAATCGAACTCAAAAAAATCAAACTCCATGCGAAATTCATTAAAATCAAAACAGAAAAACGCAAATATCAAATCACAAAATCGCAAAATCAAATCAAAAAATCGGAAACATAAAATCGCAAAAATCAAATCAAAAAATCGCAAAATCTATGAACATCATGCTAAGTTCATGGAAATTTGAACAAAATCGAAAAAAAAAACAAACCTGAGTCGAAAATCCTTCAAATTGCAATTTCTATGGAGATTTTTGGGGTTTGCAGAGAGAGAATGTGATGAACACGAAGAGAGAGAAAGTTAGAGGAGAGAGAAAATTTTGATCGGTTGGTAGAGGGTATAAGGAAAAATACGTGTTTTAATCTTAACCGTCTAAATTACCTTAATCCTACGGCTGAGATTGGTTCTTATATAACTAGGGTTCTTATATAAGGAGGGGTTCTTACCGGATCCCTCCCCTATATATATATATATATATATATATATATATATATCAAATAAGCAAATGTACTACCTTGATGCACCAATCACTATGTGAACCATGGTGTTAATAAAGAAGTGTTGACTTCTCATGAAAATATCAAATATTTCTCATGAAAATATCAAATATGGGGTGCATAATTATAAACATTGGTTACTTCTTTCTTTCCAAAAAAAAAAAATTAAAAAAAAATAAATAAATAAAATAAATAAAAAGAGCATTGGTTACACATGTAAATGTAATATATACAAGAGTTTCTTACCATGGTGTTAAAAAAGAAGTATTGACTTCTCATGAAAATATCAAATTTGGGTTCATAAGCATTGGTTACTTCTTTCTTTCCAAAATAAAAATAAATAAATAAATAAAGGAAAAATGGACTAGAATAATTTCAACTTTGCCTCATTCGCCCAAAATAACCTCAAATTTGGATTATTTCTTAATAATCCGAACTTTGATATGAATTCGCTTTAAATGGTCCCAAGTGACCGGCAACCTGTTGAATAGGTAATTTTTTTTAAAGGGTTTAATTTACATGTGTCACCACATGATTGATCAAAAATAAGATTTAATTTTAATTTTTTTTTGACAAAAACACGATTGTTTGGCAATTTGCTACTAATTAGCACTTAATTATTCTTTTAAAAAAACTAACACTTAATTAACTAATCTAAAACTAAGTAATTAAAAATTAATTTAAGAAAAAAAGCAAATTAATGTTGCAAACCACACCAACCACCAAGACCAACAACGAGGCAATTCAACGACTCAGCCACCTCCACCACCCTACCTCCCCTAAGCCACAAACACCAACATCAACCCAGCCACCTCTACCACCCTACCTCCCCAGCCCAACACCCACAATTGGTTATCGACGTCAGTGGTTCGACGCATCCGATGCAAAAGCCCAAGAACAAGAGCTATAACAGTATCAACAATCTCCTCGGACCGAGAAACAATTGACGTGGACAATGTTAGGTTTTCAGTAATTCAAGAACAAGAACTACTTAATAATTGTGGGAACAAAACCTAACTGTGTATAATCAATATCAAATTATACAATAATCCAAATACAAACCAATGTATTACAACCAAACACCAAATTACCAAAGTATTACAGAACATACAACGGAAAACACTAGTGTGAAAGATAATTTACTTGCCTCTACTCCAAGCCTTAACAAACGCACATGAACATGAGAAATACAATGACCACTTGAGTCTGAATCCTTGATACACTGTCTTAGGCGTGTAAACACTTTCCTAAAGAGTTGAATTTGCCCTACAATGGTGCTTGGGTTTGATCCGGAAATACTCTTTGAGATACAAAAGACAGCCAATTGTTCTTTGCACTAAGAATTGAATTGAAGATGAATAATTCACTATATTGAATTAATTGCAAGAGAAATCTCACAAAAGTTTGCAAGAAATTTGAGAGAATAAGTGAGGAGAATTTCTTTGGAGAGTTAGAGAGAAATATTCTGTGTATTTGCTATATCCGAAATCAAGCCTTTAATAAAGACTTAACCGTCAGAAAATCGCGAAAACAGATGGGCGCAGGCGCTCCACCAGGAGAAGCGAGCGCTCCTCGAGGTGGAGCGGGTGCTCCTGTATTAGGAGCGGGCGCTCCTCTTCTGAATTGCAAAATTTTCACAGAAAGGCAGAGTGATACGCGGTTTAGGCGCGACCACAGGCGCGGGCGTGCCAACTTCACTCTTCCATATATGCGGTTTAGGCGCGCTCTCTGCGCGACCGCGCCTAACTTGCGCGGGCGTTATTCATGGTTCGCGAGCGCGCAACCAACAACACTCTAAATAATCTAACAATCCTCCCCCATTTAGAGTGTTCCTTAAAACATTCTCCAGGTCTTACAATTAAACCACATCTTATGCATCAATGTTAATGTCCCTTCGGATTGAATTAACACCTAGTACAACACACTTAACGATGATCATATCCCATGATTTCCATATGAATTGAATCACACAGATATATCCAACCATTCGAAGGTGAAGTACACATAAGATAAATCGAATTAATCATCACTTGACTCTTTTATACAGCCATGTGTCCATATCTTTCATAAGTTCATCAAAGTCTATATGTCCATCTAGACTTCTTAAAGCGGCTAAACTTCGAACTTATATAGGTAGGTTCTCATATACGTAAATGTGCCCTTGTGACAAGACACTTACATTTACAGTTTCTCAACTCTAAACCTTTGAGAACTTTAAATTGACGCTACCTAGCACATCACAAGTACCATAGCAATATGGGTCATCAAGTATTGCTAACAAACAACAAAAATGTAATTCAATCACATTGAATCTAAGACTTGATGTTTCTTCAAGTGTTAGATTGGGTTTCACAAATTCGTGTTTTTGGACATAAACCCATTCCATTCATGGCAAATATGATGGAATGCTTTGGCATTACCTTTGTAAAGCAATCCGTCAAATTCAACTTTGTTGGAACATAGTCAAGACTTATGACCCCATCATTGATAAGCTTTTTCACTAGGCTATGCCTAAGTGAAATATGCCGAGACTTACCATTGTACACTTGACTATAAGCCTTTATCAACGCCGAATTGGAATCCCAATGGATTGCCACCGGTGGCATTGGCTTTGACAATAAAGGCAACTCTAGCACGAGATTCCTCAACCACTCAGCTTCCTTACTAGCTGAAGAAAGAGCAATAAACTCCGCTGTCATAGTGGAATTAGCGATGCAAGTTTGTTTCTTGGAAGACCATGAAATGGCACCTCCCCCAAACATGAATACCCAACCACTTACAGAAGAATCATCCTCTTTGTAAGTGATCCAACTAGCATCCGAAAATCCTTCTAAAATCGAAGGAAATCCACTATAAGATAGACCATAGTCTAACGTACCCTTAAGGTACCTCAAGACCCTCCTTATTGCAAACTAATGCTGTGCACCCGGGTTACTAGTAAATCTACTTTGTTTTCCCACAGCTAATGCAATATCCGACCTTGTACTACTCATGGCATACACCAAGGATCCAATTATCCTTGAATATTCCAATTGGAAAACCGTTTTCCCTGAATTCTTAACCAATTTAACATTAGGTTCCATGGGGGTGTTCACGGGACACTTATCAAACATATTAAACCGTTTGATCATCTTCTCAATATAATGCGATTGACTTAAGATAAGTCTTCCATTGTCCCTAACAATCTTGATGCCCAAAATGACATCCGCCTCCCCCAAATCCTTCATCTGAAAAGATGAGGATAAGAAGTCCTTGATCAATTCTACTTGTTGTAGACTTGTACCAAAGATAAGCATATCATCAACATATAGACAAATGATGACACCATGACCTTTGTCATCAAATTTGCTATATATACACTTATCAGCTTGATTCACCTTGAATCCAAAGGACAAAATTGTGTCATCAAATTTCCGATGCCACTGCTTTGGTGCTTGTTTAAGTCCATACAAGGACTTAACTAATTTACACATCTTATTTTCCTGTCCTTCCAAAACAAACCCTTCGGGCTGTTTCATATACACTTCTTCCTCTAGATCTCCATAAAGGAATGCCGTTTTGACATCCATTTGATGAATCACTAGATTATATACCGAAGCCATTGCAATTAACAACCTTATCGAGGTTATTCTTGCAACCGGTGCATAGGTGTCAAAATAATCAACACCATACTTTTGCCTAAAGCCTTGGATAACCAATCTGGCTTTAAATTTCACTATGGAGCCATCCGGTCTCCTTTTCCTAGTGAAAATCCACTTGCAACCAAGAGGTTTGCAACTGGGAGGTAAATCCTCTAAGATCCAAGTGTCATTTCCCATGATGGAGTCCATCTCATCATTTATAGCTTCTTTCCAAAATGCACTATCTTGGGAAGATATGGCCTCACTATATGTTTTTGGGTCACTATTCATATTGAAACAATATGGAGTAGTAGAACTAAGGGTATCCCGAGAACCTTCAACTAGGTAGATTATAAAATCATCACCATAGTTCTTAGGTCCCCTATCCCTAGTACTCCTCCTAACTCGAGGATGCTCAACATTCTCTTCATTGAATGTTTCTTCATGAGGAGGTTCAAGTTGTACATCCAACTCTACTATCTCCCTATCATTGGCACTTATTTGTAGATCTTTAGGTCTACTCATTGATGAAAATCGGTTTTCATAAAAAATTGCATCTCATGACTTTATAACCGAATGTACGGATATGTAGTCATTTTGTTCTATTACATAGAACCTATAGGTTTTTCTAAACTCAGCATAACCTATAAAATTGCATTCCAAACCCCTTTCACCGAGCTTTCTCTTCTTGTTGCCAGACACTCTTACGACTACCCTACAACCCTAAACCTTGAGATATTTCAAGTTTGTCTTTCTTTTGTACCAAAGTTAATAGGGAGTGGATTCTTTTCCCTTTGTGGGAACCCGGTTAAGAATGTGACATGCTTTTAACATTGCTTCATCCCAGAATCCTTCACTCAAACCAGAGTAAGATAACATGGAATTAACCATTTCTTCAAGGGTTCTGTTTTTCCTTTCAGCTACACCATTTGATTGTGGTGCATAACCAGCTGTAGTCTCATGAATTATACCCAAAGATTGGAAATATGCTGGATCATAGTATTCCCCTCCCTTATCAGTTCTTATTCTCTTAATAAATGAATCTACTTGCAATTCTACTTCTCTTTTATAAACATCAAACTTGGTTAAAGCTTCATCTTTGGAATGCAAAAGATACACGTAACAAAACCTAGAATAATCATCTATAAAAGTAACCATGTATCTTTTGTTCCCCAAAGAAGGAGTACTATGAAAATCACACAAGTCACTATGGATTAGTTCTAAAATATTAGAACTTCTCTCAACTCTCTTAAAAGGAGTTCTAGTGATCTTGTTCAACATGCAAGTAGAACACTTATTATGAGAAATATCACAAGAAGGAATTTATTCTTGTTTCGACATAAAAAGCATTTTATTATAATTAACATGTCCTAATCTAGAATGCCACAAGTCAAACAAATTTAAATTAATATGATTATCACTTGCATCAATATTCAAACAAACATCATCAAATACAAACGAGTCTTTCAAAGAAAGTTTAAATAAACCATTACTTAAAAAACAACGACCTATGAAATTTGTTCCTCTAGTAGTAATACACCTATTAGCTTCAAACACTATTTTATAGCTAAGACTATTCAGGGAAGGCCCCGATACAAGATTCCTACTAATATCCGTAGCATACAAAACATCCCTAAGAATGATTGCATTTCCCCGAACTAAACATTAGTTCTACTTGTCCTCTACCAAGGACCTTGATGGTTGAATTGTTCCCCATAAAGAGATCTTCTCCATCACCAACCTTGTGAAAGGTTTTGAACCAATGCCTTATCTTGCATACATGCCTAGAAGCCCCCGAATCAATCCACCATAAGTCATCATCCTGCACCATAAAAATGTTAGGATCCGTTGCATTTAAATCCAAACCGGAATTAAATTCTACCTCATAAATTGGATTACCTTTGGTGGGTGGGTCCTTGCTTTCATTAGCACGGCCCTGCTTGGCTTTCTGCATCCTTTTCTTAAAAGAAAAGCAGTCCTTGCGGTGTCCAACCTTACCGCATTCCCAACAAGAAAAACTTGTTATTGTTTGCTTGTTTTTTGGACTTTCCCTTGGAAGAATTATTATTCTTCCTTTTTCCACTAGTGGAAGCACCAGTTTTCCCTTCCTCCACCAAATTAATTGTAGATGAGCTAGGATTCCCATCCTTAGCATTTTCCATGGCTCTTATCCCTTCTTCAACTTGAAGATGGGTGGCCAACTCGGACAAAGACATGTCCTCTTTCTTGTGTTTAAGCTCATGCTTAACACTTTTCCAACTAGAAGGTAACTTGTCAATTATACTTGAAACAACAAACAATTCATCTATAGATATTCCATGTTGTTTCAAGTTCCCATAGATTCGTTGTAATTCATGAAATTGGTCCATTATGGACCGACCATCAAAAAACTTAAAATTATTAAAATTACTTACTAAAAACTTCTTACTTGAAGCATCTTCAGCCATATATTTGCCTTCTAAGGATTCCCAAAGCTCCTTAGTCGATTCAACATTTTGATAAACATCAAAAAGATCATCCTCCATACCATTCAATATATGACCACGACAAATAAAGTCATCGTTGTCCCATTTCGACCTTTCCTGAACATTTTCCAAGGATTCATTCTCATGTTCACTAGGTCTTGGAGTACTAATGACATATGCTACATTCAAAGATGTAAGAAGAAAGTACATCTTCTTCTTCCATCTTCGAAACTCCACACCGTCAAATTTCTTGAGTTTGAAAAAATTTGTGGTCAATTATTTCACACTAGACATGCTTGCTAAAGAATTAAACTCTTTAGATTGTTAGGTTTTCAGTAATTCAAGAACGAGAACTACTTAATAATTGTGGGAACAAAACCTAACTGTGTATAATCAATATCAAATTATACTATAATCCAAATACAAACCAATGTATTACAACCAAACACCAAATTATCAAAGTATTATAGAAAATACAACGGAAAACACTAGTGTGAAAGATAATATACTTGCCTCTACTCCAAGCCTTAACAAACGCACATGAACATGAGAAATACAATGACCACTTGAGTCTGAATCCTTGATATACTATCTTAGGCGTGTAAACACTTTCATAAAGAGTTTAATTTCCCCCACAATGGTGCTTGGGTTTGATCCGGAAATACTCTTTGAGATACAAAAGATAGCCAATTGTTCTTTGCACTAAGAATCGAATTGAAGATGAATAATTCACTATATTGAATTAATTGCAAGAGAAATCTGACAAAAGTTTGCAAGAAATTTGAGAGAATAAGTGAGGAGAATTTCTTTGGAGAGTTAGAGAGAAATATTCTGTGTATTTGCTATATCCGAAATCAAGCCTTTAATAAAAACTTAACCGTCAGAAAATCGCGAAAACAGATGGGCGCGGGCGCTCCACTAGGAGAAGCGAGCGCTCCTTGAGGTGGAGCGGGCGCTCCTCTTCTGAATTGCAAAATTTTCACAGAAAGGCGGTGTGGTATGCGGTTTAGGCGCGACCACAGGCGCGGGCGCGCCAACTTCATTCTTCCATATAGCTAAATTCCAAAGAGGTACGCGGTTTAGGCGTGCTCTCTGCGCGGGCGCTCTTCATGGTTCGCGAGCGCGCAACCACCAACACTCTAAATAATCTAACAGACAAGGCGGCGTCCAAGATTGGCGGCTAAAGCAGAATCAACGGATTGGTCGAATGAGCCCGGACAGAGAACAAACCGACGTTGGGCGGCGCGTGGGAGTGGAGAAGAACAGCGGCGGATGATGGGACGTTGTTTTTAAAGGGTTTCGTAGGAGAGGAAGGTTGGTGGTTCAGAGGGAGGAGGGCGGCGCGACGCTCTAGCGGGGGGGAGGGTGTCTACGTGTGGCCGGAGTTAGGGGCAGGTGGTCGGGCTGACGGCAGAGAGGGTGGGTGGTTGGGGCTGGTGGGGTGGTTTTTTAATTATTTAATTAATAATTTTTTTTATTTTTCTTAAAAAAAATATTTTTAAATATTTTTAAATATTTATTATTTTTTTGACCAATCAGATGCCGACACGTGTCATCTAACTTGTTAGATGACCGGTTGGGACCGTTTGAAGCAAATTCATATCAACATTCGGATTATTAAAAAATAATCTAAAGTTGGGATTATTTTGGGCGAATGGGACAAAGTTGGGATTATTCAAGTCAATTTTTTTTTTTTTTAAAAAGCATTGGTTACACATGTAAATGTAACACAAGAGTTTCTTATTTCTTTATTCATTTATTTATGAATTTTTGGAAATAACCACCTACTATTGTTGTCGTTTTATTAATTACCACCTACAGTTTTTTTTTTGTTTTTTTTTTTGTTTTTTTTTTTGTATTTTATAACCTACTATTTTTAAAAACATGCAAATTTCCCAAGCCCTCATACATGACGTCATCATGCCTTCTTCTTCCTCTATTCTCATGTTCATTGATTTTTTTTCAATATAAATTAAAATTAGATTACGGAAAAGCATCTAGTAGTCGATTTAACATAATTCAAGCTCACACGAACATAATTAAGTCACTAATATGTGTCAATTATAATTTGTTTTTCTTCATTTAGGGTTTATCCCAAATTTGGGGAATTTTAAAACTGAGATAATTTTTCAAATTATGCATTATTTACATTGATTAACTCTGTATAGAACAAATATATATGCTCAATTTACGATTGTAAATCATAATTTAGAAAAAACGTTTGATTAGAAAATATCCCTACAATACATATGAACCCTAATTTTTCATATCAATAATTAGTAATAATTACTTAACAATTATATCAATTTCGGTACTAATTAAAGACATACTACGTTTAATCGATGCAAAGTAGTCCCAATTTCATAAATTAATCACTAAATAACCAACTCCTAATTTCATTTCAAAACCCTAGCTAAATGATGAACACCATCTTATAGTTAGCCCCAATTTTGTAAATTAGGTACATAATTTAGTGGTTTGTTTGCATAATTTGGATTTGCAATTTAAAAATCGAAAAACAAGGTTAGAAAAAGAAATAAAATTGAAAAAAATTCGTCGATGGGGCCCACAATGACGTCACGTAGGCAATTAGGTGGGAAATTTTTATTTTGTTAAAATAGTTGGTGGTAAAAAAAAAAAAAAAAAAAAAAAAAAAAAAAAAAAAAAACAAACTGTAGGTGGTAATTACTAAAACACCAACAATTGTTGGTGGTAATTGTCAAAAAATTATTTATTTTATTGATGGTACATTTTTTATCTTATTGCATATTAATTTAAGTATTTAACAATGCTTAAGTAATTATTTTCACAAGAAATGTATTCTTTTATACTATACGTGTTAGAAATTATTCTTTATTTTGGTAAATTTTGCAGTTTATGCTTCCAGCATTATGGGAGAGCTCCAGTGCTATGGTGAAAGAGTGGGAAGAAATGGCATCGAAAACAGGTTCATGTGAAATAGAAGTGTGGACATATTTGCGTAAACTATCTGCTGATCTTATTTCTAGAGCTGCGTTCGGAAGTAGTTACGAAGAAGGGAAGCGAATTTTCGAGCTATTAATCGAACAAATACAAATTGCGATTCCTGTATTTAATGCAGTTTATATCCCCGGCTGGAGGTAATTCAAAACTGGTACTTCGTACGTTATACTCCAGCATTTTGAATTACGTATGTTATATTGAATGCATGTGCGAGGGTAGTACGTGTTAGAATAAAGGCTTACAAATTTCGCAAAAACCAAAACAATAATAATACGGATATAATAATATGAAAAAAAAGAATAACTTTAAATGTTCCACAGATTAGTACTCTGTACAAATTATTTTGGTACATACAGAGTATAATTTAATCTCAACTTACATCTTAGAGCTTAAAAATGAATTCAATCTTTAACAATAAACTTTTCGATATGCACCTTTCTGTCGTCCATTAAACTTGTTAATTTCAATCTAGCTAGTCGCACGTAAAATTAAAAACTTTGCTCTTTATTTCACTTGTTTGGATCATGGGCTTACATATTGTGTAGTTGATAGCAAAATAACGCAGATATATATAATGAACACAAAATAAAAATGAGGATCCAATAATAGTGATCAGAAGAAGAATTTTACTTGAAAAACCTTATCTTTACTAAAGAGAACTAAACAAAAACTACCAATTTGTACTAGGATTAGTCAATGCATATATGATGACCACAAAACACTCTCAATCTCATGAATTTCATATCTATGCCTAAAATTGTGTTTTGAAATACATGAACGTATCCTTTATTTTAGTGTTTTTCCCACCTCGATCTCTTGCAAAATTATATTATATGTTAGTTAACATATTCATTTATATTAGGGCACTATTTCAAGTTTAGTATATGATTGGAATTGTTCATTTTGTGGTTTAGATTTATTCCAACCAAGGCAAATAGAAGAATAGTGGAAATTGACAAGGAATGTCGCACTCTACTAAAAGGTGTTATTGATAAGAGAAAGAAAGCAATAAAAGAAGGAGAAAAACCAAAGGATGACTTGCTAGGATTGTTATTGGAATCAAAGTTTCAAGACAATGGACATAATAATAAAAAACAAATTGAATTGAGTATTGAAGAGGTGATTAATGAAAGTAAGTTGTTCTATTTAGCTGGCCAAGGCACCACTTCAACATTACTTGTATGGACACTAATTATGCTAGGAAAGTATCAAGAATGGCAAGCGCGAGCACGAGAAGAGATCTTAAACACATTCGGAAATCGCATCCCGGATTTTCAAGGATTGAATCATCTAAAGACTGTAAGTGATAAGGTTATACAAAGTATATTAAATAAAAAAAAAGAAAAAAAAGTGACATATAATGTTATAAATCATAGTATTGAAATTAACATGTTCTTATAACTTATTTCTTGTCTTATCTTTTAAGGTAAATATGATATTTCAAGAGGTTCTTCGATTATATCCCCCGGTTTTAGAAATAAGTCGTACGGTTACAGATGATATAAGAGTAGGAGATGTGTTCTTACCGGGAGGAGTGTTAGTCAATCTTCCAATAGCCCTTATCCAACAAGATGAGAAACTATGGGGTGATGATGCTAAAGAATTTAACCCATTAAGGTTTAGTGAAGGCATCTCCAAGGCAACAAAAGGGAACATGTCATTTTTCTCATTCGGTTGGGGGCCAAGAATATGCATTGGATCGAATTTCGCCATGATCGAAGCCAAAATGACATTGGCCTTAATTCTACAACGGTTCTCTTTCGAGCTTTCACCATCTTATGTTCATGCTCCATCGACCATTGGAGGTCTTAGACCACAATTTGACGCTCCGATTGTCTTTCATCAATTTTAGGTAAAAAAAAAAAGTCCATGTAATTTTACTTGTAAACCATAGTCATGCATAATAACATTGTTGTGAAAATAAATTTAAGATTCTAATTTTAGTTTGACTTGGTTTTTTTTAAGAGGAGAGAAAGAGAGGTGGTACTAATGCTTGTTCCCTTGACCTAGACTTCAGAGTTTGACTTGGTTTTGTAATTTAAACAATTACTCACAATTTCTTTTCCTACATATTTTTTCAAGCTAAATCATATATGCTTTATTTAAACATTGTTTCTTCAAAAAAAAAAAAAAAAAAAAAAAAAAAAAAAAAAAAAAAACATTGTTCTTAGAAAGTCGGATCTCGGTGGGCTTGGGCTTAATATTCATATTCGCTGAATATTGGCCCTTCTCTATTAAGTCCCCATTTTTTTTTCTTTTTTTTAAAATTCATTTAAAAGTCATGTGACACTATCATTCTGCTTAACTAAAGGGAGTGATCAACAATGCTAGGTCAACTTATCATCTTGAATAGTTAAATGAATCAAAAATTCTTAGCTACACACTTGTGCAGCTAAATTAGGTACACCACTGCACCTATATATGAACATATAGTAATTTAAAAGTGAATATTCGTTTTTTTTCCTTTCTTTATATCTTAATTCTCTGTCTTCGTTTTTCTTCCCTTTATTAATTTTCTCTCTCCTCTGTTTTCTTCACAATTTGAAATTTTCTCTCTCCTCTTTTTCCCCCTTTTTTATAAGTTAATTTTCTTTCTTACCTCAGTTTCCTTCAATCTTTATATTTCTTTTGTCCTTCTAATTCGGGTATTCTCCAATTTGTCACCATTGTATTTTCCATCATCATCATCATCTTCTTCGTCACGATCTTGAAACTTGAGGTAATTTTGAGTTTGTTTTTGGGAAATTCTCAACGGTGACCCTCAACTTCTGCTACGCACCAATGGTGACCTCCCTTTTTTTTATTATACAAAATGACCTTAGTTAAAAATTTCATCTCACTCATAAACTTATTTAATTAAATATTAACTATGGTTAGATTTTTATTTAAAAAAATAAAAGAAAAATTAAAAAAAAATTAACCCCAACCACCAAAAACCAGCCACCACCTTCCTAGTCACCATCTTCCTTCCAGTGACACTGCCCCAGGTTCCATCGATCACCGCCGACACTACCCAGACTCCCCCGACCGCCGATGACACTGCGCCAACTCCACCTCGACCACAGCCAAGCCAGATTCCCAAATCCCCGCCCACAACCCTCCCTCCCTCTCATCCTTCTCACCGTCACCACCACTAGGTCGCCGAACTCAGAACCACGACCACCCCCAGACCGCCAAACCCAAACACGATTTGGATTTTGTAGATCAAACTAGGAGCGACCGCTTCAATGGAATGAGCGCCCGCTCTGAAGGGTCTAATTCATTGGCTGAATTGGAGCGTTAGGCGCGACTTCTTGCGGTGGCTTTGCTCTGGATTGAGTGCAATGGTGGTTGTTGTGGTCGAATTGGAGGTGGCTGGTGGTTAATTCGACAGCCGACGGTGGTTGTCTCGTGGGAAGCGACTGCAGGTTGGTTGCGGGCTGCTGTGCGAGGGAGTTGTTGCGCTGGGGTTGTGCGGTGATGGGTTGAAGGTGGAGGTAGGGAGGTGGCTGGTGTTGCTTGCGTTAGGAAGCAGGGGAAGGTGGTGGTTGTTGGGAATTGATGTTGATTGTGGTGGTGAATTGTTGCTGTTTTGCTGCTGTTGTTGTTATTGTTGTTGGTGAATTGGGGAAGCAGGGGATTGCGAGTGATTTGCGTGGTTGGTTTGGGCGGTGGTTGCAACACTAAGGTAAGGTGGAGATGGTGGCTCCGGTGAGGGTGGAGGTGGTGCTGACTACATCTGGTGGGGATGAGGGTGAAGGTGGTGGCTGGGTTGGTGGTTTTTATTTAGTTTTTTATTTGTAAAGCTAACCATAGTTAGTATTTTTTAAAATCAATCATACTCATTAATGTCATGTGTGATAAATTTCTTAATTAGGGTCATTTTGTATAATAAAAAAAAAGATCACCATTAGTGCGTAGCAGAAGTTGGGGGTCACCGTTGAGAATTTCCCTTATTTTTTTATAATTATAAATATGTGAATGTTGTAAAATTGTTATTTTTTATCAATTTTGCATTTATGATTCCTAATTTATTATGTTATAGATCGATAATTATTGTCTTTATAATAAACCTAGATTAGATTTAAGGTAGATATTCAAATTTTTAGAGTTAAAATAATAATAATTGAATTTGTGTTCTGTAAATAAAAAAAATATATGAACATATAGTATTTTAAATTTGAACATAATTTAACGATATATTTTATCTTTATTTTTTGTTGATTATTATATACAATGAATTTAAACCTATATGAATATATGAAAATCATGTTCATTTTTAATATACTAAATGTTCATGATTTTTTTTAACGTGTTCATTTGTTTACGTGTTTATTTTTGTGTACTAAATGTTCATTTCATATAATCTATTCATATAATTTAATGAAATGTTCATTTTATAAGGTATGGTTCAGCTATTCTATGATTGTATGATAAATGTTTATTTTTATTATACTAAATTTTCATATATTTTTTTTATTTTTACATGTTCATTTTTTATTACTATATATTCATTTTTTTTACGTGTTCATTTTTTTTATTACTAGATGATCATTTTATTTTTACGTTTTTTTTTTAACTAAATGTTCATTTTTAAGGTCGTGGTCCATAATTTTATGATTATATGATAATCTGTTCATTTTTAATATACTAAATAATCATTTTTTTAACATGTTAATACTAAATGTTCATTTTTTTACGTGTTCATTTTTTTATTACTGAATTTTCATTTTTTTACGTGTTATATTTTTTTTTTACTAAATGTTCATATTATAGGGCGTGGTCTAGCTGCATCCAATTGCAAATGGATTATATCAACCCCGCTTAACATTGGGCTTCTCTCTAGTTCAAGTAGTGTCTGTTAGTCCAAACATGACTTAACGCCACATGAGCTAATGATAAGGCATGTCATATGCCGGAGAAAATACAAATTTGTTTACTTGATTAACACAAAACAATCTAGGAGCATAACAGTCTTTTAGTTGGCATCAAAGGGAGTAAGGCTGTTTTAACAATGTGATGACTTTGGATATATATATATAAATATATATATATATATATATATATATATATATATATATATATATATATATATATATATATATATATATATATATATATATATATATATATATATATATATATATTGCCACATAAGAACTTTTATCAAACAAAAAATGTTACTCGACGAACGTTAAGGGACTGTTAACGTCTACATACAAAAACGACGTCATAGAAAAATTTGCTAACCGAGTCAGGGTTTCTACATTTCTCCAAACAGAGCAAACATATGCCTCTCACACCCCGTCAACATTTCTCAAAGGGAAGAGTCATTTGAACTGTTGTGGAATTTACATAATTTTTCGCAATCTGCTATTGGTAAGTACATTTAGTTATTTTTAATTTCTTTTGAAGATGGCACTAACAATTTTTTAAAGTTTAATTTGTATTTTAACTATTGTCATGTGCATATAGATCTAGTGGAAAACAACTTGTTGAATGCCATTTTTATTACACATATTTCTACCGACCAGACACCGGAATCACATATTCATGCAAAACGGAGACGGGACCTGAATCATCCAGTTTGGTTCGGTCCAGTTTTAGACTTGATGGACCTGATTTTATTTATTTATTTTTTCCATAATGCTAGACAATATGAAAATAAATCTGGAAATTTTATAAAATTAATATGAAATTAGATTATCTATATACAATATGAACATAAATGAAATTCGCCAAAAAAATTAAATAAAAATCTAAAAAAATGTAACTCAAAAAATTCACAAAAAAAAAATAAAAAATTAATTAGAATATACCGTATATGTATCTAACTAATTATATCATTCAAATAATTAACCATGTTATCCATCTAATTGATCATATCATTCAGCCTAGACACTTAAAGTTATCATCAAATCAATTAATCATATCATCTAGACAATTAACCATGTCATTTAGCCAATTAATTATATTATCCAACGTAGACAATTAATGATATCATCCAGACAATTGATCATACCATCTAGCCTAAATACTTAACGATCATCCAGGCAATAAATGATATCATGCATCCAACAAAGACAATTTTTTTTTTTTAAATATAATTAATATCATCTAGAGAATGAATGATATCTTGTATTAAACAAAACAATTTTTTTTATATGATTAATATCAATCAGACAATCAGACAATTAATATTAAATTTTTTTTTTATGATATCATCCAAGAATACACCAAAATGAGATATAAAAAGGGCTATTTTGGTAAACTTTAACAAACTCAATATCCCAAATAATGCAGCAAGAAAGGGCGGACTAGGTTCTATATCTCTAATAGACACCTCAACTTATTAAACGGTCTCCGTAAATACTAATTAACAAGTTTAAATCAAATCTCAACTCATTGACCAAATTAAAAAAAAATAAAAATTAAATATCAACAATAAAATAGCACACATATATTTACATTGTTCACAAATAACACATCAACTATGTTCGGAGGTGTTAAACACAAGAAATATTGGAGAAAACGGCTTAGCTTTTGTGATTTGGGGATTTTTACCCTAGCCACGTGCACCAATGAGAGTGTGACACGTGTCACCCTAGGAGGAATCCAAATGGACCTACCTGAACTTGACACGTGGCATACATATATTCAAAGAGAATGACGGCTTTCAAGGCCCATTTCCCGAGAAACCGCAAAAGCGGCGCAACCCACCAAATCTAGGTTAAGTGACCTACGTAAGGGCATTATTCCCAATGAACTATAAATAGGGACATTTACCCCATTTTGGGGACAACACTCATTTATTACATCACAATCAATTCTCTCACATCAGAGAAAACACCTGATCTCGGGATCCGAGAAGATTTACTTACTTTCTGCATTTACTCTCCGTACACGCACTAACTTGATCGTCGGAGGCGAAACTACGAACATTCAGAGCTTTTGTTTGTTGCAGGTACAGCCGAGCGAGGGGCCAATCTTGGTGAAGTAACTCTCCCGTAGGATATCTCGCAAAAAACCCTGAAACATGTGGCACCGTCTGTGGGGAGAGTACCTCTAAGCTAAGATGGTTTCTCAAGAGACTGTACCGCCTCCTGAGGAAAAGCATCCGTCAGCTGAGGTCCGTTCGGACCATGATACAGAGTCGGATCCAGAGGTCGAAGTATTTACGGCCGAAGATGATCCCTCACCACCAGACGCATCCGTTCCAAGGACAACAAGGTACGGTGCGATAATCAGGCAGGTCCAAGCAAGTCAGCCGGCTAGCCTTAGATTACAGGACAGACTGCTCACATCACCCATTGGGAGTTTGTCAAGTTCATGACGAATTTTGAAGGTGAGATGAGAGATCCCATCAAGACCCAAACGATTGGTCCAAGCAAAGGATAGTCGTCCAAGAAACCTTCTCACTCTGGGAAGACAAAGCCGGTCAAGGACAGGCAGCCCACTCCGTATCCAAAACAGAAGGAGGGGGACCGACCCTTAATTGACTGGACGAATATTCGTCTCCCAGGGGCGAATTAGAGAAAGCCCATTTGGCATGTATAACCGGATGGCAGCAAGAAGACTTAAGCCGATGCTCGGCATTTCATTCAGCAAAAGCGAAACAATCAACCGTCTGACACAGCTTCAACGCCGACAATGCCAGATAACTTCAGGAATACCTCGATGAGTTACTCCTAATCTGTACAGGAGCATCTGTCAGGCGGCTAGTCTGTCCACACAGGTCCTCAAATGATAGGCTCGGTTCCATATGTGCCCAACAAACATACGGGTTGTTTGCCCAACCTTATCAGCAACCTGCCCTCTTTGAGGACATGCGGCATATCAAGTCCAACCCCTAGACTGACTGCTACGTCTGCTGAGACTTGGAGAACAACCCTCTGCGTTCTTCAAGGAAATAACCGAGGCGGCACAGCCGGCCAAGGTTAAGAATGTCTTGGTTGGAGCCTATGACGGCACCACCAACCTTGAAGACCACCTGATGGCCTACACCAACTTCATGTATCTACAAGGGTTGGATGATGTCGCATGGTGTAGATGCTTCCCAGCTACACTAAAGGTCATTGCCCAACAGTGGTTCGGCAACCTGCCGCCTGGACGCATAAACAATTTCAGGACGCTTGCGTTCCTGTTCGCCTCAAACTTTTCCATGAACTTACCGGCCAAGAAGACAATCATAGACTTGGGCACAGTTTTTCAGGGAGACAAGGAGGGGCTCCTTTCTTATGTCAGACAGTTCAATTTGGTGAGAATACAGATCCAAGGACTGTTTTACAAAGTTTCTTTTACAGATTTTTTCAAGGGTCCGATGGATGGGTCGACTTTTAAGTTTGACCTCGTCCGGAAGAGAATCTTCACTCTTCAGGAAGCGCTGAGGGATGCAGAAGCCTATGACAAGCAGCCGAGCTCTGCTCCTCTAGTAAGCAGTCGGACTCAAAGAATTCTGATAAACAAAAAGGGAGTGGTCAAGATCAGCCGGCTCAAAAAGTTGAAGAGAGTAAGAAGAGAAAAGAAGTTGGGCGGTTGAGGACCCTGATCAGCCGTCCAAAAAGAATAAGAAAGAATTTAAACCGTACGTCCCCAAGTACGAGTTTAACAAAGATTGTTGCACCATCCGCACAGAAATCAATGACCGGGTGGTGCTTGAGAATGAAGCCTGCGGCGATGAAAGGTCCGGCCAAAAACCGGAACAAGGACAAGTACTGTCACTTTCATGAGGACATTGATCATGATACCAACAACTGTTATAGCCTCAAGTTGTTGCTGGATAGATTGATTGATAAGGGTGTGCTGAAGTCTTACATCCTCAAGTCTAAGGTGACCATGAAGACGAACCCCAGGCAGTTGTAAAAAAAGTCAGCAAAGGCTGATAGTGGTCCGGACACTGATCTGGAGATGATCTGCACCATTGCAGGCGACTTTGCCTGTGGGGGCCCAACTATTAGAGGCACCGAGGACTATGTCAGACAGATGGATGTCAGCTTGGTTGATGAAGGCCAGACGTCTTCCGATACCTTTACTGAGGTCATCATCTCTAAAAAGGACCGGGGTGAAGTCCGTCGGCCGCATGACGACCCCATTGTCATTGAATGTAAGGTGGCCAACCAAAAGGTTGGTCGGATCCTTGTTGATACATGCAGTTTGTCTGACAGTATCAATTGGCATTGTCTGTCCAATTTGAAGTACAAGCTAGGCAGCATGCATAAGATCATTCACCCCTTGGTTGGTTTTAGGGGTGGAGTTGTGCACCCATTTGGCCGGATTGATCTACCCATTCGGCTGATGAAGAGGGGGCAAGAACGCAATATGGTCGTCCTGTTCTTGGTCGTAAAAGAGCTGACCGCCTACAACCTCATAATAGGCCGTCTGACTCTGAACGAATCCAAGGCCGTCATTATCCCATCCCTCATGTTGCTGAAATTTGAGAAAGATGATGGCTCTATTGGCTCCTTGAATGGAGATTAGAAGACGGCTCGGCAGTGTTATCTCTTAAACGTCAAGCCCATGGTAGTCGGCTGGGACGTGGAGCCAATAGACCTTGGCAATGTAATGAAACCGGAGTCTTCCCAACCACCAGGAGGGAAGAAGAGAAAGGCCGACAAGCTGGTGACTGTTAAGAAAGAGAAGCAATAGAAATCACTAACTGGGGAACGCTCAGATGAACTCCGTCCCTAGCCGGCTGGTGAGCACATTGACATCGCTCTGGATGACACACGTTCGGAACGAACTGTTAAGGTGGGGGCAGTTGCCTTTGCAAAATTGGGGGGCAGACTTGCATAAAATCTTGAAGGAATTCAAAGATATCTTTGCCTTCGAAGTGGAAGAGATGCTTGGCATAAGCCCGGATCTTGCTGTCCACAAACTCGTAGTGGATCCAAAGAAGAATCTTGTTAGGCAAATGAAAAGAAATCACAGTGAGGAAAGATCTCAAGCGGCAGCCGCCGAGTTTAAGAAGTTGCTAGACGCTGGGTTCATTCGACAATGTCACTTCCCAGATTGGGTTGCAAATGTTGTTCTTGTAAAGAAGCCGAATGGAACCTGGCGCATGTGTGTTGATTATTTTGATCTGAACAAGGCATGTCCGAAGGACAGTTATCCACTTACAAAGATCGACACTCTGGTCGACTCTACAACCGGACATGCCCTAATGAGTTTTATGGATGCCTACTCAGGCTTTCATCATATACCCCTTTGGAAGAAAGATTAAGAGAAGACGACATTCATCATTGATCAGGGGTTATTCTGTTATATTGTGACGCCGTTTGGATTGAAGAATGCGCCTGCTACTTTCCAATGAATAATTAATACGGTCCTCATTAATCAAATCGGAAGAAACGTAGAGGCGTACATTGATGATATGATAGTCAAATCCAAGCTACAGAAGGATCATCTTGCTGACCTCCGAGAAACCTTCACCACACTCAGGCGGCACAAGGTCATGCTCAATCCCAAGAAGTGTGTCTTTGGTGTTGAGTTTGGGATGTTTCTTGGATTTTTGATTGATTAAAGGGCGATAGAGGCAAACCCAGAGAAGATACAGGTGATAATTGACATTGAAAGGAATGGTGTCCTTCCAATAAGTGTATTATTCTGATAGAGGGTTCAGAATTATTAGAAAGCTAATTCTTTAGTGAGGTCAAATGATCGGAATGCCTAGGTGGAGGCCGCTTCCGATCAGTAATATTAATGTGTAATTAATATTACAGCTTAATCTTGACTGAACCCTTCGGGTCACACCCAATCGAGTAACCGATCCGAGTTGACAAATCAATCCGAAGGATTAGATGAGTCATTAGAGTATTACGAACAAAGACGTCGGACATCGAGCTTAGAGCGTCGAAACCGAGCGTTGTAAGTCGAGTCAAATTTAGAATTCAACGAGACAAGAAATGAAGCAAGTTACAAGTTTGAGCTAAGCCGTAGCCTCACATTTTCTTAATAATGCGAGTGCTAGGCTAGCTTGAGATGCCATGCACATCACTAGGCATACCGCAACCATGCTAGCAAGGCTGGAGCACAAGGCCGAAAGCATGCTAGCAGCTAGTGCATGCTAGCGTGCTAGTGTGCTAGGCCATGCACCCAGCCGCATCATCGCTAGCTCAAGCACAACACTAGCGCGCTATGCGTGCTTTGCTATGGCGATGTGTGCTAGCATAGCAGTGTCACGTACCTCGCAGCCTCTCGCACAGCAGCCACGCATCGCAGCGTGGTATGTGCTGTGGTTGTGCATGCTTGTGTGCTGGGCATCGTAGCATGTTATGTGCAGAGGCTATGCATGCTTGTGTGCTGGGCAGCGCCTATCACAAGTAGCAGCTGCCAGGCAGCGCCTAGCATACGCTACACAGCAGCAGCAACCCGCATTGCATGCATGGCTTGCTGGCTGCGTGCATGCGTATGCAGGGTGGCTAGCCAGCCCAGCCAAGGTGCCAGGCGCCAGCTATGTGTGGGCTGCTTTAGGGTTTTGATGGGTACTGATTCTTGGTCGCTTTGGTTGGAGAGCAAGGAGTATTGGTCCCCCCCTTTGAATGGTCCTCACCTACACTTGCCCCCCATGTGACACTTGGAGCTTGTTGATTGCCTTGCATTTTTATTTCGTTTTAGATAAAAATAAAATTGAGGAAAATGCAAATATCCCACATTGATGGAAGAAGGGAGATCAAGTCTCCATTCCCTATAAATACCCAGGTTTTGGGTTTGGGAAAAATCACTTGAGTTGAACTCAATAAGGCATCTCCCTATAGGTGAGGAAACGTTTAAGTTCGTAATACTCTAGTCTTTTCTTGGTCTAGCCTCGACTAACCTTGGGGGTAGAGGCCGTTCGGGTCGGGTCTCGAGGGTGGACTCTGTCGGAGGCTCTCGCGCTTGCGGAGCCAAGGCTTTGAAGTCCGAGCTCTATAGGAGCGAAGCACGCGTCGAGGGTAAGAATGTCATTTCCCTTTCTCTTTCTTTTGTTGTTTAATTATGTGATTGCATGCTTAGTTACTTTAATTAGTGGGCGGGTCTTGGGCGGGTTTCTCTTCTGCGTAGTGTTGGACGCTACGAAACCCAACAGCGGTATTGGAGCCGCACTCATTTTAATTATTGTAACTAAGAATTAATTGAGGTGATTTAAAATGGATTTAAATTCTGGTTTTGCTTTCTAATTAGATTAGAAGCTCGTTTTAATTAGTTTTAATATGTATTTTACTAACTTTGGCTGACGAACCCAGATTTCGACTCAAAAATAGTGAGTTTTGGGTGGAAATGATGTTCTGAATAGTTTTTGACCTTTTTTGAGACCTGTCCAAAAGCCAAAATCCACCCAGAAACATGTTTTTCGAGGGGTTTTTTCGTTTGTGACGAAATTTTTTTAATCCTTAAACCTTGATTAATCATGGCATGTTAAAGGTAGATTAAATGTGTGGCTGCATCACTAATCTAATGCAATCATAAACCTTATTAACCATGTTTATGAAGTCATAATTGGTGCTTGATTTGGTAAGCTCATTTTTCACATAAACTTGAAATTTCACAATTTTGCAAATTAATTGCTTCAAGTGTGAATGTTTATGGTGAATGTGTAATTTTTAAGTTCGTGATATGTTAAAGATCCAATATTTAATTGTTTATTTGGTTGGAACTTCGATTGCTAAATTCCATGTTGAACTAATTTTTGGATTTTATTTTTGAGTTGATTAAAGTCCTTAAATTTCAAATCTTGTGATTGATATTTAATTAGTCTTCATATTGGAAGATGTAATTTTTCAATTATCCACAAGTTAGTGTTGGAAATTTTTCATTAGATGAATGGGTTTATTTTTCCAAGCTCTTTAATTTTGTCAAATCTCATAATTAATTTATGTATGGTTAAATTAATTATGAGTATAGCCCTTCTATTTTGTAGCATCAAGATGGACCTTAATTGATTTAACGAATGGTTCTTAAATAATTTAGGCTTGTGCACTACTAAAGTTGAATTTAATTAAGTTGGACTTTTTTTATTTTCATTTTTGCTCTAAATTGATTCTAAAATAAATTAAGAATTAATTTTTATCACACATAAATAAGGAATTAAAATTCCGAGTCAAGTGCACGCAAATCGAGGCAAAATCACCCAAGACACACCCTTAAATTAGGCTAGTCGGGCTGCATTAGCAGCCCACATGTGGCTGCCAAGGTGCGTGATGGGGCTGCCTTGCCTCGTAGATGCGCTAGTGTATGTGTGTGTGAGAGTGTGATGCACACTTGGTGCTATAGGCTGTGCGAGAATGATGCGTGTGCTGTGTGGCTGCTGGAATGTGCCCACAAGTGCTGCTGGGCAGCAAGGCATGCAAGCCCCAGCAAGCCCAGCCACAAGCTTCAAGCGCCAGCATGCACGCAAGCATGCGTAACATGCTGCGAGCTGCTGGTGCTAGCAAGCGTGGCGTGCTCTGCTAGGCAGGCATGCCAGCACGCACAACCACGACCCTAGGTGTCTAGCAAGCCTAGCCCCGTGGCTTTAATGCTAGGCACTTGGGAATGTTGTGGGCTATTGTTTTGCGTAATTGGGCCGTTTTAATAATTATTTAATTATTTTAACGAGGCTAGGCCTCGATTGCTCCGGCACTTGCAAAATAATTTGGCAAAATATGGGTTAACCAGCCTAATTAATTGGATTGATTAAGTTGGATGCAGAATTTAGTGGGAGCTTCGTTAATTGCTTGAGCTAATTTATTGTGTTTGATCACATAATGTTAAACAACTTTGACTAGTTTTAATTAGGCGTGTTAACTGGATTAACCACCTAAGTTAGTTACTAGGTTGCGCGTGTTATGCATTGTTATTTGTTTTTCGTTGTAGAATGCATGGCCCATTCACATATAGTGAATGGATGAATGGAATGTATATTGTTTCACAGGTTTTGTGAAAATGGCAACTAGTGGGGCCCAACTAGGATAGTAAATATGGACTGCGATTTGTTATGTATTTTTGTAAATCTAAATACGGTCTGCGTATTGTTGCGTATTTTCGTACCTTAATAGTTAGATTAATCATAGTCGTAGTAACTAGTAATTGCATATTTGGCGGAGTTGTCTCGAAGATAGCGTTTCTAAGAAGACGAGCCAAGAGGATGCATCGAAGACCCTTGAAGATTTGAAGACTCAAGGGGTCATGCTAATTGCCAAAAGCATCTTTTACTTATGTCTTATATATAATTTTTTTAATATATAAATGAATGGTATGATAGATGCATGTTTAGGATTTCAAATGTTGCGATGATTAATTAAGTTCACTTAAATCAACAAACATAGAAACCCTAGGTCCCTATAATATTGAGCCAAATTTTCCATTCCAAGAACGACACTTACCGAACTGATGCACATGGTGATGGGCTACGCCAAAGCGAGGCATCACCGCTTCCCTAGGAACGTAAGGCATACAAGGTATACAAGTTGTCTTGGTTAAGCTCAACGATATCAGTATGGAGTCCTTAGATGTCGTGGCAATGGAGATAAAATGTCATGGAAGCATTGGATGCGAAGTTTTATCGAACCAAGAGTAGCTTAGAGCTATTAGCAATTGGATTGCTTACCTTAAAATATTAAGTGTTAAGACAAGCCAAAGCATGCTTAATCACTTTTTGATTTTTGGGATCTTGGAATCGTTTTATTCTCGCCTAAAAGGGACAATTTTTAATGCATGGATAACACGCGTAATAAGATTGAAAGTTTGCATGCATGCTTTGAATTTCAAACTTATTATGTTATGAACCTGATAAATGGTTATACTTTGCACTTATATTTGTAGAATTCTAAATTAGATTATATTGTTTTCAATGATTGGTAAAGGAAATTTTTTGAGAATGGTTCTCAAAGAATGGAAAGGCATTTCTAAAAAACAACCTCTCATTATTAACTTTTATGACTTAAGTCCGAAAGGACGGTTGGATATCATGTATTCAAAATACTGGGTAGTTTAGATGAACATGAAATATTAAGTTGAAAAAATCGAATTGTCAATAGTTGACAACCAACATATCTTTTGGCTTCATACACAAATGAGTAGGACTCATTATTGATATAGCAATTCAAGTACGAATTGAAGGAAAAGATGGAACTTTGTTTCACGGCGCATTAGATGCTTAATTATGCCTAACAAAGTGTAAAAGTCAAGGCACTTAAAGAAATGGTTCTTAAAGTCATGAGATGGTGTATGATAAGAAATATAGGAAACAAGGAACAAAGGAAAGGAATAAGATTCCTTTTCTACCTATGATTTCATGTTATTATGATCTTCACAAGTATTGGATACTGCTTGAGTGTTCCACTTTGAAGGTGACCTCAAACCATTGAAGTCAAGCTAAGCTATTGACTTACAAGCTTATAATGAAGCAAGTAGTGCTACATCAGTTGTAAGGTCATTTTTTTTGTTTAAAGTCCTTTTAAGCCAAGGCTGGAACGAATAATGGTTATTGTGTTCCATAATCAGCAAACGATCCGTTTACACACGGAAAGACTCACAAAGTACAAGAGAAATAGTTGCGGGTTTTATTTGAATGGCATGGTGGTCTAAGCCATGAGTCAACAATGCTGGATTATAAACAAACATTTCCCTAACATGAAAACTCACAAGATTCAAGTCATGGACATGATTTGTACTATTCCAAACATCTTTAGCAATGTCACATCGACAAGAACGTACTTAATCTCAATTAGATATAGACTCTTGATAGTTGATCGATTCAGAATCGTTCTAAGACAAGCAAGACTTACTTGTTGAAATCGACAAAGAAAGGTGCTATTGTGCTTGGCATAGAGAATTGACTCCAAAAGCTAAAGAGGATTCCATTACTTCAACGTCTCACAAGAATCTGAAAGAATGTAGCTACATTTAGCAAATGTGAACAAACTAGACCTTGAGTAGCTCAAATGTTAATGTTTAGTGAAGTATAGAATCGACTTGGCAAGATAAGCAAGACTTACTTGTTGAAATCGACAAAGAAAGGAGCTATTGTGCTTGGCATAGAGAATTGACACCAAAAGCTAAAGAGGATTCCATTACTTAAACGTCTCACAAGAATTTTAAATAATGTGGCTACATTCATCAAATGTGAACAAACTAGACCTTGAGTAGCTCAAATGTTAATGTTCAGTGAAGTATAAAATCGACTTGGCAAGATATCAAAACGTCTAGATTATATCGAGCGATGTTTGCTTGAGCCAAGAGTGATCATATCAAACTTATGAAATTGAAATTTCATAATGAGCTCGACAAAGAATATAGTATGTCTATATGGAGACCCCGATGCCATATGGAAATGACTCGAATGATTATGGATCACATCCCTTCCTATAAAGTTCTTAAAGATTTGCACAAATGACTAGTGTTACACTAAACAGAAAAATTGTCGAAGCTATGAAAGGACACCATATTCAGTTATGGATATAAATAGTTTCTAGCATCTTTTCAAGTATATGTATAGGGCTCTTAGCTCAGTGGGAGTTCATTGGCTCAATAAGAGTTATTTGGCTCAGTGGGAGCTAAGTGGCTCAATAAGGGCTAAGGTAGCTCGAAAAGGAGCTAACTATTTGTTTCACAATGAAATTTTACCCACAGACAATATACATGTCTCTTTGTAAGTATACAAGTGAGACTACGGGCATTACTTCCACAACCTAATTGAGAACATAGTATTTTTTGCTCTAAGTGGTGTCTTTCTGGAAAGTAACACATTTCCAAAACGACAAGTGGGAGGAAAGTGAACTCGATGACCATCGAGATTAGCAACAAACTAGAACTAAGAATCTCCGAAGACTTTAGAAGGGGATTCATGAGAATGATTGATCAAGAATACTCAAAGGACTTTACAAGTGCCTTAAATGAGAATTCAATACTCACAAAACTTCAGAAGTGGTGGAGTAAGATCAATATAATCAAAGGGCTTTAAAAGCACCTTGAAACTCAGTGTTTGATGCAATTACCCCGTATAGGTATAGAATTCACCAAAGGCTTGGATTGAATCCTATAAATTTATATTAAGTTAGAAATAAACCTAAAACAAGCATACTATTTACCATTGGATGGTGAGGGAATAGTGTCTTGTAAATTATCTACGAAAAATCCAAATTCCGAATAATGGTTAGAGGCCATAAAATCCGAAATAGACTCCATGTTTGTAAATCATGTTTGGAACTTGATTCATTTGCATGAAGGGTGAAAGACCCATCAATCGCAAATAAGTTTTCAAGGAGAAAACTAACAAATGTGAAATGCATAATGCATACATAGCTAGATTGGTTGAAAAGGATACAATTAATTCACAACGTTAATTTTAATGAAATCCTATACACTAATCGGAACGCTTAAGTCTTTTCGTGATCATTCAAGAAAAATTGCGCATATGAAATATGGCAAAATAGATATCGAAACCGCCTTCCTAAAATGGGATTTTTGGAAGAGACTATGGAAATAGTCTAAGGGTTTTGAGAATCTAAATAATGCTAGATTTAAAAGCAAGCTTAAGAAATCCATTGTGGGATTAAGTGAAGCATTGCATGTAGGAATTGGAACATGTATTCTCATAAAGTTAATAAAAGGTTTGGTTTATGGTGAATCACAAAAATTCTTATGAACAAGAAGTTTAGTGGGAGCAAGAGTCAATATTGTGTGGTCCAACAAGAAGTTTACGAACTCTATTGTGAAATGACTGTCAAATGCTAAATGCTTATATTTGAAAGGATTTTCGACAATGGACCAAGCAAAAGGCGATACTTAGTACATAGTGGGAATTAAGATCTATTGGATAGACTTAATGAAATGTTTAAACGAGTAGAAAAATTTACCGTGTTAAATATGAAGGACTTTGAAAGGCTTCAACCCATATGTATAAAACTAAGTAAATGTTTGAACTAAGTATAAGCTATGCTAATACTAAATCAAACAAGAAAGACTCTAGGAGAGACTTTCAACCGTATCATATAGCAAATAGTTTAGCAAGACTTGGTGAAACTAGATAAGCTAAAAGGTCACATGAATGAAATAAATTGGGAATAATTCTGCAATTGAAACCATCATGTGTGCTATGATATGGACGCATCACTTAACTTACATGCTTAGGGCGTGAGAAGTATCAAATACCAATCAATTTAAATCTAAGTAATGGATCGAGAACATCCAAAGTACTTGGATAAGTAGAAGGCATGAGTTCTTGACGTATGGAAACAAATGTAATTTAAAAATTTATGATGCAAGCACATCCTTAGAAAGGATTAGATCCTTAATAAGGAAGCCGTTTAAAAGCACGAGCTAGAATGTGTCGTAGCTTGAGAATGGTAACATGGACACGCATCCATGTATAATGTGCGGAAATTTAAGGTAAATTTCCATAATCACAAGTGATTAGGGTCTCCCAAATCATTGTGAGTCGTTTGGAATGAAATCCAAGCAAAGCACCATCAGAAAGTCTACTGAAATATATGTTGAGAATATTGTTGCCTGGAAGGCAATAATAAGAAAGTGTTCAATGGAAAGTTCGTTGTCGAACGTTGATGATTGTAGGTTGTCAAGTTGAAAGATCTCAAGTCATGAAAATGAGTGGGAACCATCTCATGGACAATAAATCCTAAATCACATATGATCCATAACACTCTCAAAATTTTATCATCTTATTATGAAATTGTTCGATAATGAAGATGCTAAGATTTGCAAAGTAATAATAACTAAACCTATGCAATAAGTGAGCGACAACATTCACCAAAATTGCATGAATGAAATCAAGCATATTAAATATGGCTGTGATTTCTACAAATGTTTTGTGAAGAGTGTTAATCTTGAAACATTTGGGGAAAACCATTTATCATAAGATGAAACGTTGAAAAGTTTCATGGTGGAATAAAATTTTACTAATAAAGTCCATAAACTATTTAATTGTGGTTTAGAATTAATATTTAATTGTGGTTTAGAATTAACTAATGAGTCCATTCGATTTCTGAGAATATTCAAAACAGGGTATCAAGACCATGTCTTGGATAAAGAAACACCTGTTAAGTGAACATTGAATATTTCAATCGAAAATTATCCCTGTTCAAGGTTATATAAATGATGGACGATTAATGACCTCTTGAGATTAGTGTGTAGTATGATTTATAGCCCCGTTTCTTGTGCTACGAGGACATAATTGTCATAAATCATTTGCATAGGTGTTGGTTTACAACTATACCGGATCGACCTATGAGAATACTTTAAGAGATTTAAAATCGTCATAAGTATAGTACTCATTATCGCTATAGGAACCTTTTACCTCGACCATGAGTTTTGTAAGTTCTCTTGTTTGAGTATTATTTTGTTTTGATGTTGTCAAATGTCTGCCTTAAATGGGGATTATAACGGCAACACTTGGGCGGCTAGGTCCTCTTAGTAAGGGAAGCTCACAGTACAGGACTAGGAATGTCCCCTTAGTATTAACAATAGGGAATATGTCTTTGTTGTTTACAAGGCCTCTCGAAGAGCAAGACTGTGAAAATGCATGGCCGTGCTCAGATGGATTTTAGAAATCATCTGCTTATTGACAGTCGAACTCGGGAATCGAGAAACACTTATGGACGTAATAAGGATGACGAAGAATCTTACCTTATAGTTCACGAAGAGACATTAAGCGACATAGGATAAGGGCTATACACTAATTGCACACTTGTCCGGAAGGACAAGTGGGAGATTGAAAGGAATGGTGTCCTTCCAACAAGTATATTATTCTGATATAGGGTTCAGAATTATTAGAAAGCTAATTCTTCAGTGATGTCAATTGATCGGAATGCCTAGGTGGAGGCCGCTTCTGATCAGTAATATTAATGTGTAATTAATATTACAGCTTAATCTTGACTGACCCCTTTGGGTCACACCCAATCGAGTAATCGATCTGAGTCGACGAATCAATCCGAAGGACTAGATGAGTCATTAGAGTATTACGAACAAAGACGTCAAACATCGAGCTTAGAGCGTCGAAACCGAGCGTCGAATGTCAAGTCGAATTTAGAATTCGACGAGACGAGAAATCAAGCAAGCGACAAGTTCGAGCTAAGCCGTAGCCTCGCATTTTCCTTGCAATGCGAGTGCTAGGCTAGCTTGAGATGTCATGAGCATCAGTGACAGGCTAAAGTCATATCACCTAATCAAAAGTAATTCCTAAAACCACTAACTAAAATAGATAGGGAAGTAGGGTCGAATCCACAGGGAAATAAGTCTTTCTATTCCTAATGAATTAAAATAATCTAAATTATCAAGTAACCAAATTGTTTTAAATGAGAATTAAACTAATAATTAAACTAAAGCAAATTAAATAAGGGAGGAAAATAATAATAAAAGGCCTAGGGTATAGGTTCACCAATAAATAATATTCCAGGGTAAAACACAACAATCAATCATCAATGCATCAATTAACCAGATCATTAAGGGCTTTCGCTACGTATTACAATCACAGAATTAATCTACCGGTATTAAATCGCATCTCTCGAATCTTGACTTAACCATTTATAAATTAACCTGCCTCTTGAAACTAAGCCTAAACATCAATTCTCATATCTCGAATCTCGAATTAACCAGGCCTAATCTAGTTGCATAGCATTAAATCAATCAATAGGAAAGCAATCAAGCGTTGACAATCAACAATAATAAAATACCCCTTCATATTATTTATGGATCCCCACAAACCCTAGAATTAAACTAGTGAAAATAAAAAGGGAAGAAATTGTTACCAAAATAAACGGAAATGATGAATTGTATAAATCAAAATTGTAGAGAGAAAACAAGAATATTCACCAAAGCTTTAAACTAAAATCTAGAAATTAATTAATGAGGATAATCGTACTCGTACTTGCTAAAAATGTATTTATACTACAACTTAAAAATCCTAAATAAAAACAACAAATTAAATCGTCAAAACACCCTAGGAAACACGCGCCCGGTCAGGCGGAGCTTCGCCCGGCCGGGCTCGCCTTTTTGAACAACGAATCTTCACTCGCGCCTTGTCGGGCGCGAGACAAGGAGAAGGGCTTCTTTCTTCCTTCTATCTCGCCCGGCAGGGCGCGCCTCAGGGAGAGCTAGACCTTTTCACTTTTGGGCTATTTCTCTTGGCCCAATTCCGGGTTTTCCACCTTGGGTCTTGAATACGGTCCATTGCCTCGGTCTCTTCTTTGCGAAGCCCTTAATCGCCGATTTGACGACTCCAACCGGTCTTGGGGTATGAAATATGGTCATAATTCTCCAATGCTCGTAGTGGCTTATCATAAGTCCGGGAAAATGCTCCAAATCTGCAATTTCCTATAAAACAGTACCAAAACTACGAAAACACTAGAAAACGCATATTAGTAATAAAAGTGGCTCCAAAGAGCCAATAATACTCCTAAAAATGACCAAGGGATGGGGGTAAATCTCTATATAAAATGTACATATCAAACTCCCCCAAGCCAAACCTTTGCTTGTCGCAAAGTAAAGAGCTCATCAATGAACAACTAAAACATACTTCACCCCAAAAATGAACTAAAACCAAATATAACCAATTTAAGGCAAATCTAACAAATATGCATCAAAATCAACCAATCAAATCCATCCAACTACTCATCCTGCCTAACAATTGTTAAATAGAGCAAACCACAAGTGTATATGGAATTTAAGACTAGTGCTCACGCAGTCTTCACTCTTTTATGTGGCGGATATAAGATGTATCCGACCACTCTCCATCCAACCCCTTTAATGTGAAAAATGCCCTCCCAAACTCACAACACTCGTGTGTTTAAAAGACATACACTCAACCTAGTAGTCGACTCGGAATATATCAAATCATTCTTTGCATTGATAAACAACTACTTTCACATCCATACAACTCTATGCAAAAAGGTCAGAAGGTCTTTAAAGCTTGTAATGTAAAGTTAAGGTAAAAGGTAGGAAATATTTGGGAAAACGTGAGAGTAATGCCATGCTTAAGGGAACCAAAATCCTAATAAATAAAACCAAGGTCAAACATAAATAATGACCAATCATCTCCAACACAACCCAACTCTACCATAAATTCACCAAACATCCAATTATTGTAAAAATTCCCAACATTTACAATTTCACTCATAAATATAACAATGAGGAAATAGAGTGTATAAACAATCTTTTTTTCTTTTTTTCTTTCTTTCTATTTGATATTTATTCTTTTGAATATTTTTTTCCTTTGAGCAACCTTCAATTCGAACACTTAAACATTGATACAATTTTTTTTCTTTTGCTCTTTTTTTTTCCTTTTATCTTACATTGGAAATTTTCAACTTTGAACAACAATTTCTCAAAATTTTTCCAATCCTAAAAAATAGGAACAAATAATAACTTCTCAAATCCACCTACATTGAGCAAATTATATGCACACTACAACTCCCTCACCCCACTCACTAATAGCTCCCCCAAGCCAAGCTTGGGACTAGTAACCAATGGGGCTTAAATAGGCTTGTAATGTGGCTAAATAAACAATAAAAGGGCACAAGCAACAACATGGGTAGCAAGAAGGGAACAAATGTATCTAAAATCGTCTGAAGGCCACCTAAAAGAACAAATGCCTTCGTCCTCCTCAATGTGCATAATAATGAGTCATACAAACATTACTCAAAGTTGCAAACCAATACTCAACTTTATTGGCATACCCGGAACTAACACACATTCCTAACCAAATCACCTAGCGAAGCACCAAATCCACAAACAGTTGGACAATGTTGACTCATGTTAGGGCATCCAAGCAATCAAACATCAAATCATGGCTAACCTATCCACAATACTCATCATCATATACCAAGAATCAAAACAATTTTCATGTATGGGGCACAGGGAAGCATGATTTATCATTCATTAGATCGTATTTTTGTATTTTATTTAAAGCAATAAAAACTAATCCAGAAAACAATAAAACTAAACTATACACAACAAAAATAAAAAGAGAGAGAAAATAAAGATACCTCAATCTAAAAATCTCCCCCAAGCCAAAATCAGACAATGTCCTCATTGACTCGGGAATTAACCGAGCATGGCTAATCATCACCATCCTCATCCATCGCACCACCTCCACTACCACCTGCACCACCAGAAGTACTCCCGATCGTAGAGGTTGATGAGACGTTCACGTTGTTGCGAAGTTGCAATTTTGATCGTCGGCCACTAAGGTAGTTGTAGCTCTGGGTCATTTGGTGCACTCGAGCCCGAACCACGCCCTCCTTGTGTTCTTGGCCTCTTTCCAAACATCTTGAATATATGACAATTTTTTTGTTTAAAACACACAAAATTAGGATAAAAATAAAGAGGGTGAAGAGAGGAGAAAGAATATGTGAAAATATCTGAGTTTGGGTGAGAATTGGAGGAGAGATCATAGAGAGAAGGTAGAGAAAATTGAGTTTTAGAGAGAGAAACCATGGAGGAAAGAGTAAGAAAGAAGAAATAAAGAAGAAAGAAAGAACGACGAAAGGAGAAAGAAGAAGAAATCACGGAGGAAGGCAAAGGCGCGCCCGGTCGGGCGAGATTAAGGTTCCAAGTTTGCTTCCTCTCACGCCCGGTCGGGCGATTTTTAGGCTAAAAGCTTTCTTTCTCTCGCGCCCGATCAAGCGAAATTGCTCGTATACGGACTTCCTGTCGCACCTGGTCGAGCACGCTATTGCATTGTAAGTCCGATTTCTTTTTTCTTTTTCTCTTCAAAATTTGGCTAACTCTTTTTCTCAAACCTGCACAAAATACTCTAAAACACATTAAATTTCCTCCTCTCTTCTTCTCAAAAGACAAAAAATAAGGGGAAATAAAAAAAAAAATCTAAAAAGCAAGAAAATACGGGTTGCCTCCTGCAAAGCGTTTGTTTATATAGGTCTCGCACGACCTTCTTACCATATCTCGACCGAGATGAGATGGAATTGATTAGGTGAAGTAATTCCAGTGCACCAATCGTAGCCCCTTCATGGTATAATTTCAATCTTTAGCCATTTACCTTAGAATCACCACCATGTTCATCATATAACTCCACAGAACCAAATTTGTTTGCCTTTTTAACAGTGAAAGGACCCGACCACCTTGACTTTAACTTTCCTCGGAATAGTTTGAGTCTATAATTGAATAACAAAACCTTATCACCCTCTTTGAATTCTCTCGGAAGGATCATCTTGTCATGCCATTTCCCGGTCTTCTCCTTGTAGACACTTGCACTATCATAGACCATCAACCTAAACTCGTCTAGTTGGTTAAGTTGTAGTAGCCTCTTCTCTCTCGCTAACTTAGCATCCAAATTGAGCTCCTTAATTGCCCAATAAGCCTTATACTCTAATTCCATTGGGAGGTGACATGCTTTCCCATACACAAGTCTATAGGGTGAAGTACCAATGGGGGTCTTAAATGCAGTTCTATATGCCCAAAGAGTGTCATCTAACTTATTGCTCCAATCCTTCCTAGAATTTGCTACCACCTTCTCTGAAATAGCCTTAATCTCACGGTTAGAAACCTCAACTTGGCCACTAGTTTGGGGATGGTAAGCTAAACCAGCCCTATGGTAAACACCCTACTTCTTTAGAAGGGTATCTAACTTCCTCTCATGAAAGTGAGATCTTCAATCACTAATAACAGCTCTAGAGACTCTAAATCTAGGAAATATGGTTTTCTTGAAAAGCTTATGAACCACCTTGGAATCATTGGTAGGTGTGGCAATGGCTTCAACCCACTTGGATACATAATCAACGGAACAAGGATATATCGATTCCCTTTTGAGGAGGGAAAAGGTCTCATATAATCAACACCCCAAACATCAAAAATTTCAACTTCCAAAATACCAGTTTGAGGCATCTCATGCCGACGCGAGATGTTGCCAATCCTCTAGCAAGGGTCATAAGCTTGAACAAAGGAGTGGGAATCGTTAAACATGGTGGGCCAATAAAAACCTGACTCATTGATCTTTGCAACCATCTTGGTGGGACCATGATATCCACCATATGGTGAGTTGTGACATCTTTTAAGTACACCGTGGACTTCCCATTCTGGAACACACCTGCGAAATAGTCCATCTGCACACTCACGAAACAAAAAAGGATCATCCCAAAAATAATGTTTTACATCATAAAGGAACTTATTTTTCTGTTGGTAGGACATATTAGGAGGTAGAGTACCACCCACCAAATAAATAGCATAATCTGCATACCAAGGGTGTTGCTCTACAACTATAAACAAGTGGTCATTAGGGAAAGAATCATTAATAGGAAGAGAATCCTTTCCCTCATCATACCTGATCCTTGACAAGTGATCTGCAACAACGTTCTCTGCTCCCTTTTTTTCTTTAATTTCCACATTGAAATCTTGGAGTAAGAGAACCCAACGGAGGAGCCTAGGCTTTATCTCCGCCTTGGCTATCAGATATTTTAAGGCTGCAAGATTAGTAAAAACAACAATTTAGAACCAACTAGATATGATCTAAATTTTTCTAAAGCATAAATCATAACAAGAAACTCCTTCTCCGTGGTGGCATAATTAACTTGGGCTTCATCCAAAGTTTTACTTGCATAATAAATAGCATGCAAAACTTTGTTCTTTCTTTGTCCTAGAACGACTCCTACTGCAAAATCACTGACATCACACATGATCTCGAAAGGAAGATTCCAATCGGGTGCACATATGATAGGTGCTGATATCAAAGCTTGCTTAATCCTGTTAAAAGCCTCAAGACACTTGTTAGTAAAATCAAATGGGGCATCCTCGAGTAAAAGCTGAGTCAGTGGTTTAGCAATTTTAGAAAAATCTTTAATAAAACAACGATAAAACCCCGCATGACCTAAGAAACTTCTAACCCCCTTAACATTAACTGGTGGAGGTAATTGCTCAATCCCAGAAACCTTAGCTTTATCTACTTGTATACCCTTATCAGATACAATATGACCAAGGACTACTCCTTCTGTCACCATAAAGTGACATTTTTCCCAATTTAGGACCAAATTACATTCTTCACATCTTTTCAAAATTTTAGTGAGATTAGCTAGACATGCATCAAATGAAGACCCATACACACTAAAATCATTCATAAAGACTTCCATGATAGACTCTATGAATTCAGAAAAGATACTCATCATGCAACGTTGAAAAGTAGCAGGGGCATTACATAAACCAAAGGGCATCCTATGATATGCAAAAGTACCATAAGGGCATGTAAATGTGGTTTTTTCCTGATCTTCAGGGTGAATCGGAATTTGGAAAAATCCCGAGTACCCATCTAGATAGTAAAAGAATTTATGATTAGCTAACCTTTCTAACATTTGATCAATTAAAGGGAGAGGGAAGTGATCTTTTTGGTGGCAACATTTAGTCTAACGATAATCAATGCACATACGCCACCCTGTTACAATTCTACTGAGAATCAATTCATTGTTATCGATTTTAGTCACAGTCATCCCACCCTTTTTAGGAACTACCTGCACAGGACTCACTCACTTTGAGTCAGAAATAGGATAGATAATACCTGCATTAAGTAATTTCATAACCTTTTTCTTAACTACTTCCTGCATGTTAGGATTCAACCTTCTTTGGGGTTGAATACATGGCTTGTGATTGTCCTCTAAGTGTATCCTGTGCATACAAAAATCAGGGCTAATACCCTTGAGATCATCAATAATGTACCCAATTGCCTTTTTTTAGGTTTGAAGAACCTTAAGAAGTTAGGAAGTTTGTGGGTCATCAAGTGCAGTACTAATGATCACAGGATGTAATTCCTGCTCATCAAGAAATACATATTTTAAATGAAAAGGGAGAGGTCTTAGTTCAGGTTTCTTAACCTTTGCAGGTTTTGAATCCTGAACTAATTTTATTACCTTCTTGCTCTCCTTAGAGTCAAGTTCTTCAAGTGCGAAAGCCTTCTCTATAGCATCCACCTCATTGCTCCAAATACGAGCTTCACCCGTACTAAAATCACCACAAAGTACTTCCTCCAGGGATCCCTCGCAAGGACCTGTGGTAAGCTATCTTCACAAATAACATCAATCACATCAATCACATCAATACTACAACAATTTTCCTCTAACATAGGATAATGGGGTATTAAAAGTGATATTATCATCTCCGACAGATAGAGCTAGTTTTCCATTTTTTACACCAATAACGGCTCCTACAGTGTGGAGGAAAGGACTACCTAATATTATTGGAATTTGTGTATCCTCAGCCATGTCTAAAACAACAAAATCAACAGCGATAAAAAATTTACCAACTCTAATAGGGACATCCTCTAGAATACCTAAAGGGTATTTAACAGAACGGTCTGCCATTTGCAAGGTAATGTTAGTAACTTTTAAATCACCCATATTAAGCTTTGAACACAAAGATGATGGCATAACACTAACACTAGTGACAGGCTAAATTCGTATCACCTAATCAAAAGTAATTCCTGAAACCACTAACTAATATAGATAGGGAAGTAGGGTCGAATCCACAGAGAAACAGGTCTTCCTATTCCTAATTAATTAATATAATCTAAATTATCAAGTAACCAAATTGTTTTTGTGAGAATTAAACTAATAACTAAACTAAAGCAAATTAAATAAGGGAGGAAAACAATAATAAAAGGCCTAGGGTATAGGTTCACCAATAAATAATATTCCAGGGTAAAACATAATAATCAATCATCAATGCATAGATTAATCAGATCATAAAGGGCTTTCGCTACGTATTACGATCCAGAATTAATCTACCGGTATTAAATAACATCTCTCGAATCTTAACTTAACCATTTATAAATTAATCTGCCTATTGAAACTAATACTAAACATTAATTCTCATCTCTCGAATCTTGAATCAATATTGCATAACTCATACAATTAAACTTGCGCAAATCTAATTTCATAACATTAAATCAATCAATTGGAAAACAATCAAGCATTGACAATCAACAATAATAAACTACCCCTTCATATTATTTACGTATCCCCACGAACCCTAGAATTAAACTACTCACACATAATTAAATCTAAACTAATCAAAGCAATTAAGCAAGACATAATTAATCAAAGCAATTAAATTAGTGAAAATAAAAAGGGATGAAATCGTTACCAAAATTAACGGAAATGATGAATTGTATAAATCAAAATTGTAGAGAGAAAACAAGAATATTCACCAAAGCTTAAAACTAAAATCTAGAAATTAACTAATGAGGATAATCGTACTCGTACTTTCTAAAAACGTATTTATACTACAACTTAAAAATCCTAAATAAAAACAACAAATTAAATCGTCAAAACACCCTAAGAAACACGCGCCCGGTCGGCGGAGCTTTGCTCGGCCAGACCCGCCTTTTTGAACATCGAATCTTCACTCGCGCCCGGTCGGGCGCAAGACAGGGCTAAGGGCTTCTTTCTTCCTTCTACCTCGCCCGGCCGGGCACGCCTCAAGGCGAGCTGGACCTTTTCACTTTTGGGCTATTTCTCTTGGCCCAATTCCAGGTTTTCCATCTTGTGTCTTGAATACTTGGTCCATTGCCTCAGTCTCTTCTTTGCCGAGCCCTTGATCACTAATGTGACGACTCCAACCGTTCTTGGGCTATGAAATATGGTCATAATTCTCCAATGCTCGTAGTGGTTTATCATAAGTCCGAGAAAATCCTCCAAATCTGCAATTTCCTTTAAAATAGTACCAAAACTACGAAAACACTAGAAAACGCATATTAGTAATAAAAGTGGCTCGAAAGAGCCAATAATACTCCTAAAAATGACCAAGGGACGGGGGTAAATATCTATATAAAATGAACATATCAATCACTAGGCATACCGCAAGCATGCTAGCAAGGCTGGTGCACAAGTTTATAAGCATGCTAGCAGCTAGCGCATGCTAGTGTGCTAGGCCACACACCCAACCGCATCATCGCTAGCTCAAGCACAGCAGCAACGCGCTATGTGTGCTGTGCTATGGCGATGTGTGCTAACATAGCAGCGTCACGCACCTCACATCCTCTCACACAGCAGCCACGCATCGCAACATCGCACGAACATCGCAGCGTGCTATGTGCTGTGGCTGTGCATTCTTGCGTGCTGGGCATCGCAACATGCTATGTGCTGAGGCTGTGCATTCTTGTGTGCTAGGCAGCGCCTAGCACAAGCAACAGCTGCTTGGAAGCGCCTAGCATACGCTACGCAGCAGTAGCGGCCCACATTGCATGCGTGGCTTGCTGGCTGCGTGCTTGCGTATGCAGGCTGGCCAGCCATCCCAGCCAAGGTGTCAGGCGCTAGGTAGGCAGCCTTAGCAACCAAGGCAGACTGGCTGCTAGCTATGCGTGGGCTGCTCTTGGGTTTTGGTAGGGATCGATTCTTGGTGGCTTTGCTTGGAGAGCAAGGAGTATTGGTCCCCCCCTTTGAATGGTCTTCAACTACTCTTGCCCTCCATGTGACACTTGGCGCTTGTTGATTGCCTTGCATTTTTATTTTTTTTTTATTTAAAATAAAATTGAGGAAAATTCAAATCTCCTACATTGATGGGAGAAGGGAGATCAAGTCTCCATTCCCTATAAAGACCCAAGTTTTGGTTTTAGGAAAAATCACTTGAGTTGAACTCAATAAGGCCTCTCCCTATTGGTGAGAAAACCTATAAGTTCGTAATACTCTAGTCTTTTCTTGGTCTAGCCCCGACTAACCTTCGGGGTAGAGGCCGTTCGGGTTGGGTCTCGAGGGTGGACTGTGTCAAAGGCTCTCGCGCTTGCGGAGCTAAGGCTTTGAAGTCCGAGCTATATAGGAGCGAAGCACGCGTTGAGGGTAAGAATGTCATTTCCCTTTCTTTTTCTTTTGTTGTTTAATTATGTGATTGCATGCTTAGTTACTTTAATTAGTGGGCGACTAGGCGGGTCTTGGGCGGGTTTCTCTTCCGCGTAGTGTTGGACGCTACAAAACTCAACAGACATGAAGTCACCCTGCACTGTTTGGGAGGTTTAGAAGTTAACCGATTGCTTGGCGGCATTAGGGAGATTCCTCAGCCGGTCAGGTGACAAGTTCCTCTATTTCTTCCAAGCAATCAGAAAGAAGACAATGTTTGAAAGGGGAGATGATGCTGAGGCGGCCTTCAATAAATTGAAAGAGCATCTGCACTCCTTGCCAAGTCTTGTTAGCCCTCTGCCTAAGGAGACGCTCTACATGTACCTAACCGTCTCAAATCATGCTCTTAGCACTGTTCTCCTAGTTAAGAGAGACGGAAATCAGCTCCCAGTCTATTTTGTTAGCCATGTACTTCGACATGTAGAACTCCGGTACTCTATGGTTGAAAAATTTGGACTCGCCCTGTTCATGGCAGTCAAGAAGTTGAAACCATACTTCTTGGCACATCCTGTGGTAGTCTATACAGATTAGGCCCTGAAGCAGCCGATGAAAACCTTAGAATCATCCGGCCGAATGCTCAAATGGGCTATTAAAATGCAAAGTCTTGAAATCACTTTTGAACCAAGGAAGGCAGTGAACGGTCAGGCGTTCGCCGACTTCATTGTTGAAATGACAAGGCTGGTTGAACCGGAAAATCTTGATAAGGTTTGGAAAGTGTACGTAGACGGGAGCTCTATTATGAACGGTTATGGTGTAGGGATTATATGTCAGTCTCCTGAAGGGGACGAATATGAATATGCACTACGGTTTAAGTTTCAGTCCTCAAATAACGAGGCAGAGTGTGAAGCCCTGCCAGCTGGTATATGCATGTGTAAGGCAGCAGGGGCAAAGAAAATTGACACCTGCTCTGATTCACAGTTGGTCGTTAGCTAATACTATGGTGACTATGAAGCCACCCATCTGGCTATGGTCAAATACTTTCAGGCGGTCAGAACAGAGGCTAAGACACTGGACAAATTCCACCTCGGTCAAATGCCTAGGTCCGAAAACAATTAGGCGGATGCTTTGTCAAAATTGGCATCATCCGCCTCCTATGATACACCTCGGTCACTCTTTTGGGAGGTAATGGAAAAAATAAGTATTGAAGAAGATCCCATTAAAGTAGTTGACCAAAGTTCAACCTAGATGGACGACATCTGGGCCTATCTGCTAGACGGCATTCTGCCAGATATATAACCAAAAATGGTTGCAATGAAAAAGCGTGCGACCAACTTTGAGATTCGCAATGGAGAACTCTTCAAAAAGGGCTTTATGTTGCCTCTTTTGAAGTGTATCACCCTAGAAAGGGGGCATGAGATTCTAGAAGATTTACACTTTAGCTTTTGTGCCTCACACATAGGTGGCAGAGCTCTAGCAGAAAGAGCCAGGCGCCAAGGATATTTCTGGTCGACTCTAGAAGCAGTCGCTATGGAAATGGTGAAGAAGTGTGATAAGTGTCAAAGATTTGGCAAGCTCATCCACCGTCCGACCACTTATCTAACGATAATTCATAGCCCAAAACCATTCGCCAAATGGGGCTTGGATATCTTGGGACTGTATACACCTACGCCAGACGGAAGGCGATATATTCTAGTTGTTGTTAACTACCTCACCAAGTGGGTGGAGGCCGAGGCTTTCAAAGGCATCAAGACAAAGGATGTCATCTCTTTCATCTGGAAGAACATTATCACACGGTACGCGGTACCTATGTCTGGGGTCTTTGATAATGGCCCTCAATTTGAGACACCTACCCTCAAAAATTGGCTAGGAGACTAAGGGATCTCTCACTACTTTACATCAGTCGGCCGACCCCAAGCAAACAGCCAGGTTGAAGCCTTCAACAAGCTAATCTAAGAAGGCATTAAGAAGAAAATTGAAAGAGCCGACGACCTATGGGCTGAAGAGCTAACTCATGTTCTATGGGCTATCAAAACAACAACAAAAGGGGCAACCGGCGAAACCCCATTCCTTATGGTGTATGGCGCTGAAGCCGTTTTACCCATTTAACTCTATGAGCTGACACTTCGAGTCATGATGTATGATGAAGAGGCTAACCGGGAAGCCATGTGGCTAGCATTGGACTCTCTCCCCGAACGCCGGGGCAATGCCGCCTTCCGCCATGAGATTTACCGTTTGAGAATGACAAGAGCCTATAACAAGAGAGTACACAAATGACCCTTGAAACAGATAGACTTTGTGCTTCGCAAGATGGAGGCAACCGGTAGGGCCAATGAGCAAGGCAAGTTAACACCCATTTGGGAAGGTCCCTATCGGATCTATGTGGAAGTAAGAGGCGGCACCTACCACCTGGAGACACCAAATGGCAGGCAGCTAGCTAGAACTTGGAATGTAGATAACTTGAAAAAATACTACTTCTGAGACTGATAAATTTTTGTAAATGAAAGGCTTATTAATGAAAGATGCTTTTTATTTTCAATTTGTTTTTTTTTGCAATTACATTACTAGATACGTCTCCCTATGGGAACACCGTCTGTGTAATGTCAAAATCTAAACCAACCGTCTACTCTGACAAGAGTAGAGACACTCGACGACGCACATCCGGGTGAATTCGATTACAGAGAGCATCTCCCATTTGGGTGGTACATTGCTCTATAAACACATATAACAGACGGCCCAACCGAATGCCTTATTTAGGCCTTAGTCGTAGCTGTTTTCCTTAAAGAATCTAATATAGAACCTAAACGGCTCAAATAACCACACTTCCTATACGATAACAGGCGGTATCCAGCCATTATTCTACCTTAGATCAAAATATTACCAAATTGATAATAACACTATTAGGCGCTTATTATTGCTCTAGGGATAACCCACTTGCTCAATCAAAGCAGATCCGATCCTAACTGGAATTGAAAGCTAAGTCTAAAACTTAGCATCTAAAAACCATTCGTCCAAGTTAACTGAATATGGCCAATGGTCGTCTGCTACTAAAAGCTTACCCATCTGCTCGATGGATGATTGACCGCTTGGTTTGGAGCAATCACCATGGTGATTGATTGACTTAGAAATCTGTTATACCCTTTCAAGTATCAAAAATTTCTAAGTGAATAAACCCACTTTTTGAAACCAAGCGCCTAACTGTCCAGGGGCAAGAACATTCGGTATAATGAGAAAACCGCATATATTAAGAACATTAGGTATACTGAGAAAACCGCATGTATAGAAAAAAAAAGCTATGCACTTAGTAAAATTCACGCATAGCAAAAATTCAAGAACAAAAAATAGAGGCAGAAATATAACTGACCCAATAGTCGGCTAATTTATATTCATATTAAAAAACCGACCTCATGGTCGGTGAAAAAAAAAGTCTTAACCGATATTAAAATCGGTGAAGAGAAAATTATTGATGAAACCTGACTCTATAGTAGATAAAGGTACATCAATACTCGGCATGCAGGCCGATAAGTAATTGTCAAGCCATCCGGCCAAAGAATTACAAGCATAATATGCTTGAGGGGAGGGCTCCTCTTCATTACCATCCGATTATCAATCTGCATTAGCCGGATGCTTCTCATAATGCTCGATTCTCAGGCAAATCCTCATCCCCAGACGCGTCCTCCATTTCCTACTGCAGGTGCTGTTCATTAAGCGCATCGGTGGCCTCGTCAGAGCGATACTCCCAAACAGAGTAGTTGTCTTGAGGAAACAAAACCTTCTAGGCCATCTTCATCCGAGAGACATAGTCGGCCTCATTGTCAGAGATCAATTGTCTCTTTTCTTCTTCGGCCTTGGAATCGTACTTTTTCCTTAGCTACTGCTCCTAGTTGGACAATTTCCTCTCCAGGTTCTCGTTTTGACGACGAAGGCCATCGGTCTCCCTGCCAGCATCTCCAAGCGCTCAAACTCGGACTTCGCTGACTTTGTTGGGTTTCGTAGCATCCAATAATACGCTGAAGAGAAACCTGCACAAGACCCGCCCACTAATTAAAGTAACTAAGCATGCAATCACATAATTAAACAATAAAAGAAAGAGAAAGGAAAATGACATTCTTACCCTCAACACGTGCTTCGCTCCTATAGAGCTCGAACATCAAAGCCTTAGCTCTGCAAGCGCGAGAGCCTCCGACAGAGTCCACCCTCGAGACCCAAACCGAACGGCCTCTAACCCCAAGGTTAGTCGGGGCTAGACCAAGAAAAGACTAGAGTATTACGAACTTAAAGGTTTTCTCACCTATAGGGAGATGCCTTATTTTAGTTCAACTCAAGTGATTTTTCCCAAACCAAAAACTTGTGTATTTATAGGGAATGGAGACTTGATCTCCCTTCTCCCATCAATGTGGGAGATTTACATTTTCCTTAATTTTATTTTAATCAAAACAAAATAAAAATGCAAGGCAATCAATAAGCTCCAAGTGTCACATGGAGGGCAAGAGTAGATGAGGACCATTGAAAGGGGGGGGACCAATACTCCTTACTCTCCAAGCAAAGCCACCAAGAATTGGTCCCCACCAAAACCCAAGAGTAGCCCACGCATAGCTGGCAGCCATTTTGCCTGGCACCTTGGCTGGGCTGGCTAGCCAGCCTACATACGCATCCACGCAGCAAGCAAGCCACGCATGCAATGCGGGCTGTTGCTGTTGCGTAGCGTATGCTAGGCGCTGCCTGGCAACTAGTGCTTGTGCTAGGCGCTGCCTAGCACACAAGCATGCACAGCCTCAGCACATAGCATGTTGCGTTGCCCTGCACGCAAGCATGCACAGCCACAACATAAAGCACACTGCGATGATAGTGCGATGCTGCCATGCGTGGCTGCTATGCGTGAGGCTGCTATGCTAGCACCCATCGCCATAGCATAGCACGCATAGCGCGCTGCTATTGTGCTTGAGCTAGCGATGATGCGGCTAGGTGCGTGGCCTAGCACACTAGCACGCTAGTATGCGCTATCTGCTAACATGCTTGCGGCCTTGTGCACCAGCCTTGATAGCATGCTTGTGGTATGCCTAGTGATGCGCATGAAATCTCAAGCTAGCCTAGCACTCGCATTACTAGGAAAATGCGAGGCTATAACTTAGCTCGAACTTGTCGCTTGCTTGATTTCTTGTCTCGTCGAATTCTAAATTCGACTCGACTTACGACGCTTGGTTTCGACGATCTAAGCTCGATGTCGACTCGGATCGGTTACTCGATTGGGTGTGACCCGAAGGTTTAAGTCAAGATTAAGCTGTAGTATTAATTACACATTAATATTACTGATCAGAAGCGGCCTCCACCTAGGCATTCCGATCACTTGACCTCACTGAAGAATTAGCTTTCTAATAATTCTGAATCCTCTATCAGAATAATACACTTGTTGGAAGGACACCATTCTTTTCAATTAGTGTATTGCCGTTTTTCTATGTCGCTTAATGTCTCTTCATGAACTATAAGGTAAGATTCTTCGTCATCCTTATTACGTCCAAAAGTGTTTCTCGATTCCCGAGTTCGGCTGTTAATAAGTAGATGATTTCTAAAATCCATCTGAGCACGACCGTGCATTTTCATAGTCTCGCTCTTCGAGAGGCCTTGTAAACAACAAAGACATATTCCCTATTGTTAATAATATGGGGACATTCCCAGTGTTGTACTGTGAGATTCCCTTACTAAGAGGACCTAGCCGCCCGAGTGGTTATGTTATAATCCCCATTTACTAGAGACGTTTGACAACATCAAAACAGACTAGTACTCAATCAAGAGAACTTACAATACTCATGGTCAAGGAAAAAGGTTCCGATAGCTATAATGAGAAATATACTTATGGTGATTTAAAATCTCTTAAAGTATTCTCATAGGTCGATCCGGTATAGTTTTAAACTAATACCTGTGCAAATGATTTATGGAAATTATGTCCTCGTAGCACAAGAAACGGTGTTATAAATTATACTACACACTAATCTCAAGTGGTCATTAATCGTCCATCATTTAAATGAGCTTGATTAGGGATGATTATTAATTGACATATTCAATGTTCACTTAATAGGTGTTTCTGTATCCAAGACATGGTGTTTATACCCTATTTTGAATATTCTCAGAAATCGAATGGACTCATTATTTAATTCTAAACCACAATTAAATAGTTTGTGGAATTTATTAGTAAAATTTCATCCCACCATGAAACTTTTCAGCGTTTCATCTTATGATAAATGGTTTTCCCCAAATGTTTCAAGAGTAACACTCTTCACAAAACATTTATAGAAATCACACCGATATTTTATATGCTTGATTTCTTTCATGCATTTGTGGTGAATGTTGTCGTTCACTTATTGCATAGGTTTAGTTATTATTACTTTGCAAATCTTAGCATCTTCATTATCGAACAATTTCATAATAAGATGACAAAATTTTGTGAGTGTTATGGATCATATGTGATTTAGGATTTATTGTCCAAGTGATGGTTCCCTCACATTTTCATGACTTGAGATCTTTCAACTTGACAACCTACAATCATCAACGTTTGACAACGAACTTTCCATTGAACACTTTCTTATTATTGCCTTCCAGGAAATAATATTCTCAACATATATTTTAGTAGACTTTCCGATGGTGCTTTGCTCGGATTTCATACTAAACGGCTCACAATGATTTAAGAGACCTTAATCAGTTGTGATTATGGAAATTTACCTTAAATTTTCGCACGTTATACATGGATGCACGTCCATGTTACCATTCTCAAGCCACGACGCATTCTAGCTCGTGCTTATAAACGACTTCCTTAATAAGGATCTAATCCTTGCTAAGGATGTGCTTGCATCAACAATTTTAAAATTACATTTGTTTCCATACGTCAAGAACTCATCCTTTCTACTTATCCAAGTACTTTGGATATTCTCGATCCATTACTTAGATTTAAATTGATTGGTATTTGATACTTCTCACGCTCTAAGCATGTAAATGGAGTGATGACTCCATATCATAGCATAAATGACACATGATGGTTTCAATTGCATAATTATTCCCAATTTATTCCATTTATGTGACCTTTTAGCTTATCTAGTTTCACCGAGTCTTGCTAAACTATTTGCTAGATGATACGGTGGAAATTCTCTCCTAGAGTCTTTCTTGTTTGATTTAGTATTAGCCTAGCTTATACTTAGTTCAAACATTTACTTAGTTTTATACATATGTGTTGAAAGCCTTTCAAAGTCCTTCATGTTTAACACGGTAAATTCCTCTATTCGTTTAAACATTTCATTAAGTCTATCCAATAGATCTTAATTCCCACTATGTACTAAGTATCGCCTTTTGCTTGGTCCATTGTCGAAAATCCTTTCAAATCTAAGCATTTAGAATTTGACAATCATTTCACAATAGAGTTCGTAAACTTCTTGTTGGACCACACAAGATTGACCCTTTCTCCCACTAAACTTCTTGTTCATAAGAATTTCTATGATTCTCCATAAGCCAAACCATTTATTCCCTTTATGAGAATACATGTTCAATACCTACATGCAATGCTTCATTTAATCCCACAATGGATTTCTTGAGCTTGCTTTTAAATCTAGCGTTATTTAGATTCTCAAAACCCTTAGACTATTTCCATAGTCACTTCCTAAAATCCCATTTTAGGAAGGCGGTTTTGATATCTATTTTGCCATATTTCATACGCGCAATTTTGCTTGAATGATCACGAAAAGACTTAAGCGTTCCGATTAGTGTATATGATTTCATTAAAATTAACGTTGTGAATTAATTGTATCCTTTTCAGCCAATCTAGCTATGTATGCATTATGCATTTTACATTTGTCAGTTTTCTCCTTGAAAACTTATTTGCGATTGATGGGTCTTTCACCCTTCATGCAAATGAATCAAGTTCCAAACATGATTTACAAACATGGAGTCTATTTCGCATTTTATGGCCTCTAACCATTATTCGGAATTTGGATTTATCGTAGCTAATTTACAAGACACTATTCCCTCACCATCCAATGGTAAATAGTATGCTTGTTTTAGGTTTATTCCTAACTTAATAGAAATTTATAGGATTCAAACCAAGCCTTTGGTGAATTCTATACCTATACGGGGTAATTCCAAGTTTCAAGGTGCTTTTAAATCCCTTTTGATTATATTGATCTTATTCCACCACTTATAAAGTTTTGCAAGTATTGAATTCTCATTTAAGACTTATAAAGTCCTTTGAGTATTCATGATCAATCATTCTCATGAAGCCCTTCTAAAGTCTTCGGAGATTCTTAGTTCAATTTTGTTTCTAATCTCGATGGTCATCAAGTTTGTTTTCCTCCCACTTGTCATTTTGGAAATGTATTACTTTCCAGAAAGACACCACTTAGAGCAACAAATACTATGTTCTCAATTAAGTTGTGGAAGTAATGCCCGTAGTCTCACTCGAATACTTACAAAGAGACATGTATATTGTCTTTGGGTAAAAGTTCGTTGTGAAACAAATAGTTAGCTCCTTCTCGAGCTACCTTAGCCCTTATTGAGCCACTTAGCTCCCACTGAGACAAAGAACTCCCACTGAGCTAAGAGCCGTAGACATATACTTGAAAAGACGCTAGAAACTATTTCTATCCATAACTGAATATGGTGTCCTTTCATAGCTTCGACAATTTTTCTGTTTAGTGTAACACTAGTCATTTGTGCAAATCTGTAAGAACTTTATAGGAAGGGATATGATCCATCATCATTCGAGTCATTTCCAAATGGCATCGAGGTCTCCGTCAAGACATACTATATTCTTTGTGGAGCTCATTATGAAATTTCAATTTCATAAGTTTGATATGATCATTCTTGGCTCAAGCAAACATCGGTTGATATAATCTAGAGGTTTTGATATCTTGCCAAGTCGATTCTATACTTCACTGAACATTTGAGCTACTCAAGGTCCAGTTTGTTCACATTTGATTAATGTAGCCACATTCTTTTAAATTCTTGTGAGACGTTTAAGTAATGGAATCCTCTTTAGCTTTTAGAGTTAATTCTCTATGCTAAGCAAAATAGCTCCTTTCTTTGTCGATTTCAACAAGTAAGACTTGCTTGTCTTAGAACGATTTCAAATCGATCAACTATCAAGAGTCTATTTCTAATAGAGCCTTGAGTACGTTCTTGTCGATGTGATATTGTTAATGATGTTTGGAACACAAATCATGTCCATGACTTGAATCTTGTGAGTTTTCATGTTAGGGAAATGTTTCTTTATAATCCAACATTATTTACTCATGGCTTAGACCAGCATGCCATTCAAATAAAACCCGCAACTATTGCTCTTTTACGTGTGTAAACGGATTGTTTGCTGATTATGGAACATAATAACCATTATTCGTTCCAGCCTTGGCTTAAAAGGACGTTAAACAAAACAAATGAGCTTACAACTGATGTAGCACTACTTGCTTCATTCTAAGCTTGTAAGTCAATAACTTAGCTTGACTTCAATGGTTTGAGGTCACTTTCAAAGTTGAACACTCAAGAAGTATCCAATACTTATGAAGATAACGATTTGCTAAGTTGACCATAATAACATGAAATCATGGGTAGAAAAGGAATCTTATTCCTTTCCTTTGTTCCTTGTTTCCTATATTTCTTATCATACACCATCTCATGACTTTAAGAACCATTTCTTTAAGTGCCTTGAATTTTACATTTTGTTAGGCATAATTAAGCATCTAATGCGCCGTGAAACAAAGTTCCATCTTTTCCTTCAATTCGTACTTGAGTTGGTACATCAATGAGTCCTACTGATTTGTGCATGAAGCGAAAAGATATGTTGGTTGTCAACTATTGACAGTTCGAGTTTTTCAACTCAATATTTCATGTTCATTAAAACTATCCAGTATTTTGAATACATGATATCCAACCGTCCTTTCGGACTTAAGTCATAAAACTCAATTATGAGACGTTGTATTTTAGAAATGCCTTTCCATTCTCAAAAGATTTCCTTTACCAATAATTGAAAAAAATATAATTTGATATAGAATTCTACAAATATAAGTGCAAAGTATAACCATTTATCAAGTTCATAACATAATAAGTTTGAAATTCAAAGCAAACATGTAAACTTTCAATCTTATTACGCGTCTTATCCACACATTAAAAATTGTCCCTTTTAGGCCAAAATAAAACAATTCCAAGATCCCAAAAATCAGAAAGTGATTAAGCATGCTTTGGCTTGTCTTAACACATAATATTCTAAGGTAAGCAATCCAATTGCTAATAGCACTAAGCTACTCTTGGTTCGATAAAACGTCGCATCCAATGCTTCCATGACATTTTATCTCCATTGCCACGACATCTAAGGACTCCTTACTGATATCGTAGAGGTTAACCAAGACAACTTGTATACCTAGTATACCTTATATTCCTAGGGAAGCGGTAATGCCTCGCTTTGGCGTAGCCCATCACCACGCGCATCAGTTCGGTAAGTGTCGTTCTTGTTATGGCAAATTTGGTTTCTATGTTGGTTGATTTAAGTGAACTTAATTAATCATCGCAACATTTGAAATCCTAAATGTACCATTCATTCATATATAAACACAATTATATATAAGACATAAGTAAAAGATGCATTTGGCAACTAGCATGATCCCTTGAGTCTTCATATCTTCAAGGGTCTTCGATGCATCCTCTTGGCTCGTCTTCTTAGAAATGTTGTCTTCGAGATATCTCTGCCAAATATGCAATTACTAGTTACTACGACTAGGATTAATCTAAATATTAAGGTACAAAAATACGCAACGTTACGTAGACCGTATTTAGATTTACAAAAATACATAACAGATCACAGTCCGTATTTACTATCCTAGTCGGGCCCCACCAGCATTTTCACGAAACTTGTGAAACAATATACATTCCGTTCATCCATTCACTATATGTGAATGACCCATGCATTTTACAATGAAATACAAGTAACAATGCATAACAAGCGTAAACTAGAAACTAACTTAGGTGGTTAATCCAATTAACACGCCTAATTAAAACTAGTCAAAGTTGTTTAACATTATGTGATCAAATGCAATAAATTAGCTCAAGCAATTAAGGAAGCTCCCACTAAATTCTGCATCCAACTTAATAAATCAAATTAATTATGTCGGATAACCCATATTTTGCCAAATTATTTTGCAAGTGCAGGAGCAATCGAGGCCTAGCCTCGTTAAAATAATTAAATAATTAATTAAAACGGCCCAATTACGCAAAACAATAGCCAATAACATGCCCAAGTGCCTAGCATCAAAGCCACGGGGCTAGGCTTGCTAGACACCTAGGGCCGTGGTTGTGCGTGCTGGCATGCCTGCCTAGCAGAGCATGCCACGCTGTCTGGCACCAGCCGCTCGCAGCATGCTACGCATGCTTGCGTGCATGCTGGAGCTTGCTGGGGCTCGCATGCCTTGCTGCCTAGAAGCATTTGCGAGCACATTCCAGCAGCCACACAGCACACACATCATTCTCGCATAGCCTATAGCACCAAGTGTGCATCATACTCTTACACACACCATACACTAGCGCATCTACGAGGCAAGGCAGCCCCATCATGCACCTTGGCAGCCACATGTGGGCTGCTAGAGCAGCCCGACTAGCCTAAGGGCGTGTCTTGGGCGATTTTGCCTCGATTTGCGTGCACTTGACTCGGGATTTTAATTTCTGATTTATGTGTGATAAAAATTAATTCTAAATTTATTTTAGAATCAATTTAGAGGGAAAATGAAAATAAAACAAGTCCAACTAAATTAAATTCAACTTTAGTAGTGCATAAGCCTAAATTATTTAAGAACCATTCTTTAAATCAATTTAGGTCCATCTTGATGCTACAAAATAGAAGGGCTATACACATAATTAAATTACCCATACATAATTTAATAATGAGATTTGACAAAATTAAAGAAGTTGGAAAAATAAACCCATTCATCTAATGAAAAATTTCCAACACTAACTTGTGTATAATTGAAAAGTTACATCTTCCAATATGAAGACTAATTAAATATCAATACAAGCTTTGAACTTTAAGGACTTTAATCAACCAAAAAATGAATAAATCCAAAAATTAGTTCAACATGGAATTTAGCAATCAAAGTTCCAACCAAATAAACAATTAAAGATTGGATCTTTAACATATTAGGGACTTCAAAATTACACATTCACCATAAACATTCACGCTTGAAGCAACATTCACCATAAAAATTATAAAATTTCAAATTTATGTGAAAAATGAGCTTACCAAATCAAGCCCCAATTATGACTTCATAAACATTCTTAATAAGGTTTATAATTGCAGTAGAGATTAGTGATGCAACCATACATTTAATCTACCTTTAACATGCCATAATTAATCAAGGTTTAAAGATTTAAAATTTTTCGTCAACAATGAAAAACCCATCGAAAAACATGCTTCTGGGTGGATTTTGGCTTTTGAACAGGGTTCGAAGAGAAACAAAAACGATTTAGCACTTTTTTGCACCCAAAAATCACTATTTTTTAGTCGAAATCTGGGTTCGTCAGCCAAGATTAGTAAAATACAAGATTAAAACTAATTAAAACGAGCTTCTAATTTAATTAGGAAGCAAATCCAGAATTTAAATCCATTTTAAATCACCTCAATTAATTATTAGTTACAAAAATTAAAATGAGCGCGGCTCCGATATCGTTGTTAGGTTTCGTAGCGTCCAACACTATGCAGAAGAGAAACCCGCCCAAGACCCGCCCACTAATTAAAGTAACTATGCATGCAATCACATAATTAAACAACAAAAGAAAGAGAAAGGGAAATGACATTCTTACCCTCGACGCGTGCTTCGCTCCTACAGAGCTCGGATTTCAAAGCCTAAGGTCCGTAAGCGCGAGAGCCTCCGACAGAGTCCACCCTCGAGACCCGACCCGAACGACCTCTACCCCGAAGGTTAGTCGGGGCTAGACCAAGAAAAGACTAGACTATTACGAACTTAAAGGTTTCCTCACCTATAGGGAGATACCTTATTGAGTTCAACTCCAGTGATTTTTCCCAAACCCAAAGTTGTGTATTTATAGGGAATGGAGAATTGATCTCCATTCTCCCATCAATGTGGGAGATTTGCATTTTACTCAATTATTTTAATCAAAAACAAAATAAAAATGCAAGGCAATCAACAAGCTCCAAGTGTCACATGGAGGGCTAGAGTAGGTGAGGACCATTCAAAGGGGGGAGGGGACCAACACTCCTTGCTCTATAAGAAAAGCCACCAAGAATCGGTACCAACCAAAACCCAAGAGCAGCCCACGCATAGCTGACAGCCATTCTGCCTTGGCTGCCTAGCTGGCGCCTAACACCTTGGCTGGGCTGGCTAACTAGCCTGCATACCCATGCACGCAGCCAGCAAACCACGCATGCAATGCGGGGTCCTACTGCTGCTTGTGCTAGGTGCTGCCAAGCACACAAGCATGCACAGCCTTGGCACATCGCATGCTGCGATGCCTAGCACGCAAGCATGCACAACCACAACACATAGCACGCTATGATGCTAGTGCGATGCTGCGAAGCGTGGCTTCTTTGCGAGAGGCTTCTAGGTGCGTGAGGCTGTTATGCTAGCACACATCACCATAGCACAGCACGCATAGCGCACTGCTGTTGTGCTTGGGCTAGCGATGATGCCGCTGGGTGCGTGGCTTGGAACACTAGCACGCTAGCATGCTTGCGGCCTTGTGCACCAGCCTTGCTAGCATGCTTGCGGTATGCCTAGTGAAACACATGAAATCTCATTTTTAGGCAAATGTGAGGCTACGGCTTAGCTCGAACTTGTCGCTTGCTTGATTTCTCTTCCCGTCGAATTATAAATTCGACTCGACTTACGACGCTCGGTTTCGACGCTCTAAGCTCGATGTCCGACGTCTTTGTTCATAATGCTCTAATGACTCTCTGATCCTTCGGATTGATTCGCCGACTCAGATCGGTTACCCGATTGGGTGTAACCCCAGGGTTCAGTCAAGATTAAGCTGTAATATTAATTACACATTAATATTACTAATCAGAAGCGGCCTCCACCTAGGCATTCCGATCACTTGACCTCACTGAAGAATTAGCTTTCTAATAATTCTGAACCCTCTATCAGAATAATACACTTGTTGGAAGGACACCATTCCGTTTAGACTTAAGTTGGGTCTCTAGCTTAGTTACCCTCTTCCGCCTCTAACTTTTGCTTGACCTGCAGGTTGGCCTCTGCTTGTGAATGGAGGATGTCATGAGTCAGTGCTTCATTTTTACATATACATTGGTCGGCTAAGAGAAGAGGTGGCTCGATCATTGGCAGCCTTTACCTCTTTCTGCTTGTCTGAGAAGGGCTTCTTAAGCCCATTCACCTGCTGCATGGGCTGCATCTGGCAAATTAAATTATTTATAAACAGCCGACTTTAGAAGGGTTAGAAATTTTTTTTAACTTAAAACCAAGTTACCTCAGCAAGTAGAGCCAATATGGCATCGAAATTGAGGGTGCCAACCCCTCTTACAGACTCCCGTTCCTCAGCAGAGATGGCCTTGAGCATGTTCTTGGAGAACTGCTATATATCTGACATCTGAGTAGCATCTGCACAATCAATACTTGGTGGAAGTTGGCATAAACCTGGCCTATAGACCTGGTGTCTTCGGAGCTGCTTGGTGACTGTTAATAAGACTTTACCTTACTAGGGTAAGGTAAAGGGTTAAAGGTACTAATACCTTGAATGTCAACTTCCAAATCCTGGAGATACCTATCTTTACAACCGCCTGGGGCAAGCCTGCCTGCAGCTGCTGGGCCGACATCAACAGTGAGTGGCTTGCCTATCTTCGATGCTTTAGGGGCGTCTGACTTTTTTAGAGCTTCATGGGAAGCATTAGACTTGTTGCCAATGGTGGGGTGTGAGTCTTCCCCAAATTTAGCGGCTGAGGGATTCTTCTGCGCCACAGACTTCCATATAGGAAAGTACAGTTGGCTTGTTTGGTCCCTCCTAAAAAAAAATAAAAAAAAAAAATTTATGAAGGACATAGCTATTAGTATAGGATAACACTGTTCGCATGTCTCATAACAAAGATTTTGTGAAAAACTTTCATGGTTAAGCTGTTCTTTTTTGAAGGCCTGAGACTTCTGCTTGATCATCTTGCGGTAGGCGGCTGCAGAGCTGGTAGGTTTCTTGTTTGGAGAGAGCTTCTCTATTGCTTCTTCTGCAAAATACGCCGGATGCATGTTAGGTAAAAAAACAAAAAAATAGAAGAGCAATTTGCTAAACAGATTCATCCGACCCTTTACCTTTGGCTTTTTTTTTATACTAAGGCCACAGGCGGCAAGATAGGTGCCATCCATCAACCACTCAAACCTAGGGATGTAACTGTGGGGAATTATCTCTATCTTGTTCCCTCCCTATATGGTTTTTTTGGTGACCTTAAATAAATCAGGCGTCAAAATTTAATCCTAGCCTTCCTTAGTTACAGGCGGGAGGATAGTTTTTGTGCCTAGAAGGTATGGGTTTTGGTTCCAGGAATTATACTTTGGGTTCCTTCGGGTGTCAGGTGAAAAGATAATATAAAATCTATTTCACCAGTCCTTCCACTTGTTTTCCTTACCCACGGTCATCATGTACCCTTTGTGGCAAGTAAGGGTATACTAGCTAGGGCCGCTGACTTAGGGGCCTTGGTTAGATAATGCATTGAGGCTAAGGCTTTGAAGCCCGACTCTACTCTGAGCATATTACAGGCGACGACATACCCTAGTATGTTCACCCTGAGCATATTACAGGCGACGACTCTTCTCCACATCTCGATTAAGGGGAAATCTTAGGCCTGCTTGCATTGCTACTTCATAACAACCGAAGCATTGGTCTCTATAACTGGATAAAAACGACCAGACGACCGTTTCATGTAGATCAGGAACATGGATTTCATATCCGGCCCCCATAACATGGGCGGCTCGGAAGTCGTTCAACTTCTTGCGCATATTTCTCTGCGTGCCTGCTAAGATACAGGTAAAGTAGAGAGTGAATTCTTCTTGGGCAGAGGAAGAAGCCTCCCCTCGCCCTGTCTAAGCAGAGGCGGCCTCCTCTGCAAGCTCAGAATCAGAATCGGAGCTCTCGAGCTCCTCATGAGAACAGGGGACTCTGTTCCAGTATTGGAACCGCTTGGGGCAGCATCCGACTGAGATGACCATTGCTCGGAGCCGGATGCATTGTTTTTGGACACATCATCTGGCTCATTTAGGATAGAATCACTCGGCGTACTTGGAGGGCCGGGTGGGTAATCATAAACTTCATTTCTTGGCACCTCAATAGTGTCGTCGCCCTCCTCACCATCTATAGTGCCCTAGTCCGTGCTTTTTGTTCTAGCCTTATTTTCCTGCACAGACAAGGAGACGGTCAAATTTGGGGATGTTTGTAGAGGGGAGTCCAAGTATGGGTAGACGGCAGTCCTAGTGCTAGATTAAGCCGTCTCGGGTGACCGACTGATAGCTATCCTAGGCCGTGTCGTGTGTGTTTATGAAACCATTTTTGAAAACAAGGAAAAACAAACACAGACGGTAATGAAAAATCAAGAAAGAGAGGGAAAGCAGTCGGTTACCTTTTGGATGAAGGTACTGTTGAACTCCTTGGGACAGCTCCGACGCAGGCGGATGAAACACAAGCGGCAATAATCGAGTTCTCTCAAAAGTAAAAAATTTTCTCAAGGATTTTTCGTGAATATGCGAGAATGAGGGTGTGAAACTATTTATAGAAGGGTAAAACTTTTATGGGGAATTCTGAAATTTACTCCAGAAGGTAAAGAGTAAAAATATTATTCACCCATACGTGCGTGACACTTGTCACAGGCGCCACGAGGTGCGCCACGTGACCCTTGTGAGGGGCAAATGAGAGTGTGAGACGTGCTACCCTAGGAGGAATCCAAACGGACCTACCTAGACTTGACACGTGGCATACAAATATTCAAAGGGAATGACGGATTTCAAGGCCCATTTCCCAAGAAACCGCAAAAGCGGCGCAACCCACCAAATCTAGGAAAAGTGACCTACGTAAGGGCACTATTCCCAATGCCCTATATATAGGGACATTTACCCTATTTTGGGGACAACGCTCATTTATTACATCACAATCAATTCTTTCACATCAGAGAAAACACCTGAACTCGGGATCTGAGAAGGACTTACTTACTTTCCACATTTGTTCTCCGTACACGCACCAACTTGATCGTTGGAGGCGAAACTCCGAACAACAGGACCTTCCGTTTGTTGCAGGTACAACCAAGCGAGGGGCCAGTCTTGGTGACGTAACTCTCCTGTAGGACATCTCGCAAAAAACCCCGAAACACTTTATGTTGATATTCACCACAATATATATACACAATACACACAAGACCTAACTTGCCTAAAACTCCTAACAAGATAAACATTACAAATATACAAACTTAACATAAATAACAAAACCGACTTCTAATACTCCCCCTTAAATTGGAGCATGCAAATCACGAATGCCTAAATTGGGCAACAAAAAACCAAATTGTTGTCGTCCAAGAGCCTTCTTAAGAATATCTGCCAACTGATGATTCGTCGAAACATAAGAAGTAGAAATATTACCCTTCAATAACTTATCACGAACAAAATGACAATCTACCTTTATATGCTTCGTACGATCATCACTGGATTCTTAGCAATATGCAGGGCCGAATGACTATATCATAACAACTGCATAGACTTCGAATGACTAACTCCTAAAGCAAACAACAATGCCTTGAGCCATTTCAACTCACAAGTAGCAACTACCATAGAACGATATTCGGCTTCCGCCGAGGAACAAGATACAATAGGTTGTTTCTTAGTCTTCCAAGAAACAAGAGAGCGACCTAAAAACACAAGATAACATGTTAAAAAAAGCCGTGTCAAAGGACATGTCGCCCAATCACTATCACAAAAAGTCGTCAATCGTGAATCCTTCATAGGTCACAACAAGATGCCTAGTTCCGAACTACCCTTAAGGTAGTGCAAGACACGAATGGCCGCATCCCAATGAGAAACCTGCGGATCACTAAAAAATTGTGCCAACACATGCACTGAATAACTCGACTCACCGGATGAGCAAACGGCTAACCTGAAGCATGTGCAAGACGATGATTCTTCTTAATCAGAGTTTCAATGGGTTTGCAACCCAACATACCTACCTCAATTAAGATATCCAAAGCATACTTTCGTTGAGAAAGAAAGATACCCTCCGGACTACGAGCAACCTCAATACCTAAGAAGTACTTAAGTAGCCCCAAATCCTTCATATAGAAGCATTTGCACAAATAGGTATTAAACCGTACAATAGCATCATGAGTGGACCCTGCAATAATCAAATCGTCGACATAAACAAGAACATGCAAAGATACACTACCATGTACATAGCTGTAGGGAATATTTCATACATCAACTTTGAGCCCCACTATGATCATGCATTTAAGCATGGTGGCGTTCAAAGGGAAAGAAGCTAGAGATAAAAGAGTCTTCAACAGGTTTCTATCGAGACGCGATAGGCTTATTGCGACGCGATATTTCTGTCACCCAGCCATGCTTTTAGAAGATAGAATCCGTATAGAATCTGACTTCCAATCAAATTGGGTTAATCGAATTTCCGTACGTATTATAATTTTATCAGAATTAAAATCATTTAAAACAAGTGTTTTATCCAATATAAAATTCTTAAATCTTTATCTTTTTAAAAACAAGATAATTTAGAACATTCTAGAAGATTCTAGAAGCTAATAATAAATCCTAATGGTCATTGGGTCGCAAGTAAGGCTTGATTTGGGTTCGGTTTAGTATTTTGGCCATAAATTCTTTGTTATAACTCGGATTTGGGCTCATAATATATCGTTGGAAAGCTCTTTTCAAACCCCATCCTTCTACACAATAATTGGACCAGTATTATAAACCAAAATAATCTGGTTTTGACGTTTTAAAGGGGACACAAAATGAATGATTTTCAAAGACACGAAATGAATGATTTTGGGTTTAAAGACATAAAATAAATGATTTTGGATTAAAACTCTTTAGAAAAGTTAAGAAATGGTTGGGGCTTAAGGGAAATTCACGAGACTCTTCAACTCTTTATCTAAGACGTGAAACAAAAATCATTCTTTTTAATGCCGATACCTGCAGAAAAGCGTTAATTCTACATATAAAGGAGTTAGAAACGCATATCTTGCACCGTCGAATACACGCCTCTGGGTGACATCACGTCGGATTAAAGTTTTGTTTGACAACCTTCACAATGCTTAGTGAACGCTGTCGAAGGTATTAGTGCTTCGCTATCTTCATTTGAAGTCCTAGGGAATATCGTCGAAGGTGGCAGTGCTTCGCCATCTTTCAATCAAGGTGACAATCTCCACATCCTAGGGATATCGTCGAAGGTGGCAGTGCTTTGCCATCTTCAAATCATGGTGACAATCTCTACATCCTAGGGACATCGTCGAGGACCGCAGTGTGTCGCCATCTTCAAATCTCGGTGACAATCTCCAATTCCTAGGGACATCGTCGAAGACCGCAGTGTGTCGCCATCTTAAAATCTCGGTAACAATCTCCACATCTCAGGGACATCGTTGAAGATCGCAATGCTTAGAGATCCTCAAATGTTGCCAATGCTTGGGCGGGATTAACCAATGTTTAGGTGTAATATTTTTAGGAAATGCTTACGTGCGTTTAAAACCAATGCTTATGTGTAATATGCTCTACGAATGCTTAGGCGTTTTTAACTATTTCTTAGGCGTAATGTGCTCTGCCAATGCTTAGGCGTTTTTAAATGTAATGAGCCAATGTTAGGCGTAATATGCTCTGCCAATGCTTAGGCGTGCTCACTCAATAAGGTGATCGTCATCAGGTCGATCATCAATCAAAATCATAACCTGGCCGATTACTAATCACATCAAATGTTCATTGCGAGACTCAATGGCTTAATGGGTTACCAAAAAGCTCAAATGGATAAATATGGGCCACAAAATCAAATTGTGGGATCCACAAGGTATGACGCGGGCGAAAACAGATCTATCACGTGACAACAGGTCCTATCGCTTCACGAAAATTCGCAGTTTGGGAATTTAAACCCCTTCTCCTTCCTCATTTTTTCAGTTGCCTTTTTTAGCTTCGTTTTCGCTCGAAGCTTCAATACGCTCATTCTCACTTGTTTCTTAACCAAATTCTCTCATACTTGTTGCAAATCGTCGCATTTTCATTCTTGTTTGCTGATCTATGTAAGTTTTGCTCAAACTCTTCTTAATTTTCATTCTACCTTGTCTCACCGAGAGGACGGCCTGTAGGAGACAGTGATGGCACTTCTACTTATCGGGCGTGGTCTCTCCCTGAGTGGGATGAGCACACCCTAACTTTTCAGCCGATTTAAAACATCTCCCGGCACGCTTGGTTGGGTTTTACTGAGGAGCATGTTCGTTGCCATGACTCGGGCAATGGTACCATTTTATCTGTCTACCGCCAGGACATTGTCAAGAACGAGGCGGTGAGGGTTCTTTGGGATTCTTGTGGGTTAACTCCCCTACTTCGGGTTGCTACGGCTCTCCATCCCTTCCGAGAGAGTCGTCGCATCATTCGAGGTGTCCAGGAGTTCTTTTAGGACACGACGAACACATTCCATTTTCCATGAGGTGAGATAACTATCACCCCTCTTGACTTCTCTGTCATTAGTGGGCTGGAGTTTCGACCGGATCCACTTCCTGTAGACGGGATGCTCACTCCGGCTTCTCCTGAGACTGCAGAGTTGCTGGGTCTTGTTGCACATAGAGCCGTTGCTGAGGCTTGGAGGATAGATACCAGCATGAGGACGGTTCGCAGAGCACCGCTTATGGAGGCCTTTGATGATGATGCGACCACACTGAAGCAGTGGGTTCGCATCTTTCTTCTCATTCTCCTGTCGGGGATCTTTTCTCGTGACAGGGGAAGTCGTGTTTTGCTGCATTTATCTTTCTGCCCTGCGCGACCTTCAGCGAGTTGGCACGTACGACAGGGCCAGCCTTGGCTACGTTGATATGCTTTTGGGGCAGCGGTCGGTGTGTCGTCAGCGACATTGCAGGATAAAGATTTCTTACTCTAGCTTTTGGAAAGTCGTAGAGGTACCTTTTCCTCTAATCTTGTGATTTCAATCTCACTCTCAATGTTTATCGATTCTTAGATTTTTTTACTTCTCTCAGATCTAGCTCTACGAGTATTTCCCTTCACTGGCTCCGGTGAGGTCTCGGGCTAGAGGGCTCCTGATTTCCGCCAGCTAGCTGGACCGCTGTGGTGGTCTGATTTCTGCCGCTGCTGTCAGGACTGCGATTCTTGAGGTGGACTTTGTTCTTTGTTTCTTACTTCTTTGGATTTCGTCACGAATTCCTGACTTACTCCTTTTGTTGTAGCACTCTGAGGTCTAGTATCGTCCATGGGCTGACTTGGGCGATTTTAGGCTTGCCTCTCAGTATACTGCTGAGAGGGGTTTCTTTTGGGGTACCTACGAGGTGGTATGGTACCTTGGCGAGAGAGTGGCCATCTAGCACTCCTCAGCTGTTCCTGTGGTTCCTGCAGATCCTCCTGCTCCGATGATGAGTTAGGAGCAGCTCCAAATTAATGCTGCTGATGGTGTTATAGGAGAGGACTAGCGGAGACATAGCTACCCCAACCGTCCTTATGTGGAGGCGCTACTTCCTCGACTAGCTTAGCCACCTTATAGCGAGGAGGAGGTTTGTGAATTTGATTAGCCGTTTCATCTTTTCTGTAGCCCCTAACAGTGCTTAACTATTAGATTTTACTTTTGTAGAAGTCAGAGGAGCCTGCGGAGTTTATGCCCCCATGCATGTCCATCCTCTATAAGGGGATTCATGGACCTATCAAGGAGATGATCCCTCCAGCCCTGGAGGAGTGACGATTAGTGGAGCAATCCATTCCCCGCCATCAAACATGGGGGAGTTGTCACCCTTCTCTTTGTTCAGTGTATATATTTTCCTGCTTTCCTAACTTTGTCTGATTTTGCAGTTTTCTCGCGAGGTGGTGACTCGGACGGCAGTTGCCATGGATGCCTTTCGGTACCAGTTGGCGAGATGGAGCCACCAGGCATCGTTTCGACGTATGGGGGATGTTGTACCGGTATGTCTTTATGCCATTGCTTTTATTTTTCTTTATTTTTCTTTTTTTTTTGCCTGACTTGCATTTCTTTATTTTTATTTTAGCCTATTCCTCAGTCACGCACTCGTTCGAGGCTAGAGGACTCTCGAGAGAGAGAGGAGCGAGGCATCGGCGTACCTCGCTAGAAATCTCGACCAGGCGCGAGGTGCCTTGCCAGGCAGCGGCTGATCACAATGGTAGCTCATCGTTGATAGAGGTGGAACCACCCAATTATGGTACTCCGGTGATCTATGTTGGGTTTTGTGCTTCCCAACACCGCGCTAAAACAAAACCTGATAACCGGATCGTATGCATAATAATTACAACATAAACAAAGGCATAAAAAACAAACATAAACATGAGAGAAGAGAGAGAGAAGAGAGAGAATGCTCACCCTTGTAGCGTGCTTTGCTCAACATCGAGCTCGGACATGAAAGCTTCAAGTTCCGCAGCGAACATCCGACGGCTCACTCCCTCGCTACTAAACAGTACTGGTCCCTACCCCAAAGCTTAGTCGGGGCTAGACCAAAAATAACTTAGAGTTATTAGAACAAAGGTTTTCTCTTCTTTGAGATCCCTTAAAGTGAACCAACTCAAGTGTCTATCCCAAATTCCAAGTGATTGCTATTTATAGGGAAAAGAGCCCTTTGAAATCCCATCATCTTTCAATGTGGGATAGTTGGTATAAAGGCAAAATAGAATTTAATTTAACTCCAAATTTAATTAAATATCCATGAAACAATAATCAAATTCCAAGTGTCATCACATAAAGAGGGAGTAGGTGAAAAGACCACCTTTTCCTTGGAGAGCAAGGCAAGGCTTGCCCACCCCACCTACTTGGTCAGCTCGGGCAGCAAGTTAAGCCTTGTTAGTAGCCTTGCTGCCCAAGGCTAGGTGTGGTGGCCCATGGACGCAAGCCTACAGATGCCACCGCAAGCCCACACACACACGTACGCCAGCAGCAGTAGCATAGTAGCCCCAACAGCGCCCCTCCTAAGTATGGCTTGCTTTCTGGCCTGCTGGGCAGTCCACCTAGGGGTATGCTGTGGCGTGCAGGCCTACGAGGCATCCTTGCCTGCCCCACACGCCACGGCCAGCCTAGTTTGTCCTTGTGGGGTTCTATGGCTTGGCGCCTTGATTTTTGCGGCTCCTAGCCACTTGCCTCCGATCCGAGGCGTGCCTAAGGCTCGTGCTATCCTCGTAATTATAGCACAATATATATTATTTTATTAATTTCTCGTCTTCGTTGATTCCTAAATTGAGATGCGTGACGCTCAGTTTTAACGCTCTAAGCTCGTAATCCGACATCTTTGTTCGTAAAACTTATTTGACTCATTTAATCCTTTGGGTGTGACCCGAAAGGTTCTGTGAAGATTAAGCTGTAATATTAATTATTCATTAATATTACTGATTGGAAGCGGCCTCCAGCTAGGCATTCTGATCACTTGAGCTCATTGAATAATTAGCATTCTTATTAATTCCGAACCCTCTATCCGAATAATACACTTGTTCCAAGGACACCATTCCTTTCAATCTCCCAATTGTCCTTCCGGATAAGTGTGCTAATTGTGTATAGCCTATTTCTTATGTCACTTAATTTCTCTTCATGAACTATAAGGTAAGATTCTTCGTCATCCTTATTACGTCCAAAAGTGTTTCTCGATTCCCGAGTACGACTGTCAATAAGCAGATGATTTCTAAAATGCATCTGAGCACGGCCATGCATTTTCACAGTCTTGCTCTTCGAGAGGCCTTGTAAACAACAAAGACAGGTTCCCTACTGTTAATAGGGGACATTCCCAGTCTTGCATTATTAGTTTCCATTACTGAGAGGCCCTAGCCTCCTAACTGTTACCTTTATAATCCCCTTATACGAAAAATGTTGGACAACATCAAAGCGGACTAGTACTAAAAACAAGAGAACTATCAATACTCATGGTCGAGGAAAGAGGTTCCGATAGCCATAATGAGTACTATACTTTTGACTATTGTTAAATCTCGTAAAGTATTCTCATAGGTCAATCTGGCATAGTTCCAAACTGATACATGTGTAAATGATTTATGATAATTTTGTCCTTGTAGCACAAGAAACGGTGCTATAAATCATACTACACACTAATCTCACTCGGTCATTAGTCGTCCAACTTTCAAATGACCTCGATTAGGGATAATTTTGATATGATATGCAACGTTCACTTAATACGTGTTTCTTTATCCAAGACATGGTCTTGATACCCTATTTTGAATGTTCAAATCGAATGTACTCATTATTTAATTCTAAACCACAATTAAATAGAAATGGAATAATAATTTACAGAAAAATTAAATTACTCTATAAATGAATGGTTTAACATGGTGTTTTACATTAAGATCTCTAAAACTTAATTAAAACACACAAATAGGGAATACAAAGCCAATCTCCAATGTGCCTGATTCCCATTGCCTCAACGTGCTTGTTGAGTTTCACTTGAGGCAAAGGTTTGGTGAGTGGATCGGATACATTGTCATCTGTTCCAATCTTGCAAATTCTGATTTCACCTTCGGACTTCCATTCCCTTATCATGTGAAATCGCCTCATGACATGTTTGACTTTCTGATGCTCCCTTGGCTCCCTGGCCTGAGCAATAGCCCCACTATTATCATAGTAAAGGTCTATTGGTCCCTTAATTGAGGGGGCTAGACCAAGTTCACCAACAAACTTACGAATCCAAACTGCCTCCTTAGCTGCTTCCGAAGCTACCAAGTATTCGACTTCAGTTGTAGAATCTGCAGTCGTGCATTGTTTAGCACTCTTCCAACTGAATGCTCCTTCATTAAGACAGAACATATATCCTGATTGTGACTTGAAGTCGTCTCTGTCAGTCTGGAAGCTTGCGTCAATATAACCTTCGACAACCAAATCCTTACTCCCACAGTAGACCATAAATTTATCCGTGTTCCTTTTCAGATACTTTAGGATATTCTTGGCCGCAGTCCAATGCACCTCTCATGGGTCTGATTGGTATTGACTCATAGCACTCAAGGCATACGATACATCCGGCTTAGTACATATCATGGCATACATGATCGATCCAATAAGCGAAGCATATGGAATCTGACTCATCCTCTCTCACTCATTAGGTGTCTTCGGACACTATTTCTTGCTGAGAATTATGCCATGTGACATGGGTAGGTGGCCTCTTTTGGCTTCCTCAATATTGAATCGTGCCAGTACCTTATCGATATAAGTACTTTGGCTAAATCCAATCATCCTTTAAGATCTATCTCGATAGATCTTGATGCCTAATATGTATTGTGCCTCTCACAAGTCCTTCATTGAAAAACACTTTCCAAGCCAAGCCTTTACAGACTCCAACATTGGAATGCTGTTTCCAATGAGCAATATGTCATCAACATATAATATAAGTAATGCGATGTCACTCCCAATGACCTTCTTGTAAACACAAGACTCATCTGGATTCTTGATAAAGCCAAACTCACTAATGGCTTCATCGAATCGCAGATTCCAACTTCTGCTTGCCTGCTTTAGTCCATAAATGGACTTCTTAAGCTTGCGTACCTTCCCAGCATTGTTTGGATCTACAAAACCTTCTGGTTGTGTCATGTACACAGTTTCTTCCAAAATCCCATTAAGGAAGGCGGTTTGGACATCCATTTGCCATATCTCATAATCATAATATGTGGAAATTGCTAGGATAATCTAGACGAACATAAGCATGGCGACTGGCAAAAAGCTTTCATCATAATCAACGCCGCGAATTTTCCTGTAACCTTTTGCCACCAATCTAGCTTTGTATAAATATATATTTTCATATTTTTTGGTTCTCAACTTGAAAATCCATTTGCAACCGATAGGTGTGTAAGATTCGGGCAAATCAACCAAGTCCCAGACTTGATTTTCATACATGAGTCCATCTCGGATTTCATGGCTAGCGTATTGCAAATTTGCAGAGTCAGGGCTCGTCATAGCTTGTTTCTATGTCGCTGGCTCATCTTTATCCATAACTAGGATGTCTTGATTCTCAGTTAAGACAACACCGAGGTATCTGTCTGGTTGAGATCTTAGCCTTTACGACCAACGCAGGGTAATAGGTTGAACATTTTAACTTTGACCATTTTCAACAGTTGCTTCCAAAGTACTTTGATTGTCTGTTTATTTAGTTTGACTTTGTTTCTCACCTTCTTGAACTTCATCAAGTTTGATTTTCCTCCCACTTGTCATTTTAGAAAGATACTCCTTTCCAAAAAGACACCATCTTGGGCAACAAATATTTTCTTCTCAAACTGGTTGTAGAAGTAATACCCCTTTTTTTCTTTTGGATAGCCTACAAACAAATACTTTTCAGATTTTGGTGCAAGCTCGTTAGATATGAGTCTTTTAACATATGCTTCGCAACCCCAAATCTTAATAAAAGACAACCGTGGAGTTTTCTTCGTCCATAATTCATATGAAGTCTTTTCGACAGCTTTTGAAGGAGCGCGGTTCAGTGTAAGTGTCGCGGTTAGAAGTGCATGTCCCTAGAAAGAGATAGGAAAATAGCTAAGACCCATCACTGATCGAACCATGTCTAATAGAGTTCGATTTCTCCTTTCGGACACTCCATTCCATTGGGGAGTTCCAGAAGGTGTCAATTCTAAGAGAATTCCATGTTCTTACAGATGATCGTTGAATTCGTAGCTCAAATACTCGCCAGCTCGATCCGATCTGTAGGATTTTGTAGTGACCCGACACTACGCGGAAGGAAACCCCCCAATTCAAGACCCGCCCCTTAATTAAAGCAATTAACAAGCATATTAAACTTAATTAAACAAGATTAAGAGCAAGAATTATACCTTTGTTGCGTGCTTTGCTCCCGAAGAGCTCTCACTTTAAAATCCCAAAACTACGAGATCTCCGACGGATCGTACCCTCGACTCAACCCGAGTGTCCTAAGTCTTGAAGCTTAGTCAAGACCCGGACAAAACAAAACTATGAGTTTTACTATCAAAGGTTTACTCTAATTATAAGAGTTGCCTTTTTAATTCCACTCAAGGTTGTGTATTTCCCAATACCATGCCTTTGGTATTTATCGGGAAATGCACCCTTGAACTTCATTCCCTAACCAATGTGGGAGAATGAATAATTTGGAAATTAATTTATTTCTAAAATAAATTAATAAATAAATTCAATCACAATGCAACAAATGTCAAGGGGAGAGAGAAGGTTTGGTGAGGACCATGGAGAGGTTAGGGGGACCATTGGCTTGCTCCCCAAGGCTTTGCCTAAGCCTTGGTTCCCACCCCTCACAAAACCGCCCTAAGAAAAAAGGCTTCTTCCAGCTAGCACGCCAGCTAGCACCAGCCCAGCCAGCAGCCTCGCATCCTAGCCAGGCAGTGCTGGTCGATGCTTGGTGTTGGTGCGTGATAGTGCTAGGCGCTGATGCGTGCTGGCCCTTGCCTCTCTCGCACATGCTCACATAGCCAGCATGCGTGCTACTAGCGAGCCACGCATGCTGGCCCCTTGCCTCGCCAGCCACACGCACCCCCCTCGCATCCCTCGATGCACCTCTCGCACACGCATCAGCCATGCACCCCACGCACATGCCCCACACGCATTGCAAGGCTAGCCAGCGCACCTACGCACGTAGGGGCCTAGTATGCGTGCTGGGCGATGCTGCCAGGTGCCCTCGCACTAGCACACATCAGCCAGTGCCTAGCACTGCTATGCTTGGTGCGAGGCACGCACACACGCACATGCACATGCACATGCACTAGTGCCTAGCACTGTGATGGATGTGCTTGGTGCGTGTGTCGCCCTGCCATGCGCACCTAGGCATCCAGGTAAGCACGCTGCTAGCTGCGATGGGCTGCCTGGTGCTTGTGGTGCTTGTAATAGGTTGCCAGGTGCCCCTGGTGCGCCTATTGTTTGCGGTAGGCAGCGATGGTGCCTAGGCATCAAGCCATGGCTGCGATGGTTAGCGATGGTGTGCCTAGGCTGCGATGGTGCGCCTAGCACAATTAGTGTCCTTAGGCTTGCGCCTAGCCATGCTAGGTGCATGCTAGCTAGAACTTTCCTAGCATCCACATGGCTAGGCCAGTGTGGTGCTAAGGCTATGTTTATACTTGTTGCTTTGTGATTTTGCGACGCTCGGTCTCGACGCCCTAGGCTCGATATCCAATGTCTGTATTCGTAAAACTCTGTCGACTCACTAAATCATTTCTGATTAATTCGTTATCTCGGATCGGTGTCGATTGGGTTCGACTCGAAGGGTTCAATTAAGATTAAGCTGTAATATCAATTGTACCTCGATATTATTGATCGAAAGCGACCTCCACCTAGGCATTCTAATCACTTGACCTAACTAAAGAATTAGCTCTGTAATAATTCTGAACCCTCTATCAGAATAATACACTTGTTGGAAGGACACCATTCCTTTCAATCTCCCACTTGTCCTTCCGGACAAGTGTGCATACAGTGTATATCCCATTTCCTATGTCTCTTAATGTTTCTTCGTGAATTATAAGGAAAGATTCATCGTCATACTTATTACATTCAGAATTGTTTCTCGATCTCCGAGTTCGACTGTCAATAAGCAGATGATTTCTAAAATCCATCTGAGCACGGCCATGCATTTTCACAGTCTCGCTCTTCGAGCGGCCTTGTAAACAACAAAACATTTTCCTTATTGTTAGTAGGGGAACAATCCTAGTCTTGCATTGTAAGTTCCTCTTACTAAGAGGCTTAGTCTCCCGAGTGTTCCCGTTATGATCCCCAATTACGGCAGACGTTAGGAAACATCAAAGAGTCTAGTACTCAAACAAGAAAACTTACCAATACTCATGGTCTGAGGAAACAGGTTCCGATAGTCATAATGAGAAATGTACTTATGACAATTTTTAATTTCTTAAAGTACTCTCATAGGTCTTATCCAGTACGGGTCTAAACTGTACCTGTGCAAATGATTTATGACTGTCACGTCCTCGCAGCACAAGAAACGGTGCTGTAAATCATACTACACACTAATCTATGGCGGTCATCAATCGTCCATCCGTTAGATGACCTCGATTAGGGACAATTTTCGATTTAAATATTCAATGTTCACTTAACAGGTATTTCTTTATCCAAGACATGGTCTTGATACCCTATTTTGAATATTTCCGTAAATCGAATGGACTCATTATTTAACTCTAAACCACAATTAAATAGTAATGGAGTGAATGATAATTTGGCACAAAAATTAATTACTACATTAATGAATGGTTTCAATACAGTGTCTTACATTAAAACTACTAGTTTAATTAAAATACATGTACATGGAATTTCAAAGCCGGTCTCCAAGATGCTTGATTCCCATCGCCTCAATGTGCTTGTTGTGTTTCACCTGAGGCAGCGGTTTAGTCAAGGGATCGGCCACATTATCATCTGTGCCAATCTTACAAATTCTGATTTCACCTTCGGATTTCCATTCCCTTATCATGTGAAATCGCCTTTGCACGTGTTTGACCTTCTGGTGTTCTCTCGGCTCTCCGGCCTGAGCGATAGCTCCATTGTTATCATAATAGAGGTCTATCAGCTTCTTGATTGAGGGTACAACACCAAGTTTGCTAATGAACTTGCAAATCCAAACAGCTTCCTTGGCAGCTTCTAAAGCGGCTAAGTACTCGGCTTCAGTTGTAGAGTCTGCAGTGGTGCTCTGCTTGGCACTCTTCCAGCTAAATGCTCCTCCATTTAGGCAAAATATGTACCCTGACTGTGACTTGAAGTCGTCTCTGTCAGTATGGAAGCTAGCGTCAGTGTAACCTTCAACAACCAGTTCTTTGTGGCCTCCATACACCAGGAACTTATCCTTGTTCCTTTTCAGGTACTTTAGGATATACTTGGCCGCAGTCCAATGCGCCTCTCTTGGGTTCGATTGGTATCGGCTCGTTGCACTCAGGGCATACGATACATCTGGCCTTGTACATATCATGACATACATGATCGATCCGATCAGCAAAGCATATGGGATCTGATTCATTCTTTCTCGCTCAACAGGTGTCTGTGGACACTTTTTCTTGCTGAGAGTTATGCCATGGGACATGGGTAAATGAACTCTTGGCATTCTCCATGTTGAATCAAGCCAGTACCTTATCAATGTAAGTACTCTGGCTTAATCCAATCATCCTTTTAGATCTATCTCTGTAGATCTTGATGCCCAATATGTACTGTGCCTCTCCTAAGTCCTTCATTGAAAAGCATTTTCCAAACCAGCCCTTTACGGACTCTAGTAATTTTGTGCTGTTTCCAATGAGAAGTATGTCATCGACATACAGGACTAGGAATGCAATATCACTCCCACTGACCTTCTTGTATACACAAGATTCATCTGGATTCTTGATAAAACCAAACTTGCTAATGGCTTCATCAAATCGCAGATTCCAACTTCTGCTGGCTTGCTTTAGTCCATAAATGGACTTCTTCAGCTTGCAAACCTTTCCAGCGTTGCCTGGATTGACAAAACCTTCTGGATGTGTCATATACACAGTTTCTTCCAAAATTCCATTTAGGAAGGCGGTTTTGACATCCATCTGCCATATTTCATAATCGTAATATGTAGCAATCGCTAGGATGATCCGAACGGATTTTAGCATTGCAACTGGTGAAAAAGTTTCATTAGATTCAATCCCTTGGATTTGTCTATAGCCTTTTGCCACCAGTCTAGCATTGTAAATTGATACATTTCAATCCTTGTCTGTCTTCACTTCGAAGATCCATTTGCAACCAATGGGTGTATAACCCTCGGGCAAATTCACCAAGTCCCAGACTTGATTTTCAGACATGGAGTCCATCTCGGATCTCATGGCCTCTTGCCATTTTGCAGAGTCGGGGCTCCTCATAGCTTGCTTGTATGTCGCTGGCTCATCACCATCCATGACTAGGATGTCCTGATCATCGGTTAAGACGATACCGAGGTATCTGTCTGGTTAAGATCTTTGCCGTTGCGACCTACGCAGGGTAATCGGTTGAGCATTTTCATTGTCAGTTTGATTCTGACCAATCTTCTTAGGTGCTTCCAAAGCATCTAGATTGTAGGTTTTGTCAGGTTGACATTGTTGCTCGTCCTCTCGAACTTCGTCGAGTTCGATTTTCCTCCCACTTGTCATTTCGGAAAGGTGTTCCTTCTCCAAAAAGACACCATCACGAGCAACAAATATTTTGTTCTTGGATTTATTGTAGAAGTAATACCCTTTGGTTTCTTTTGGGTATCCCACAAAGAAACACTTATCTGATTTGGGGTGAAGTTTTTCCGAAATTAATCGCTTGACATATGCTTTGCATCCCCAAATCTTGAGAAAAGACAACCTAGGAGGTTTCTTAGTCCATAATTCCTATAGAGTTTTTTCAACAGCTTTTGACGGAGCTCTATTATATGTTAGTGTTGCAGTTTGTAGCGCATTTCACTAAGACCCATCATTGATCGAACCATGTCTAACAAGGTTCAATTCCTCCGTTCGGACACTCCGTTCCATTGAGGAGTTCCGGGAGGTGTCAACTCTGAAAGAATGCCATTTTCTTTCAAGTGATCATCGAATTCATGGCTCAAATATACGCCACCTCAATCCGATCAAAGTGCTTTAATTTTCTTGCCAAGTTGATTTTCAACTTCTTTCTGAAATTCTTTGAATTTCTCAAAGGATTCAGATTTATTCGACATTAAGTAGATATAGCCATATCTACTAAAATCGTCGGTGAAGGTGATGAAATATCGATAACCTTGTCTTGCGAGTGTACTCATCGGTCCACATACATCCGTGTGTATTAGACCTAATAAGTCACTTTCCCTTTCTCCCAACTTGGAGAATGGCTTTTTTATCATCTTGCCTAATAGACATTCTAAGTTGAATGAGCCAAGAACACCATCTTGAGGAAGTTTGATGTTAATATGGCCAAGATGATAATTCCACAAGTGGGTTTGATTCGAATCGATGGTCCTAGTTCATTTGGTATAAATCCTATTGTCTTTGTGTAAAGCATACAATTTAATTTGAACATATGTTTGCAAGATGATTTTGAAATAACTATTGTCAAAATTTTACAAGAAAAATAACTAGGTGTCCAACACCATGGATTAAAATATTATTCAAAAGGCATGATAAAACTAGGATTAGTTTTAATTACATCTCGAAGAAAAAATAGTGCATGCAAGCACGACCGAAAAACCATCTTCGTCGTCTTCTTGCTCTTGCACCAACACTTGATAAGCTTTCTCACTTGGTCCCTGGAAAGGCAACATAAAGTGAGTCATACTTGGTATCCAAGACCTTATGATAAACTTAATTCACAAGTGTTTAGAAAGATACCTGAGGCAGTCGGAATGTTCCCCTCTTCCTTGAAGAGAATGCATTCTCTCTTTTGGTGGCCTTGCGTTCCACAATGGAAGCATCTCATCTTTGCCTTGAACTTCTTGAACTCCTTCTTCTTAGCTCTCAAGGGCCTTTTGTTCGTTCCGTAGGAGGTGGCTTGGCTAAGAAGTTGCACCACCTCCTTGAGGGAGTGTGTCTCCTTTCCCGCAGCTATATGCACTCTAAGTGCATCATAGCCCGAGTGGTGTGAAGCAAGCAAAATATGCCCCGCCATCTCATCTTCTAATGGGATTCCAAGAAGCTGCATGTGTTTGAAGAGTCTAGTCATTCAGAGCATATGAGGTCGGAGGGGCATGCCGGGTCTCAATTTGGCATTGTAGACCTTTGTCCAAAGCCGGCGCCTTTCCTTAGCAAGACATCCCACGTTTGGTGGCTTTATCCTCATGTTTGAGAGTGACCTAGTCAAGTCAAACACGAGGCCATCAAAGTTGCCATTGTCACTCTTGGTTACTCTTACATTAACAACGTCCTCAAGTGCTTTGAGGAACATGTCCGGGAGATAGGAGGTAAGACTTTCCTTCCAATCTTCCGGGATGGAATTTGCTATAAGTCGTGAGACCTTTTTGCAATTGGAAGACCATTCTTCATGAGCCTCATCGGTCATGATTCCTTTGGCAAAGAAGCGTGGAATGGGAGTATCAAGAGTATACTCCAAGAAACAATTTCGGAGAATTCTCCTGAGTTCCTCCTCCCATTCCTTGAAGTTGACCAAGTTTAAGGAAAAGGCCAACTTCTCGGGGAGTTCCGGGCACATATGGTTGTTGTTTGAGTTACTTGCAGACATTATTCTACAATTGAAAGAATTTGAAGTGAAAACCATTCATAAATCAATAAGTTGAAATTTAAAACGTTCATGCATATTTTCAATCTTATTGAGCATTTTATCCACGCATTTATAAAATTGTCCCTTTGGGCGAGAATAAAATGATTCTGAGATCCCAAAGATTAAGAAATGGTTAAGCATGCTTTGGCTTGTCTTAATCATGAAATATCTTAAGGTAAGCAATCCAATTGCTAATAGCTCCAAGCTACTCTCGGTTTGATAAATTGTCGCATCTAATGCATCCTTGACATTTTATCTCTTTTGCAACGACATCTAAGGACTCATTACTGATATCGTTGAGCTTAACCAAGACAACTTGTATACCTAGTATACCTTATGTTCCTAGGGAAGTAGTGATGTCTCGCTTTGGCGTAGTACATCATGTACGCGCATTAGTTCGGTAAGTGTTGTTCTTGGAACGACAAATTTTAGCTCAATATTATTAAAGGACCTAGGGTTTCTATGTTGGTTGATTTAAGTGAATCTAACTAATCGTCGCAACATATAGAAATCCTAGACATGCATCTAGCAATCATATATAACAACAATATACATATAAAGCATAAAGATAGATGCATTTGGCATCTAGCATGACCCCTTGAAATCTTCAATTTCCATGGGTCTTCATTTTGGCTCGTCTTCATCGAAACGCCGTCTTGAGACATCTGGGCCAAAATAAATAAAGCTAGCTAGAACGACTAAGATTAATCTAATAGTACAAAAATACTTAACGGTTCGCAGACCGTATTTAGATTTACAAAAATACATAACGGAACGCAGTCCGTATTTTCTATCCTAGTCGGGCCCCACTAGTTGCCATATTCAAAGACCTGTTTTGAATAACAATCTTCCATTCACCCATTCACTATTTGTGAATGGCCCATGCAATTTTACGAAATACATAATGAAACACGCAAAACTAGTAACTAACTTAGGTGGTTAATCCGATTAACGCGCCTAATTAAAACTAGTCAAAGTTGTTTAATCCATTATTTCCAAACATAAAATGCTCACGCAATTAATTAAGCTCTCACTAAATTCCGCATCCATACTTAATTAATCCGATTAATTAAGTCCGCATAACCCATAATTTGTCAAAATTTTGCAAAATCGAAAATCGAGGTCTTTTAACCTCGTTAAATAATTATTTAAAATTTATTAAAACGGCAAGATTTTTGCAAAATCTTATAGCTCAAAATAAAGCAAAAATCCCACGCAAATGCTTAGTGGGTGTGCACCATGGCAGCTAGGCAGCCATGCCTTGTGCTGTGGTGCGTGGTGCTAGCATGCTGCGCCCAGCACAGCAAGCCACGTTGCTAGCACCAGAAGCCTGCCAAGCATGCTACACATGCTGGCTAGCAAGCTGGCGCCTGCCAGCAAGTGGTGCGCTAGGCAGGTGCTTGCTGCCATGCTGCCCAGCAGCATCCCTTCGCAAGCCAGCCCTCGCCACTGCTCCACACATTCATCCCCAAGCCTCCCCGCCACACAGCAGCGCACATCAGCTTCATGGCACACCCCTGTGCGCACCATAGGCAGCCACATGTGGGCTGCTAGGCAGCCTGACTAGCATTGGTGGCGATTAGGTGTGTTTGCCTTGATTTGGTTGCCATTTCTCGGAATTTAATTCCGGTTTATGTGTGACACAATTTAATTCTAAATTACATTTTAGAATTAATATGAGGAAAAATAAAATAAAATAAGACTTAAATAAACTTATTTTCATTGGTGCAAAAGCCTAAATTATCCAAAAAAAAATTTTGAACAAAATTAGGTCTTACTTAATGCTTGAAATAAAATGAGCTATGTCCATAATTAATCTTGCCAATATGCTAATTAATAATGGATTTGACATATGGGAGTTGGAAAAATAAACTAATCATCTAATGAAAAATTTTCCAACTTTCATACTTGTGTAAAATATCAAGATTACATCTTCCAATATGAAGATTAATCAAATTTTACTCACAAGTATTTGAACTTGATGGATTTTAATCAGCCAAGCATGAAAAATCCAAACTTTGTTCAACATGGAATTTAGGGTTAGGGCTCCAATAATTTAAACCTTTAAAGATTAGAACTTTAACATTATAGGAACTTAAAATTACAAGATCACAACAAGCTTTCACATTTTATTGCAATTTATTTGCAAAATTTGTGAAAAACATGTTTATGTGAAAAATGGTATATCAACTTAAGCACTAATAAAAACTCCATTATTATGCTTAAGGATATTTTAAAACCAGTAGATTAGTGATGCAAATGTGCATTTAATCTAACCTTGTAATGCTTGCATTAATCAAGGCTTAAAAAGAATTAAAATTTTCGTTGAAAAACGAAAAACCCCAGAAAAAATGGGTTTCCGGTTCGAATTTGGCTTCTGGACAGTTCTCAAAGAGGGTTGAATCTGTTCCACAATGTCGATTCCACCCAAAAATACTATTTTTGAGCAAAAATCTGGGTTCGACAGCCAAATCGAGAATAAAATCGAGTTTAAATTAATTAAAACGAGCATCTAATCTAATTAGAAGAACATGAACCAGAAAAATAAATTCTTTTAAAACACCTTAATTAAAAAAATAATTGCAAAAATAAAAAGGAGTGTGGCTCTTATACCACTGTAGGGTTTCATAGTGACCAGACACTACACGAAAGAAAACCCCCCATGACCCGCCCCTTAATTAAAGCAATTAACAAGCATAATAAACTTAATCAAACAAGATTAAGAACAAAAATTATACCTTTGTTGCGCGCTTCGCTCCCGAAGAGCTCTTACTTCAAAATCCCGAAACTACGAGATCTCTGACGGATCGTACCCTCGACCCGACCCGAGCGTCCTAAGTCTTGAAGGTTAGTCAAGACCCGGACAAAACAAAACTATGAGTTTTACGAATCAAAGGTTTACTCTAATTATAAGAGTTGTCTTTTTAATTCCACTCAACGTTGTGTATTTCCCAATACCATGCCTTTTGAATTTATAGGGAAATGCACCCTTGAACTTCATTCCCCAACCAATCTGGGAGAATGAATAATTTGCTAATTAATTTATTTCTAAAATAAATTAATAAATAAATTCAATCACAACGCAACAAGTGTCAATGCGAGAGAGAAGGTTAGGTGAGGAGCATGGAAAGGTGGGGGGAGGACCATTACCTTGCTCCCCAAGGCTTTGCCCAAGCCTTGGTCCCCACCCCTTACAAAACCGCCCTAAGTAAAAGGGCTGCTGGGCTGCTGCCAGTTAGCACGCCAGCTAGCAGTGCCAGCTAGCCCAGCTAGCTAACACCAGCCCAGCCAGCAGCCTCGCATCCCAGCCAGGCAGTTCTTGCCGATGCTTGGCGCTGGTGCGTGCCAGTGCTAGGCGTTGGTGCGTGCTGGTGCTTGTGCTGACCCTTGCCTCTCTCGCACATGCTCACATAGCTAGCATGTGTGCTGCTAGCGAGCCACGCATGCTGGCCCCTTGCCTCGCCAGCCACACGCACCACCCTCGCATCCCTCGCTGCACCTCTCGCACACGCATTAGCCATGCACCCCACGCACATGCGCCACACGCATTGCTAGGCCAGCCAGCACACCTACGCATGCAAGGGCCTAGCATGCGTGCTAACTGGGTGCCCTCGCACTAGCACACATCAGCCAGTGCCTAGCACTACTATGCTTGTTGCGAGGCATGCACACACGCACATGCACATGCGCCAGTGCCTAGCACTGCGATGGCTGTGCTTGCTGCGTGTGTGGCCCTGCCATGCACACCTAGGCATCCAGGAAAGTACGCCGCTATCTGCGATGGGCTGTCTGGTGCTTGTGGTGCTTGCGATAGGATGCCAGGTGCCCCTGGTGCGCCTATTGCTTGCGGTAGGCAGCAATGGTGCCTAGGAATCATGCCATTGCTGCGATGGTCGGCGATGGTGCGCCTAGGCTGCGATGGTGCGCCTAGACTGCGATGGTGCGCCTAGGCTGCGATAGTGCGCCTAGGCTGCGATAGTGCGCCTAGCACACCTAATTTGCTTAGGCTTGCGCCTAGCCATGCTTGGTGCATGCTTGCTGGAACTAGCCTAGCATCCGTATGGCTAGGCTAGTGTGGTGCTAGGGCTATGTTCATACTTGTTGCTTTGTGATTTTGCAACGCTCGGTCTCGACGCCCTAGGCTCGATATCTGACGTCTATATTCGTAAAACTCTGTCGACTCACTAAATCCTTTTGGATTAATTCGTCGTCTCGCATCGGTGATTCGATTGGGTTCGACCCGAAGGGTTCAGTTAAGATTAAGCTGTAATATCAATTGTACCTCAATATTACTGATTGGAAGCGGCCTGCACCTAGGCATTCCGATCACTTGATCTTACTAAAGAATTAACTCTGTAATAATTCTTAACCCTCTATCAGAATAATACACTTGTTGGAAGGACACCATTCCTTTCACGATCGAAGTGCTTTGATTTTCTTGCCTAGCTAATTTTCCACTTCACCCTAAAACTCTTTGAATTTCTCAAAAGATTCAGATTTGTGCGACATAAGGTAGACATAGCCATATCTACTAAAGTCGTCCGTGAAAGTGATAAAATAGCGATAACCATTTATTGCGGTTGTGCTCATTAGCCCACATACATCCGTGTGTATAAGACCTAATAAGTCACTAGCCCTTTTTCCCAACTTGGAGAATGACTGCTTTATCATCTTGCCTAGTAAGCATCCTTCGCAGTTTTCAAATGACTCTAAGTCGAATGAATAAAAAATCCCTTCATGAAGAAGTTTCTAGATGCGTTTGAGGTTAATGTGGCCAAGACGACAATGCCACAAGTAGGTTTGATTTGACTCAGTGGTCTTAGCTCTTTTGGTGGTATCATTAACATTATAAGCCTTTTTGTCTAGTGAAACCACATAAAGACCATTTTTTGAAAGTGTCGTACCATATAAAACATTATCGAGATAAAATGAACAACTATTGTCTTTTATCCAAAATTCAAATCCCTTGGCGTCCAACGCCGAAATTGAAATAATGTTTTTGGTAATGTTTGGAACATGATAACAATGTTCAAGTTGTAAAACAAACCCAGAGGGCAAAGACAAACTAAGTGTCCCAACGGATACGACCACAATCCTTGCTCCATTGCCGACCTGGAGTTCCACTTCTCCCTTCACTAGTCTTCTACTTTTCCTTAGTGCCCGAGCATTGGAACAAAGGTGGAACCAAATCTAATATCTAATACCCATGAAGCTTTGCTAGTAAAGTTAAGGTCTATAACATATATGCCTGATCCAGAAGCAACGATGCCATTCTTCTTATCCTCCTTGAATTTGAGGCAATTCCGTTTCCAATGTCCCTTCTTCTTGTAGTAGAAACATTCGGAATCGGATTGAGAAAAGGCTACCTTCTTTTCCTTGTTTCCCTTGGTAGCTTTTGACTTAGGCAAAAATGTCTTCTTCCCCTTTCCCTTAAAGCCTTTATTCTTGCTCGAGCGCTTGAACGACTTGCCCTTCTTGACCATAAGCATATCATGCTTCCCCTCATCCTATCTTGAGCATTTACTCGGCTTGGTTCAACATTCCATGAAGCTCGGTGAGGGTTTTCTCCATGTTATGCATATTATAGTTCATCTTGAACTGATCTTAGCCTTTGTGCAGCTAGTGGAGAGTAATGTCAATTGCCATCTCGGTTGAGTACCCAGCATCAGGCCTTTCCATGTTCTCAAATAATCCGTTCATTTTAAGTACATGTGGGCTAACCGACTCTCCTTTCTTGAGCTTGCTCTCAAGGATTTGCCTATGGGTCTCAAACCGCTCAGTTCAGGCCTGCTCTTGGAACATATTCTGAAGTTTATAAATGATCTCAAAAGCCGTCTCCTCTCCAAAGAAGGACTTTTGGAGATCCGGAGACATTGTGGCCAACATGATGCATTTGACATCCCGAATGGTAGCATGCCATCGGCTTAGGGCAGCCTGAGTGACCTCCTCATCAGGAGCGTCGGGCATTTTCTCATCAAGGACATATTCCTTTTGCTCTTACATAAAAACTATACGCAAGTTCCTTTGCCAATCAAGGAAGTTTGTCCCATTCAACTTCTCTTTATCGAGAATAGAACGGAGTGAAAATTGGTTGTTGTTGGTATTAGTTGCAGACATGATTCTTCAATTGAAAGAATTTGCAATGAAAAACCATTCATAAAACCAATAAGTTTGAAATTTAAAGCATACATGCAAACACATTTAAAATTGTCCCATTTACGCGAGAATAAAACGATTCCAAGACCCCAAATATCAAAAAGTGATTAAGCATGCTTTGGCTTGTCTTAACACTTAATATTTTAAGGTAAGAAATCCAATTGCTAATAGCTCTAAGCTACTCTCGGTTCGGTAAAACGTCGCATCTAATGCATTCCTGACATTTTATCTCTTTTGCCACGACATCTAAGGACTCCTTACTGATATTGTTGAGCTTAACCAAGATCAACTCGTATACCTAGTATACCTTACGTTCCTAGGGAAGTAGTGACGTCTCGCTTTGGCGTAGCCCATCACGTACGCTCATTAGTTCGGTAAGTGTTGTTCTTGGAACGACAAATTTTAGCTCAATATTTTAAGGGACTTAGGGTTTCTATGCTGGTTGATTTAAGTGAACTTAACTAATCATCACAACATTTGAAATCCTAGACATGCATCTAACATTCAAATATATATATAAACACAATAATATATATAAAGCATAAAAATAGATGCATTTGGCAACTAGCATGACCCCTTGAAATCTTCAAATCATCAAGGGCCTTCATCTTGGCTCGTCTTCATCGAAACGCCGTCTTGAGACATCTTTACCAAAATAAAATTACTAGCTACTACGACTAAGATTAATCTAAAGTACAAAAATACTTAACGGTTCGCAGACTGTATTCAGATTTACAAAAATACGTAATGGAATGCAGTCCGTATTTTCTATCCTAGTCGGGTCCCACTAGTTGCCATTTTCTTCAAAAGCTGTTTTGAAACAATCTTTCATTCACCCATTCACTATTTGTGAATGGCCCATGCATTTTATGAGATAAATCAAGTAAACACGCAAAACTAGTAACTAACTTAGGCGGTTTATCCGATTAACGCGCCTAATTAAAACTAGTCATGATGGTTTAATAAATTATGTATTACGAAGGTGCAATTTGTTCACGTAATTAGCTAAGCTCCTACTAAATTCCGCATCCAACTTAATCAATCCAATTAATTAAGCCGGTTAACTCAAATTAGTCTAAATAAAAAATTTTGCAAGAGCCGAAAAATCAAGGTCCAACCTCGTTAAAATAATTACATAAAAATTTTGAAACGACAAAATTTTCGCAAAACTCATAGCTCGAAATTAAGCAAAAAATATCCCACTCGTATACCTAGTGGGTTGCGCACCATGGCTGCTAGGAAGCCCATGGGGTGTGCTTGGTGCTTGGTGCTAGCATGCCACGCTTCTAGCACCAGCAGCCTGCCTTGCATGCTGCGCATGCTAGCTAGCATGCTGGCACCTGCCAGCAAGTGGCGGGCTGGCTGGGGCTTGCTGCCATGCTGCCCAGCAGCGTGCCCCAGCACTCCAGCAGGCTAGGCCACTGCCCACGCATCAGCCCCTTGCATCCCTCGCCACACAGCATCACATGCTCGATGCTCAGCCCCTGTGCGGGCAAAAATGAAAATAAAATAAGTCCAACTTAATAAATTCAATTTTAATGGTGCACAAGTCTAAATTTCCAAAATTACCTTGGAATATTTTAGGTCTTTCTTGATGCTTAAAATTGAAAAAGCTATGTCCATAATTAATTTAACCAATATGCAAATTAATAATGGATTTGACAAATAGGGAGTTGGAAAAATAAACTAATCATCCAATGATAAAATTTTCCAACTTTTATACTTGTGTAAAATAACAAGATTACATCTTCCAATATGAAGATTTATCAAAAATAATCACAAGCATTTGAACTTTAAGTGTTTTAATCAACCAAATATGAAAAATCCAAAGTTAGTTCAACATGGAATTTAGGGTTGAAGTTCCAATCATTTCAATATTAGATCTTTCACATTCACAACAAACATTAACACATTAATGCAATTTATTTGCATAATTATGAAAAACAAGTTTATGTGAAAAAGAACATATCAACTTAAGCACATATTATAACTCCATAATCATGCTTAAAATATATTTAAATTGCAGTATATTAGGGATGCAATAATGCATTTAATCTACCCTTGACATGCTTATATTAATCAAGGCATAAAAGATTTAAAATTTTCGTTGAAAACGAAAAAAACCCTAAAAACAATGGGGTTCTAGTTCGAATTTGGCTTCTGGACAATTCTCAAAGAGGGTTGAAACTGATTTAGAACGTCGATTCCACCCAAAAAACACTATTTTGAGCCAAAATCCGAGTTCCTAGACCAAAAACCGAAAAATACGAGATTAAAACTATTTTAAACACGTATTTCTAATCTAATTAGAAAAGCAAAAACCTGAAATTAAATCTTCTTTAAAACACCTTAATTAATAAATAATTGCAATAATTAAAAGGAGCGCGGCTCCGATACCGCTGTAAGGTTTCGTAGAGACCCACTCTACGCGGAAAAAAACCCACCAAGACCCGCCCCGATAACTAAAGCAATTCCAGCATGCACAACAAAATTAATACATAATTAAGAGAAAGAGGGATAAGAATTATACCCTAGACGCGTGCTTCGCTCGCTAAAAGAGCTCTTACTTGAACCCTACAAACATAAGGTCTCCAACGTCTCGTACCCTCGAACCTGACCCGATCGGCCCAAGCCCCGAAGGTTAGTCGGGGCCCGACTTAAAAGGATTGGAGTTTTACGAACTTTAGGTATTCTCAACAATGGAGATGCCTATATAGTTCTACTCAAGTGTGTGTTCTCAAAATCCCAACCAAGTGGGTATTTATAGAGAATGGGGACTTAAATCCCATTTCATGATCAATGTGGGATCATGTGCAATTGCACTAATTTATTTAATTCCAAAATAAATTATTTAGCAAATGCAATCACAAGGCAACAAGTGGCAAGAGAAGGGAATAAGCCAAGTTAGGTGATGACCATTTCCCTTAGGGGGGACCATTGCCTTGCTCCCTAAGGGAACCCTTGTGGCCTTGGTCCCCACTTCTCCCAAACCGCCTCCTCACAAGGCAGCTGGCCTGGCAGCCAGCCAGCACGCCAGCACACCAGCCAGCTCAAGGCGCCAGCATGCACTGCTAGTTCGCACTGGCTCCCGCACGCCTAGCATGTGTGTGCTGCGTGCTGCTGGGTTGCTAGGCGTTGGGCGCTGCTAACGTAGTGCGGCTGCCTAGCCAACGCACACACACATGCACAACCTTGCTGGCTGGTGCGTAGTGCTGCTGCCTAGCCTCTCGCACACACATTGCATAACCAGCATGCGTGCTGCAAGCGAGCCACTTATGTTGGGCCTTGCCTCGCTAGCCACACGCACAAGCATGCTATTGCTTGGTGCTCTGCTAGCGATGCACACATACATGGCTACGCTGCCTAGTGTTGTGCTATATGCTGCAATGGTGCGATGAGCTGTACGAATGCACACACGCACGCACACACGCTAGTGCCTAGCACTTGTGATGGTGTTGTACTTATGCGAAGGCACACACGCTAGTGCCTAGTACTTGTGATGGTTCTATGTTGTGCGAAGGGCTGCGATGGGCGATGCTAGGGCACATGGCTTTCTAGCATATGCGCAAGCACCTAGCACGCCTAGCATGCTAAGCTTGCGATGAACTAGCCTAGCTTAGCACTCACATGGCTAGGCCAATGTGATGTTAAGGCTATGCTCGTACTTGTTGCTTGGGATTTTGCGACGCTCGGTTTCGACGCCCTAAGCTCGATATCCGACGTCTGTGTTCGTAAAACTTCGACGTCTCATCGAATCCTTCGGATAAATTCGTCGTCTCGGATCGGTTGTTCGATTGGGTTCAACCCGAAGGGTTAAGTTAAGATTAAGCTGTAATATTAATTGTACCTTAATATTACTGATCGGAATCGGCCTCCACCTAGGCATTCCGATCACACTTAACCTTACTGAAGAATTAGCTCTGTAATAATTCTGAACCCTCTATCAAAATAATACACTTGTTGGAAGGACACCATTCATTTCAGTTTACACTTGTCATGCTCTAAGCATGTAAGTTGAGCGACGACTCCATACCATAGCATACATGATGATTTTAATCGCAGAATTATTCCCAATATGTTCCATTGAAGTGACCTTTTAGCTCATCTAGTTTCACTGAGTCTTGCTAAACTGTTTGCTATGTAATACGGTTGAAAGTCTCTACTGGAGTCTCTCTTGTTTGACTTAGTATTTTCCAAGCTTATACTTGGTTCTAACATTTACTTAGTTTTATACATATGGGTAGAAAGCCTTATCAAGTCCTTCATGTTTAACACGGTAAATTCCTCTACTCGTTTAAACATTTCATTAAGTCTATCCAATAGATTTTAATTCCCACTATGTACTAAGTATCGCCTTTTGCTTGGTCCATTGTCGAAAATCCTTTCAAACCTAAGCATTTAGTATTTGATAGTCATTTCACAATATAGTTCACAAACTTCTTGTTGGACCATACAAGATTGACGCTTTCTCCAACTAAACTTCTTATTTATAAGAATTTATATGATTCTCCATTAGCCAAACCTTTTATTGACTTTATGAGAATACATGTTCCAATTCCTACATGCAATGCTTCAATTAATTCCACAATGGATTTCTTGAGCTTGCTTTAAAATCCAGCATTATTTAGAATTACAAAACCCTTACACTATTTCCATAGTCTCTTCCAAAATCCAATTTTAGGAAGGCGGTTTCGTATTTTGTCATATATCATATGCGCAATTTTGCTAGAATAATCACGAAAAGACTTTAGCGATCCGATTGGTGAATAGATTTTTAATAAAATCAATGCCGTGAATTAATTGTATCCTTTTCAACCAATCTAGCTTTGTATGCTTATGCATTTCACATTTGTCAGTTTTCTCCTTGAAAACTTATTTGCGATTGATGGGTTTGTCACCCTTCATGCAAATGAATCATGTTCCAAACATGATTTACAAACATGGAGTCTATTTCAGATTTTATGGCCTCTAACCATTATTCGGAATTTGGATTTGTCGTAGCGAATTTACAAGACACTAGTCCCTCACCATCCAATGGTGAATAGTATGCTTGTAAGTCTTAGGTTTATTTCTAACTTAGTATAAATTTATAGGATTCAATCCAAGCCTTTGGTGAATTCTAAACCTATACGGGGTAATAGGTTGAGCATTTACATTGTCTGTTTGATTTTGACCAATCTTATCAACTACTTCTAAAGCATTTTGATTATCAGCTTTATCAGGTTGACACTGTTGCTCGTCCTCTCGAACTTCATCGAGTTCGATTTTCCTCCCACTTGTCATTGTAGAAAGGTGTTACTTTCCAAAAAGACACCATTTAGAGCAACTAATACTATTTTCTCAATTAGGTTGTGGAGGTAATGCCCGTAGTCTCACTTGAATACTTACAAAGATACATGTATATTGTCTTTGGGTAAAAGTTCGTTGTGAAACAAACAGGTGGCTCCTTCTCGAGCTATCTTAGCCCTTATTGATCCACTTAGCTCCCACTCAGTCAATGAACTCCCACTGAGCTAAGGGCCCTACACATATACTTGAAAAGACGTTAGAAACTATTTCTATCCATAATTTAATATGGTGTCCTTTCCTAGCTTCGACACTTTTGTTTAGTGTAACATTTAATCATTTATGCAAATCTTTAAGAACATCATAGGAAGGGATGTGATCCATCATCATTCGAGTCATTTCCAAATGGAATCAAGGTCTCCATCAAGAAACAATATGTTCTTTGTGGAGCTCATTGTGAAATTTCAATTTCATAAGTTTGATGTGATCACACTTGGCTCAAGCAAATATCACTCGATCTAATCTAGCTAGACGTTGTGATATCTTGCCAAGTCGATTCTATACTTCACTGAACATTTGAGCTACTCAAAGGTCCAGTTTGCTCACATTTGATGAATGTAGCCACATTCTTTCAAATTCTTGTAAGACGTTGAAGTAATGGAATCCTCTTTAGATTTTGGAGTCAATTGTCTATGCCAAACACAATAGCTCCTTTCTTTGTTGATTTCAACAAGAAAACTTGCTTGTCTTAGAACGATTCCGAATCGATTAACTATCAAGAGTCTATCTAATAGAGCCTTGAGTATGTTCTTGTCGATGTGACATTGCTAAAGATATTTGGAACACAAATCATGTTCATGACTTGAACTTTTGAGTTTTCATGTCAGGGAACTGTTTGTTTATAATCAAGCATTCTTGACTCATGGGTTAGGTAACCATGTTATTCAAATAAAACCCGCAACTATTGCTCTTTTATTGAATGTGAGTCTTTCCGTGTGTAAACGGATCGTTTGCTGATTATGGAACATAATAACAATTATTTGTTCCAGCCTTGGTTTAAAAGGACTTTAAACAAAACAAGTGACCTTACAACTGATGTAGCATTACTTGCTTCATTCAAAGCTTGTAGGTCAATAACTTAGCTTGTCTTCAATGGTTTGAAATAAAACGATTCCAAGATCCTAAAAATCAGAAAGTGATTAAGCATGCTTTGGCTTGTCTTAACACTTAATATTTTAGGGTAAGAAATCCAATTGCTAATAGCTCTAAGCTACTTTCCATTTGATAATATAAAACGTCGCATCCAACGCATTCTTGACATTTTATCTCTTTTGCCACGACATCTAAGGACTCCTTACTGATATCATTGAGCTTAACCAAGACCAACTCGTATACCTAGTATGCCTTACGTTCCTAGGGAAGTAGTGATGCCTCGCTTTGGCGTAGCCCATCACGTACCCGCATTAGTTCGGTAAGTGCTGTTATTGGAACAACAAATTTTAGCTCAATATTTTAAGGGACCTAGGGTTTCTATGTTGGTTGACTTAAGTGAACTTAACTAATCATCGCAACATTTGAAATCCTAGACATGCATCTAACATTCAAATGTATATATAAACACAATAATATATATAAAGCATAAAATAGATGCATTTGGCAACTAGCATGACCCCTTGAATTCTTCAAATCTTCAAGGGTCTTCATCTTGGCTTGTCTTCATCGAAACGCCGTCTTGAGACATCTTTGCCAAATTAAAATTACTAGCTACTACGACTAAGATTAGTCTAAAAATTAAGGTACAAAAATACTCAACGGTACGCAGACCGTATTTAGATTTACAAAAATACGTAACGGAACGCAGTCCGTATTTTCTATCCTAGTCGAGTCCCACTAGTTGCCATTTTCACGAAACCTGTGAAACAATATATTTTCCGTTCATCCATTCACTATATGTGAATGGCCCAAGCATTTTACGACGAAAAACAAGTAATAATGCACTACACGCGAAAACTAGTAACTAACTTAGGTGGTTAATACGATTAACACGCCTAATTAAAACTAATCAAAGTTGATTTGTTCACGAAAAGTTCATAAGCTCCCACTAAATTCCGCATCCAACTTAATTAATCTAATTAATTAAGCCGTTAAATCCAAATTTTGACAAAATTAAATTTTTTGTAAGAGTCGGAAAAATCGAGGTCTAACCTCGTTTAAATTTTTAAATGAAATTAAAACGGTAAAATTTTGCAAAAGACGATAGCCCAAAAACTTAAGCAAAAAACGTCCCACTCAAACCTTGTGGGTTGCGCACCATGGCTTTTAGGCAACCCATGTGATGTGTCTGCTGTGCTGGGTGCTAGCAAGCCTCGCCCAGCGAAGCGTGCTACGCCAGCCAGCACTAGCTGCTCGCTACATATGATGCGCATGCTAGCTTGCTAGCTGGTGCATGGCAGCGCATGGCAGGCTATTTGGGGTTTGCTGTCTCGCTGCCTAGCAGCACGTACAAGCAACTCTAGCAGCCCAGCCACGCACCTAGCCCTACAGCAGCATGCAACAACACCCTTCGCCACACATTGAACAGCAGCACCTCGAGGCTTAAGCACCCCTTGTGTGCACCTAAGGCAGCCCAGCTAGCCTTGGTGACGCTTGGGTGTTTTTGCCTCGATTTGCGTGCCTATTCTCGGGATTTTAATCCCAATTTACGTGTGACATAAAATAAATTCTAAATTTATTTTAGAATGAATATAGGGCAACTTAATTAAATTCAATTTTAATGGTGCACAAGCCTAAATCATCCAAAATTACCCTTTTGAAATAATTTAAGTCTTTCTTTGATGCTTTAAAATTGAAGGGCTACACCCTAAATTAATTTGACCCAAATGTAAATTATTGATGAGTTTTGGCACAAAATAGGGAATTGGAAAATAAAACCAATCATCCAATGAAAAATTTTCCAACTGTTAACTTGTGTAAAATAATAAAATTACATCTTCCAATATGAAGATTAATCAAAATTTAATCTCAAGTACTTGAACTTTAAGGACTTTAATCAACCAAAATGAACAAATCCAAAATTAGTTCAACCATGGAATTTAAAATCAAAGTTCCAACCATTTAAACACTTAAAGATTGGATCTTTAATATACAAAGAACTTTAAATTTCACATTCACAATAAACATTAACACTTTAATGCAATTAATTTGCATGATTGTGAAATAACAAGTTTATGTGAAAAATTGAACATACCAACTTAAGCACACATTATGACTTCATAACCATGGTTAAAAACGTTTATAATTGCAGTAGATTAGGGATGCAACCATACATTTAATCTACCCTTAACATGCATAAATAAATCAAGGAAAAAAGATTTAAAATATTTCGTCAAAAACGAAAAACGCCTCGAAAAACATATTACAGGGTGGATTTTGGCTTCTGGAAATCGATTCCATCCAAAAATCACTATTTTTAGTCACTATTTTTGAGTCAAAATATGGGTTTGACAACCAAATCGAGAAAAATACGAGTTTTAAAATTAATTAAAACGAGCTTCTAATCTAATTAGAAAGCACAACCAGAAATTTAAATCCATTTTAAATCACCTTAATTAATTACAAATTGCAATAATTAAAAAAAGCGGGCTCTGATACCACTGTTAGGTTTCATAGAGTCCAACGCTACGCGGAAGAGAAACCCACCTAAGACCCGCCCCAATAATTAAAGTAATAAAGCATGCATAAACATAATTAAACAATAATTAAGAAAAGGGAAAAGAAGTAATACCCTTGAAGCGTGCTTCGCTCGCAAATCGAACTCTTACTTCGAAAGCTTGAGCGTCACAATCGTGACCGCCTCCAACGACTCGTAACCATGAACCCGACCCGAACGGTCCAAGTCCCGAAGGTTAGTCGGGACCCGACCAAAAAAAACTGGAGTTTTACGAACTTAGAGGTTTTCTCACCTTATGGGAGATGCCCATTGAGTTCTACTCAAGTGTTCTTCCCAAACACCAATACCATGGTATTTATAGGGAAATGAACCCTTGAACTCCCACTCTTGATCAATGTGGGAGATTGGAAATTTTTCCCATTTTATTTTTAATTAAAACAAAATAAAATTGCAATGCAATCAATGAGTTACAAGTGGCACATGGGGAGGAGAGGGTAGGTGAGGACCATTCCAAGAGGGGGGGGGACCATGGCCTTGGTGCCCAAAGCAATGCCCACAACCCTTAGTCCCTACTTAGCTCAAACCTATCCTTCCATGTGGCTGCTAGGGGCAGTTGGCTGCCAGCAAGCCTTGGCTGCCAAGGTAGCCTTGCTAGCGCTTGGCGCCTAGGCTGTGCTAGTAAGCCAACCAACACTCGCATGTGCACAGCCAGCACGCTACGCACAACATGCGAGCTGTTGATGTGGCATGGCATGTGCTGGGTGCTGTCTAGAAAGGCTCCTAGCCCACGCCACTACTATCCTCGCAAGAAGGCTAGCTCTCGCACACACAGCGCGCATTGCTAGCAAGGCCCAGCCCTGGGATGCTGCGTGCTTGCGAGAGGCTAGCTGCTAGAGCAAGCTACTGCCCAGCATCACGCACAGCCTTGCATGCTAAGCACGCTTCTATGCGATGCTCGGTGCGTGGCTACGATGGCTAGGCAAGCAATGTCAGCCCATGCCTTACGCCAGCGCCTAGCATGCAAGCAAGGCCTAGCCTTGCGATGCTTGGGCACATGGCGTGCTAGCACACACGCAAGGCTACGATGCTTGCGGTGGCTAGCTAGCATGCATGAGCCTAGCACGCCTAGCATGCTAGGCGTGCAATGGGTCTTGCCTAGCCTAGCACTCATATGGCTAGGCCAATGCGTGGCTATGGCTAAGTTCGTACTTGTAACTCGATTGATTTCGCGTCTCATCGAATTCTAAATTCGACTCGACTTACGACACTCGATCTCGACGCTCTAAGCTCGATAGCCGACGTCTTTGTTTGTAAAACTCCGACGACTCATCAAATCCTTCAGATTGATTCGTCGTCTCGGATCGGTTGTTGGAATAGGTTCGACCCGAAGGGTTCAATTAAGATTAAGCTGTAATATTAATTTAAAATTAATATTACTGATCGGAAGCGGCCTCCACCTACACATTCCGATCACTTGACCTTACTGAAGAATTAGCTTCCTGATAATTCTGAACCCTCTATTAGAATAATAGACTTGTTGGAAGGACACCATTCCTTTTAGAAACGCTGTCTTCGAGACATTACCACCAATTATGTAACTACTAGAAAGACTAGGACTAATTTAAATAATTTAAGTACAAAAATACTTAACGGCACGCATTCCGTATTTAGATTTACAAAAATACAAAACGGAACGTAGTCCATATTTACTATCCTAGTCGGGCCCCACTAGTTGCCATTTTATAAAACCTGCATTAGAATATCTATTCCATTCATCCATTCACTAATGTGAATGGCCCATGCATTTTATAAAAAATTCAAATAATAATTCAAAACGAGCGCAAAATAGTTACTAACTTATGTGGTTAATCCAATTAACGCGCCTAATTAAAACTAGTCGAAGTTGTTATCCGATTATATGAATTAACACAATAATATTAGCTCAAAATGATTACCGAAGCTCCCACTAAATTCCACGTCCAACTTAATTAAATTAATCCAATTAAAATTAATTATGCCGGTTAACCCAAAATTTTCCCAAAAATCTTACAAGTGCCGGGAAAAACTTAGGCCTAGCCTCTCTTTAATTAAAACGAAAAATCGCAAAATCGCAAAAATAATACCCTTTACGGCCAAGTACCTAGCATCCAAGCCACGGGCTGCCATGTGTGGGTGCTACCCTGCACAGCCACTGCTGTGCCAAGCAACGTGCTAGCGGCTAACAACATTGCTCGCGCGTTATGGTGGCCCTAGCAGCGTGCTTGCAACGCACGCAAGTGGTTGCCTCAAAGGCCATGTGTAGGGTTTCGTAGCGTCCAACGCTATGCGGAAGAGAAACCCGCCCAAGACCCACTCACTTGTGTAAAATTAAATTAGCCTTTCATCCAATGAAAAAATTCCCAACAATAACTTGTGCAAAATTGAAAAATTACATCTTCCAATATGAAGATTAATCAAAATTCAATCACAAGTTTTGAACTTTAAGGATTTTAATCAACACAAAAATGATTAAAACCAAAAATTAGTTCAACATGGAATTTAGCAATCAAAGTTCCAACCAAATGAACAATTAAAGATTGGGTTTCGTAGCGTCCAACGCTACGCGGAAGAGAAACCCGCCCAAGACCCGCTCACTAATTAAAGTAACTAAATATTTAATCACATAATTAACAACATAAAGAGTGAAAGAGAAAAGACATTCTTACCCTCGACGCGTGCTTCGCTCGATACATGAGCTCTTACTTCGAAGCTCGAGCCCCACAAGCGTGAAGGCCTCCAACGGCTCGTACCCTTGAACCGACCCGAACGATCTACGTCTCGAGGGTTAGTCGAGACTTGACCAAATAAAACTAGAGTATTACGAACTTCAAGGTTTTCTCACCATAAGGGAGATGCCTCATTAAGTTCAACTCAACTGAATTCCCAAATGCCCAACCATTGGGTATTTATAGGGAAAATCAACTTGATTTCCTATTCTCCCACAAATGTGGAAGAATTTTCATTTCCATCATAAAATAACACGCAATCAATAATCAACAAGTGGCACAAGGAGATTAGGTGAGAAGGTGAGGACCACCAAGGGAGGGGACCATCCCTCCTTTATCCCCAAAGCTATGACCAATTATTGGTCCCCTCTAATATTCAAGGTCAGCCACGCATAGCTGGCAGTCAGCCTGCCTTGGCTGCTAAGGCTACTCAGCTGGCACTAGGCACATTTGCTAGGCTGGCTAGCTAGCCCGCATGTGCATGCACGCTGCCAGTAAGCCACGCATGCAATGCGGGCTGCTGCTGTAGTGTAGCCCATGCTAGGCTCTACCTGGCAGCTGCTGCTTATGCTAGGTGCTGCCCTGCACAAAAGCATGCTAAGCCTTGGAACATAGCATGCTACAATTCCCAGCACGTGAGCATGCACTAACATAGCGCATATCATGCTTGCAACGCTAAGCGATGCTGTGATGCGTGGCTGTGTGGGAGAGGCTGCGATGCGTGAGGCTACTACGCTAGCACACATCGCTTAAGCACAACACTCATTGTGCACTGCTGCTGTGCTTGAGCTAGCGATGATGTGGCTAGGTGCATGGCTTAGCGCACTAGCACGCTAGCATGCGCTAGCTGCTAGTAAGCTTACCGCCTTGTGCACCAGCCTTGCTCGCATGCTTGCGATATGCCTAGTGATGCGCAAGGCATCATGAGCTATCCTAGCACTCGCATTTCTAGGCAAATGCGAGGTTATGGTTTAGCCCATACTTGTCGCTTGTTGATTTTTCTTGTCTCGTCGAATTCTAAATTCGACTCGACTCCCGACGCTTAGTTTCGACGCTCTAAGCTCGACATCCGACGTCTTTGTTCGTAATACTCTAATGACTCATCAATCCCTTTGGATTGACTCGTCGGTTTGGATCGGCAGTTCGATTGGGTTCGACCCGAAGGGTTCAGTCAAGATAAAGCTGTAATATTAATTTACATTAATATTACTAATTGGAAGCGGCCTCCACCCAGGAATTTCGATCACTTTACCTCACTGAAGAATAACTTCCTGATAATTCTGAACCCTCTATCAGAATAATATACTTTTTGGAAGGACACCATTCGTTTCAATCTCCCACTTGTCCTTCCAGACAAGTGTGCAAATAGTGTATAGCCTATTTCCTATGTCGCTTAATGTCTCTTCATGAACTATAAGGTAAGATTTTTCGTCATCCTAATTACGTTCAGAAGTGTTTCTCAATTTCCGAGTTTTGACTGTTAATAAGCAAAGGATTTCTAAAATCCATCTGAGCACGGCCATGCATTTTCACAGTCTCGCTCTTCGAGAGGCCTTGTAAACAACGAAGACATATTCCCTATTGTTAATAAGGGGACATTCCCAGTCTTGTAATGTAAGCTTCCCTTACAAAGAGGGCCTAGTCGCCCGAGTGTTACCGTTATAATCCCTAGTTATAGAAGACGTTTGACAACATCAAAACGAATAATACTCAAACAAGAAAACTTCACAATACTCATGGTCGAGGAAAGACGTTCCAATTGTTATAATGAGAAATGTACTTATGACGATTTTAAATCTCGTAAAGTACTCTCATAGGTCGATCCGGTGTAGTTCCAAACTAGCACCTGTGCAAATGATTTATGACTATTATGTCCTTGCAGCACAAGAAATGATGCTGTAAATCATACTACACACTAATCCCTGGTGGTCATTAATCGTCCATATGTTAAATGACCTCGATTAGGGATAGTTTTTGATTTGAATATTCAATGTTCACTTAACAGGTGTTTCTTTATCCAAGACGTGGTCTTAATATCCTGTTTTGAACATTTACAGAAGTCGAATGGACTCATTATTTGATTCTAAACCGCAATCAAATAGTTTGTGGGATTTATTAGTAAAATTTCATTCAACTATGAAACCTTTCAATGTTTCATCTTATGATAATTGGTTATTCCCCAAATGTTTTAAGAGTAACTCTCTTCTCAAAATATTTATAGAAATCATACTCATATTTAATATGCTTGATTCCTTTCATGCAATCTGGTTAATGCTGTCGTTCACTTATTGCATAGATTTAGCTACTATTACTTTGCAAATCTTAGCATCTTCATTATCGAACAATTTCATAATTACATGATAAAATTTTGAGAGTGTTATGGATCATATGTGATTAGGATTTATTGTCTAAGTGATGGCTCCCACTCATTTTCATGACTTGAGATCTTTCAACTTGACAACCTACAATCAAGGTTCGACAACGAACTTTCCATTGAACACTATCATATTATTGCCTTCCAGGCAACAATATTCTCAACATATATTTCACTAAGCATTCTGATGGTGCATTGCTCGGATTACATTCTGCACGACTCATAATGATTTGGGAGACCCTAATCACTTGTGATTATGGAAATTTACCTTAAATTTCCGCACATTATACATGGATGCGCGTCCATGTTACCATTCTCAAGCCACGACGCATTCTAGCTGGTGCTTATTCCTTATATCATAACATACATGATGGTTTTAATTGCAGAATTATTCCTAATATGTTCCATTCATGTGACCTTTTAGCTCATCCAATTTCACTGAGTCTTGCTAAACTTTTTGCTATGTGATACGGTAGAAAGTCTCTACTAGAGTCTTTCTTGTTTGACTTAGTATTAGCCTAGCTTATACTTGGTTCAAACGTTTACTTAGTTATATGGGTCGAAAACCTTATCAAGTCCTTCATGTTTAACACAGTAAATTCCTCTACTTATTTAAACATTTTATTAAGTCTATACAATAGATCTTAATTCCCAATATGTACTAAGTATCGCTTTTTGGTTGGTCCATTGTCGAAAATCCTTTCAAATCTAAGCATTTAGCATTTGATAGTCATTTCACAACAGGGTTCGTAAAATTCTTGTTGGACCATTCAAGATTGACTCTTGCTCCCACTAAACTTTTTGTCCATAAGAATTTCTATGATTCTCCATAAGCCAAACCTTTTATTGACTTTATGAGAATACATGTTCCAATTCCTACATGCAATGCTTCACTTAATCCCACAATAGATTTCTTGAGCTTGCTTTCAAATCTAGCATTATTTAGATTCTCAAAACTCTAGATTATTTCCATAGTCTCTTTCTAAAATCCCATTTTAGGAAGGCAGTTTCGTTATCTATTTTGCCACGAAAAGACTTACGCGTTCCGATTGGTGAATAGGTTTTTATTAAAATCAACAACGTGAATTAATTTTATCCTTTTCAACAAATCAAGCTTTGTATGCACTATGCATTTCACATTTGTCAGTTTTCTTCTTGAAAACTTATTTGCGATTGATGGGTCTTTCACCCTTCATGCAAATGAATCATGTTCCAAACATGATTTCCAAACATGGAGTCTATTTCGGATTTTATAGCCTCTAACCATTATTCGGAATTTGGATTTGTCGTAGCTAATATACAAGACACTATTCCCTCACCATCCAGTGGTAAATAGTATGCTTGTAAGTCTTAGATTTATTTCTAACTTAATAGAAATTTGTAGGATTCAATCCAAGCCTTTGGTGAATTCTATACCTATATGGGTAATTGCATCAAACACTAAGTTTCAAGGTGCTTTTAAAGCACTTTGATTATATTGATCTTACTCTACCACTTCTAAAGTTTTGTGAGTATTGAATTCTCATTTAAGGCCCTAGTAAAGTCCTTTGAGTAATCTTGATCAATCATTCTCATGAAGCCCTTCTAAAGTCTTCGAAGATTCATCAGTTCTAGATTGTTGCTAATCTCGATGGTCACCGAGTTCATTTTCCTCCCACTTGTTTTGGAAATGTGTTACTTTCCAGAAAGACACCATTTAGAGCCACAAATACTATGTTCTAAATTAGGTTGTGGAGGTAATGCCTGTAGTCCCACTTGAATACTTACAATGAGACATGTATATTGTCTTTGGGTAAATGTTTGTTGTTAAACAAACAGTTAGCTCCTTCTCGATCTACCTTAGCCCTCATTGAGCCACTTAGCTCCCACTAAGTACTCCAACTAAGCTAAGAGCCCTAGATATATACTTGAAAAGACGCTAGAAACTATTTCAATGCATAACTGAATATGGTGTCCTTTCTTAGTTTGGACACTTTTGTTTAGTGTAACATTAGTCATTGGTGCAAATCATTCAGAACTTAATAGGACGGGATGTGATCCATCATCATTTGAGTCATTTCCAAATGGCATCGAGGTCTCCGTCAAGATACACTATGTTATTTGTGGAGCTCATTATGAAATTTCAATTTCATAAGTTTGATATGATCACACTTGGCTCAAGCAAACATCGCTTGATCTAATCTAGATGTTTTGATATCTTGCCAAGTCGATTCTATACTTCACTAAACATTTGAGCTACTCAAGGTCCCGTTTGTTCACATTTGATGAATGTAGCCACATTCTTTCAAATTCTTTTGAAATTTTTAAGTAATGGAATCCTCTTTAGCTTTTGGAGTCAATTGTCTGTGCCAAACACAATAGCTCCTTTCTTTGTCAATTTCAACAAGTAAGACTTGCTTGTCTTAGAACGATTCCGAATCGATCAACTATCAACAGTCTATCTAATAGAGGCTTGAGTATGTTCTTGTCGATGTGACATAGCTAAAGATGTTTGGAACACAAATCATGTTCATGACTTGAACTTTTTAGTTTTCATGTCTCGGAAATAATGTTTGTCTATAATCAAGCATTCTTGACTCATGGGTTAGACAACCATGCCATTCAAATAAAACCCGCATCTATTGGTCTTCTATTGAATTTGAGTCTTTCCATGTGTAAACGGATCGTTTGCTGATTATGGAACACAATAACCATTATTCATTCTAACCTTGGCTCAAAAGGACTTTAAACAAAACAAGTGACCTTACAACTTATGTAGCACTATTTACTTCATTCTAAGCTTGTAAGTCAAAACTTAGCTTGTCTTCAACGGTTTGAGGTCACTTTCAAAGTGGAACACTCAAGCAGTATCCAATACTTGTGAAGATATTGAATTGCTAAGTTAACAATAATAACATGAATTCATGGGTAGAAAAGGAATCTTATTCCTTTCCTTTGTTCCTTGTTTCCTATATTTCTTATCATACGCCATCTCATAACTTTAAGAACCATTTCTTTAAGCACTTTGAATTTTACGCTTTGTTAGGCATGATTAAGCATCTAATGCCACGTGAAACAAAGTTACATCTTTTCCTTCCATTCGTACTTGAATAGCCACATTAATGAGTCCTACTCATTTGTGTATGAAGTGAAAAGATATGTTGGTTGTCAACTATTGACAATTTGAGTTTTTCAACTCAATATTTCCTGTTCATCAAAACTCCCTAGTATTTTGAATACATTATAACCAACCGTCCTTTCGGACTTAAGTCATAAAAGTCAATTATGAGAGATTGTATTTTAGAAATGCCTTTCCATTCTTTGAGAACCATTCTCAAAAGATTTCTTTTACTAATCATTGAAAACAATATAATTTGATTTAGAATTCTACAAATATAAGTGTAAAGTATAACCATTTACCAAGTTCATTACATAATAAGTTTGAAAGTCAAATCATACATGCAAACTTTCAATCTTATTACGCGTCTTATCCACGCATTGAAATTTGTCCCTTTAAGGCGAGAATAAAACGATTACAAGATCTTAAAAATCAGAAAGTGATTAAGCATGCTTTGGCTTGTCTTAACACTTAATATTTTAGGGTAAGCAATCCAATTGCTAATAGCTCCAAGCTACTCTTGGTTCGATAAAACGTCGCATCTAATGCTTCCTTGACATTTTATCTCCATTGCCACGACATCTAAGGACTCCTTACTGATATCGTTGATCTTAACCAAGACAACTTTTATACCTAGTATACCTGACGTTCCTAGGGAAGTAGTGATGCCTCGCTTTGGCGTAGCCCATCACATACGCGCATTAGTTCGGTAAGTGTTGTTCTTGGAATGACATATTTTAGCTCAATATTTTAGGGACCTAGAGTTTCTATGTTGGTTGATTTAAGTGAACTCAATTAATCATCGCAACATTTGAAATCCTAAACATGCACCTAACATATCATTCACATATATAAGAACAATTATATATATAGAAAACATGAAATAAGATGCATTTGACAACTAGCATGACCCCTTGAAATCTTCAAATCTTCAAAACTCTTCATCTTGGCTCGTCTTCATAGAAACGCCGTCTTCAGACATCTCTGCCAAAATATAATTACTAGCTACTACGACTAAGATTAATCTAAATATTAATGTACAAAAATACGCAACGGTACACAAATCGTATTTAGATTTACAAAAATACATAACGGATCGCAGTCCGTATTTACTATCCTGTTCGGGCCCCACTAGTTTCCATTTTCACGAAACTTGTGAAACAATATATCTTCCATTCATCATTCACTATATGTGAATCGCCCATGCATTTTACAACGAAAACACAAGTAACCATGCACAACACGCGTAAACTAGTAACTAACTTAGGTGGTTAATCTGATAAACGCGCCTAATTAAAACTAGTCAAAGTTGTTAAACATTTTATTTGATTAAGACACAATTAGTTCATGTAATTAATGAAGCTCCCACAAAATTCTGCTTTCAACTTAATTAATCCAATTAATTGTGCCGGTTAACCTAAATTTTGTCACAATTTAATTTTTTTTTGCAAGTGCCGGAAAAACCGAGGCCTAGCCTCGTTAAAATAATTAAATAAAATTAAAACATAAAAATTTTGCAAAACATGCATCCCACACATCGAAAAATCAGCCTACTCTAAAACAAGGGCCTAGCATCCTAGCCATGGACTAGGCTTGCTATGCACCAAGGCTATGGCTGGGGCTGCTTGGGCGCTGGCAGCATGCCTAGCAAGGCACTGCTGCGCCTGCTAGCACAAGCATGCATCACAACATGCTGTGCATGCTAGCATGCGTGCTGGCAGGTGTGGTTGGGCCTACTTGGGGCTCACTGCCTTGCTGCCCAGCAGCATTGCGAGCATCCTAGCAGCGACGCACCACAAGCCACAAGCATATCCCTTGCGCACTCCTAGCCCTACCACACAGTCGCAACGCTTCGAGTTGGGAGCACCACCATGCGCACCAAGGCAGCCACATGTGGGTTTCGTGAGCAGCCCGGCTAGCCTTGGCGGCGTTTGGGTGATTTTACCTCGATTTGCGTGCTATTTTTTAGGGAATTTAATCCCGATATATGTGTGACATAAAATTAATTCAAAATTTATCTTAGAATCAATTTAAAGCAAAACAAAAATAAAGCAAGTCCAACTTAATTAAATTCAATTTTAGTAGTGCACAAGCCTAAATTATTCAAGAACCATTCTTTAAATCAATTTAGGTCTATTTCGATGCTACCAAATTGAAGGGCTACACTCATAATTAATTTAACCAAACATAAATTAATAATGAGATTTGATAAAAATTAAGGAGGTTGGAAAAATAAACCCTTTCATCCAATGAAAAAACTCCTAACAATAACTTGTGTAAAATTGAAAAATTACATCTTCCAATATGAAGATTAATCAAAATTGAATCACAAGTTTTGAACTTTAAGGATTTTAATCAACACAAAAATGATTAAATCCAAAAATTAGTTCAACATGGAATTTAGCAATCAAAGTTCCAACCAAATGAACAATTAAAGATAGGGTTTCGGAGCGTCCAACGCTACGCAGAAGAGAAACCCGCCCAAGACCCGCTCAATAATTAAAGTAACTAAATATTTAATCACATAATTAAAAACATAAAGAGTGAAGGAGAAAAGACATTCTTACCCTCGACGCGTGCTTCGCTCGATACATGAGCTCTTACATCGAAGCTAGAGCCCCACAAGTGTGAAGGCCTCCAATGGCTCGTACCCTCGAACCGACCCGAACAATTTACATCCCGAGGGTTAGTCGAGACTTGACCAAATAAAACTAGACTATTACAAACTTAGAGGTTTTCTCACGTTAAGGGAGATTCCTCATTGAGTTCAACTCAAGTGAATTCCCAAATGCCCAACCATTGGGTATTTATAGGGAAAATCAACTAGATTTCCGATTCACCCACAAATGTGGGAGAATTTGCATTTCCATCATAAAATGACATGCAATCAATAATCAACAAGTGGAAGAAGGAGGTTAGGTGAGAAGGTGAGGACCACCAAGGGAGGGGACCATCCCTCCTTTCTCCCTAAGGCTATGACCAAGTACTAGTCCCCTCCAATATTCAAGGTCAGCCACGATGGCTTCCAAGGCAGCCTAGCTGGCGCCTGGCACCTTGGCTGGGCTAGCTAGCTAGCCTGCATGCACATGCACGCAGCCAACAAGCCACACATGCAATACGGGCTGCTGCTGCAGTGTAGCCCATGCTAGGCGCTGCCTGGCAGCTGCTGCTTATGCTAGGCGCTGCCCAGCACACAAGCATGCCAAGCCTCGGCACATAACATGCTATGATGCCCAGCACGTGAGCATGCACTAAGCGATGCCCAGCACACATAGCGCATATCACGCTTGCAACGCTGGGATGCGTGGCTGTGTGCAAGAGGCTTCGATGCGTGAGGCTACTACGCTAGCACACATCGCCATAGCACAACACGCATAGCGCACTGCTGCTGTTCTTGAGCCAGCAATGATGCGGCTAGGTGCATGGCTTAGCACACTAGCACGCTAGCATGCTCTAGCTGCTAGTATGCTTACGGCCTTGTGCACCAGCCTTGTAAGCATGCTTGCGATATGCCTAGTGATGCGCAAGGCATCGTGAGCTATCCTAGCACTCGCATTGCTAGGAAAATGTGAGGTTATGGTTTAGCTCATAGTTGTCGCTTGTTGATTTTTTGTCGTCTCGTCGAATTCTAAATTTGACTCGACTCGCGATGCTCGGTTTCGACGCTCTAAACTCGATATCCGACGTCTTTGTTCGTAATACTCTAATGACTCATCAGTTCCTTCGGATTGACTCGTCGGTTCGGATCGACAGTTCGATTGGGTTCGACCCAAAGGGTTCATTCAAGATAAAGCTATAATATTAATTTACATTAATATTACTGATTAGAAGCGGCCTCCACCCAGACATTCCGATCACTTGACCTCACTGAAGAATTAGCTTCCTGATAATTCTGAACCCTCTATCAGAATAATACACTTGTTGGAAGGACACCATTCCTTTCACCATGCTGCCACCTTCGCACCAACCTGTTGCACCAAGGCTCGCACACACTGTTTCACAAGCACACCGCACACTCTCGGCATCCAAATGTGGGCTACGCATGCAGCCCAGCTGGTCGAGAGATATGCTCGAGGCTTTGTGCCTCGATTTGCGTACTTTGTGCCACAAAATTTTCTTTCAATTTTTGTGTGACCTAAAAATTTATTATAAATTATTTTTAGAATCAATATTGAGCAATATGAAAATAAAACAAGTACAACTTAAATAAATTCAATTTTAGTGCACAAACCAAAATTAATTCAACAACCATTCTTTAAATTATTTTTGGCTCAACTTGATGCTTCATAAATTGAGGGCTATTTCACAATTAATTTAACCAACATAAATTAATAATGAGATTTGACAAAAAGGAGTAGGAAAAATAAACATAATCATATAATGAAAAATTTCTTTAACATTAACTTGAGTAAATATAGAAAATTACATTCTTCCAACATGAAGAGTAATCAAATTTCACTCACAAGTTTGAACATTTAAGACTTTAATCAACTCAAAAATGATTAAAACCAAAAATTAGATCATTATGGAATTTAGAAAGTTAAGAACCAACCAAATAAACAATTACAGATTGAATCTTTAACATTTTAGGGGCTTCAAAATATGTTTTCACCATAAACATTCACATTCCATGAAATTATTTTGCAAAAATGTGAAATTGCAAGTTTATGTGAAAAATGAGCTCACTAAATTAAGCACCAATTATGACTTCATAAACATGCTTAATAAGGGTAATAACTGCAGAAGATTAATGGTATAATAAAAAACATAATCCAACAATTGCATGCCATAATTAATCAAGGTTTAAAGATTTAAAAATTTTCGTCAAAAACAAAAAAAACCCCTTGAAAAACACATTTCCGGGTGGATTTTGGCCTCTGGGATGCATTTTTAATTACTTTGTGGATAAGAATGATTTAGAACATCGATTCCACCAAAAAATTCACTACTTTTGAGTCCAAATCGGAGTTCATTAGCAAAAATTAGCATAAATACAAGATTAAACTAATTAAAATCGAGCTTATAATATAATTAGAAAGCAAAACCAGAAATTTAAATCCATTTAAATCACCTTAATTAATTATTAGATGTAAAAATTAAATACAACCTGGCTCTGATACCATTATTGAGTTTTGCGGTGTCCAACACCGTGCGGAAACAAAACCTGATAACCAGATCGCATGCATAATAATTACAACATAAACAACGGCATACAAAACAAACAAAAACATGAGAGAAGAGAGAGGGAGAGAAGAGAGAGAATGCTCACCCTTGTAGCGTGCTTCGCTCAACCTGGAGCTCGGACTTGAAGCTTAAAGTTACGCAAGTGCGCGAACCTCCGACGGCTAACACCCACGCTATCGAACCGCACCGTTCCCTACCCCGAAGCTTAGTCGGGGCTAGACCAAAAATAACGTAGAGTTATTATAACAAAGGTTTTCTCTTCTTTGAGATCGCTTAAACTTCACCAACTCACGTGTCTTTCGCAAATGCCAAGTGATTGGTATTTATAAGGAATAGAGCCCATTCAAATCCCATCATCTTTCAAGGTGGGATAGCTGGTAAAAAGGCAAAATAAAATTTAATGTAATTCCAAATTAAATTAAATAGACATGAAACAATAATCAAATGCCAAGTGTCATCACACAAAGAGGGAGTAGGTGGGAGGACCACCTTGGCCTTGGAGAGCAAGGCAAGGCTTGCCCTCCCCACCTACTTAGTCAGCTCAAGTAGCTGCCCAGCCTTGGGAATCAAGGCAAGCCTTGCTTGCAGCCTTGCGCCCCAAGGCAAGGCATGCTAGCCCATGGCCGAAAGGCTACGGATGCCATCGCAAGCCCACGCACATACGTAGGCCAACAGAAGCACCCGCAAGCAAGCAGCAACAGCACAACAGGCCTAGCAGCGCCCCGTGCGAGCACGACTTACTTGTTGGCCTGCTGGGCAGCCTACCTAGGGGTATATTATGGCGCGCAGGCCTACGAGATGCCAACCAGTAAACGAGCCTAGCTGGGCCTTGTGGGGTACGATGGTTTGGCGCCTTGAAGCTTGCGGACCCTAGCCACTTGCCTCTGATCCGAGGCTTGGCTAGAGCTCGTGCTATCCTCGTAATTTTAGCACGATATATATTATTTGATTATTTTTCTCGTCTTCGTCGATTCGTAAAATCGACTCGACACACGACGCTCTAAGCTCGTAATCCAACGTCGTTGTTCGAAAACTCTATTGACTCATTTGATCCTTCGGATTAATTCGTCGCTTCGGTTTGGTTACACGATTGGGTGTGACCCAAAGGGTTCAGTCAAGATTAAGCTGTATTATTAATTATTCATTCATATTACTGATCAGAAGCGGCCTCTAGCTAGGCATTCCGATCACTTGACCTCACTAAATAATTAGCTTTCTACTTATTTCTAAACCCTCTATCCGGATAACCTTTCATTCTATCCGCACGAGTCCCAGACGTTTTTGTGGCTGGTCCATCATCTCAGCTCGGTGGTGGGACGTACGAGGTTGGCTCGTCGTCGTGGTAGCCGGTATCTACTCCTTTTGATGGTGGGAGTTTTCAACAGAACGGACCTGATGGGGGTACTCAGTGGACAGGTCCTACGCTCGTAACCCCCACGACTAGTGGTGCTGATTCTGGTCAGGGATTGACCCCTCGGTCTGCTGTTTTTTATGACGCGATGGGTATTCCTCGAGGTCTGCGTCCTCCAGCGTCGTAGCCGTTTCTGCATTTATTTTCTTTTGATTATCTAGGACTTTGCTTATGTTTTGTTCATTTATTTTACTCTTATTAGACTCATGTATATACTAGACTTTATTTATTATTAGATTTTTACAAATTACATTATTTATGTGCATGTGTGTGTCATTTGTGACAACCTTTTGCGCAAAAATTCCGTCATTTTTATTATACTTGGAGGGTATTTGGCTTTCTCCCCCAAAAAGAAAAAGAAAAATAAAGAAAAATGAGGCAAAATGAGTTTAGAATTAATTAACTTAAGATTCTCTTAAAAAGGAAATTCCCAAATCAATTAGGATTTAATTAAAAGGTTGAATTATTGTAGGAAAGGGTGAAATAATTGGATAAGATGGGAAAAGGTGAAAAGAGTTGGACAAAATCCGGAAAAATCAAAGTACAAATCCGAGTCAGAATTAAATCAATGGATAAAACATGACGTGTTTTCCATCGCTAATGCTGGATTCCATCGCGGCGCGATGGCTTTGCCGCGGCGCGATTGATCTGGGAAATTCCAGTCCACATAGAATTCGATTTCTACTCCAATTTTGCTTATAAAATGCCCCCGAATACGCAATATTCTGCATAATTCGAGTCATTAGCTTTCTAAATTCTTCTAGTTTCCACAAATTAGTAGTCATGTCTAGAAGTTTTTGTGAAACTACCCGTTAGTGGTGTCGGTCTTTGAAGCTAAGGAGAGGAAAGAGCTTGACTTTCTCAATATGGGTGGTTTATTCATGCCGCCCTAGAATATTGGGACCCCAACATTCACTGCTTTAGGCTAGGGAATGAAGAGATTAGCCCCTTGCTGGAAGAATTTAGTGCTATTTTTTGTTTTCCCTCTTTAGACCTTGTAGTAATTCCCACAGTGTGTGAATATTACTACAAAGATTTTGAGCGTTATTATAATCTTAGGGAAACTGATTTAAAATCTATAGTTCATGGAAACGAAGTTGATTTAAGAAAATTTGCATTTTTTCATTAATAGACCTAAGTCATATTTGTTTCATATATATAGAAGAAGAGCTTCTCTATTGCATGTTTAGCCAATTTCTGCTTACTAACGGTAGTATCTATATGGGTCAAGCTATATTAGCGTCTGTTATGGAACAAATTAATGCTAGGAGAAATCCAATGCCTTTAACTATTGGAGAAACAATGTTAAGCTTAGATGAATTGAAAAAGGATCCCAAAGCACCTTCGAGGATCACCAATATTATTGTAGGTTGAAAATTAATAATTACAGAAATCAAAAATATCAAAATTTGTAAGGTAATAACAATTTATTTCTACTCTTGCAGATTTGGCTAATGGAAAGACTTGGACTAATTAGTCCTCCTAATAACATTGAGAAGTACACTCCCAATTGCCTTGTGAAAAGGAAGAAGCAATTCTCCTTAAAGATGGGGCACCAAGAATGGAGTAGAATCTTTGAAACTCGCGACTTTTTCATCAATTAGGTCATTTCTTGGTGGAAAATTGAGAAGATGGTTGGAGTTAATATTCAACCTTCCTATCGTATCCCAAGCTTGTCCAAGTTGAATTTTTATTACTCCTCTAGAGTAATGAGGCAGTATGGTCTTGCTCAAACCATCCCTTTTGGTGATCATCGTTGACCTTATGATTACCCTATATCAAAGAATGCTGAAAGGTTTGACGATTATTGGTGCACTAGACTGTTGTGGAATGTTGTTTCAATAGAATTCCTTCTCCATTGTCTAGAGAATTTAAAAAATGGTTACTTGTAATTGGGCGAAATCACAAGCTCTAAGGGTGTAGAGAAGAATAATATAAAAGACTGCTTGGGTGACAAAAAGATTCCTCTTAAAGACCGTCTGGGTTCAAAAGTTGAATTCAAGGCACCAATCATGCTTAAGAAGAAGGGTGTTGTAGAGGGTAAAGGAAAGAGGAAGGCTAATCCTATAAAAAAAAAAGGCTTGGGTTGAGAAGAAGGTGGGTGTTTTTGCTAAGGGGGAAACTTCTTCTTCTAATATCTCGGTTCGATCATCTAAAGGTTCCCTACTAGTAAAGGAGCTAGTGGATGAAGAGGATTCGGACACGAACTGGAAACAACTTGAGTAATGACATGGCGCGATGGTCCTATCGCGGCGTGATGGAGTCTACCTTGTTGCGATGCTCGATTTTTTACAACTCTGTGTTGCGTTCAAAGGTGGGATATTGATTTTTTAAAGTGGCCACACCCTACGGAAGGGTTACCTACATACCCTTGTTTAGGAATCAGGAAAAACGTAGCTCTCTTGAGTATTAAACTCGATTGTATCATGGGTAAAACTTCTTGAGTTGGTCAAGGTTTGTCATGTTTGAGAATTCATTACCATCCATGTCTGTTAGCTTAGCTGCGCCTCTCGATAGGATAGTTTTGACGATGTATGATGCAGAATAATTAGGCCTAAACTTGCCACTTTGGTCTAGAACGTTCTTTCTAAGCGCTTTTAACACCAAGTCTCCTTACTTGATGTTTCTGGTCTTAACCTTTATGTTAAAGTGTCTAGCCATGTGAGTTTGATAACATTGGGCATAATGTAAGGCTTCTAGTCGTTTTTCAACGAGTAGAATTAGCTCTTCATATCGTGCCCTTGTCCAAAGAGCAAAGTGGAGTTTGTCAGTCCAATCCTTGTAGTTTTCCATCATCATTTCGATGAATGTTTTTAAATTCTTATTGGCTGCTTTGACTGCACCATTTGCTTGAGGCCTATATGGAGAGGAGTGGTGTTGAATTCCATACTTTTTAAGTAGGTCTTAACACTCCCCTTGAAAGTGAGTTCCATTGTCACTTATCATTTCATGTGGGACTCTGTATCTACGTATGATGTTCCTTTCAATAAAGAGTGCCACATGTTTTGAGTGAGTTTTGCGAAGGATGCTGCTTCAACCCATTTGGTGAAATAATCAATAGCGGAAAGAATGTATTCATGACCTCTCGTTCCAGGGTGAGTGATCTTCCCAATGATATCTTCCCCAAGTTGTGAATGGCCATGGAGATGTGTAAGTGTAAAGGAATGATGGTGTAACATGTTACAAATTGGCATATATTTGACATTTTTCACATCATTTTACATATGATGGCAATCTTTTTGCATGGTAGTCCAGTATTAGCCCTGGCGCATGATTTTCTGGACTAGCATTTTACCATTCATGTGTGTTTCACATGCTCCTTCGTGTTTGATTCTCATCGCTCTTTGAGCTTCCTTTTTCCCTACACATTGGAGAGCTCTCACTTTAGGTACTATTTTATAGAGTTCATCATTTATGAGCTAATACTGTGAAGCTAAGAGTCTTAAAGCACACTTTGCTCTTTTGTCAACATTAGGTAGATATTCCCCTTTGGTGATATAATTGATGATGTCTGTATACCAAGGTTCTTCTTCTTCTTCTTCTTCTTCTTCTTCTTCTTCTTCTTCTTCTTTCTTCTTCTTTTTTTTTTTTTTTTTTTTTTTTTTTTTTTTTTTTTTTTTTTTCTTCTTCTTCTTCTTCTTCTTCTTCTTCTTCTTCTTCTTCTTCTTCTTCTTCTTCTTCTTCTTCTTCTTCTTCTTCTTCTTCTTCTTCTTCTTCTTCTTCTTCTTCTTCTTCTTCTTCTTCTTCTTCTTCTTTTTTTTTTTTTTTTTTTTTTTTTTTTTTTTTTTTTTTTTTTTTTTTTTTTTTTCTTCTTCTTCTTCTTCTTTTCTTCTTCTTCTTCTTCTTCTTCTTCTTCTTCTTCTTCTTCTTCTTCTTCTTCTTCTTCCTGAATTACTTCTTCATCCTCGACAGCTTGGATATAGGGAGACTTATGCCTTTTCTCAATGGTTATAGGCATTTGCTCAATTTCCTTAGGAATCTAAACCATTGAGGCTAGTCTTGCCAAGGCATCAGCAAATTGGTTTTATTCTCTTAGTAGATATGTGTATTCAACCTTTTCGAGTTCATCAATGAGAGTCTCCAAAAAGGTTTGATATAGAGCTAGGCTTTCACTCCTCACCTTCCATCTTTTAGAAATTTTGTTGATGATAAGGGACAAATCTCCGAATATCCGAAGTTTCTTGGCTCCCAATGCCAAGGTTGTTTCGAGGCCTACCACACATGCTTCATATTCCGCAGCATAGCAGGTAACGTCGAAGTGAAGATTGATTGAGATTGGGACATGTTCTTCCTTAGATGATAATAATAAGACTCCTACGCCGCACCCTTTCTGGTTGGATGCACCGTCAAAGTATAATGTCCAAGTATCATCCTCAGTGACCATCAACTCTTCATCTGGAAAGTCGTTCTCTTGCGCTTGTGTTGATTCCTCAATTGGAAAGTCTGCTAAGAATTCAGAGATCGTGAATCCTTTGATAGCCTTTTGGGGCATGAATCTTAGGTCGAATTGAGCTAAGTTCACTATCCATCTAGATATCCTTCCATTAAGTGGGGATTTCTTAAAGAGATACTTAAGGGGATCCATTCGAGATACCACATAAATTGTATGGACGCGCATGTAATGTCTTAACTTGATTGTGACCCACACAAGTGCGAGGCACAACTTTTCAAGTGGTATGTAGCGAACTTTGAACTCAAGCATCTTCTTACTTAAGTAGTAAATGGCATTTTCCTTTCCTTCCACTTTTTGTGCGAGCATAGCCCTGTTGTATCCTTAGTGACTGTCAAGTATAGGCGAAGAGGAATTCCTGGTAATGCTGGGGCTAATACAGGAGGGTTTGCAATAGGCTTTGATCTTATCAAAGGTTTCTTGACATTCATCGTCCCATATTACTGGTACATTTATCTTGAGTTTCTTGATAATTTGTTCACATATCATGGTGAACTTTGATATGAACCTACTTATATATTGCAACCGGCCAATAAATCCTCGAAATTGCTTCTCGGTTTTGGGCGGTGGCATGGACATGATAGCCTTGATTTTAGTGGAATCTATCTCAATTCCTCTAAAGCTAATGACATAGCCTAGAAGCTTTCCTGAGGTAACCCTAAATGCACACTTGGTATGATTTAGCCTCATGTTATATTTTCGAAGCCTTTCAAAGAATTTTCTTAAAGCTACTTGGTGTCCAGGGCGATCTCTTGATTTCACGATCATATCTTCCACATACACCTCGACTTCTTTACGCATCATATCACGGAGTAAGGCAGTTGCTGCTCTTTGGTACATGGCACCCGCGTTCTTTAACTCGAATGGGATTACCATATAGCAGTAAGTGCCCCATGGTGTTATGAAAGTTGATTTCTCCATGTCTTCTTCTGCCATGAGAATCTGGATAAAACCTGCGTACCCATCCATAAATGAGAGAAGTGCGTGATTGGCTGTGTTATCTACTAAGATGTCAATGTATGGTAAAGGGAAGTCGTCCTTTGGACTTGCCTTATTGAGATCCCTTTAGTCGACACACATTCTTACTCTACCATCCTTCTGTGGAACTGGTACCACGTTGGCAACCCATTTTGGATATTTGAATACCTTGATAAAACCAGCAGTTATTTGTTTTTAAACTTCTTTTATTTAAGTGATACGTCGGGTTTCATTGACGCAACTTTTGTTTTACAGGTTTCATTCTCGGAATTAGTGGTACAGTGGGTTGAGAAATTTCTCTGTTTATTCCTGGCATGTCTTCATATGACCAAGCAAAGACATCGATAAATTCTTTAACTAGAATTATTAATTAAGTTATTTCCTCTTGATTTAGAGTCAAGTGAATTTTCACTTCTCATTTAATGGTAGGATCCCTTGAGATGTTAATTATTTAAATCTCCTCAATTATTGTCGTTTTATCCTCAAGTGTTTTCATTACTTTAATTATTTCTTTGTCATTTTCATTATTAGCAAAGCAATGTTTGTCATCTTAGGTAGGGGAATAGCACGAGGAGTAAGAGGAAGAAGTGAAAGGAATGGTGTCCTTCCAACAAGTGTATTATTCCGATAGAGGGTTCAGAATTATTGAATAGCTAATTCTTTAGTAAGGTCAAGTGATTGGAATGCCTAGGTTGAGGCCGCTTCCGATCAGTAATGTTAATGTACAATTAATATTACATCTTAATCTTGACTGAACCCATCCGGTCGCACATAATCGAACAACCGATCCGAGACGACGAATCAATCTAAAGGATTTGATGATTCGTCAGATATTTACGAACAAAGACGTCGGATATCGAGCTTAGAGTGTCGAGACCGAGCGTCGCAAGTCGAGTCGAATTTGGAATTCGACGAGACGTGAAATCAATCAAGTTACAAGTACGAGCCTAGCCATAGCCTCGCATTAGCCTAGCCATGTAAGTGCTAGGCTATGTAAGACCCATCACAATGCTAGGCGTGCTAGACCCATACATGTTAGCTAGCCACCGCAAGCATCGCATCCTTGTGTGTGTGCTAGTACGCCATGCGCCCAAGCATCGCAAGGCTAGGCCTTGCTAGCATGCTAGGAGCTGGCGCAATGCATAGGCTAGCACTGCTCTACCTAGCCATCGCAGCCACGCACCATCGCATAACAACATGCTAGGCGAGCTATGCTATGCGTGATGCTAGGCAGTGGCACGCACCAGCCCAAGCCATCGCTAGCCGCAAGCATGGCATAAGCTAGCAGCGTGTTATGCTATGGATGCTTGCTAGCCAAGTTAGGCTAGGCATCGCTGCACAGCATGCGTGTTGGGCATCGCATGGTACTAGCCCTATGCCTCGCACATCGCAAGCACCACGCACCAGCCAGCAGCGTGCTGGGCTGTGCATGTCGTGCGTGTGCTTCACATAGCAGCGCCTAGCAAGTTCCTCGCAATGCCTCACAGCAACGCCTAGCATGCGTGGCTCGCTAGCAGCACGCATGCTCCGACTGGCTGCGCATGCCGGCTGGCTGTGCTTGTGGGGTGCTGGCTGGCTGGTTAGGCTGCCCAGCCTTGGTGCTATGCACCAGCTAGCAGCCTTGGCAGCCAAGGCAGGCTGCCAGCCAACCATTTGGCAAGGAGGACCAATCTTGCTAGTGGGGACCAAAGGTTGGCTTATGCCTTGGGGAGCAAGGTGGGTTGTCCCCTCCCTTGGTGGTCCTCACCTTCTCCCTCCCCTCCTCTTGCCACTTGTAACTTGGTTATTGAATTGCAATTTTATTTTTGTTTTAATTAAAATAAAATGGGAAAAATTGCAAATCTCCCACATTGATTGAGAATGGGAATTCAAGGTTCATTTCCCTATAATTACCAAGGTTTTGGGATTTGGGAAGAACACTGAGTGGAACTAAAAGACATCTCCCTAGAAAAGTGAGAAAACCTTAAGTTCGTAAAACTCTAGTTTTTTATTGGTTGGGTCCCGACTAACCTTTAGGACTTGGATCGTTCGGGTCGGGTTCATGGGTACGAGCTGTCGGAGACCTTCGCATTTGCGGGGTTCAAATAAGAGCTTGGGATTCGAGCAAAGCACACGCCAAGGGTAAGAATGTCTTTTCTTCTCTTTATTAATTGTTGTTTAATTAGTGATTGCATGCTTAGTCGCTTTAATTAGTGTGCGGGTCTTGGGTGGGTTTCCCTTCCGCGTAGAGTAGGACTCTACGAAACCCTACAGCGTTATCGGAGCCGCGCTCACTTTAATTATTGTGACTAATAAATAATTAAGGTGATTTAAAATGGATTTAAATTTCTGGTTGTGCTTTCTAATTGGATTAGAAGCTCGTTTTAATTAGTTTTAATCTCGTATTTTTTACTAATTTGGCTGACGAACCCAGATTTCGACTCAAAAATAGTGATTTTTGGGTGGAATCGATGTTCGTAATCGTTTCTGAATCTTGTAGGGATGTCCAGAAGCCAAATCCACCCAAAAATATGTTTTTCGAGGGGTTTTTTGTTTTTGACGAAAAATTTTATATCTTTTAACCTTGATTATTTATTGCATGTTGAAGGTAGATTAAATGTATTGTTGCATCCCTAATCTACTGCAATTATAAACCTCATTAAGCATGTTTATGAAGTCATAATTGGTGCTTAATTTGGTGTGTTTACTTTTTACATAAACTTGTATTTTTCACATTATTACAAATAAATTGCTTTAAGTGTGAATGTGTATGGTGAACTTGTAATTTTGAAGCCCTAAAATTTCAAAGATTCAATCTTAAATTGTTTATTTCGTTGGAACTTTGATTGCTAAATTCCATGTTGAAATAATTTTTGGATTTAATCATTTTTTTGTTGATTAAAGTCCTTAATGTTTAAAACTTGTGATTGAATTTTGATTAATCTTCATATTGGAAGATGTAATTTTTTCAATATTTCATTGGATGAAAGGTTTTATTTTTCCAACTCCCTATTTTGTCAAAACTCATCATTAATTTGGATTTTGGTTAAATTAATTATGGGTGTAGCCCTTCAATTTTAAAGCATCAAGAAAGACCTAAATTGTTTCAAAGGTAATTTTGGATGATTTAGGCTTGTGCACCATTAAAATTGAATTTAATTAAGTTGGACATGTTTTATTATCATTTTTCCCTAAATTGATTCTAAAATAAATTTAGAGTTAATTTTATGTCACACGTACAACGGGATTAAAATCCCGAGAAAAGGGACGCAAATCGAGGCAACAACACCCAAGCACCACCAAGGCTAGTCGGGCTACCCACGCAGCCAACATGTGGCTGCTTAGGTGCGAACAAGGGTGCTTTGTCTAGAGGTGCTGCTGCTGTGTGGCAAGGCTTGTTGCGCGCTGATGCTGGAAGCGTGGCCAAGGATTCTGGAGGATGCTTGGACATGCTGCTAGGCAGCAAGGCACCAAGCCCCAGCCAGCCAGCCACTCGCTGCCAGCGCCAGTGAGCATGCTAGCATGCGTAGCGTTCTGCTGGTTCTAGCTAGCATGGCATGCTATGCTGGGCGAGCATGCTAGCACCAAGCATAATCAGGCGCAACAACAAGGGTTGCATAGCAGCCATGGTGCGCAGCCCACGAGTTTTAGGGGTGGGCCATTTTTTGCTTAAACTTGGGCCATCTCTTTTGCAAAATTTTTCCGTTCAATTTATTTAATTATTTTAATGAGGCTAGGCCTCGGTTTTTCCGGCTCTTGCAAAATTTTAATTTTGACAAAAATTTGGGTTAACCGGCTTAATAAATTGGATTAATTAAGTTGGATGTAGAATTAGTGGGAGCTTTGTTAATTGCATGAACTAATTGCGTCTTAATCACATAAAATGTTAAACAACTTTGACTTGTTTTAATTAGGCGCGTTAATTAGATTAACCACCTAAGTTAGTTACTAGTTCGCGCACGTTATGCATTGTTACATGTTTTTCGTTGTAAAATGTATGGGCCATACACATATAGTGAATGGATGAATGGAATATATATTGTTTCATAGGTTTCGTGAAAATGGCAACTAGTGGGGCCCGATTAGGATAGTAAATACGGACTTTGATCCGTTATGTATTTTTGTAAATCTAAATACGGTCTGCGTACCGTTGCGTATTTTTGTACCTTAATATTTAAATTAATCCTAGTCGTAGTAGCTAGTAATTTTATTTTGGCGAAGATGTCTCAAGACGGCGTTTCTATGAAGACGAGCCAAGATGAAGGCTCTTGAAGATCTAAAGATTTCAAGGGGTCATGCTAGTTGCCAAATTTATCTTATTTCATGTTTGCTATATATAATTGTTCTTATATATATGTGAATGATATGTTACGTGCATGATTAGGTTTTCAAATGTTGCGATGATTAATTGAGTTCACTTATATCAACCAACATAGAAACCCTAGGTCCCTAAAATAATGAGCTAAAATATGCCATTCCAAGAACAAAACTTACCGAACTAATGCGTGTATGTGATGGGCTATGCCAAAGCGAGGCATCACTACTTCCCTAGGAACGTAAGTTATACTAGGTATACAAGTTGTCTTGGTTAAGCTCAACGAGTCCTTAGATTTCGTGGCAATGGAGATAAAATGTCATGGAAGCATTAGATGTGACGTTTTTATCGAACAAAGAGTAGCTTGGAGCTATTAGCAATTGGATTTCTTACCCTAAAATATTAAGTTTTAAGACAAGCCAAAGCATGCTTAATCACCTTTTGATTTTTGGGATCTTGGAATCATTTTATTCTCGCCTAAAAGGGACTAATGTTAGTGCGTGGATAAAATGCTCAGTAAGATTGAAAATTTGCATGAACGCTTTAAATTTCAAACATATTGGTTTATGAATGGTTTTTCATTTCAAATGCTTTGAATTGTAGAAACATGTCTGCAAGTAACTCAAACAACAACTCTCTGTGTCTGGAACTCCCCGACAAGTTGGCTTTTAACCTTAACTTGGTCAACTTCAAGGAGTGGGAGGAGGAACTCAGGTAAACTCTTCGAATTGTTCCTTAGAGTACACTCTTGATACTCCCATTCCAATCTTCTTCTCTAAGGGAATCATGAGCGATGAGGCTCATGAGAAATGGTCTTCGGATTGCAAGAAAGTCACACACCTAATAGCTAATTCCATCCCGGAAGATTGGAAGGAAAAGCTCTTCTTCTATTTTCCGGATATTTTCCTCAAATCTTTGGAGGATGTTGTCAACATAAGAGTCACCAAGAGTGACAATGGCAACTATGATGGGCTCGTGTTTGATTTGACTAGGTCACTCTCAAACATGAAGATAAATCCACCGGATGTGGGTTGTCTTGCAAACGAAAGGCATCGGCTTTGGTAAAGGGTCTACAATAGAAATTGAGACCTGGGATGCCCCTCCGACCTCATGCGCTTGGAATGACTAGGCTCTTCAAACGCATGCAACTTCTCGGAATCTCATTGGAGGATAAGATGGTGGGGCATATATTGCTTGCTTCCCTCCACTTGGGCTATAATGCACTTAGAGTACATATAGCTGCGGGAAAGGAGACACGCTCCTTAAAGGAGGTGGTGCAGCTACTCAGCCGAGCCACCGCCTATGGAGTGACCGAGAGGCCCTTGAGAGCAAGGAGGAGGGAGTTCAAGAACAAGGAAAGGATGCGGTGCTTCTATTGTGGTGGGAAAGGCCTCTACAAGAGAGAATGCAAGCTCTTCCGAAAGGAGGAGGAGGCGGGGAATGTGGCATCTGCCTCTGGTATCTTCATTAACACTTGTGTTTAAAGCTATTCATAGGTATTGGATACCATGTATAACTCAATTTATGTTTCCTTTTCAGGAACCAAGTGAGAAGGCATCACAAGTGAGGGCATTGGATACCATGTGCATCAACAAGCGGAAGACAAAGATGATCTTTTGGTCATGCTTGTAGGCACATTTATTTTGTTTATGATTTGTAATTGAACAATGGTTGTTTTCTTATGCTTTTGAACATACTTTTGATCTATGGTGTTGGACACCAAGTTATTTTGATCACAAGACTTAAATCAATGGTTGGTTTGTTAAAATGTCTTGTTTATATGTTCTATAAATTTTCATATGTTTAGTCAAATTTATGATACTGCCAAAAGGGCTAAGACCATCGATTCGAATCAAACCTACTTGTGGCAATGTCGTCTTCGCCACATTAACGTCAAACGCATCAAGAAACTTCTTCAAGAAGGTGTTCTTGACTCATTCGACTTCGATTCGTTTGAAAATTGCGAAGGATGTCTATTACGAAAGATGATAAAGCAGCCATTCTCCAAGTTGGGAGAATGAGCAAGTGACTTATTAGGTCTAATACATACGGACGTAAGTGGACCAATGAGTACACCCGCAAGGAAAGGTTATCAATATTTCATTACCTTCACCTACAACTATAGTAGATATAATTATGTCTACCTTATGTCGAATATATCTGAATCCTTTGAGAAATTCAAAGAATTTAAGAGTGAAGTTAAAAATCAACTTGGCAAGAAAATAAAAGCACTTCGATCGGATTGAGGTGTCGAGTATTTGAGCCATGAATTCGACAATCACTTAAAAGAAAATTGTATTCTTTCAAAGTTGACACCTTCCGAAACTCCACAATGGAACGGAGTATCCGAACGGAGGAATCGAACCTTGTTAGACATGGTTCGATTAATGATAGGTCTTAGTGAACTTCCTATCTCTTTCTAGGGACGCACTTCTAACTGCGGCACTAACACTGAACCGTGCTCCGTTAAAAGCTGTCGAAAAAACTCCATATGAATTATGGACGAAGAACCCTCCGAGGTTGTCTTTTCTTAAGATTTGGGGTTGCGAAGCATATGTCAAGAGATTAATTTCTGATAAACTTCATCGAAAATTAGACAAATGTTTCTTTGTGGGCTACCCAAAAGAAACCAAGCGGTATTACTTCTAAAATAAATCCGAGAACAAAGTGTTTGTTGCTCGTGATGGTGTCTTTTTGGAGAAGGAACACCTTTCCAAAATGACAATTGGTAGGAAAATCGAACTCGACGAAGTTCGAGAGGACGAGCAACAATGTCAACCTGATAAAACTGACAATCTAAGTGCTTTGGAAGCAGCTGGGAAGATTGGTCAAAATCAAACAGACAATGTAAATGCTCAACCTATTACCCTTCGTAGGTCGCAACGGCAAAGATCTCAACCAGACAGATACCTTGGTATTGTCTTAACCGATGATCAAGACATCCTAGTTATGGATGGAAATGAGCCAGCGACATACAAGCAAGCTATGACGAGCCCCGACTCTGCTAAATGGCAAGAGGCCATGAAATCCGAGATGGACTCCACGTCTGAAAATCAAGTCTGGGACTTGGTGAATTTTACCGAGGGTTACACGCTCATTGGTTGCAAATGGATCTTCAAATTGAAGACAGACAAGGATGGAAATGTATCCGAACGGAGGAATCGAACCTTGTTAGACATGGTTCGATTAATGATAGGTCTTAGTGAACTTTCTGTCTCTTTCTAGGGACACGCACTTCTAACTGGGGCACTAACACTGAACCGTGCTCCGTTAAAAGCTGTCGAAAAGACTCCATATGAATTATGGACGAAGAAACCTCCGAGGTTGTCTTTTCTTAATATTTGGGGTTGCGAAGCATATGTCAAGAGATTAATTTCTGACAAACTTCATCGAAAATTAGACAAATATTTCTTTGTGGGCTACCCAAAAGAAACCAAGGGGTATTACTTTTAAAATAAATCCGAGAACAAAGTGTTTGTTGCTCGTGATGGTGTCTTTTTGGAGAAGGAACGCCTTTCCAAAATGACAAGTGGGAGGAAAATCAAACTTGACGAAGTTCGAGAGGTAGAGCAACAAAGTCAACATGACAAAACTGACAATCAAAGTGCTTTAGAAGCAGCTGTTGGCATTAGTCAGAGTCAAACCGGACAGATACCTTGGTATTGTCTTAACCAAAGATCATGACATCCTAGTTATGGATGGAGATGAGCCAGCGACAAACAAACAAGCTATGATGAGCCTCGACTCTGCTAAATGGCAAGAGGACATGAAATCCGGGATGGACTCCATGTCTGAAAATCAAGTCTGGGACTTGGTCAATCTGCTTGAAGGTTATACACCTATCGGTTGCAAATGGATTTTCAAATTAAAAACAGACAAAGATGGAAATGTATCTATATACAAAGCTAGACTGGTGGCAAAAGGTTACAGGCAAATTCACGGAGTTGATTATGATGAAACCTTTTCACCAGTTGCAATGCTTAAGTCCGTCCGGATAATCCTAGCAATTGCTGCATATTACGATTCTGAAATATGGCAAATGGATGTCAAAACCGCCTTCCTTAATGGGATTTTGGAAGAAACTGTGTATATGACATAGCCCGAAGGTTTTGTTTATCCAAGCAATGTTGGGAAGTTATACAAGCTTAAGAAGTCCATTTATGGAGTAAAGCAGGTAAGCAGAAGTTGGAATCTGCGATTCGATGAAGCCATTATTAAGTTTGGTTTTATCAAGAACCTAGACGAGTCTTGTGTCTACAAGAAGGTTAGTGGGAGTGACATCGCATTCCTAGTCTTATATGTGGATGACATATTACACATTGGAAACAGTATTAGAGTCCGTAAAGGGCTGGCTGGAAAAGTGTTTTTAAATGAAGGACTTGGGAGAGGCACAATACATATTGGGAAACAAGATCTGTAGGTATAGATCTAAGAGGATGATTGGATTGAGCCAAAGTACTTATGTAGATAAGGTACTAGCACGATTCAACATGGAAGGGGCCAAGAGAGGGCACCTACCCATGTCTCATGGCATAACTCTCAACAAGAAACGGTGTCCACGGACCCCTGATGAGCGAGAGAGAATGAGTCAGATTCCATATGCTTCGCTTATTATATCGATCATGTACGCCATGATATGTACTAGGTCGGATGTATCATGTGCCTTGAGTGCTACGAGTCGATACGAGTTAGGCCTAGGAGAGGCGCATTAGACTGCGGCCAAGAATATCCTAAAGTACCTGAAAAGGAACAAGGATAAATTCCTAGTTTATGGTGGCTGTAATGAGTTGGTTGTTAAAGGTTATACTGTCGCGAGCTTCTAGAATGACAGAGATGACTCCAAGTCGCAGTCGGGGTACATATTCTGCCGTAATGGAGGGGCATTTAGTTGGAAGAGTGCTAAGCAGAGCACCACTGCAGATTCTACAACTGAAGTCGAATACTTGGCAGCTTCGGAAGCAGCTAAAGAGGAAGTTTGGATTCGTAAGTTCATTGGTGAACTTGGTGTTATACCCTCAATCAAGGGTCTAATATACCTCTATTATGACAACAATGGAGCTGTTACTCAGGCCAGGGAGCCAAGGGAACATCAGAAGATCAAACAAGTCAAGCAGCGATTTCACATGATAAGGGAATGGAAATCCGAACGTGAAATCAGAATTTGTATAATTGGAACAGACGACAATGTAGCTGATCCTCTGACTAAACCTTTGTCTCAAGTGAAGCACAACAAGCACGTTGAGGCAATGGGAATCAAGCGCATTGGAGATTGGCTTTGATTTCCCTATATAGATGTTTTAATTAAACTCGATGTCTTAATGTAAAACACTATGTTGAACCATTCAATTTTGGAGCAATTAAATTTTCTGCAAATTTGTGATTACTCCATATTTATTAAATTGTGGTTTAGAATTAAATAATGAGTCCATTCGATTTTGAGAATATTCAAAACAGGGTATCAAGACCATGTCTTGGATAAAGAAACACTTATTAAGTGAACATTGAATATTTTAATAAAAAATTATCCCTAATCGAGGTCATTTAAATGATGGACGATTAATAACCACTTGAGATTAGTATGTAGTATGATTTATAGCATTGTTTCTTGTGCTACAAGGACTTGATAGTCATAAATCAGCTGCAAGTATATTTCTCATTATAGATGTCGGAACCTTTTTCCTCGACATGAGTATTACAAGTTCTCTTGTTTGAGTACTAGTCGTTTTGATGTTGTCAAACGTCTGCTGTAAATGGGGATTATAACGGCAACACTCAGGCGTCTAGGTCCTCTTAGTAAGGGAAGCTTACAATACAAGACTGGGAAGGTCCCCCTATAAACAATAAGGAATATGTCTTTGTTGTTTGCAAGGCCTCTCGATGAGCGAGACTATGAAAATGCATGGTCGTGCTCAGACGAATTTTAGAAATCATTTGTTTATTGATAGTCAAACTTGGGAATCGAGAAACACTTCTGGACGTAATAAGGATAACGAAGAATCTTACCTTATAGTTCATGAAGAGACATTAAGCGACATAGGAAACGGGTTATACACAATTTGCACACTTGTCCGGAAGGACAAGTGGGAGATTGAAAGGAATGGTGTCCCTACAACAAGTGTATTATTCCGATAGAGGTTTTAAAATTATTGGATAGCTAATTCTTCAGTAAGGTCAAGTGATCGGAATGCCTAAGTGGACGCCGCTTCCGATCAGTAATGTTAATGTATAATTAATATTACAGCTTCATCTTGACTGAACCCTTCGGGTCGAACCCAATCGAAAAATCGATCTGAGACGACGAATCAATCTGAAGGATTTGATGAGTCGACAAAGTTTTACGAACAAAGACGTCGGATATCGAGCTTAGAGCGTCGAGACCGAGCGTCGCATGTCGAGTCAAATTTGGAATTCGACGAGACGTGAAATCAATCAAGTTACAAGTACGAGCCAAGACGTAGCCTCGCATTGGCCTAGCCATGTGAGTGCTAAGTTAGGTAAGACCCATCACAATGTTAGTGGCAAGCCTCTCATGCTTGGCGTGCTACTCCCATGCATGCTAGCTAGCCACCACAAGCATCGCAGCCTTGCGTGTGTCCTAGCACGCCATGCGCCCAAGCATCGCAAAGGTTGGCCTTGCTAGCATGCTAGGCGCTAGCGCAAGGCATGGGCTAGCACTGCTCGCCTAGCCATCGCAGCCACGCACCATCACATAGCAGCATGCTAGGCGTGTTGTGCAATGCGTGGTGCCAGGTAGTGGCAGGCACCAGCCCCAGCCATCACTAGCCGCAAGCATGGCATACGCTGGGCTGCTGCTAGGCGCTGCTACGTGCGAGTACTGGGCTGCTGTTATGCGATGTCTAGCACACATATTCCATAGCACAAGCACGCATAGCATGCTGCTATGTGCGTGTGCTATGCGCTGCCTGCTTGTGATAGCTAGGCCCAGCAAGCACTTGCGTGCTGCTGGCCTTGCGGTGCTTACGTGCTATGCTTAGCCATGCCCAGCATGCTGCGATGGCTGGTGCTGCTATGCTAGAAAGCATGCCCAGCCATGCTAGCACATCCATAGCACACACACACGCATGGCACGCATCTTGCGATGCTTGGGCCATGCGATCTGTGGGTGCTAGGTGATGCTAGGCACGCATGACACGCATGGGTTAGTGACCTCGCCTAGCCTATCATTCGCATGGCTAGGCCAATGCGGGGCTACGACTTGGCTTGTACTTGTCTCTTTTTTAATCTACATCTCGTCGAATTCTAAACTCGACTCGACTTGCGACGCTCGGTCTCAACGCTCTATGCTCGATATCCGACGTCTTTGTTCGTAATACTCTAATGACTCATCTAATCCTTCGGATTGATTCGTCGATTTGAATCGGTTATTTAATTGGGGTGCGACCTGGAGGGTTTAGTCAAGATTAAGCCGTAATATTAATTTTGCATTAATATTACTGATGGGAATTGGCCTCCACCTAGGCATTCCAATTACTTGAACTCACTGATAAATTAGCTGTCTAATAATTCCAAACCCTCTATCGGAATAATACACTTGTTGGAAGGACACCATTCCTTTCAATCTCCCACTTGTCCTTCCGAACAAGTGTGCAATTAGTGTATAGCCCTTTTCCTATGTCACTTAATTTCTCTTCGTGAACTATAAGGTGAAAGGACTGGTGTCCTTCCAACAAGTGTATTATTCTGATAGAGGGTCAGAATTATCAGGTAGCTAACTCTTTAGTGAGATCAAGTGATCGGAATGCCTGGGTGGAGGCTACTTCCGATCTGTAATATTAATGAACAATTAATATTACAGAATTGTCTTGACTCAACACTTCGGGTCGAACCCAAACGAACTGCCGATCCGAACCAACAAATGAATCCGAAGGATTAGATGAGTCACTAGAGTATTACGAACGCAGACGTCGAATATTGAGCGTAGGGTGTCAAGACCGAGCGTCGTAAAATCAACAAGAAACAAGTACGAGCAAAGCCGTAGCATCAAATTGGCCTAGCCATGTGGCTGCTAGGCTAGCTCTAGCTAGCACAGCACTATCGCAGCACCCTAGGTGTGCGTGCGTGCGTGCAATGCTAGCACAACACCATCGCAGCACCATACGTGCTTGCGTGTGTGCGTGCATTGCTAGCACTAGGCGCTTGCATGTGTGCATGCATCGCTAGCGCTAGGCGCTGGCATGTGCCCGTGCATCGCTAGCACTAGGCACACATCATGCCTCGTGTTGTTAGGTGCTTGCGTGTGTGCTTTCGCATGGTAGCACCAAGCAGTAGCAGCGAGCTAGGTGCTTGCGTGTGTGCGTTCCTTCGCATGGCATATCACCATTGCAGCATGCTTGCTTGTGTATGTGCGTGCCTTCACATGGCAGCACCAAGCAGTAGCAGCAAGACGAGTCCTCGCCCAGCACTGTTATGCGCCCAGCAGCATGCGTGGCTCGTTTGTAGCACGCATGTGCTGGGGCGTGCTGGCAGGGGCTGGCTGGCTGTGCTAGTTCGCCAGCAAGGCAGGCTGCCAGCCCAGCCTTGTGGTTGATGCCGGTTTAGGAGCAGTGGGGACCAATGCTTGAAGCAAAGCCTTGGGAAGCAAGGCAATGGTCCCCCCCTTTGGTTATGGTCCTCACCTAACCTCTCCTCTCCTCATGCCACTTTTTTATTGTTGATTGCATTGTTTTATAATTTATTTTTGATTTAAATAAATTAGTAGAAAATTCAACTATCCCTCATTGATTATGAATGGGAGTGCAAGTTGCATTTCCCTATAAATACCCCATGTTTGGGCACTTGGAAATCAACTTGAGTGGAACTCAAAAAGGCATCTCTTAATATTGAGAAAACCTTTAAGTACGTAAGACTCTAGTTTTTTACTTGGTCAAGTCTCGACTAACCCTCGAGGCAAAGATCGTTCGGGTCGGGTCGTGGGTAAGAGCCGTTGGAGGGCGTCACGCTTGTGAGGCTTTAAGCTTCGACGTAAGAGCTCAGTTTACGAGCGAAGCACGCTTCAAGGTTATTACTTCTTTCTCCCTCTTCTTAATTGTGGTTTAAATATGTTTATGCATGCTTTATTGCTTTAATTATTGGGGCGGGTCTTGGGCGGGTTTCTCTTACGCGTAGCATTGGACGCTACGAAACCCAACAGCGGTATCGGAGCCGCTCTCTTTTTAATTATTGCAATTTGTAATTAATTAAGGTGATTGAAAATGGATTTAAATTTCTGGTTGTGTTTTCTAATTGGATTAAAAGCTTGTTTTAATTAATTTTAAAACTCGTTTTTTTCTTATTTTGGCTGATGAACCCAGATTTCGACTCAAAAATAGTGATTTTTGGGTGGAATCGATGTTCTAAATCGTTTCTGACCCTTTAAGTATTGTCTAGAAGCCAAAATCCTCCCTGAAATATGTTTTTCGAGGGGTTTTTCTTTTTTAATGAATTTTTTTTAAAATATTTATGCCTTGATTAATTTAAGCATGTCAAGGGTAGATTAAATGCGTTGTTGCATCCCTAATCTACATCAATTTTAAACCCTTTTAAGCATGGTTATGAAGTCATAATGTGTGCTTAAATTGGTATGTTCAATTTCTCACATGAACTTTTTATTTCATAATCATGCAAATCAATTGCATTAAAGTGTGAATGTTTATTGTGAATGTGAAATTTTAAAGTTCCTTATATATTAAAGATCCAATCTTTCAGTGTTTAAATGGTTGGAACTTTGATTCTAAATTCCATGATTGAACTAATGTTGGATTTAATCATTTTGTGTTGATTAATGTCCTTAAATTTCCAGTACTTGTGATTAAATCTTGATTAATCTTCATATTGGAAAATGTAATTTTGTTATTATACACAAGTTAAAAGTTTTAGTTTCCAACTCCCTATTTTTTCAAAACTCATCATTAATTTACATTTGGGTTAAATTAATTATGGGTGTAGACCTTCAATTTTAAAGCATCAAGAAAGACCTAAATTATTTCAACAGGTAATTTTGGATGATTTAGGCTTGTGCCCCATTAAAATTAAACTTAATTATATTGGACTTATTGTAATTTCATTTTGCCCTAAATTGATTCTAAAATAAATTTAGGATTCATTTTATGTCACACGTAAATCGGGATTAAAATCCCGAAAAATGGCATGCAAATCGAGGCAAAAACACCTAAGGGTCACCAAGGCTAACCGGGCTGCCTATGGGGCGCACAAAGGGAAATGCCTTAAAGTGCTACTGTGTGTGGCGAGGGGCTGCTGTTGTGTGCTGCCTAGTGCTAGGTGCATGGCTGGGCTGCTGGAATTGCTTGTGCGTGCTGCTGGGCAGCGAGGCAGCAAGCCCTAGCCAGCCTGTCATACGCTGCCAGGCGCCAACTAGCATGCGCAGTATGCGTAGCGAGCTGCTGGTGCTGGCTGGCGTAGCATGCTACGCTGGGCGTGGATGCTGGCATCCAGCACAGCAGGCGCAACACATGGGCTGCCTAGCAGCCATGGTGCGCAACCCTCGTGTTTTGAGGGTGTGCCATTTTGCTTAAATTTTGGGCTATCGCTTTTGCAAAAATTTTCCGTTTTAATTTTAATTATTTATTTTAACGAGGTTAGACCTTGATTTTTCGGCTTTTGCAAAATTTTAATTTTGACAAAATTTGGGTTAATCGGCTTAATTTATTAGATTAATTAAGTTGGATGCGGAATTTAGTGGGATCTTGAGTAATTTCGTGAACTAATTTCGCCTTAATAAACATAATATGTTAAACAACTTTGACTAGTTTTAATTAGGCGTGTTAATCGGATTAACCACCTAAGTTAGTTACTAGTTTTTTAGTGTTGTGCAATTTTACTTGTTTTTGTCGTAAATTGCATGGGCCATTCACATATAGTAAATGGGTGAATGAAAGCTTGTTTCATAGGTTTCGTGAAAATGGCAACTAGTGGGGCCCGATTAGGATAGAAAATACGGACTGCGTTCCGTTACGTATTTTTGTAAATCTAAATATGGTCAGCGTACCATTGAGTATTTTTGTACCTTAATATTTAGATTAATCCTAGTCGTAGTAGCTAGTAATTTTATTTTGGCGAAAATGTCTCAAGACGGTGTTTCCATGCTAGTTGCCAAATGCATCTATTTTTATGCTTTATATATATCGTTGTGCTTATATATATATTCTTTGCTAAAATATGCTTGTACGTGATGGGCTACGCCAAAGCGAGGCATCACTACTTCCCTAGGAACGTAAGGTATACTAGGTAACAAGTTAATCTTGGTTAAGCTCAACGATATCAGTAAGGAGTCCTTAGATGTCGTGGAAAAAGAGATAAGACGTCAAGGAAGCATTAGATGCAACGTTTTATCAAACTAAGAGTAGCTTAGAGCTATTAGCAATTGGATTGCTTACCCTACAATATTAAGTGTTAAGACAAGCCAAAGCATGTTTAATCACTTTCTGATTTTTAGGATTTTGGAATCATTTTATTCTCACCAAAAGGGACAAATTATTAATGCGTGGATAAAATGCTCAATATGATTGAAAATTTGCATGAACGCTTTTAAATTTCAAACTTATTAGTTTATGAATGGTTTTTCATTTCAAATTCTTTCAATTGTAGAATCATGTCTGCAAGTAACTCAAACAACAATTCTTTGTACCCGGAACTCCCCGACAAGTTGGCCTTTTGCGTTAACTTGGTTAACTTCAAGGAGTGGGAGGAGGAACTCAGGAAAACTCTTCAAAATTGTTCCTTGGAGTACACTCTTGATACTCCCATTCCAAGCTTCTTCTCTAAGGGGATCATGACCGATGAAGCTCATGAAGAATGGTCTTCCAATTGCAAGAAAGTCTCACGACTTATAGCTAATTCCATCCCGGAAGATTGGAAGGAAAAGCTCTCCTTCTATTTTCCAGACATGTTCCTCAAAGGACTTGACGACGTTGTTAATATAAGAGTCACCAAGAGTGACAATGGCAACTATGATGGACTCGTGTTTGACTTGACTAGGTCACTCTCGAACATGAGGATAAAGCCACCGAAAAAGGGTTGTTTTGCTAAGGAAAGATACCGGCTTTGGTCAAGGGTATGTAATACAAATTGAGACCCGGTATGCCTATTCGACCTCATGTGCTTAGAATGACTAGGCTCTTCAAGCACATGGATCTTCTCGGAATTCCATTGGAAGATGAGATGGCGGGTCATGTCTTGCTTACTTCTCTCTACTCGGGCTATGATGCTCTCAGGGCACATATAGCTGCGAAAGAGGAGACTCACTCTTTAAGAGTTGTGGTAGAGAGGCTTCTCCGAGCCACCTCTCATGGAGCAAGAAAAAGTCCCTTGAAGAAGAAGGTCAAAGCGAAGATGCGATGCTTCTATTGTAGTGAACAATGCCACTACAAGAAGGAATGCAAGCTCTTCCAAGAGGAGGAAGAAAGGAATGTGGCATCTGTCTCAGGTATCTTCCTTAACACTTTTATAAAGCTATTCATAGGTATTGGATACCAAATATGACTCACTTTACGTTGCTTTTTTCAAGAACTAAGTGAGAGGGCTTCACAAGTGGATGTGCAACTACGAGCGGACACAAAGATGGTCTTTTGGTCGTGCTTGTAGGCACATTTATTTTGTCTATGATTTGTAATTAAAGAATGGTTGTTTTCATCATGCTTTTGAACATACTATGATCTGTGGTGTTGGACACCAAGTTATTTTGATCGTAAAACTTTGACAATAGTTGTTTCTAAATGTTTTGTTTATATATAAATTACATGTTTTACATATGATCAAACAAATATTGATACCGCTGAAAAAACTAAGACCATTCATAGTAGATATGGTTATGTCTACCTTATGTCGAATAAATCTGAAACCTTGAGAAATTCAAAGAATTTCAAAGTGAAGTTGAGAATCAACTTGGCAAGAACATTAAAGCACTTTGATCGGATCGAGGTGGCAAATATTTGAGCCATGAATTCGACGATCACCTGAAAGAAAATGGTATTCTTTTAGATTTGACACCTCCTGGAACTCCTTAATTGAACGGAGTATCCGAAAGGAGAAATCAAACCTTTCTAGACATGGTTCCATCAATGATGGGTCTTAGTGAACTTGGGATTGCGAATGAATTATGGACTAAGAAACCTCCAAGGTTGTCTTTTCTTAAGATTTGGGATTGCGAAGCATATGTCAAGCGATTAATTTCTTACAAGCTTCACCCAAAATCAGACAAGTGTTTCTTTCTAGGCTACCCAAAAGAAACCAAGTGGTATTACTTCTACAATATATCCGATAACAAAGTGTTTGTTGCTCGTGATGGTGTCTTTTTGGAGAAGGAACACCTTTCCAAAATGACAAGTGGGAGGAAAATCGAACTCCACGAAGTTTGAGAGGATGAGCAACAGTGTAAACCTGATAAAACTGACAATCGAAATGCTTTAGAAGCAATTGATAAGATTGGTCAGAATCAAACAGATAATGTAAATGCTCAGCCTATTACCCTTCGTAGGTCGCAACGAGCAAGATCTCAACCCGACAGATACCTTGGTATTGTCTTAACCGAAGATCAGGACATCCTAGTCATGGATGGAGATGAGCCAGCGACATACAAACAAGCTATGACGAGCCCCGACTCTGCTAAATTGTAAGAGGCCATGAAATCTGAGATGGACTCCATGTCTGAAAATCAAGTCTGAGACTTGGTAAATTTGCCCAAAGGTTACACACCCATCGGTTGCAAATGGATTTTCAAATTGAAAACAGACAAAGTTTGAAATGTATCAATATACAAAGCTAGACTGGTGGCAAAAGGTTACATGCAAATCCAAGGGATTGATTATGATGAAACGTTTTCGCCAGTCGCAATGCTTAAGTCTGTCCAGACATCCTAGCGATTAATGCATATTATGATTACAAAATATGGCAAATGGACGTCAAAACCTCCTTCCTTAATGGGATTTTGGAAGAAACTGTGTATATGACACAACCGAAAGGTTTTATTGATCCAAGCAACGCTTGAAAGGTATGCAAGCTTAAAAAGTCCATTTATGGACTAAAGCAGGCAGGCAGAAGTTGGAATCTGCAATTTGATGAAGCCATTAGTAAGTTTGGATTTATTAAGAATTCAGATGAGTCTTCTGTTTACAAGAAGGTCAGTTGGAGTGACATCGCATTCCTAGTCTTACATGTCAATGACATGTTGCTCATTGGAAACAGCACAAAATTATTAGAGTCCGTAAAGGGTTGGCTGGGAAAGTTCTTTTCAATAAAGGACTTAGGAGAGGAATAGTACATAATGTGCAACAAGATCTATAGGGATAGATCTAAGAGGATTATTAGATTGAGCTAGAGTACTTACATTGATAAAGTACTAGCACGATTCAGCATGGAGAATGCCAAGAGAGGGCACCTACCCGTGTCCCATGGCGTAACTCTTAGCAAGAAACAGTGTCCACATACATCTGTTGAGCGGGAGAGAATGAATCAGATACCATTATGCTTCGCTAATTGGATCGATCATGTATGCCATGATATGTACTAGGCCTGATGTATCGTACGTCTTAAGTGCTACGAGCCGATACCAATCAGACCTAGGAGAGGCGCATTGGACTACGGCCAAGAATATCCTTAAGTACCTGAAAAGGAATAAGGATAAATTCCTAGTCTATGGTGGCCACAAAGATTTGGTTGTTGAAGGTTACACCGACGCTAGCTTCCAGACTGACAGAGACGACTTCAAGTCACAGTCAGGGTATATAATTTGCCTAAATGGAGGAGCGTTTAGTTGGTAGAGTGCCAAGCAAAGCACCACTGCAGATTCTACCACGAAAGTCGAATACTTGGCACCTTCGGAAGCAGCCAAGGAGGCAGTTTTGATTCGTAAGTTCGTTAGTGAACTTGGTGTTCAACCAGAGGGTCTAATAGACCTTTATTATGACAACAATGGAGCTATTGCTCAGGCTAGAGGGCCAAGAGAGCACCAGAAGGTCAAACATGTCCAAAGGCGATTTAACATGATAAGGGAATGGAAATCCGAAGGTGAAATCAGAATTTGTATGATTAGAACGGATGATATTGTGGCCGATCCTTTGACTAAACCTCTGCCTCAAGTGAAGCACAACAAGCACGTCGAGGCAATGGGAATCAAGCATGTTGGAGTTTCACTAGTAGAAAAAATCAAATATGCACCCCCCTTTTAGCACCGAATCTTGAAAACCGGTGCCAAAAGAAATGGGCGGGATTGGAATATAGGGTGTTGGCACCGGTTCCAACCAAAACTGGTGCCAACTCATTTAATTAGCACCGGTTCAAACCGGTGCCAACCTTTAAATTAAAAAAAAAACAAAGAAAGCAATAGAGTTGGCACCGGTTCGCCTTAAACCGGTGCCAACTATAGTAATTAACACCGGTTTGAACCGGTGCCATTTAAAATAAAGCCCGGTTTAAGGCGCGTCTTCTTCTTCAATTCTTTTCCTTTCTCTTTCTTCTTCGTTCTCATCTGATCTGCCTCTATCTTTCCTCCATTGTAGCGTAATCGAATTTCTCCATTAAAGGGGCTTTTGAGCTTTCCTAACACTACATCTCTCTCTTTCGATGTCCTTCTCCATAACCGTCCCTTTCCCTTTCCTTTCTTCTCTCTTTCGATCTCCTTCTCCTTCTCCTTCCCTCATTCTACAATATTAGAGGTTTGGGTTTCTGGGTTCGTCTATTTGATCAATTCGATGTGCGTGCGTCTTCAACTACAACAAATTCGAATCAATTTCGAACCAAAAATCAGAAATTCGAGGTTTGGGTTTCTGGGTTTTTTAGCTTTGCGTTATATTGTAGCAGTTCTGAGCTTTCTCCTACATTGAAACAACTTTTAAGGTAATGTTTTTTAATCAATGAAGTTTTTTAATCAATGAATATCAATTTCTCTAATTATTTGTGTTAGTTCTAATTTCCTTAATTTCTGGTGAGAAAATGCTGAAAAAGTTGTAATAACTTAATTTGGGTCTTTTTTGTTTTTGTTTTGTGGGTTGTTTATGGTAGGCAAAAAGAGCTTTCTTCTCACTTGCTAAGGTTGCTTTCTATTGCTGATATCAAAGCTCATATTAAGTAGAAATATTCACTTGTATTTAGATACTATAATAAAGTGTTAAGAGCTAGTCACAAGGAGGAGATCTGTGGAAGTAGACTGATGACAGATATTGAATGTTTTGATATCCTTCTTGATTGTTGGATACATTTTTGAATGAAGTTGTATGAAAGAAGTAGAATATATGTAGAGAAGCAATGGACATGCTTGCTGCCTTGCAGGTTGTGTAAGTAGTCTTAATTGATTACTTGCCTGAAATAAAAAAATAGTATTATTGTGTTGATGCCAGTCAATGACAGATTACTACTCTGGCTTGAAACTAGAGTATTTCATTGAAGGTGTATAAATTATTATTTGTATGTCTCTTTGTTCTGCTATCAGATATTAAGATTTGGATATTAATGTTGTTGACTTGTTAGCTCATCTTTAAGCAGCTCTCAGTTCTCAGTTTCTTATACTCTTACACTACACAGAATTCACCTTTCCTAGTTTGTTATGTACAGTATGCAGATAGAAAATGTGTTCAGCGCTGGTGCAATGAGAAAGGAGACATAACATTGCCACCAGGCATGCTAAAAGTATTCTTATTTATACATTTCATCTGACAAATGGCTGTGAATTGGAGTATTTCGTAATTCATGCTGATTGTTTTGGTTGTGGCAATTGCTCCTATAACCTTTAACCTTAAGAGTAAAAGTACAGAGTACTATGTTTAGGAGATCTTTTAGGCCATTGTGGTCTTCTTAATTTAGTTCAGCATCTAAATTCAGGTTTGTTTGTTTTAATTCAATGTTCATTTATTTTTTATTAATTTGCTATCATTTAAATTCAATTTCATTTTTAGAGCATTATATGGGTATTTTTGTGCTGCTTATGTGAAGAATTATGGTGTTATTTTCTAGTTTATTGTTGCAATTTTTGCTTGAATTTGATGTTCTATAGAAGATCAATTTTTTTGCCTGGCATATTGGTATTTTTTTTTGCACAGCATCATAAACCCCCGTTATCCCCCCTTACATTTTTTTGGCTTGTAGCTACCCATTTGTACTGATTATATCTCTTCACAGACTGCATCAACTTTGGAGGCAGCTGTCTGTGATGCATCCATGTTTGGAATTTTTGGGCGTTCACTTGGTTTATGATCTTAAGGAACTCTTAAATGTTACTCTGAATTGATAACGATGGTGAAAAGGTTTTAGGAGAAACTTTAGACATTCAAACGGTTGTGGCTGAAAGCTCTATACTAGGCTGTTTAAGCAAGTTGCATTAGCTCCTGATAGAAAAACTGAAGAACACCTTATAAATAAATTAAATACTAAAATGAAAACATGGTATGATTATCTTGCTGAACGTAAAATGTTTATCCATAGACTCATCGTTCAACTTGACTAGTAGCTTCATTTATCTGTAGATCTGCTTACTTTTTCGTGTCCTATGCTCATGTTGTTTCTTCAAGAAAGGACTTTTAATTCAGTGGTTTGGTAGTCAAGTGAGCTACAAAAGCCTTTTGTACCTATATTTGATCACCATGTGCTCACTAATTGCAGAAATGCAACAGAGCCTGGAAGGTTTTTAAAGTTGAACATAGTAAGGTGCGAGAGAAGTTTTTTGCTACATACGGGAAGCGCTGCCAGAATGTGTAGGGTTTTGTAGTGACCCGACACTACGCGGAAGGAAACCCACCCAGACCCGCCCCATAATTAAAACAATTAACAAGCATATTAAACTTAATCAAACAAGATTAAGAACAAGAATTATACCTTTGTCGCGTGCTTCACTCCCAAAGAGCTCTTACTTCAAAATCCCGAAAACACGAGATCTCCCACGGATCGTACCCTCGACCCAACCCGAGCGTCCTAAGTCTTGAAGGTTAGTCAAGACCCGGACAAAATAACTGTGAGTTTTACGAATCAAAGGTTTACTCTTACTTAGAGTTGCCTATTTAATTCCACTCAAGGTTGTATTCTCAAAATCCCAACCAAGTGGGTATTTATAGAGAATGGGGACTTGAAACCCATTTTCATGATCAATGTGGGATCATGTGTAATCGCAATAATTTATTTAATTCCAAAATAACTAATTAGGCAAAAGCAATCACAAGGCAACAAGTTGCAAGAGGAGAGAATGGGTTAGGTGAGGACCATATCCCATGGAGGGACCATTGCCTTGCTCCTCAAGGGAAGCCTAGAGGCTTTGGTCCCCACCTCTCCTAAACCGCCACTCACAAGGCAGCTAGGCTGGCTGCCACCTGGTACTGCTAGCACACCCAGCCAGCAAGCACCATGCTGACTAGCAGCTCCCTCGCATGCATGGTGTTGGTGCGTGCTGGCGCTGGTGCTGGTGTATGCCAGTGCTAGGCGATGGTGCGTGCTGGCGCTAATGTTGGCCCTAGCGTCCCACGCACCACACGCATCATCGCTGCATCCTTCGCATATGCTCGCACACCCAGCCAGCTAGCACCACTCGCCCATGCTCGCACAGCTACGCGCATCCAGGCCAGCACGCACTAGCGCTGTGCTTGGTGCGTGGCCTGCGATGGTGCCTATCACACACGCAAGGCCAGTGCTGCCTGACAGCTTGCTGCGCTATGGTGCACACGCACACGCACACACGCATGCGCCTAGCACTACGATGGTGTTGTGCGTGGTGCTAGGGGGCTGCGATAGTGCCCATGCTTATGCACACACACATGGGTGCTGTGCTTGGTGCGATAGGGCTGCGATAATCCCTTGCATTATGCTAGGGCTGCGATGAGCTAGCCTAGCCTAGCTACGGCTACGCTCATACTTGTTGCTTGTGATTTTGCGACGCTTGGTCTCGACGCCCTAGGCTCGATATCCGACGTTTGTATTCGTAAAACTCTACTGACTCATTAAATCCTTTCTGATTAATTCGTCGTCTCGGATCGGTGATTCGATTGGGTTCGACCCGAAGGGTTCAGTTAAGATTAAGCTGTAACATCAATTGTACATTGATATTACTGATCGGAAGCGGCGTCCACCTAGGCATTCCGATCACTTGATCTTACAGAAGAATTAGCTCTGTAATAATCCTGAACCCTTTATCGGAAGAATACACTTGTTGGATGGACACCATTCCTTTCAATCTCCCACTTGTCCATCCGGACAAGTGTGGATACAGTGTATAGCTCATTTCCTATGTCACTTAATGTTTCGTCGTGAACTATAAGGTAAGATTCTTTGTCATCCTTATTACGTTCAGAAGTGTTTCTCGATCTCCGAGTTCGACTGTCAATAAGCAGATGATTTCTAAAATCTATCTGAGCACGGCCATGCATTTTCACAGTCTCGCTCTTCGAGCGGCCTTGTAAACAACAAAACATTTTCCCTATTGTTAGTAGGGGGACTATCCCAGTCTTGTATTGTAAGTTCTTCTTACTAAGAAGACATAGTCTCCTGAGTGTTCCCGTTATGATCCCCAGTTACGGCAGAAGTTTAGAAACATCAAAGAGTCTAGTACTCAAACAAGAAAACTTCATAGTACTCATGGTCGGAGGAAACAAGTTTCGATAGTCATAATGAGAAATGTACTTGTGACAAAATTTAAATTTTCATAAAGTACTCTCATAGGTCTTATCCAGTATAGTTCCAAACTGTGCCTGTTCAAATGATTTATGACCGTCACGTCCTCGCAGCACAAGAAACGGTGCTGTAAATCATACTACACACTAATCTATGGCGGTCATCAATCGTCCATCTGTTAGATGACGTCGATTAAGGATAATTTTCGATTTAAACATTCAATGTTCACTTAACAGTTTTTTCTTTATCCAAGACATGGTCTTGATACCCTGTTTTGAATATTTCCGTAAATCGAATGGACTCATTATTTAATTCTAAACCACAATTAAATACTAATGGAGTGAATGATAATTTTGCACAAAATTAACTACTCCATTAATGAATGGTTTTAATACAGTGTCTTACATTAAATATCCTATTTAATTAAAACACATGTACAGGGAATTTCAAAGCCAGTCTCTAACATGCTTGATTCCCATCGCCTCAATGTGCTTGTTGTGTTTCACTTGAGGCAGCGGTTTAGTCAAAGGATTACAAATTCTGATTTCACCTTCGGATTTCCATTCCCTTATCATGTGAAATCGCCTTTGCACGTGTTTGACCTTCTGGTGCTCTCTCCGCTCCCTGGCCTGAGCGATAGCTCCATTGTTATCACAATAGAGGTCTATAGGCCCCTTGATTTAGGGTACAACACCAAGTTTGCTAATGAATTTGCGAATCCAAACAGCTTCCTTGGCAGCTTCTGAAGCGGCCACGTATTCGGCTTCAGTTGTAGAGTCTGTAGTGGTGCTCTGGTTGGCACTCTTCCAGCTAAACGCTCCTCCATTCAGACAGAATATGTACCCCGACTGTGACTTGAAGTTGTCTCTGTCAGTCTGGAAGCTAGCGTCGGTGTAACCTTCAACAACCAGTTCTTTGTGATCTCCATACACCAAGAATTTATCCTTGTTCCTTTTCAGGTACTTAAGGATGTTCTTGGCCGCAGTCCAATGCGCCTCTCCTGGGTTCGATTGGTATTGACTCGTTGCACTCAGGGCATACGATACATCTGGCCTTGTACATATCATGGCATACATGATCGATCCGATTAGCGAAGCATATGGGATCTGATTCATTCTTTCTTGCTCAACAGGTGTCTGTGGACACTGTTTCTTGCTAAGAGTTATGCCATGGGACATGGGTAAATGCCCTCTCTTGGCATTCTCAATGTGGAATCGAGCCAGTACCATATCAATGTAAGTACTCTGGCTTAATCCAATCATCCTCTTAGATCTATCCATGTAGATCTGGATGCCTAATATGTACTATGCCTCTCCTAAGTCCTTCATTGAAAAGCACTTTCCCAACCAGCCCTTTACGGACTCCACAATTTTGTGCTGTTTCCAACGAGAAGTATGTCATCGACATATAGGACAAGGAATGCAATATCACTCCCACTGACCTTCTTGTATACACAAGATTCATCTGGATTCTTGATAAAAGCAAACTTGCTAATCGCAGATTCAAACTTCTGCTGGCTTTCTTTAGTCCATAAATGGACTTCTTTTGCTTGCAAACCTTTCCAGCGTTGCCTGGATTGACAAAACCTTCTGGTTGTGTCATATACACAGTTTCTTCCAAAATTCCATTAATGAAGGCGATTTTGACTTCCATTTTCCATATTTCATAATCGTAATATGCATCAATCGCTAGGATGATCCAGACGGATTTTAGCATTGCAACTAGCGAAAACGTTTCGTCATAGTCAATCCCGTGGACTTGTCTATAACCTTTTGCCACCAGTCTAGCTTTGTATATTGATACATTTCCATCCTTGTCTGTCCTCACTTTGAAGATCCATTTGCAACCAATGGGTGTATAACCCTCGGGCAAATTCACCAAGTCCCAGACTTGATTTTCAAACATGGAGTCCATCTCGGATTTCATGGCCTCTTGCCACTTTGCAGAGTCGGGGCTTGTCATATCTTGCTTGTATGTCGCCGGCTCATCACCATCAATGACCAGGATGTCTTGATCATCGGTTAAGACGATACCGAGGTATCTGTCTAGTTGAGATCTTTGTTGTTGCGACCTACGAAGGGTAATCGGTTGAGCATTTACATTGTCTGTTTGATTCTGACCAATCTTCTCAGCTGCTTCCAAAGCACTTAGATTGTCAGTTTTATCAAGTTGACATTGTTGCTCGTTCTCTCGAACTTCGTCGAGTTCGATTTTCCTCCCACTTGTCATTTTGGGAAGGTGTTCCTTCTCCAAAAAGACACCATCATGAGCAACAAAAACTTTGTTCTCGGATTTATTGTAGAAGTAATACCCTTTGGTTTCTTTTGGATATCCCACAAAGAAACACTTATCCGATTTGGGGTGAAGTTTGTCCAAAATTAATCGCTTGACATATGCTTCGCATCCCCAAATCTTGAGAAAAGACAACCTAGGAGGTTTCTTAGTCCATAATTCATATGGAGTCGTTTCAAAAGCTTTTGAGGGAGCTTGGTTCAGTGTTAGTGTCGCGGTTTGTAGCGCATGTCCCTAGAAATAGATAGGAAGTTCACTAAGACCCATCATTGATCGAACCATGTCTAACAAGGTTCGATTCCTCCGTTCGGACACTCCGTTCCATTGAGGAGTTCTGGGAGGTGTCAACTCTGAAAGAATACCATTTTCTTTCTAGTGATCGTCGAATTCATGGCTCAAATATTCGCCACCTCGATCCGATCGAAGTGCTTTAATTTTCTTGCCAAGTTGATTTTCAACTTCTTTCTGAAATTCTTTGAATTTCTCAAAGGATTCAGATTTATTTGACATTAAGTAGATGTAGTCATATCTATTATAATCGTCGCTGAAGGTGATGAAATATCGGTAACCTTGTCTTGCGGGTGTGCTCATTATTCCTTATACATCCGTGTGTATTAGACCTAATAAGTCACTTGCCCTTCCTCCCAACTTGGAGAATGGATGTTTTATCATCTTGCCTAATAAGCATCCTTCGCAATTTTCAAACGACTCTAAGTCGAATAAGTCAAGAACACCTTCTTGAAGAAGTTTCTTGATGCGCTTGATGTTAATATGGCCAAGACGACAATGCCACAAGTAGGTTTGATTCGACTCGATGGTCTTAGCCCTTTTGGCAGTATTCTCGATGTTATAAACTTGTTTGTCTAGTGAAAGCACATAAAGACAATATAAAACATTATCAAAATAAATAAAACAACTATTGTTTTTGATTCGAAATTCGAATCCATTGGCGTCCAATGCCGATATTGAAATAATGTTTTTGGTCACTCTAGGAACATGATAGCAGTTTTCAAGTTCTAGAACAAGCCTTGAGGGCAAAGACAAACAGAGAGTTCCAACAGAGACGGCACACATCCTTGCTCCATTGCCGACCCGAAGCTCGACCTCTCCCTTCTCTAGCCTCCTATTTATCCTTAGTCCCTGAGCATTGGAACAAAGGTGTGAGCTACATCCGGTATCTAATACCCATGATGTTTTGCTAGCGAAGTTTAAGTCTATAACAAAAATACCTGATGAAGAAGCAACATTGTCGTTCTTCTTATCTTCCTTGAATTTGAGGCAGTCCCGTTTCCAATGTCCCTTCTACTTGCAGTAGAAACATTCGGAATCAGATTTAGAAGAGGCTGCCTTTTTGTCCTTGCTGCCCTTGGCATATTTTGACTTAGGCGGGAACTTCTTCTTTTTCCCATTAAAGCTCTTCTTTTTGCCCGGACGTTTGAATGGCTTGCCCTTCCTCGCCATGAGCATGTCATGCTTGCCCTCATCCTTGAGGGTTTGCTCGGCTTGCTTCAACATACAATGAAGCTCGGTGAGGGTTTTCTTTATACTATGCATATTATAGCTCATCTTGAACTTATCATAGCCTTATTGAAGGGAGTGGAGAATGATGTCAATTTCCATTTCGGTTGAATACCCAACATCAAGCCTTTCCATGTTCTCAAATAATCCAATCATTTTGAGAACATGCGGGCTAACTGGCTCTCCTTTCTTGAGCTTGCTGTCAAGGATCTGCGTGTGGGTTTCGAACCTTTCAGTTCAGGCATGCTCTTGGAACATATTCTGAAACTCAGAAATGATCTCAAAAGTTGTCTCCTTTTCAAAGAAAGTCTTTTGAAGGTCCAGAGACATGGTGGCCAACATGATGCATTTGACATCCCGATTAGCACTTTGCCATCGGTTAAGGGCAGCCTAAGTGACCTCCTCATTGGGAGCGACGGGCATTTCCTCATCAAGGACATATTCCTTTTGCTCCTACAATAGTACAATGCAAAGATTTCTTTGCCAATCAAGAAAGTTTGGCCCGCTCAACTTCTCCTTGTCGAGAATTGAGCGCAAAGAGAATTGGTTGTTGTTTGAGTTACTTGCAGACATGATTCTACAATTGAAATAATTTGAAGTGAAAAACCATTCATAAATCAATAAGTTGAAATTTAAAACGTTTTACGCATATATTCAATCTTATTGAGCATTTTATCCACGCATTTAAAATTATCCCTTATGGGCGAGAATAAAATGATTCTGAGATCCCAAAGATCAAGAAATGGTTAGGAATGCTTTGGCTTGTCTTAATCATTAAATATCTTAAGGTAAGCAATCCAATTGCTAATAGCTCCAAGCTACTCTCGGTTTGATAAAATGTCGCATCTAATGCATTCTTGACATTTTATCTCTTCCGCCACGACATTTAAGGACTCCTTACTGATATCGTTTAGTTTAACCAAGACAACTTGTATAACTAGTATACCTTACGTTCCTAGGGAAGTAGTGATGCCTCGCTTTGGCGTAATCCATCAAGTACGCGCATTAGTTCGGTAAGTGTTGTTCTTGGAATGGCAAATTTTAGCTCAATATTATTAAGGGACCTAAGATTTCTATGTTGGTTGATTTAAGTGAACTTAACTAATCGTCGCAACATAATAGAAATCCTAGACATGCATCTATCAATCATATATAATAACAATATATAATTATAAGGCATAAAATAGATGCATTTGGCAACTAGCATGACCCCTTGAAATCTTCAATTTCCATGGGTCTTCATCTTGACTCGTCTTCATCGATACGTCGTCTTTAGACATCTTGGCCAAAATGAAATAAAAGAAGCTAGCTAGAACGACTAAGATTAATCTAATAGTACAAAAATACTTAACGGTTCGCAGACCGTATTTAGATTTACAAAAATATATAACGGCGCAGTCCGTATTTTCTATCCTAGTCGGGCCCCACTAGTTGCCATTATCAAAGACCTGTTTTGAAAACAATCTTCCATTCACCCATTCACTATTTGTGAATGGCCCATGCAAATTTTACGAAATACATAATTAAACACGCAAAACTAGTAACTAACTTAGGTGGTTAATCCAATTAACGCACCTAATTAAAACTAGTCAAAGTTGTTTAATCCATTATTTCTAAACGCAAAGCGCTAACGCACATAATTAACCTCCCACTAAATTTCGCATCCGTACTTAATTAATCCGATTAATTAAGTCGGCATAACCAATAATTTGTCAAAATTTTGCAAAATCGAAAATCGAGGTTTTTAGCCTTGTTAAAATAATTAATTCAAATTATTAAAACGGCAAAATTTTCGCAAAACGCATAGCTCAAAAACAAGCAAAATACCCCACACAAGCATTAGGTGGATGCGCACCATGGCTGATAGGGAGCTCATGTGCTGCGCTTGATGTGCTGTGTGCCAGCATCCACGCCCAGCATGGCATGTTGCGCCAGCCAGCACTAGCAGCTTGCTACGCATGCTGCGCATGATAGCTTGCTAGCTGGTGCCTGCCAGCGTGTAGGGTTTCGTAGTGACCTGACACTACGCGGAAGGAAACCCACCAAGACCCGCCCCTTAATTAAAACAATTAACAAGCATATTAAACATAATTAAACGAGATTAAGAACAAGAATTATACCTTTGTCGCGTGCTTCGCTCCCAAAGAGCTCTTACTTCAAAATCCCGAAAACACGAGATCTCCCACGGATCGTACCATCGACCCGACCCGAGCGTCGTAAGTCTTGAAGGTTAGTCACGACCCGGACAAAATAACTATGAGTTTTACGAATCAAAGGTTTACTCTTACTTATAGTTGCCTTTTTTATTCCACTCAAGGTTGTATTCTCAAAATCCCAACCAAGTAGGTATTTATAGAGTATGGGGACTTGAAACCCCTTTTCATGATCAATGTGGGATCATGTGCAATTGCAATAATTTATTTTATTCCAAAATAACTAATTAGGCAAAAGCAATCACAAGGCAACAAGTGGCAAGAGGAGAGAATGGGTTAGGTGAGGACCATATCCCATGGGGGGACCATTGTCTTGCTCCCCAAGGGAAGCCTAGAGGCTTTGGTCCCCGCCTCTCCTAAACCGCCACTCACAAGGCAGCTGGGTTGGCTGCCACCTGGTACTGCCAGCACACCCAGCAAGCTAGCACCATGCTGCCTAGCAGCTTCCTCGCATGCATGGTGCTGGTGCGTGCTGGCGCTGGTGCTGGTGCGTGCCAGTGCTAGGCGCTGGTGCTGGTACGTGTAAGTGCTAGGCGCTGGTGCATGCTGGCGCTGGTGCTGGCCCTCGCATCCCACGCACCACACGCATCATCGCTGCACCCTTCGCACATGCTCGCACACCCAGCCAGCTAGCACCACTCACCCATGCTCGCACAGCTACGCGCATCCAGGCCAGCACGCACTAGCGCTTTGTTGGTGCGTGGCCTGCGATGGTGCCTAGCACACACGCAAGGCCAGTGCTGCCTGCCAGCTTGCTGCGCTATGGTGCATACGCACACGCACACACGCATGTGCCTAGCACTGCGATGGTGTTGTGTGTGGTGCTAGGGGGCTGCGATAGTGCCCATGCTTATACCTACACACATGGATGCTGTGCTTGGTGCGATAGGGCTGCGATGGTGCCTAGCATTATGCTAGGGCTGCGATAGGGCCTAGGCATGATGCTAGGGCCGCGATAGTGCCTAGCACTCCATGGTGCGCCTAGCACACACATGGTGCGCCTAGGCTTGCGATGAGCTAGTCTAGCCTAGCTACGGCTACGCTCATACTTGTTGCTTGTGATTTTGCGACGCTCGGTCTCGACCCCCTAGGCTCGATATCCGACGTATGTATTCGTAAAACTCTGCTGACTCATTAAATCCTTTCGGATTAATTCGTCGTCTCGTATCGGTGATTCAATTGGGTTCAACCCGAAGGGTTCAGTTAAGATTGAGCTGTAACATCAATTGTACATTGATATTACTGATCGGAAGTGGCCTCCACCTTGGCATTCTGATCACTTGATCTTACTGAAGAATCAGCTCTGTAATAATTCTGAACCCTCTATCGAAAGAATACACTTGTTGGAAAGACATTATTCCTTTCAGAATGTTGGCAGGTAAATATGATATTTGTTTACTTTAACCTCCCTAATTTATCTTTCTTTTTTCGTGAATCCTTGGTTGATGGGGCTTGCTTTTATTTATTTTTGATGGGTCTTGGATGTATCTTCATTTGTTTAGAAATGGTTTTGTTTCAATGTTTCATATATAGTTTTAGCCTTGTATTTGATTGCTGGCTGGTTCTTTTGGTTCAGGGTGTTGTTTTAGGCTGGATTAGGTTTGTGTTGCTGGCTGGTGCCTGGTCTTGATGGTGCTGGCCTAGTTTGTTGTTGCTGGCCAAGTTTCTGTCTGGTGGTGTAGTGCTGTTTTATTTTCTGGTTGTTGGTGCTATTTCTTTTGCTTGCTGCTGGTTCTGCTTGCCTTTGTGTTTGCTGCTTGCTGTTGTTGTTGTTATTGGCAACTTGTGCCCCTGTGTGTTGTTTCAGTCCTGCTAGCTGCATCTTGGTCTCTGGTTTACTGTGTAGGGTTTCGTACTGACCCACACTATGCGGCCGCCAGGACCCGCCCCCATAATAAATGCAATTAACAAGCAAAACATAATTAAAAGCATAATAAAGGATAAAAGATTATACCTTTGACGCGTGCTTCGCTCAATTATAGGCTCTTACTTGGACCCCGGAAATACGAGGTCTCCGACAGGATCGTACCCTCGACCCTGACCCGAGCTTCCTAAGCCTCGAAGGTTAGTCGAGGTCCGGACAAATAAAAACTAAGAGTTTTATGAATTTAAGGTTTACTCAAATCAAGAGTTGCCTTTTTAATTCCACACAAGTGTGTTCATTCCCAATACCCATGCCTTTGTATTTATAGGGAAATAGACCCTTGATTTCCAATCTCCCATCAATGTGGGAGAGTTTGTAAATTCAATAATTTATTTAAGTCCAAATTAAATAAATAATTGAACCAATCACTAATCGACAAGTGGCGCAATTAGGGGCTAATGAGTCATGCCCAAGGTTAGATGGGGGGGACCATTGCCTTGCTCCCCAACGCTTTTCTTGGTCCCCACAACCACACACAAACCGGCTTCAAGGAGGGCTTTGCTGGCTGCCAGCTAGCATCAGCCAGCAGCCTTGCATCCCCAGCCAAGCAGTGCGTGCTGGTGCTGGGCGATGCTTGGCGCTGGTGCTGCGTGCTAGTGTTGTGCGCTGCTAGCATGCTATGCTGGCACTGGCCTAGCACTCCCGCGCAATCCCTCGCACACGCACGCAACTACGCACAGCCATGCCAGCCAACCCGTCACGCACGCAAGGCCTAGCATTATGCGTGGTGCTAGGGCTGCGATGGCGCCTAGGCATGATGCTATTGCTGCGATGACGCCTAGGCACCCTTGCCACGCATAGTGCGCCTAGCACACCATGGTGCACCTAGGCTCATGTGTAGCCAGCCTAGCCTAGCAGTCCACATGGCTAGGCCAGTGCGATGCTACGGCTACGCTCATACTTGTCGCTTGTGATTTTGCGACGCTCGGTCTCGACGCCCTAAGATCGATATCCGACGTCTTTATTCGTAAAACTCCGTCGACTAATTAAATCCTTCGGATTAATTCGTCGTCTCGGATCGGTTGTTCGATTAGGTTTGACCCGAAGGGTTAAGTTAAGATTAAGCTGTAATATTAATTATACCTTAATATTATTGATTGGAAGCGGCCTCCACCTAGGCATTCCGATCACTTGACCTTACTGAAGAATTAGCTCTGTAATAATTCTAAACCCTCTATCAGAATAATACACTTGTTGGAAGGACACCATTCCTTTCAATCTCCCATTTGTCCTTCCGGACAAGTGTGCATATAGTGTATAGCCCATTTCCTATGTCGCTTAATGTCTCTTAGTGAACTATAAGGTAAGATTCATCGTCATCCTTATTATGTTCAGAAGTGTTTCTCGATCTCCGAGTTCGACTGTCAATAAGTATATGATTTCTAAAATTCATCTGAGCACGACCATGCATTTTCACAGTCTCGCTTATCGAGCGCCCTTGTAAACAACGAAGACATATTCCCTATTGTTTATAGGGGGACATTCCCAGTCTTACATTGTAAGTTTCTCTTACTAAGAGGACCTAATCTCCCGAGTGTTCCCGTTATGATCCCTAGTTACGGCAGACGTTAGGCAACATGAAAGAGACTAGTACTCAAACAAGAAAACTTCACAACACTCATGGTCGAGGAAACGAGTTCCGATAGCTATAATGAGAAATGTACTTCTGACAATTTTGATTCGCTTAAAGTACTCTAATAGGTCGATCCAGTGCAGTTCCAAACTGGAACCTGTGCAAATGATTTATGACCATCATGTCCTTGCAGCACAAGAAATGGTGCTATAAATCATACGACACACTAATCTCTGGTGGTCATCAATCGTCCATCAGTTAGATGACCTCGATTAGGGATAATTTTTGATTTGAATATTCAATGTTCACTTAACAGGTGTTTCTTTATCCAAGACATGGTCTTGATACCCTGTTGTGAATATTTCCATAAATCGTATGGACTTATTATTTAATTCTAAACCACAATTAAATAGCAATGGAGTGAAAAATTATTTTGCACAAAAATAAATTACTCCATTAATGAATGGTTTCAATACAGTGTCTTACATTAAAACAACAAGTTTAATTAAAACACATGTATAGAGAATTTTTAAAGCTAGTCTCCTACGTGCTTGATTCCCATTGCCTCAATGTGCTTGTTGTGTTTAACTTGAGGAAGAGGTTTAGTCAAAGGATTGGCCACATTATCATCCCTGCCGATCTTGCAAATTCTGATTTCACCTTCGAATTTCCATTCTCTTATCATGTGAAATCGCCTTTGGACATGTTTGACCTTCTGGTGCTCTCTTGGCTCTCTAGCCTGAGCGATAGCTCCATTGTTTTCACAATAAAGATCTATCGAACCCTTGATGGAGGGTACAACACCAAGTTCACTGCTGAACTTGCGAATCCAAACAGCCTCCTAAGTAGCTTCTGAAGCAGCAAAGTATTCGGCTTCAGTTGTAGAGTCTGCATTTGTGCTCTGCTTGGCACTCTTCCAGCTAAATGCTCCTCAATTTAGGCAAAATATGTACCCTGACTGTGACTTGAAGTCGTCTCTGTCAGTCTGGAAGCTAGCGTCGGTGTAACCTTCAACAAGCAGGTCTTTATGGCCACCATAAACCAAGAATTTATCCTTGTTCCTTTTTAGGTACTTTAGGATAGTCTTGGCTGCAGTCCAATGCGCCTCTCCTGGGTTTGATTGGTATCGGCTCGTAGCACTCAAGGCATACGAGACATCTGGCCTGGTACATATCATGGCATACATGATCGACCCAATTAGCGAAGCATATGAAATCTGATCCATTCTCTCTCGCTCAACAGGTGTATGTGGACATTGTTTCTTGCTGGGAGTTACGCCATGGGACATGGGTAGATGCCCTCTCTTGGCATTCTCCATGTTAAATCGTGCCAGTACTTAATCAATGTAAGTAATCTAGCTCAATCCAATCATCTTCTTAGATCTATCCCTATAGATCTTGATGCCCAATATGTACTGTGCCTCTCCTAAGTCCTTCATTAGAAAGTACTTTCCCAACCAGTCCTTTACGGACTCAAGTAATTTTGTGCTGTTTCTAATGAGCAGTATGTCATCGACATATAGGACTAGGAATGCGATGTCACTCCCACTGAACTTCTTATATACACAAGATTCATCTGGATTCTTGATAAAACCAAACTTGCTGATGGCTTCATCAAATCGCAGATTCCAACTCCTGCTGGCTTGCTTTAGTCCATAAATGGACTTCTTCAGCTTGCAAACCTTTCCAGCGTTGCACGGATCGACAAAACCTTTTGGCTGTGTCATGTACACAGTTTCTTCCAAAATCCCATTTAGGAAGGCGGTTTTGACATCCGGTGAAAAGGTTTCATTATAGTCAATCTTGTGGATTTTTCTATAACCATTTGCCACCAGTCTAGCCTTGTATATAGATACATTTCCATCCTTGGTTGTCTTCAATTTGAATATCCATTTGCAACCAATGGGTGTGTAACCCTCAGGCAAATTCACCAAGTCCTAGACTTGATTTTCAGACATGGAGTCCATTTCGGATTTCATGGCCTCTTGCCATTTAGCAGAGTCGGGGCTTGTCATAGCTTGCTTGTATGTCGCTGGCTAATCTCCATCCATAACTAGGATGTCTTGATCATCGGTTAAGACAATACCAAGGTATCTGTCTGGTTGAGATCTTTGCTGTAACGACCTACGAAGGGTAATAGGTTGAGCATTTACATTGTCTGTTTGATTCTGACCAATCTTCTCAGCTGCTTCGAAAGCACTTAGATTGTCAGTTTTATCAGGTTGACATTGTTGCTCGTTCTCTCGAACTTTTTCGAGTTCGATTTTCCTCCCACTTGTCATTTTGGAAAGGTGTTCCTTCTCCAAAAAGACACCATCATGATCAACAAACACTTTGTTCTCGGATTTATTGTAGAAGTAATACCCTTTGGTTTATTTTGGATATCCCACAAAGAAACACTTATCCGATTTAGGGTGAAGTTTGTCCAAAATTAATCGCTTGACATATGCTTCGCATCCCCAAATCTTGAGAAAAGACAACCTAGGAGGTTTCTTAGTCCATAATTCATATGGAGTCGTTTCAAAAGCTTTTGAGGGAGCTTGGTTCAGTGTTAGTGTCGCGGTTTGTAGCGCATGTCCCTAGAAATAGATAGGAAGTTCACTAAGACCCATCATTGATCGAACCATGTCTAACAAGGTTCGATTCCTCCGTTCGGACACTCCGTTCCATTGAGGAGTTCTGGGAGGTGTCAACTCTGAAAGAATACCATTTTCTTTCTAGTGATCGTCGAATTCATGGCTCAAATATTCGCCACCTCGATCCGATTGAAGTGCTTTAATTTTCTTGCCACGTTGATTTTCAACTTCTTTCTGAAATTCTTTGAATTTTTCAAAGGATTGAGATTTATTCGACATTAAGTAGATATAGCCATATCTACAAAAATCGTCGGTGAAGGTGATGAAATATCGGTAACCTTGTCTTGCAGGTGTACTCATTGGTCCACATACATCCGTGTGTATTAGACCTAATAAGTCACTTGCCCTTTCTCCCAACTTAAAGAATGGTTGTTTTATCATCTTGCCTAATAGACATCCTTCACAATTTTCAAACGACTCCAAGTCGAATGAGTCAAGAACACCTTCTTGTAGGAGTTTCTTGATGCGTTTGACGTTAATATGGCCAAGACGACAATGCCACAAGTAGATTTGATTCAACTCGATGGTCTTAGCCTTTTTGGCGGTATCATCAATGTTATAGACTTTTTTGTCAAGAAAAAGCACATAAAACCATTTTCTGAATATGCTTTACCATATAAAACATTATCGAAATAAAATGAACAACTATTGTTCTTAATTCGAAATTCAAAACCTTTGGCGTCCAATGCCGATATTGAAATAATGTTTTTGGTAACTCTAGGAGCATGATAACAATTGTCAAGTTCTAAAATAAGCCCATAGGGCAATGACAAACTGAGAGTTCCAACAGAGACGACAGTCATTCTTGCTCCATTGCCGACCCGAAGCTTGACTTCTCCCTTCTCTAGCCTCCCATTTATCCTTAGTCCCTGAGCATTGGAACAAAGGTGTGAGCCACATCCGGTATCTAATACCCATGATATTTTTCTAGCGAAGTTTAAGTCTATAACAAAAATACCTAATGAAGATGCAACGGAGCCGTTCTTGTTATCTTCCTTGAATTTGAGGCAGTCCCATTTCCAATGTCCCTTCTTCTTGCTGTAGAAATATTCGGAATCGGATTTGGAAGAGGCTGCCTTTTTGTCCTTGCTGCCCTTGGCAGTGTTTGACTTAGGCGGAAAATTTCTCTTTTTCCCTTTAAAGCTCTTCTTCTTGCCCGGACCTTTGAATGGCTTGCCCTTCCCAACCATGAGCATGTCATGCTTGCCCTCATCCTTGAGGATTTGCTCGGCTTGCTTCAACATACCATGAAGCTCAGTGAAGGTTTTCTCCATGCTATGCATATTATAGTTCATCTTGAAATGATCATAGCCTTTGTGAAGCGAGTGAATAATGATGTCTATTGCCATCTCGGTTGAATACTCAGCATCAAGCCTTTCCATGTTCTCAAATAATCCAATCATTTTGAGGATATGCGGGCTGAATGGCTCTCCTTTCTTGAGCTTGCTCTCAAGGATCTGCCCGTGGGTTACGAACCTTTCAGTTCGGGCCTGCTCTTGAAACATATTCTGAAGCTCAGGAATGATCTCAAAAGCCGTCTCCTTTTCAAAGAAAGTCTTTTGAAGGTCCGGAGACATAGTGGCCAACATGATGCATTTGACATCCCGATTGACACTTTGCCATCGGTTAAGGGCAGCCTGAGTGACCTCCTCATTGGGAGCGTCGGGCATTTCCTCATCAAGGACATATTCCTTTTGCTCTTGCATTAGTATAATGCGCAAATTTCTTTGCCAATCAAGAACGTTTGGCCCGCTCAACTTCTCCTTATCGAGAATTGAGCGTAAAGAGAATTGGTTGTTGTTTGAGTTACTTGTAGAAATTGTTCTACAATTGAAAGGATTTGAAATGAAAAACCATTCATAATCCAATAAGTTGAAATTTAAAAGCGTTCATGCACATTTTCAATCTTTTGAGCATTTTATCCACGCATTAATAAATTGTCCCTTTTAGGCGAGAATAAAATGATTCCGAGATCTCAAAGATCAAGAAATGGTTAAGCATGCTTTGGCTTGTCTTAATCATTAAATATCTTAAGGTAAGCAATCCAATTCCTAATATCTCCAAGCTACTCTCGGTTTGATAAAATGTCGCATCTAATGCCTCCTTAACATTTCATCTCTTTTGCCACGACATCTAAGGACTCCTTACTGATATCGTTGAGCTTAACCAAGACAACTCGTATACCTAGTACACCTTACGTTCCTAGGGAAGTAGTGATGCCACGCTTTGGCGTAGCCCATCACATACGCGCATTAGTTCGGTAAGTGTTGTTCTTGGAACGGCAAATTTTAGCTCAATATTTTAAGGGACCTAGGGTTTCTATGTTGGTTTGATTTAAATGAACTTAACTAATCGTCGCAACATATGAAATCCTAGACATGCATCTAACATTCATATATAACAATAATATAAATAAAGCATAAATTGATGCATTTGGCAATTAGCATGACCCCTTGAAATCTTCAATTTCCATGGGTCTTCATCTTGGCTCGTCTTCATCGAAACGCCTTCTTGAGACATCTTGGTGAAAAAAAATAACTAGCTAGTACGACTAAGATTAATCTAAAGTACAAAAATTCTTAACGGTTCGCAGACTGTATTTATATTTACAAAAATACATAACGGAACGCAGTCCGTATTTTCTATCCTAATCGAGCCCTACTAGTTTCCTTTTCAATAACCTGTTTTGAAAACAATCTTTCATTCACCCATTCACTTTTTGTGAATGGCTCATGCATTTTACGAAATACATAATTAAACACGCCAAACTAGTAACTAACTCAGGTGGTTAATCCGATTAACGCGCCTAATCAAAACTAGTCAAAGTTGTTTAATCCATTATTTATAAAAGCAAATTGCTCAAGTAATTAACTAAGCTCCCACTAAATTCCGCATCCATAGTTAATTAATCCGATTAATTAAGTCGGCATAACCCATAATTTGTCAAAATCAAAATTTTGCAAAAGCCGGAAAAATCGAGGTCTAACCTCGTTTAAATAATCACATAAATTATTTAAAACGGAAAAATTTTGCAAAATACATATCCCGTGTATCCAAAAACATCCCACACAAAACCGAGTGCCTAGCATCATGGCTACGGCTGTGCTGTGCTTGGGCGCAGGCAGCCTGCCTAGCAAGGCAATGCTGCGCCTGCTAGCACCAGCACGCATCATGCTTCCATGCTAGCATGCACGCATGTGTGCTGGTAGGTGTGGCTGGCCTGCTGTGGCTTGCTGCCTAGCAACACTTGCGAGCAGTGCCCAGCAGCCACACACCACACACAGCAGCACGCTTGGTGCACTATGCTTGCTCCCCACACAGCAGCAACACAGCGAGTTGGGAGCACCACCATGCGCACCAAGGCAGCCACATGTGGGCTGCGAGAGCAGCCCGGCTAGCCTTAGTGGTGCTTGGGTGTCTTTTTCCTCGATTTGTGCGCTTTTGACTCAGGATTTTAATCCCAATATTCGTGTGAGATAAAATTAATTCTAAATTTATTTTAGAATCAATTTAGAGCAAAGTGAAAATATAACAAGTCTAACTTAAATAAATTCAATTTTAATAGTGCACAAGCCTAAATTATTCAAGAACTATTCCTTGAATCAATTTTAGGTCTAACTTGATGCAACAAAATTGAAGGGCTACATCCATAATTAATTTAACCAAAATGCAAATTAATAATGGTTTTGACAAATGGGAGTTGGAAAAATATATTAACCATCTAATGATAAAAATTTTCCAACTTTCATACTTGTGTAAAATAACAAGATTACATCTTCCAATATGAAGATTATTCAAAATTTTACTTACAAGTATTTGAACTTCATGGATTTTAATCAACCAAAATGAAAAATCTAAACTTTGTTCAATATAATATGGAATTTATGGTTAGAGTTCCAATCATTTAAATCATTAAAGATTAGAACTTTAACATACTTAGGAACTTAAAATTAGACATTCACATCAAACAATCACACATTAATGCAATTTATTTGCATAATTGTGAAAAATCAAGTTTGTGTGAAAAATAGCATATCAACTCAAGCACTAATTAAAACTCCATAATTATGCTCAAGGATAATTAAAATAGCAGTAGATTAGGGATGCAATAATGCATTTAATCTAACCTTGTAATGCTTGCATTAATCAAGGCTTAAAAAAAATTTAAAATTTTCGTTGAAAAACGAAAAAACCCCAAAAACATGGTTTCTGGTTCAAATTTGGCTTCTGGACAGTCCTCAAATAGGGTTGATTCTGTTTTAAAATGTCGATTCCACCCAAAAATCACTATTTTTGAGCCAAAATCTGGGTTCGATAGCCAAATCGATTAAAATACGAGTTTTAAAAATAATTAAAACAAGCTTCTAATCAAAATAGAAAAGCAAAACCAGAATTTAAATCTTACTTTAAAACACCTTAATTAATCAATAATTGCAAAAATTAAAAGGAGCGTGACTCCGATTCCGCTGTAGGGTTTCGTAGTGACGCACACTACGCAGAATGAAACTCGCCAAGACCCGCCCCCATAATAAATACAATTAACAAGCAAAATATAATTAAAAGCATAATAAAGGATAAAAGATTATACCTTTGACGCGTGCTTCGCTCAACTATGAGCTCCTACTTGAACCCCGAAAATAAGAGGTCTCCAACGAGATCGTACCCTCGAACCCGACCCGAGCGTCCTAAGCCTCGAAGGTTAGTCAAGGCCCGGACAAATAAAAACTAAGAGTTTTACGGATTTAAGGTTTACTCAAATCAAGAGTTGCCTTTTTAATTCCAATCAAGTGTGTTCATTGTCACTACCCATGCCTTGGTATTTATAGGGAAATGGACCGTTGATTTTAAATCTCCTATCAAATTTGGGAGAGTTGGTAATTCAATAATTTATTTAATTCCAAATTAAATAAATAATTGAATCAATCACTAATCGACAAGTGGCGCAATTAGGGGCTAATGAGTCATGCCCAAGGTTAGGTGTGGGGGACCATTGCCTTGCTCCTCAAGGCTTTACTTCGTCCCCACAACCACACACAAACCGCCTTCAAGGAAGGCTGTGCTGGCTGCCAGCTAGCGCTGCTAGCTAGCACCAGTTAGCAGCCTTGCATCCCCAGCCAGGAAGTGCGTGCTGGTGCTAGGCAATGCTTAGCGCTGGTGCTGCTTGCTAGTGCTGTGCGCTGCTAACATGCTATGCTGGCGCTGGCCCAGCACTCCCACACAATCACTTGCACACTCATGCAGCTACGCACAGCCTTGCCAGCCAGCCCGTCACGCACGCAAGGCCTAGCATGCGTGCTGCTAGCGAGCCACGCATACTAGGCTTGGTGCTGGGTGATGCTGCACACACACACGCACACACGCACGTGCTTAGCACTGCGATGGTGTTGTGCGTGGTGCTAGGGCTGCGATGGCGCCTAGGCATGATGCTAGTGCTGCGATGGCGCCTAGGCACCCTTGCCACGCATGGTGCGCCTAACACAACATGGTGCACCTAGGCTCATGTTGAGCAAGCCTAGCCTAGCAGTCCACAAGGCTAGGGGCAGTGCGATGCTACGGCTATGCTCATACTTGTTGCTTGTGATTTTGTGACCCTCGGTTTCGACGCCCTAGGCTCTATATTCGACGTCTGTATTCGTAAAACTCCTTCGACTCATTAAATCCTTCGGATTAATTCGTCGTCTCGGATCGGTTGTTCGATTGGGTTCGACCCGAAGGGTTCAATTAAGATTAAGCTGAAATATTAATTATACCTTAATATTACTGATCGGAAGCGGCCTCTACCTAGGCATTCCGATCACATGACCTTACTGAAGAATTAGCTCTGTAATAATTCTGATCCCTCTATCAGAATAATACACTTGTTGGAATGACACCATTCCTTTCATGATAAATGTGAGGCTGCTGGGTGCAGGCTGTTGTTTTTGCTGCTTTTCCTTGCCAGTTGTTGCTGTAATGCTCTGTTAGTTACCGCGTTGATTTCTGCTTAGTGCTATACATGTCAGGTTCCTTTGCACCAGATGCATAGATGGATGCGGTCAAGTCTTATTTTTTTTATATTAGTGTTCGGCTGTTTACCTATTTTGCCGGCATATAGTTTTAATATTCTTGCATATTGATGCGACAGAGCTGCTGTTTTCCTATTTTGTTTTGAAAGTTAACAGAAAAATGAAAATATGTAACTTTATATATATGTTAATGTTTATTTATCAATTTAAGTGAAAAAAATGCAAAAAAAAAAAAAATTATTTTTTATTTATTTTTTTGGGGTATTATTGGCACCGGTTTTGACCAGAACCAGTGGCAAAAGGTTTTAAAGAAAAAAAATTTGACACTTTTTGAACCGGTTCAAAGCAATAACCGGTGCCTTAAGTGGGGTTTTTTTTCACCGGTTCTTGCTTTGAACCGGTGCCAATGGTATTGAAAAAAAAAAAAAAACGCACCATAATAGTTGGCACCGGTTAACCGGTGCCAAATGCTTTAGTTGGCATCGGTTTTGAACCGGTGCCAAATTTTCATGGTTTTGGCATCCCTCAAATACCCAACGATTCAAAACCGATGCCAAAGGGGGGGTTTGAACATGTGCCCTTTTTATCTTTTTCGTCTAGTGATTGGCTTTGAATTCCCTGTACATGTGTTTTAATTAAACTAGATGTCTTAATGTAAAACACTATGTAGAAACCATTCATTTATGAAGTAATTAATTTTTCATGCAAAATTACTATTCACTCCATTGTTATTTAATTGTGGTTTAAAATTAAATAATGAGTCCATTCGATTTCTGAGAATATTCAAAACAGGTTATCAAGACCATGTCTTGGATAAAAAAACACTTGTTAAGTGAACATTGAATATTTAAATCGAAAATTATCCATAATCGAGGTTATTTAACTGATAGACAATTAATGACCACTGGAGATTAGTGTGTAGTATGATTTACAACACCGTTTCTTGTGCTGCAAGTACATAGTAGTCATAAATCATTTGCACAGGTGCTAGTTGGGAACTGCACCGGATCGACATATGAGAGTACTTTAAGAGATTTAAAAACGTCATAAGTACATTTCTCATTATAGCTATCGGAACCTATTTCCTCGACCATGAGTATTGTGAAGATCTCTTGTTTGAGTACTAGTCTCTTCGATGTTGTCAAATGTCTGCCGTAAGTGGGGATTATAACGGGAACACTCGGGAGATTAGGTCCTCTTAGTAAGGGAGGCTTACAGTACAAGACTGGGAATGTCCCCCTATTAATAATAGGGAATATGTCTTTGTTGTTTACAAGGCCGCTCGAAGAGTGAGACTCTGAAAATGCATGGCCGTGCTCAGATGGATTTTAGAAATCATCTTCTTATTGACAGTCGAACTCGGAGATCGAGAAACACTTCGGGACGTGATAAGGATGACGAAGATTCTTACGTTATAGTTCATAAAGAGACATTAAGCGTCATAGGAAATGGGATATACACTGTATGCACACTTGTCCGGAAGGACAAGTGGGAGATTAAAAGGAATAGTATCCTTCCAACAAGTGTATTATTCTGATAGAGGGTTCAGAATTATCAGGAAGCTAATTCTTCAGTGAGATCAAGTGGTCGGAATGCCTGGGTGGAAGCCGCTTGCGGTCTGTAATATTAGTGAACAATTAATATATACAACATTGTCTTGACGGAACCCTTCAGGTCGAACCCAAACGAAATGCCGATCCGAACCGACGAATCAATCCGAAGGATTTGATGAGTCACTAGAGTATTATGAACACAGACATCGGATATCGAGCTTAGGGCGTCGAGACCGAGCGTCGCAAAATCAACAAGCAAACGAGCAAAGCCGTAGCATTACATTGGCCTAGCCATATGATGCTAGGCTAGCTCGAGCTAGAAAAACACCATCGCAGATCCCTGGGTGTGCGTGCGTGCGTGCAATGCTAGCACAACACCATCGCAGCACCATGTGTGCTTGCGTGTGTGCGTGCTTTCGCATGGCAGCACCATCGCAGCACCATACGTGCTTGCGTGTGTGCGTGCATCGCTAGCACTAGGCGCTGGCATGTGTGCATGAATCGCTAGCACTAGGCGCTTGCATGTGTGTGTGCATAGCTAGCACTAGGCACACAGCATGCCTAGCTTTGCTAGGTACTTGCGTGCGTTCCTTCGCATGGAAGCACCAAGCAGCAGCAGCGAGCTTTGTGCTTGCGTGTGTGCGTGCCTTCACATGGCATAGCACCATCGCAGCATGCTTGCTTGCGTGTGTGCATGCCTTCGCACGGCAACACCAAGCAGCAGCAGCGAGATGAGGCCTCTTGAAGAAAGTATGGCAGCTTGTAATTCAGAAGCAGGGACAGGAAACTAACAATGTCAGGGCGAATGTGTCAGTGAATAATAGGTTTGACTGTTTGAATGATGAGAACCTTGGAAATGATGTGGGACAGAAGGATCAGATGAGACAGGATGGGACAGCAGTAGGTTATGCAGTATTGCTGAAGGAAGAGTGTTGTTTGGGGGGATGGAGGAAGGGGAGTGCTCTTACTCTTTACATGGATAATATAGGATTTTGGAATGTAAGGGGTCTAAATATGGCCAATAAAAGGTGTGATGTGTCCTGGTTTTTGAACCATCACAACATAGGCTTATTTGGACTCTTGGAAACCAAGGTAAATTCTAAGAAGTTTGGTAGAATTTTTCAGAGCTTTGGTGATTCCTGGTCTGTAACTGCTAATTACTTAAAGAGTGACAAAGGTAGGATTTGGGTTATGTGGTTACCTGCTGTGTTTCAGGTTAAGGTAGTCAGAGTTGAGATACAACTTGTACATATTGAAGTCATTCACACGGCTTCTGGTAGGAAATTCCTTATGACTATGGTCTATAGTCTCAATGATCCTAGGGATAGAGTGGAGCTATGGAGGCAGATCACTAAAATAGCTAGTATTTCTAATGATCCTTAGATTCTTGGGGGTGATATTAACAATATTTTAAATTTGGAGGATAGGATTGGTTCTCCTTGCACCCTTGATGAGGTTGAGAGCATTAGAGACTGCCTGAGGGATAATGAGCTCACTGATTTCAAGGTAGGTGGGCTCTTTTACACATGGAATAATAAACAAGAGGGGGGTGGATCGAATTTGTACAAAGATAGATAGAGTGATAGTTAATAATGAATGCCTAAGTAAGTTTGATAAGAGTTATGCTAATTTCTTGCCTGAAGGTGTCATGGACCATTGCCCTTGCTGCATAAATTTTCTGGGTATGACAGAGAAGGCTGTGAAGCCTTTCAAGTTTTTTAATCATTAGGTTGATGGCTCGGGTTTTTTGGATCTTGTACAATAAGAATGGAATAGGGACATTAGAGGTACAACCATGTTCAGAACAGTCAAGAAGCTACAAGATGTTAAACAGGCTCTTAAGTCTCAGGATTTTACTTCTTTGTCTACTATTGAAACTGCTGACACTGTGGCTGCTATCAAATTGATGAATATTCGGAAGAGTTTGGATAGAGATCCTTGTAATGAGGTGTTAATCTCAAAGGAAAGACAGGCTAAGAGAGTTTATCAGGAGGCTTATAAAACCAAGTATAACTTCTTAAGGCAAAAAGCTATGTTGCACTGGTCAAAAGATGGTGATCTTAATACTGAGTTTTCCCATGCTTACATAAAGAAGAGAAGGATGAACAACATGATTTGCAGTATTGTTTCGAATGAGGGCCATGTTATTCAGGACCCTAAAGGGATTAGCAGTGAGTTTATTAATTACTATCATAGTCTGCTTCGCACTGCTAAATAGGCTAAAAGGCTTATTCACCCAGGGGTTATTAATGAGGGTAAAATCTTATTTGTTGATCAACAGGAGATGCTTATTAGCCTTTTTCTGAGAATGACATTAAGAATTCTTTGTGGAGCATTGAGGATTATAAAGCCCCAGGTCCAGATGGCTTCTCGAGCAAATTTTTCAAGGTAGCCTGGAATATTGTAAAAAAGGATTTATGTGAGGCTGTTTTGTCTTTTTTCGAGCATGGGTGCCTTTTGAAGCAGGTAATTCATACAGTATTGACTCTTGTTCCTAAAGTGGAGGATGCTATGGCTGTGTTCCAGTATGCACCAATAGCATGTTGCAATGTGCTATATAAAATCATTTACAAGCTCCTTCGCTCAAAGCTGAAGTTGGTGCTTCTTGAGTTGATTAGTGAAAATCAAGGGGCTTTTTTGGGGGGTAGGTCAATTCTTGATAATATTTTGGTATGTCAAGATATGCTAAGGAACTATAATAACAAGAGGAAAGCTCCTAGATGCGCAGTCAAGGTAGATCTAAGGAAGGCATATGACTCAGTGCACTTGTCTATTATGATAAATGGGGGGATGCAGTCAAGGTAGATCTAAGGAAGGCATATGACTCAATGCTCTAAATTTCCCTGCTCGGTTTACTAGGTGGATCATGTAATGCATCTCAACTCCTTCCTTCTCTATTATGATAAATGGGGGGATGCATGGTTTCTTTAAAGGCCAACAGGGTGTGAGACAAGGTGATCCTGTTTCTCATTTACTGTTTGTGATTGTGATGGAATATCTTTCAAGGATCCTAAAGAAAGTTAGTAAGCTGAAGGGGTTCAAGTTTTACCATGGTTGTAAACAGTTGGGCCTTACTCGCCCTATCTTTGCTGATGATTTGATGCTTTTTAGGCATGGTGATAAGCACACCTTCCCATTGTTTGTCAGAGTTTTGAGAACTTTTGAACAGGTTTCAGGTTTGCGTGCTAATACTGATAAAACAACAGTTTATTTTGGAAGCATGGAGGAGAATACGAAGATGGATATCTTGAAAGATACTAGGTTTGTGCAGGGTGCTTTTCCTTTTAGATACCGTAGTATTCCCATCAATGCCAAATACCTGAGGGTTTCTGATTTTGACAGTATTATTGACAGAATGCTCACCAGAATCACTTGCTGGACCAACAGGCACTTGTCTTATAATGCTAGAGCTGTCTTGATCAATTCAGTGCTTATCAATCTTCATATATACTGGGCTCAGTGTGTCCTTTTGCCCAAAGGAGTGATTCTCAAAATTAAACAGCTTTGTAGAGCTTTTCTATTGGGAGGATCAGCTGTCTTGAGAAGTGCCCCCCCTATTGCTTGAGATTGGGTTTGTAAACCCAAAAAATATGGTGCTTTGGGAATTAGAGACTGTGCTTGCTGGAATAAGGCTGCTTTAGGTAAATATATTTGGAAGGTGGCTGCTAAAGAGGATTCTTTATGGGTTAAATGGGTCCATCGCATTTACTTAAAGGACTAGGATTTGTTGACTTATAACCCAAAGGAAATGTGATGGCTGGGTTTGGAAAAAGCTTTGTAATTTGAAATCTGATCTTCAACAGGGTTTTAAATGTGGGAATTGGGTGAGTAAGAAATACAAGATTAGTGATTGTTATGCCTGGTTGCAGGGGACTCAAACTAAGGTTACTTGGACTCCTTGGGTTTTGAACAGATTCAATGTGCAAAAGCACTCTTTCATGACCTGGTTGGATGTCCAAGGTAAGCTCAAAACTAAAGATAGACTGGCTACCCTGGGATGTTGTGAGGACTCTACCTGTTTGCTGTGTGGTGTGGTTCCTAAGTCTCATGACAACCTTTTCTTTAACTATCATTATAGCAGAATTTATATTTAGACTGTAGCAGCCTGGCTGGGTATAAGTGAAAGTCATTTCAGCCTGATAAGATCTTGGAAGCACTGGCAAAGGCAGAGTACTGATCAAATCCGGACAAAAACCATTTTAGCAGCCCTGAGCGCGTGTGTTTACCATATTTGGTTTGCTAGGAACCATGTGTTCTAGAACAAGGCGGTTATTGTACCTATAAAGCTTTGTCAAGCCATCTGTATTGAGGTCTCATGCAGAGTTCAATAGCTCATTGAGAAGAATTGGAAGAGAGAGCATTGCAGGTGGTTGTATCAGCTGAAGCATAGTGTTCCTAGTCTGTAGTTTTGTTTTATTGGTTGTTTCAGTTGTTAGTGCTGGTCTTGTTCTGGTCCTTGGGTTGTGTACCCTTCCTAGAAGGTGCCACCTCCCCTAAGGCCAGATTCATTTCCCCTTCTTACTTTGTGGAACCCTTCCTAGAAGGTGGCCTCTCATAGGGTGGGGATTGTGTTGTTTGGTGTTTTGGTTGCCTTTTTGGCTTGTACAGTTTGGAGTGTTATAGCTTTTCAAATTGTATAAGTTGTAACTTTTTCTCGTTTTGGTAATAAAACTTTCTTGCTTACCAAAAAACAAAATAAATAGATGAGGCCTCGCCCAGAACTAGCAGCCCAACGCCAAGAACTGCTATATGCCCAGCAGCATGTGTGGCTCGTTAGCAGCACGCATGTGTTGGGGCGTGCTGGTAGGGGCTGGCTGGCTGAGCTAGCTGGACAGCAAGGCAGGCTGCCAGCCCAGCCTTGTGCTTGATGCCGGTTTAGGAGTAGTGGGGACCAATGCTTGGAGCAAAGCCTTAGGGAGCAAGGCAATGGTCCCCCCCCTTTGGTTATGGTCCTCACCTAACCTCTCCTCTCCTCATGCCACTTGTTGATTGTTGATTGCATTGTTTTATAATTTATTTTTGATATAAATAAATTAGTAAAAAATGCAACTATCCCACATTGATCATGAATAGGAGTGCAAGTTGCATTTCCCTATAAATATCCCATGTTTGGGCACTTGGAAATCAACTGGAGTGGAACTCAAAAAGGCATCTCTTATTATTGAGAAAACCTTTAATTTAAGTTCGTAAAACTCTAGTTTTATACTTGGTCAAGTCTCAACTAACCCTCGAGGCGAAGATCGTTCGGGTCGGGTCGTGGGTACGAGCTGTTGGAGGCCGTCACGCTTGTGAGGCTTTAAGCTTCGAAGTAAGAGCTCGGTTTACGAGCGAAGCACGCTTCAAGGGTATTACTTCATTCTCCCTTTTCTTAATTGTTGTTTAATTAAGTTTATGCATGCTTTATTGCTTTAGTTATTGGGGCGGGTCTAGGGCGGGTTTCTTTGTCGCGTAGTGTTGGACGCTACAAAATCCAACATAATGTAAGATTGTTCGTCATCATTATTACGTCCAGAAGTGTTTGACAACATCAAAACGACTTGTACTCAAACAAGAGAACTTACAAAACTCATGGTCGAGGAAAAAGGTTCCAATAACTATAATAAGAAATGTACTTATGATGGTTTTTAAATCTCTTAAAGTACTCTTATAGGTTGATCCGGTACAGTTCCAAACTAGTACCTGTGCAAATGATTTATGACAATCATGTCCTCTTAGCACAAGAAACGGTGCTATAAATCATACTACACACTAATCTCAAGTGGTCATTAATCGTCTATCGGTTAAATGACCTTGATTAAGGATAATTTTCGATAAAAATATTTAATGATCACTTAACAGGTGCTTCTTTATCCAAGACATGGTCTTGATACCCTGTTTTGAATATTCTCAAAAATCGAATGGACTCATTATTTAATTCTAAACCACAATTAAATAGAAATGGAGTAATAATAAATTTGCAGAAAATTTAATTGCTCCAAAACCGAATGGTTTGATTTAGTGTTTTACATTAAGACATCAAGTTTAATTGAAACACATATACAGGGAAATCAAATGCAATCTCCAACATGCTTGATTCCCATTGCCTCCACGTGCTTGTTGGGCGTCACTTGAGGCAAAGGTTTAGTCAATGGATTGGCTACATTGTCGTCCGTTCCAATCTTACAAATTCTGATTTCACCCTCGAATTTCCATTCCCTTATCATGTGAAATCGTCGCTTGACATGTTTGACCTTCTGGTGTTCCCTTGGCTCCTATGTCTGAGCAATAGCTCCATTGTTATCATAATAGAGGTCAATTGGACTCTTGATGGAGGGTATAACACCAAGTTCACTAATGAACTTACGAATCCAAACTGCCTCCTTAGCTGCTTCCGAAGCTGCTGAGTATTCGGCTTAAGTATTAGAATCTACAGTGGTGCTTTGCTTAGCACTCTTCTAACTAAACGCTCTTCCATTTAGGCAAAATATGTACCCTGACTGCAACTTGGAGTCGTCTCTGTCTGTTTGGAAGCTCGCATCAGTATAACCTTCAACAACCAAATCATTACAGCGACCAGAGACCAGAAACTTATCCTTGTTCCTTTTCAGGTACTTTAGGATATTCTGGGCCGCAGTCCAATGCGCCTCTCCTGGGTCTGATTGGTATCGGCTCGTAGCACTCAAGGCATACGATACATCCGGCCTAGTACATATCATGGCATACATGATCGATCCAATAAGCGAAGCATATAGAATCTGATTCATCCTCTCTCGCTCATCAGGTGTGTATGGACATTCCTTCTTGCTGAAAGTTATGCCATGTGACATGGGTAGGTGCCCTCTTTTGAACCCTTCCATGTTGAATCGTGCAAGTACCGTATCAATATAAGTACTTTGGCTCAATGCAATCATCATTTTAGATCTATTCCTTTAGATCTTGATGCCTAATATGTACTGTGCCTCTCCTAAGTCATTCATTAAAAAGCACTTACCAAGCCAGCCCTTTACGGACTCTAACAGTTTAGTGTTGTTTCTAATGAGTAAGGTCATCGACAATTATAGATTTATCATACTCAACTCCGTGAATTTGCATGTAACCTTTTGCCACCAGTCTAGCTTTGTATATTGATTCATTTCCATCTTTGTTTGTTTTCAACTTGAAAACCCATTTGCAACAAATAGGTTTGTAACCTCCGGGAAAATCAACCAAGTCCTAGACTTGATTTTCAGACATAGATTCCATCTCGGATTTCATGGCTTCTTGTCATTTTGCAGAGTCGGAGCTCGTCATAGCTTGTTTGTATGTCACTGGCTCATCTCCATCGATAATTAGGATGTCTTGTTCTTCGGCTAGAACAATACCATGGTATCTGTCTGGTTGAGACATAGGTCGTTGCGACCTACGCAGGGTAATAGTTTCAGCATTTGCATTGTCGGTTTGACTTTGACCAATGTCATTAGCTGCTTCTAAAGCACTTTGATTGTCAGTTTTGTCAGATTGACTTTGTTGTTCGACCTCTCGAACTTTTTCAAGTTCGATTTTCCTCCCACATGTCATTTTAGAAAGGTGTTCCTTCTCCAAAAAGACACAATCACGAGCAACAAGCACTTTGTTCTCAGATTTGTTGTAGAAGTAATACCCTTTGGTTTCTTTTGGGTAGCCCACAAAGTAACACTTGTAAGATTTTGGGTGAAGTTTTGTCAGAAATTAATCTCTCTAATTATCCTTCGCAACCTCAAATCTTAAGAAAAGACAACCATGGAGGTTTCTTCGTCCATAGTTCATATGGAGTCTTTTCGACAGCTTTTGACGGTATTCTTTCAGAGTTGACAATGGAACGGACACTCCGTTCCATTGGCATTCTTATTGTGGTATTCTTATTGTCAACTCGCCACCTCGATCCAATCGAAGTGCTTTATTTTTCTTGCCAAGCTGCCTTTCAACTTCACTCTTAAACTATTTGAATTTCTCAAAAGATTCAGTTTTGTTCAACAATAAGTTGAATGATGCCTTGATATTTACTACCTAAAAAGTAGTACTATGTTTGATGAATCCTATAGTGATATTCATCGTAATGGTTCCAAGGTCTTGACGACGAGTATTGTCATAGGCCTTTATTCCTTGTGTGGATGGATATAAATCTTCATCTTTTATTCCCAACATTCTTGCAGTACGAAGTGGGCATACATTAATTATGGAACCATTGTCTACAAGGGTCATGGGCACATTCCTTCTTTTACACACCACCGTGAGGTGTAAAGCTTTATTGTGTTTTTCACCTTCCGGGGGTAGATCCTTGTCAGAAAAGGTAATCAAGTTGATAAGATTATGGAGGTCACTTGTAAGGAAATTGGCCTACCCCTCTAGAGTAGTCTTGGAATCTATTCCTACTTTTTCCTAGGCGTCCATCACTACAGCTCTATGTTCATGAGATGAAGCTAGAAGTTTCCAAACATTCGTCTTAACCTTAGTCTTTTTGAGTTGTTTGACAATATCATTGTCTTCTATAATGGGTGTTGGAACTTGTTGTGTCGTAGCTATAGGTACAGTTGTGAACGGTGGTTGTAATCTCCTAGACCTTGTAAGTATAGTGATAGGAGAGTCTTCATCCTCATCCCAAATGTCATTATAGTCTTCAATAGGGTAAAGTGCAACAAGTGGTGGTCCTTCCATATCTTTGAGATATACATCATAATCATTACTGTCCCAAATTCCATTGATGTTGGCATCATCGTCCCAAATTTTATAGCTTTCTAAGTTTGGAATGTTGATGAAAAGTTTCCCATCATTTATGAGTCCTTAGATATATTCGGTGAACCTAAAACATTTTTCGATTCTGTGACCTCCAGATTGATGGTACTTGTAGTAAAACTTGTCCATTCTTTTAAGGGATTCGAATGGCTTTGGCTTAAAAGGCTTGACCATACCCCTTTCAAGGAGCATGTCAAAGGCTCTTTCATAAGTGGTGCCAATAGGCGTGTAAGCCTTGTTATTTCTTCATACTGGTGGCTTAACAACGTTAAAAATAAATGGTTTTCTTCCAACGGTGTACAATTTATAAGAAGAAGTAGGGGGGTTACACTCCTTTTTGGGGCAGACTTATTTTCTATTTTATTTACCGTCCTATAAAGAACTTGAAGTTCAAGACTTGTCTCTTGAAGAACATCAATAAGGCTATTTATTTTTGCCTTAGCAAGATTTGTAGAAGGACTAGCAATGTCTTCATTGGTAGTTTCTTCTTGAAAATCAATCATGGCATCGAAGAAAATGTCTTCTTCTGATCCTCTTCAATGGCATGAACTTCTTCCATGGGTGTGATAAGGAGCAATGGTTCTATGGGATCCTGTTCATCAGAAATAGCCAAGGAATCTAAATGTGGAAAGTTATTGATGCTTGGTTTCTTGCTAGCAGGAGGCACTGGAAATTTGTTGTTATCAATCAAGTATTGGATAGCTTCCTTTAATTTCCAACAACATTCAGTAGAGTGGCCCGTGCCTTGGTGATACTTGTAGTGTGCATTTGGATTCCAATTGGACATTCTCCTTTTGAGAGGTGTCATAGCTCATCCCAATGGGGGTGAATTCTCTTCTAAATTGCTTCTTTTGTCCTTGATTATTCATGGCTAGGATATCACTTAGGTTAAAGGTACTAACATTGTTATTAGATTGGGCGTTTTTGGAAGAAGAAGGATTATCGTTCTTCTTTTCTTTCCAACAACTATTGTTACTATTATTACTATTGTTAGCAGCTTTTTGTTTTGCAAGGTCATCTTAAATTTCAATGCCTATGTTGTAAACAGCTTTGAAAGTATTTAATTGCATTGATATTTTAGATGCTTTTGGTATTTTCTTGGCGGTTCTTGATGAACATCCTTACAGATTCTTTCTCACTAGAAACTTCAATCAGTCTAGCGGAAGTTTCCTTGCACTTGTTGTAAAAGGCAGTAAAACCTCCGTTCTCTATTTGTTTAAGCATTTTAAGCTCCCTTTGATCAATTTCTACTTGACTATTATATTTGTATCTATTAATAAAACCATGTGTAATAGATTCCCAAGTAGCGATCTTCTCGGCGCTCATAGAGAAAAACCATTGTTGGCATACTGGTTCAAGAGAAAGTGGGAAGAGTGAGGGGAAAACCTTCGTGTCAATTCCCTTGATTTCCATGATTGTTTCAAATGCCCTCAACTGGAAATAAGGATTATCAACGGATTTTAATTTAGGAATGTCATTGGCAGAGAACTTCTGCGTACGAAGCTCTTTATCTATTGAGACTCCCTTAGAACTTGTTCCAAAGTTTTTGTAGTCATTGGAAATTTGACTGAAGTTATTCTCCATGCGCTTGATGGTTTCAACAGGTACTTGCTTGTTAGGGTCATCGACTCGAGTAGTGAGCCCCTTCAGCATCTCAGCAAGTTCATTCACTATTTCTTGAAGCTTCTCATATTCTTCACGAGTGGCCATTATTACGAACTTTTTTCTGCGTCGAATTGGTTTATCAAAGAGTAATACTTGAACGAAAGTGTTGTCCCTGATTAAACTCCCTTCTCTCCTTGACCAAGCGCTTGAAAATTAAAACATTGACTCTTTTAATGACTTTACTCAAATTGAATCTTATTTTTATATTGGGTTGAAAAAGCAAAAAATGGGTGTATATTTTGGGAATCAAGTGGGGATCAAATCAATTTTTAAGCAACTTGGTTTATGTTGGGAGGATAATATATGAGTTTCCCCCCTAAAAAAAAGACGAAAAGAACGGACATAAGACTCTAGACATGGTCATGGTGAAAGACATATACAAGATGTGTGCATTGACCTGTAAGTGAAAGTGACATGCTCAAGACTCGTGTAATGACCATGGATTAAATACGCGATTAAACTCAAACAAGGACTAGGTTAGGACCTCAGCTAAACGTTAAATTAATTAATCATGAAATTTAGTCTTGACGTGAAGACTCGGAAAGAACAAACCGAACCATCACGGCGCGCTAGCTCTATCGCGGCATGATATGACTATCACGTCGCGATAAAGCTAGCGTTTTGCGGCACAAACAAAACTTCCGCACCAAAACTGGAGCGTCAATTTAGTTTGTTTTCGGTAATTCTTTCGAAGGTATAAGCTTATACTCTCACTAAGTCAGACATATATTTAGACATTATTAATTCAAATTAATTAACAAATTAATTAATGAAAGTCCTTTTAATCAATGATTAGTTTGTTTAGACTTTATTTACAAACACAAGTCAACACAAGATGTTAGTTCATCACAAGTAAATTATGCACAAGCAAGGAATGCACAAGTAGTCAAATAGTAACAACATGATGCAATGAGTTTGCAACCGAACCGTTGCTCTAGTTCTCTAAAGTTTAGGTATTATGGTAGTCAAAAGAGGGACCATGGTTATGAGTATGGATGCATCGCGCGGAAGCCTTACCTTTGGAAGGGTTGGCGCGTACGGATGGGACCCCGCAAGTAAGACTTGCTTCCATGGTTTGGTTAATTCACAAACTTGGATGTACCCGTCGTTGCACGAAGCGTTTGATTGGGTAGATGGAGCGTGAATTCCCAAGGGAAAAAGCCTCATGTAGAACACATATGGGTTCAGAAAGAAGGAGAAACTCAATCAGGAACTAGAATCAGCGAGATAGTACTAGAATCGGTCAAAACAAGAAGGCAGATTCCTGGCTCAATGTCGAAAGAAGTTAGCGCGAGAAAACAAGGTCTATCGCGCAGTGACAACCCTATCGCATCGCGATAGAGCTGTCGCATGGCATGGACACTGTATTCTTGCGACAATTCCTGCGCATCGCGGCAGTTTTCTGTATTCTTCGGATTTTTCGATTTTTGTAGTATCTTTTCAATTCTAGTTGTGAAAGATATTTCCAGCTTTTTCTACGTGTAAAAATCCAATGTTTTTGATGCATTTCGGATGGTCTTTCCAATGCGACCTTTTTATGCTTTTGCCACAATGTTAATCAAAATTACGCACATGAATATTTAGAATCTTTCAAGTCTCATCCACTCATTTTAAAGTCAATTACCAAAATTAAATTTCAGGAATCAAAATTAGAAATTCTCCCCAGTGGAGTTGCCAAAAAACTGTAGGGAATATTTCAAACATCAACTTTGAGCCCCACTGTGATCATGCATTTATTCATGGTGGCGTCCAAAGGGAAAGAAGCTAGAGATAAAAGAGTCGCCAACAACTTTTAGGAACTTGTAAACCGTTCACGGGTGTGAAGGTTACACCCCATTCACGATCACGGAGATCGCTAACTGCATAGTGGTCCGGAACCATTACTGGATATTTGAGGATGATGGTACAAATCCAACCTAAAAGAGATTGAACCCGTCCTAAATCGGCCTCTATTTAATTCTTATTATATTCATGTGCGCTTTCCGATCAAAATACATACAACAAGTTAGCCCTAAACCTGTTTAATCTACGTTGGTTGATTATTAATGCACAATCAAATCTATCATTGGCGATCACTTGAATGTAAATCATATTAAGCCTAAAATCAATTTATTAGTTATCTTATTAGGCGTGATTTCAAGTACAAATTCCCTTTAAACCTGCAAGAAAAGGAGTGATCAAGCAATATCAATAAATCATGAATAATCAAGCAATGTATAAAAAGTGACGCAACAAATCATCATCATATCATCATTAAATCATGATTAATAGCAAGATCCTAGGATGATACTAATTGGATTAATAACAAACCCTAGCATGTCACTAAACAAAAATCATAGCTTTAGCCTAATCATGATACTAGAAAGCATAACGTTAGAAATATTAAAGTAACACTCTAACATCTTACTAGGAATCAAAAAGACATCCTAACATGATAGTAGTAATTAAAATAATATTCTAAGCATGAATTCTATATTAAAAGCAAGGAATAAGCATAGTAGATCTACTCACTTTGATGCCTCGTACCTCTTTCTATCAAAAAAATACGCACGTTAGTAACTTCAAGAAAGATTAAGTTAAATAAATAAATTAAATAAGAATTGAAATGTAGATTTGGGACCAAGCCCTCAAAAATATCGACCTTTCACGTCGAGGTCGAAGGCAACTATGAGATTAGCTTGGAGTATTCGAAGCTCGTGAAGGAAGTATGGTGTGTGATTAGGGACAATTATCAAGGATTTCTTTAGGCTAGGCTAAGAAATAAAGGGAGAGAAGCCCTTAGCTTAGAGAGGGATTAGATGATGATTGTTGGTGAATGAAAACGGGGTAAAACGACCTCTATTTATAGGGAAAAATCGAGGGTCGAAGATCAGAAAAGAGAGTCAGAATCCGACTCCGAGTAAAAAAGGTTTTTATCGCGACGCGATAGGCTTATCGCAGCGCGATATTTCTATTGCTCGGCGATGCTTTTAGAAAATAGGATCCGTACGGAATCCGAATTCCAATCAAATTGGGTAAACTGAATTTTCGTACGTATTCAATATCAGAATTTAAATCATTAAAAAGCAAGTGTTTTATTCGATATAAAATTCTTAAATCTTTATCTTTTCAAAACCAAGATAAATTAGAACCTTCTAGAGGATTCTAGAAGCTAATAATAAATCCTAATTGGTTTAGGATTGACTTTAAGGTTAATGGATCCTCTTCATGGTCATTTGGTCCCAAGTAAGGCTCGGTTTAGTATTTTGGCCTTAACCTTTTTGTCATAACTCGGATTTGGGCTTATAATATAGTATTGGAAATCTCTTATCAAGCCGCATTCAACTACACAATAATTAGACAAGGATTATGGGCCAAATAATCTGGTTTGGACGTTTTATAAAGAGGACACAAAATGAATGATTTTCAAAGCCACAAAGTGCATGATCTTGGATTTAAAAACACAAAATAAATGATTTTGGATTAAAACTCTTTAGAAAAGGTTAGAAATGGTCGGGGCTTAAGGGAAATTCATAAGACTCTTCAACTCTTCACCTAAATCGATAATCAAAAACGGAAAGGTACGCATCACTAGGTTTAGTTTTTGGGGAGACACAATCAAGTGTCTATAATAGCTAAACAGATAGTAATTAGAATATGAGTTTTTAAACCTAAAACCTTACAGAGCACTAAATAACTTCGACAAACACTGTCTCGGGTTGTTTCAAGCCATATAAAGACTTCCGTAACCTGTAAACTTTGCCAGGTGTCGGAGTACCGTACCCTGGAGGAAACTCCATATACACCTCTTCAAACAAATCACCATGAAGAAATTCATTATGAACATCCATCTGATGTAACTCCCAATTCAAAGACACATCAAATGCTAGAAAAAGACGTACCATACCCATCTTTGCAACTGAACCAAACGTCTCATTATAATCAACACCATCAACCTATCGATTGCCATGAACAACCAAACATGCCTTGAGACGTTCCACTTTTGACTTGTCTATGTACTTGATTTTATACACCCAACCACTACCAATCGCTCGTTTACCGGGAGGAAGATCCTCAATAGTCCATGTGCCATTACGCTCTAGAGCGTCAATCTCATCTTACATTGCCTTACACCAACCGACATCTTTAACCGCCTCTTTGAAAGAAGACGGCTCCTTTCCCTTAGTAACTGTTGCCAAAAAACACCCGTGTCTCATAGAAAAACGATTATATTCAACATGACAAGCTATAGGGAAAGGTTTACATGAGGAACGAGATTGAGGAGGGACGATAGTCGATGGAGTGGGGTCCATATTTTCAGTGATGACAATATTTGTTACATAATGCCAATGCCACAAAGGTGGACGTTTCTCACGATGACGGCGACCAAGTTCCTCCAACGACAACAAAGAACTCCCCCTCACAATCAATGGCGTAATTGTTGGGTTTCGTAGCATCCAACGCTACGCGGAAGGGAAACCCGCCAGAGACTCACCCACTAATTAAAGCAACTAAACATGCAATCACATAATTAACAACATAAGAGAGAGAAATAGAAAAGACATTCTTACCCCTGACGCGTGCTTCGCTCGATTCACGAGCTCTTACTTCAAAGCTCGAGCCTCGCAAGTGCGACGGCCTCCTACGGCTCGCACCCTCGACCCAACCCGAACGGTCTTAATCTCGAAGATTAGTCGGGACATTACCAAATAAAACTAGAGTATTACGAACTTAAAGGTTTTCTCACTAATGATGAGATGCCTTATTGAGTTCAACTTTAGTGATTTTTCCCAAACACAAAACTTGGGTATGTTTAGGGAATGGAGACTTGATCTCCCTTCTCCCATCAATGTGGGAGATTTGCATTTTTCCCTACATTATTTTAATAAAAAACAAAATAAAAATGCAAGGTAATCAACAAGCTCAAAGTGTCACATGGAAGGAGAGAGTAGGTGAAGACCACTAAAGGGGGGGACTAACTGACCTTGCTCCCCAAGCCAAAAACCACCCCCTTTGGTCCCATCCCTTGACCGGCTAACAGGGCCACATGGCTAGCTGGCAGCCTGCCTTGGCTGCCAAGGCTGCCAGCTAGCGCCTAGCACCAAGGCTTTGTAACCTAACCAGCCAGCACACATCATACGCGCAGCTAACTAGCACGCACCACATGCACAACCAGTTAGCACGCATGCGATGCTTCTAGGCGCTACTATCTGCGGGTGCTGGGCTGCTGCTACGCGATGTCTAGCACGCATAGGCCATAGCACAAGCACGCATAACGTGCTGCTATGTGCGTGTGCTATGCGCTGCCTGCTCGTGATAGCGAGGCCTAGCAAGCACTTGCGTGCTGCAGGCCTTGTGGTGCTTACAGGCTGTGCTTAGCCATGCCCAGCATGTTGCGATGGCCGGTGCTTCTATTCTAGCAAGCACGCCCAGCCATGCTAGCACAGCCATAGCACACACACACACATGGCACGCATCTTGCGATGCTTGGGCCATGCGATGTGTGAGTACTAGGCGATGCTAGGCACGCATGACACGCATGGGTTGGCGACCTCGCCTAGCCTATCACTCGCAGAGGCTACCACTTGGCTCGTACTTGTCGCTTTTTTAATCTACGTCTCGTTGAATTCTAAACTCGACTCGACTTGCGACGCTCGGTCTCGATGCTCTAAGCTCGATATCTGACGTCTTTATTTGTAATACTCTAATGTCTCATCTAATCCTTCGGATTGATTCGTCGATTCGAATCGGTTATTCGATTGGGGTGCCACCCGGAGGATTCAGTCAAGATTAAGCCGTAATATTAATTATGCATTAATATTACTGATCGAAAGCGGCCTCCACCTACGCATTCCGATCACTTGACCTCACTGAAGAATTAGCTTTCTAATAATTCCGAACCCTCTATTGGAATAATACACTTGTTGGAAGGACACCATTCCTTTCAATCTCCCACTTGTCCTTCCCAACAAGTGTGCAATTAGTGTATAGCCCTTTTCCTATGTCACTTAATTTCTCTTCGTGAACTACAAGGTAAGATTCTTCGTCATCATTATTAAGTCCAGAAGTGTTTCTCGATTATCGAGTTTGATTGTCAATAAGCAGATGATTTCTAAAATCCATCAGAGCACGACCATGCATTTTCACAATCTCGCTCTTCGAGAGGCCTTGTAAACAACAAAAACATATTCCCTAATGTTAATAGGGGGACATTCCCAGTCTTGTATTGTTAGATTCCCTTACTAAGAGGACCTAGTCTCCCGAGTGTTGCTGTTATAATCCCCTTTTACGGAAAACGTTTCACAACATCAAAACGACTAGTACTCAAACAAGAGAACTTACAATACTCATGGTCGAGGAAAAAGGTTCCGATAGCTATAATGAGAAATGTACTTATGACGGTTTTTAAATCTCTTAAAGTACTCTCATAGGTCGATCTGGTACGGTTCCAAACGGTGCACAAGAAACGGTGCTATAAATCATACGACACACTAATCTCAAGTGGTCATTAATCGTCCATCGTTTAAATGACCTTGATTAGGGATAATTTTCGATTAAAATATTTAATGTTCACTTAACAGGTGTTTCTTTATCCAATACATGGTCTTGATACCCTGTTTTGAATATTCTCAAAAATCGAATGGACTCATTATTTAATTCTAAACCACAATTAAATAGAAATGGAGTAATAATAAATTTGCAGAAAATTTAATTGCTCCAAAACCGAATGGTTTAATATAGTGTTTTACATTAAGACATCAAGTTTAATGGTTTAATATTGTGCCTCTCCTAAGTGCCATTGAAAAGCACTTACCAAGCCAGCCCTTTACGGGCTTTAACAGTTTAGTACTGTTTCCAATGAGTAAAGGTCATCGACGTATAAGACGAGAATGCGATGTCACTCCCACTGACATTCTTGTAAACACAAGACTCATCTGGATTCTTGATAAAACCAAACTTACTAATGCCTTCATCAAATCGCAGATTCCAACTTCTGCTTGCCTGCTTTAGTCCATAAATGGAATTTTTAAGCTTGCATACCTTCCCAACATTGCTTTTTAAGTTACGTCTTGGCTCGTACTTGTCGCTTGTTGAACCTACATCTCGTCGAATTATAAACTCGACTCGACTTGCGACGCTCGGTCTTGACGCTTTAAGCTCGATATTCGACGTCTTTGTTCGTAATGCGCCAATGACGCATCTAATCCTTCGGATTGATTCGTCGATTCAGATCGGTTATTCGATTGGGGTGCGACCAGGAGGGTTCAGTCAAGATTAAGCCGTAATATTAATTGTGCATTAATATTACTCATCGGAAGCGGCCTCCACCTAGGCATTCCGATCACTTGACCTTACTAAAGAATTAGTTTTCTAATAATTCCGAACCCTCTGTCGGAATAATACACTTGTTGGAAAGACAACATTCCTTTCAGTAATAATGATAGACTCATCCTTAATATCTTGCTCCCGTATACTTGAAGATCGCACACCACCGTCAACACTATGCAAAATTCCATTACGTGTCACCTCAAACTACCGGGCAGCCACGAGAGAAGATGCAGACTTCCTAGCCAATAATTGGGATCCCTGCTGCCCAGCTTCGTGGCCTGCTGCTACTTCAAGGCCTACTGGTGCGTGATCAATGCTAGGCTGCTGACTTCCCAGCGGGCCAAGCAGAGGGTGTGCGGTTGGTGGCCTGGTTGGTTGCCAGCAACCGCAAGACCCCCTGCGACATCAGCTGCGTGTGGGGAGCGGACAGCAGACTGCTCCGCAGCCTATCTGCGGCTGGGCAGCAGCTCCCACAACCTTGTATCATCATCCCTTGTACACGAAATTGAGTCCCTATTATTTCTGTTTTATCATCCCACACCGGTGGGTTCGAAAAATATTTTTTCCACAATAACCTTCGTTCATCGGGAACTGACTCAAGATACGGAATCTTATCTTCAACAAAATGCACATCACGACTACTGGATAGCCGCGAGAGAAGATGCGGACTTCCTAGCAAATAATTGCGATCCCTGCTACCTAGCTTCGTGGCCTGCTGCTGCTTCAAGGCCTGCTGGTGCGTGATCAATGCTTGGCTGCTGGCTTCCCTGCGGGCCAAGATGAAGTGCGTGGTGGTGGCCTGGTTGGATGCCAGCGCCCGCAAGACCCCCTACGACATCATCTGCGTGTGGGGAACGGACAACAAACTACTCTGCAGCCTATTTGCGGCTGGGCAGCAGCTCCCACATCCTCGTATCATCATCCCTTGCACACGAAATTAAGTCCCCATTATTTCTGTTTTATCATCCCACACCGATGGGTTCGAGAAATATAATTCTCACAATAACCTTGGTTCATCGGGAGGTGACTCAAGATACGGAAACTTATCTTCAACAAAATGCACATCACGATGATAGGCGTGTTGCGTACCTAACAAAAAAAACCTAACTATTCCTCCTAACTATGTAGTCGGGCAAGTAAGGGTCGAATCCCAAGAGACTAAGGTTCACCTAAATTATCTAGACTCAAATAATCACTAAGAAAAAATCAAATCAATGATGTAAATAACTAAGGACTAATGTATGGAAAGCTAGAATAAATCAAAGGAGTATAATGAATAAATAAACTAAAACATCCAAGATCAAGTATCACCACAATTAAGGTCGATGCAATTATCTATCTACCCCTAGCATACAAATCCAATTAACATGGGGAAAAGCAACCCTAATCAATACCAAGGACCTCTCTCGAGTATCAATGGCTTCCATAACCACAATCAAGCCTATTTTCATGGAATCATGCAAATTAGAGATATTAAATACTTTACTTCACTTCCCAATTATCAATTCAACTACTCTCGTGATGAATTTCAAACCCTAAATTGATCTACTCAAATCCGTTAAAACCCAACTCTCGTTGTGATTAGAACTATGGAATAATAACAATACTAGTTATCTCTAATCTAGTATTGGCATAATCACAATCAATTTAGCAAAAACAATTGCCATAGTTATTAGAGAATTTAAAGAATCAATTCATACATCAATCATAATTGGGGTACCCTAGATCTTGGAATATGAAAACTATTCACACATAGTGAAAGAAGCAATAACAAGAATAATCAAGGAAAACATAATTGAAAACAAAAGTAATTGAAAGAGAAAGGAATAAAGATGAATACCAATGATGCTTCAATTGAAATTACTCAAATTGTTAATCCACAATACCCAAATCTAACCTAAGAATTAAATTACTATAAAGTATTAAACTAGGGTTCTAGAGAGAGAAATAAAACTTAAGGAGATAATAATGTGTGTTCTCATGATGATTACAATGGGTATTTATACCCTTAATGAAGTAAAAATAAGAAAATAACAAAACGGGAATGCGCATAACCCTTCCCGGTCTGACCGGGCTTGACTTGCCCGATCGGGCAGGTGGGAACAAAACAAGCGCTGCTTCTTCTTTATTGCTCTCCTCGGCGCCCGATCCAACTGGGCAGGTGGCGCCCGATCGGGCGCGACGCACATCTATGCTGGCTGCCTTGCATCTGATCTTCGTAGCTTTGAGCATCTCAGCCACCACTTGCCCGGTCCAACCGGGCATGGGCTGCCCGATCGGGCGCATGGGATTGTCTGACCGGGCATGCATAGCCCGATCGGGCACAGTGAAGAAAATTGTTTGCTTGCAAATTCTTCTCGTCCTTAGCTCTTGTTTAGCTCAGTTCTTCATCGTTGCTCACTAACATCTCCATAAACGCTCAAAACGTGTCCAAGTATAATTCAAGAATCGATAACTAGAATATCTCACATCAGTGGTCACTCAACACACTTTTTATGTGGCGAGCTAAAAATGAGCTCGATCTCTCACCATCCTCACCAACAATGCAATCCCCCCGTCTCACAACACTCGCGTGTGTAGAGGGTTATAATATCGCTCAACCTAGTTAATGTCGACTCGAAACGCAACATATACTCCAGCATTTTGACAAAAAACTCGTTTCACATGAACACAACGTTATGCACGAAGATCGGAAGGACTTTTTGAAGCTTGTAACGTAGGCCGGGAATAAGAATGGGTAGGAAAAAATTTGGGAAATGTGGGCTATATTAGTCTAATCGGGGAGCTATCCAATGCAATGAGTCACACCTTGATTCACCATTTTTCAATCAACAAAACACAAACCCAACTACAATAAAAGCACCCATTACTTCTTCATATTTCTTTCTAACTTCAAGCTTCCTTTTATTCAATTTTTTTCTTTTCATCAACATTTTTTTTTCTCTTTTTCTTTCTTTTTTCTCTTTTCTCGAGAACAAAGACATTTTCTTTCATTTTAAGTATAAGATTTTCTTTCCTTGTTCTTCGATTTATTCTCTTTTTTTTTCAACAAACTTCCATGCTAGTTTTCCTTCTTTTCTCTCTTTTTTTCATGTGTCTCTCATCAATTGCAACTTGAAATTAAAATCACACAAAATACCGCATAATATAGCTCCCCCAAGCTAGACTGGGGAAAAGTAACCAAATTGGGGCCAAGGGGTAATTTTTGTGAAGTTTATGAAAAATATAGTCAAGCTACAACATGGGTGAGCAAGAAGGGAAAGAATGTTCTAAATTCGTCTGGAGGTCACCTAATGAACATGGCCTTCGTCATTTCAACATGCATGTGCAATGCATTACGACACACTACTAAGAGTCTAGAATCAAAGCTAAGATCAATGCTACACCAGGAACTAAACACACACATGAATGAATATATAAGGTTCAAGCCTCACAGTTAACAAAGTCAAGCATCTAAATCATACATGGTTAAATAGCTTTGACTCCTACTAGGGATCAACAAATTCAAGGTCAAATCATGATCTTTAGTCCACAATGCAAGTCTTTCAATCGAAATTAAATAAAAACCTTTTTAGCATTAAGGATAGGGGCACAAGGAAGTAGGTCAATGGCTATTCACTATCATGATTCTCGTATTTTTTTCATTTTTTTTCATTTTTAAAAAAAACAAAATTTCGAAATACTAAAAAAGCAATTAAAACTAACTAAAAAAGCAATAAACTAAAACAAACCAAAACACATGAAAGAAAACAAACCAAAACAAATAAAAAAAAACTCAGAGAACATACCTAAGCTACTATGCACAAACTTCCCCCAAGCTACACTCGGCAATGTCCTCATTGCAACAAGTGGGAAGTAGGAAATACTTGAGTCCTCAAGCGAACTCATCATCATCAGCACCATCGTCATCACCTCCATCGTCACCATCATAATCATCACCACCAACACCACCAGTCGCCCCGCTAGTACTTGCAATGTCAATAACACAAGGGTAGGTATACCACGAGGGATGCTGAGCATCCCTCGGGATATGACCCTACCTGCAAAATAAATCATATACAGGATACATAGACTGACGTAGGTCAGTCTCTAGGGTGTGAACACGGGAGGCTAAGCTCTGTTGTTCTAATCGAATTTCCTGTTGACCTAACCTAAGCTCCTGTATTCCGGCCATGATAGACTCACGGTCGGTAGGGATATGGGGGGCGGTGGAGGATGAGGATGCGCCGCCCTGCTCTCTCTTGTGATAGGTCCTTGTAGGTGCAACAGGAGGAGGTGGGCCGTCACGGGCCTCGAGTAGGTAGGAGGGCTGGTAGGGCTATATCCTAGTAAGCCCGGGGCCGGGTAAGGTAATTGACCGCCTAGTGCTCCTGTTTAGTAGCCAGCTATAACTACCGTACTCCACCAACAACCAGCCGGTGGTGGTGAGGTAGTGCTGGTCCAAGGTAATGGGACCTGGTACAGGGCGGTTTTGGGCTTCTACAAAGCCCTCCTTAACCGCTAGGTGAGTCACTAAGCCACCTAGGACAATGGAGATGTTGGTGCGGTCGCCATTTGGTTAGAGGGTGGTAAAAGTCGCCGCTTGTTTCCTAAGATGGAGGGCAAATAAAAGAGCTATGTTCATCCTAAACCCCTCCCCCTCATCTCCCAACCTAAGGTAGCTACCTAGGATGGCTATTTCATCCGCCCGAACATTGTTTGGTTCAATTCTACCAAAAATTGTCCACCCCGAGGATCTAGTCCACATCTTAAGGGCCGGTTGATGAATTTTATGAGCACGGGCGTGTTGCATTGGTTCTATGTTCTCACCCGTCATTGCTAACCATAACTCCCTCGAGGTAAAACTATCGGGTTGCACAGTCAAACCCGTAGAGGGGAGGCCAAATTTCCTACCGAAGCCTTCTAAGGTGAGGCGGTGAGATTTATTCATTAATCTATACACAACATGTGTAACCAAACCGTCTCTACCTTTCACAACATCAAATGAACTAAGAAATTCAAGAGTAATATCCTCAAATGTTTAATGTATCATATTAAACAATTGAGTCATGCCAAGTCTAGAAAACAAATTTCGACATTCATTATCAATTCCTAGCCTAGCAATAAGGGATCGGTCTATGAACCGAGTAGGAATTACCTTCCTATATTGGAGCTCAAGAAACCTTGCTTTTTGATTCTGGAACTCGGGAATGAACTGGATATTTGGGTATGCCGGGATGCTCTCAAAGTCCATTTGTTGTTGTTGTGCTCCTCTATTCCTCTTCCTTGTAAACATTGAAGCCATTGATGTTGTTTGATGGTTTCTCTCTCTAACTTAAAAAAATGGGTTTTTTTTTTGGTGAGAAGGGAAATTGGGGTAAGAAAGATAGTTGTGGATGTTAGGAATTGAATAAGGAGGATGGAGATTGAAGAAATTTAGAATTTTGATGGAGGTTTGATGGAGGATTATGTAGATTGAAAGAGTCAGGGTTTGAGCAATTTGGGAATTTTAGAGAGAGAAGAGTAGAAGATGGATGAGAGTGATTGAAAGAGTGAGAAAAAGGAGAAGGAAAAATTGGGTTTAAGATGCTGAAGTTCGCAGTTTTCTCCTCATGCCCGATCGGGCGGAGGTAAGCTGCCTATGTAACTGTGTTGCGTTGATGCTGCGTTTCTTGGCTGTTGTTCGCGCCCGATCGAGCTAGTTATGCCCGGACTGAGGGTACTGTTATTCTATTAATTTTTTTTAAAACTAACTGGAATTTTACCCCCTCTTGCCCGATCAGGCAGTCGTAGCCCGGTCTGATCGGGCGGAGGAGGGCTACATTGCTAAGCCAAGTACGCAGTATCTCCAAGAAAATATGCTCTCACACCCGATCGGGCTCTGGATGCTCGGTCTGATCGGGCGGAGAAGGTTTAGCTTCTTTGCCTTCAATTTTGCCTCGTCAATAGCTTCCTCCTTCATTTGTTGCTCGTGCCCGATCGGGCTTACCTTGCCCGGTCAGATCCGGCAGTGAGCAAATCCCCTTCCACTCTTGACGAAATCTCTCGGCATCTCGCTCCTCCTATATATCGATGTTCTCTGAAAAACAGCAAGACCAACACAAAAACGACATAAAAACACATAGGGAAATAAAACTAATAAGGAAAATTATACGAAAAGCGAGTTGCCTCCCGAAAGCGCTTGTTTACAAGGTCTTTAGCTTAACCTTAATGATACTCATTGGCTTGGTGATGGGGAAGAGAGTGTGACGTCCACTCCTTCATCGATGGGGTCACCAACTCGATAATGCTTTACTCTTTGCCCATTGACCTTAAAGGGTTCCCCTCTTGTATTTTCCAACTCAATAGTGCCGTAGGGATGCACCTTGTTGATCTTGAATGGACCCGACCATCTAGACCGAAGCTTACTTGGGAACAATCTCAACCTAGAATTGAAAAGAAGGACATGATCTCCTTCTTTGAACTCTCTCCTTACAAGGTTCTTGTCATGCCACCTTTTTGTTTTTTCTTTGTATAATTTTGAACTTTCATAAGCTTCGAGACGGAGCTCATCAAGTTCATTCAGTTGTAACAACCTCTTTTCTCCCGCTGCCTTAGCATCGATATTTAAGCTTTTAATGGCTAAAAATGCTCGATGTTCTAGCTCAACGGGCAGGTGGCATGCTTTCCTGTAGACAAGTCTATATGGGGTGGTACCAATTGGCGTTTTGATGGTCGTTCGGTACGCCCATAGTGCATCATCTAGCTTCCCGGACCAATCCTTCCTTGTTCTTGCAACTGTTTTCTCAATAATGGACTTGATTTCTTGATTGGATACCTCGACTTGGCCACTTTTTTGAGGGTGATAGCCAATTCCTAGCCGGTGTTGTACTCCACACTTCCTTAGCATTGCCTCGAATCGATGCTCCATAAAATGTGTGCCCCTTTCACTAATCAACACACGTGGGATACCAAATCGTGGAAAAATAATTTTCTTGAAGAACTTACTTACCACTCGAGCATCGTTGGTTGGAGTAGCTATTGCTTCCACCCACTTTGATACATAGTCAGCGGCTAGCAAGATGTAACGATTTCCATAGGAAGAGGGAAACGGACCCATGAAATCTATCCCCCACACATCGAACAACTCGACCTCGAGTATGTTGCTGAGCGGCATCTCATTCTTCTTAGATATAGTGCCCGTCCATTGACATCAATCGCAAGCCTTGACATAGGATTAAGTACCCTTGAACATTGTTGGCCAGTAAAATCCACATTGCAAGATCTTTGCAATTGTCTTCGAAGGGCCTGCATGTCCACCACAAGGTAAGTCATGGCAATGAGAAATAATGTGATTTACCTCAAATTCTAGAATGCATTTTCGGATCATAGTGTCCGCGCATTGCTTGTATAAGAATGGATCATCCCAAAAATATCCCTTGCTTCATGAAGGAGTTTCTTCCTTTGTTGAGAGGAGTAGCCATGAGGCATTGCACCTGTGGAAAGGAAATTAGCCAAGTTAGCATACCAAGCTGATTCAGTTTGCAATAAAGCTAATAGATGTTCGGCAGGGAAAGAATCATCAAAAGGGATATCATCCCCATCCTCAGGGTGAAGGAGGAGACGGGAGAGATGATCTGCAACAACATTCTCCGTCCCTTTTGTATCCTTGATCTCTATGTCATAATCCTGTAGTTGAAGAATCCACCGAATCAACCTAGGCTTTGCGTGGGTCTTGGTCATCAAATATCTCAGTGTTGCATGATCTATATGAATAATAACCTTAGAACCAACCAAGTAAGAATGAAACTTGTAAATTGCATATATTACAGCTAGCATCTCTTTTTCAGTTGTGGCATAATTCATTTGAGCAGAACTAAGAGTTTTGCTAGCATAGTAAATCGCATGAAGCTTTTTCTCCTTTCTTTGCCCCAAAACGGCTCCTACTGCATAGTCACTAGCATCACATATGATTTCTAATGGAAGGAGGAGAGATCAAAGCTTCCTTAAACCTGTTGAAAGCCTCAAGACAAGTATCAGTGAAAACAAAATGAACATCCTTAGCTAAAAGCTCAGTTAAAGGTCGAGCAATTTTCAAAAAATCCTTAATAAAACGACGGTAAAAACCTGCATGACCAAGAAAACTTCGAACTCCTTTTACAGAATTCGGAGGGGGTAAACGCTCTATTACTTCTATCTTAGCCTTATCTACCTTAATACCCTTATTAGATACAACATGACCTAAGACAATTCCCTGTTGCACCATAAAATGGCATTATTCCCAGTTAAAAATCAAATTGACTTCCTTACATCTTTGGAGCACCTTTTTAATATTTTCAAGACATATATCAAAAGATGTTCCATAGACAGAAAAATCATCTATATATACCTCCATAGAATTTTCTATAAGATCGGAAAATATTGCCATCATATAACGTTGAAAAGTGGCGGGAGCATTACATAATCCGAATGGCATCCTGCGATATGCAAAGGTGTCATATGGACATGTGAAGGTAGTCTTTTCCTGATCACAAGGACGAATAGGAATTTGAAAGAAACCAGAATATCAATCCAAATAACAGAAAAAGGAATGCTTTGCCAACCTTTCAGGCATTTGATCAATGAAGGGTAGGGAGAAATGATCCTTTCGGGTGGCCTTATTTAATTTTTTATAGTCTATGCACATTCGCCATCCTGTCACAGTCCTAGTGGAGACTAGCTCACCCCTGTCATTCTTGACAACGGTCATACCTCCCTTCTTGGGTACTACTTGTACAGGCCTAACCCACTTACTATCGGAGATAAGGTAGATTATTTCTGCAGCAAGGAATTTAAGAACCTCTTTTTTCACTACTTCCATCATATTTGGATTAAGTCTTCTTTGAGGTTCTGTAGAGGAGGCATGATCTTTTTCAAGAATAATTTTATGCATACAAAAAAGAAAATGATTAATACCCTTAATATCATCAATGGTGTACCCAATTACACTTTTATATGTTTTTAGAACACTGAGAAATTGCTCCAATTTCGTGTCCTTGAGTTCAGCATTGACAATAACAAGGTATGAATTATTGGGACCAAGATATGCATATTTCAAATTAGAAGGGAGAGGTTTCAACTCTACCTCGGGAGGCTTAGTACTCTCCCCAATACTCATTGCACTAAGTATTTCTCTGATTGGATTAGCGATTGGGTTGGCCCTTGCTTCTTCTAGTAGCCTGACATACTCCCTTGATTACCAATCTCCGTCATCATCCTTCCCTACTAGCACTATTTTGAGTGCATCATCTGGTTTTCTCAAAGGAAGCTGCGCACTCTGCAACTCATCAAGCACATCAACCTAACAAACAGTTTCCCCCATGGAGGGAGTACCCATGACATTCATAAGTGAGTATTCTAATTTTTCATCACCAACTTCAAAGGTATTCTTACCGTTTTTCATGTCAGTGATTGCACCTGCAGTAGCTAAGAAAGGTCTACCAAGAATAATCGGAACATTTACATCTTCCTCCATCCATCACAACAAAATCACAAGGTATGAAAAACTTACCTACACGAAGAGGTACATCCTCAAGTACACCTAAAGGAAACTTTGCTGACCTGTCTGCAAGTTGCAAGGATATGCGTGTGGGTTTCAGTTCACCCATTTGCAGCTTCTTACAGATGGACAGTGGGCATGAGACTCACACTTGCATCAAGATCACATAGTGCCCTGTTAATTTCAATATCTCCAAGCTTCACTGGAATTGAATAGCTACCTGGATCACCAAATTTCTTAGGGAGAGTATTCTGCAAAATAGCACTACACTCTGCAGTCAAAGCAACTGTAGCATTCTCTTCTAGCTTTTTCTTGTTTGAAAGCATATACTTTAAAAATTTAGCATAAGACGGAATCGCGGATATAGCATCTAAAAATGGAATATTAATATGAAGCTTTTTCAGGATATTAATAAATTTACCATACTTTTCTCAAGCTTAGCTTGGGCTAACCTTTGAGGAAAAGGAACCTTAGGCACGTACGAAGCAAGCAGATTTGGAGTTGCTTCCCTTGATTCATCCTCGACCTTAGCACTATCGATCACTTTCTTACCTTCATCTACTTCTTCAATGATCTCCTTTGATGGCTCCTTAGTAGGAGAATCTTCCAATTGCCTTCCACTCCACAAAGTAACAACATTCATATGCCCTTTCTATGGTTGCTCCGTCCGTCCCGGAAAAGTGCCCGGTGTCTTTAAGGATTGGCCAACTTGGTGGGCAAGTTGGCTTATCTAATTTTCCATAAGCTTACTCTGGCACTGGCTAAGAGATGAAGGCACTAGCTCGTTCGATACATGGGATAAGCTAGTGAAAGCCTTCTTAGTAAAGTTCTAGGACAGGAGAAGACTGCTAGGTTGAGAAACGAATGATCCACCTTCAAGCAATCAGATGATGAGTCCCTACACGATGCGTGGAGGAGATTCAAGCGATTGCAGAGGCAATGCCTTCACCATGGTATTCCTAAATGGATGTTAATCCAAACCTTCTACAATGGTCTAACTCACGAGTTCCGTATCTACATTAATGTTGCGTCCGGGGGTTCTCTCTTGACAAAGAATCCAACTGATGCAAAGGAGTTAGTTGAGAAAATGGCGGCCAATGATAACTATCATCCAGGTGGCCGAAACAGTGTGAAAATAGGAGGTAAATTAGATGTTGATGCTTTAACTCTTTTGAATAGTTTTGTGCAGGCATTGACAAGCAACTTCGATAGGTTCCAAGCTAGAACATCCACTAGCTCACCTAAGATTTGTCAATTGTGTAATGTGGAAGGTCATATTACACCCAATTGCCCACAAAGTTCAAATGAGATGTCGATTAAGGAAGCTAATGCATTCTACACCTCTAACCCCAAAAATCCATATGACCCCCATTCAAGTACATACAATGAAAGTTGGAAGAATCACCCAAATTTTTCCTACAAGAATACCCAGGCTCAACAAAATCCACCTCCACCACCACCTCAAAACAACAACTACAATGCACCTCCAGGTTTCCAACCAAGGCCACCTCTAGTCCAACAACCTATTCAACCACCTCCTCAAAAGTCCAACCTTGAACTAATGTTGGAAAACTTTATCTCCACAACCAACAATTCCATCCAACAACAAAATAGTTCTATTCAACAGTTACAAGCCCAGAGTAAGCTCATGGAAGATCAGATAAGTCAACTTTCCCACCAAGTTGGCCAATCCTTAAAGACACCGGGCACTTTTCCGGGCAAGACAGAGCAACCACAGAAAGGGTATATGAATGTTGTTACTTTGAGGAGTGGAAGGCAATTGGAAGATTCTCCTACCAAGGAGCCATCAAAGGAGGTCATTGAAGAAGTAGTTGAAGGTGAGAATGTGATTGATAATGCTAAGGTCGAGGATGAATCAAGGGAAGCAACTCCAAAGTCGCTTGCTCCGTACGTTCCTAAGGTTCCTTTTCCTCAAAGGTTATCCCAAGCATCAGTTGGATTCTTTGTCATTGGTCGCCATTTTCTCAACTAACTCCTTTGCATCAGTTGGATTCTTTGTCAAGAGAGAACCCCCGGACGCAGCATCAATGTAGATACGTTTGGATTAACATCCATTTAGGAATATCATGGTGGGGGCATTGCCTCAGCAATCCCTTGAATCTCCTCCACGCATCGTATAGGGACTCATCATATGACAGCTTGAAGGTGGATAATTCGTTTCTCAACTTAGCAGTCTTCTCCTGTCCTATAAACTTTACGAAGAAGGCTTTTACTAGCTTGTCCCATGTATCGAACGAGCCAATTCCTTCATCTCTTAACCACTCTGCCCTATCCCTTAATGAGAAAGGGAAAAGGCGTAGTCTAATAGAATCATCTGTAACACCATTCATTTTCATTGTATCACATTTCTCTAGAAAACTATCAATATGACTTACCGGACAATCATGCGGTGAGCCTGCAAATGAATCATTAGAGATGAACTGAATGAATTGTGGCTTTAGCTCGAAGGGCTGAGCCGTCACAGGTGGTCTAACAATGCTATAGAGAAGTCCGGTAGTCGTATCAGGAATACCGTACTCCAAGAGGGATTTCATGGCATCTTCCACGTTTCTCCTTCGTCGATTTCTTGTTCTCCTTCTTCTTATAGTTGCCTCGATCTCAGAGTCATATGGTTCAAGATCATCTAACCCAAAGCGTCGTGTGGGCATGCAACAAGAAAACTAGAGAAAGAATATAAAAAACACAAGAGAAAATAGCCGAAGTAATGAACGAAGCTTAGCAAAAACGAATCACAAATAATCAAATGAAACCGTTAATCCCCGGCAACGGCACCAAAATTTGATAGGCGTGTAGCGTACCTAACAAAAATAACCTAACTATTCCTCCCAACTATGTAGTCGAGCAAGTAAGGGTCGAATCCCAAGAGACTAAGGTTCACCTAAATTATCTAGACTCAAATAATCACTAAGCAAGAATCAAATCAATGATGTAAATAACTAAGAACTAATGTATGGAAAACTAGAATAAATCAAAGGAATATAATGAATCGATAAACTAAAACATCTAAGATCAAGTATCACCACAATTACGATTGATGCAATTATCTATCTACCCCTATCATACAAATCCAATTAACATGGGGAAAAGCAACCCTAATCAATACCAAGGACCTCTCTCAAGTATCAATGGCTTCCCTAACCACAATCAAGCCTATTCTCATGGAATCATGCAAATTAGAGACATTAAATACTTTACTTCACTTCCCAGTTATCAATTCAACTACTTTCGTGATGAATTTCAAACCCTAAATTGATCTACTCAAATCCGTTAAAACCCAACTCTCGTTGTGATTAGAACTATGGAATAATAACAATACTAATTATCTCTAATCAAGTATTGGCATAATCACAATCAATTTAGCATAAACAATTGCAATAGTGATTAGAGAATTTAAAGAATCAATTAATACATCAATCATAATTGGGCTACCCTAGATCTTGGAATATGAAAACTACTCACACATAGTGAAAGAAGCAATAACAATAATAATCAAGGAAAACATAATTGAAAACAAAAATAATTGAAAGAGAAAGGAATAGAGATGAATACCAATGATGCTTTAATTGAAATTACTCAAATTGTTAATCTACAATACCCAAATCTAACCTAGGAATTAAATTGCTAAAAAGTATTAAACTAGGGTTCTAGAGAGAGAAATAAAACTTAAGGAGATAATAATGTGTGTTCTCATGATGATTACAATGGGTATTTATACCCTTAATGAAGTAAAAATAAGAAAATAACAAAACGGCAATGCGCATAACCCTGCCCGGTCTGACCAGGCTTGACTTGCCCGATCGGGTAGGTGGGAACAAAACAAGCGCTGCTTCTTCTTTACTGCTCTCCTCGGCGCCCGATCCAAATGGGCAGGTTGCGCCCGATCAGGCACGAGGCCCATCTTTGCTGGCTACCTTGCATCTGATCTTCGTACCTTTGAGCATCTCAACCACCACGAGCCCGGTCCAACCAGGCATGGGCTGCCAGATCGGGCGCATGGGATTAATTTCCCAAACAGCTTCTTTCTTTCTAATTAACATCAACCAATAAGTCCTTCTGTGCCCTATCTGACCGGGCATGCATAGCCCGATCGGGCACAATGAAGAAAACTGTTTGCTTGAAAATTCTTCTCGTCCTTAGCTCATGTTTAGCTCGGTTCTTCATCCTTGCTCACTAACATCTCCGTAAACGCTCAAATCTTGTCCAAATCATCCAAGAAACTCCAAGTTCCTGTAAAACGTATAAAAACACACCGAACACAATAGAGAAGAGAATGTTAGCAAAAAATGGCTCAAAAGAGCCTAAAACAATGCAAGAATGTAATGAAAAGTCGAGATAAATCTATGTACAAAACGTGTATATCACACGACTAACAAAAAATTCATTCAAGTCCAAATTGTAAAGACCCCATCCTTTTTTACCATAAGGATACCCAACAAAAATACGTTTGACGCAAGATGCCACTTGTACTTATCTTTAACTATAGGATGATTCGCAACATAAGCAAGACAACAAAAAACCTGTATACTGTCATAAGATGGCACTTGACCAAACAAACACTCCCGCGGAGTTTTCCCATCTAGCACCAGAGTCGGAGTACGGTTGATGAGATGAACCGCAGTCACTAGACACTCACCCCAAAAATACTTGGGCAACTTTGCTTGAAACCGAAGAGCACGTGCCACATTTAAAATATGACGATGTTTTCGTTCAACCTTGCCATTCTGCTGAGCCGTGTCAACACACGACGTTTGATGCAAGATGCCCTTCTTCACAAAAAAGACCCCAAACTAAAAAACTCTTGGCCATTATCACTACGAACCACCTTCACTTTCTGGAAAAATTGAGTCTTAGTTAAAGCATAGAACTCACGAACCAACTGTGAAGCCTGATATTTACCAACCATCAAAAACACCCAAGTAGCACAAGAAAAATCATCAATAATGGTTAGGAAATAACGAGCATCACAACTCGAAACAATCTTATTTAGACCCCAAATATCACAGGGAATTAAATAAAAAAATTCAGATGCTTTATTCATACTTAACTGAAAAGAGTTTTGGGTTGCTTCCCCAAAAAACAAATGTCAAAATCAAAAGAACAACCAGAGTTAATACTATGAGTACTACTATTACTAAAAACTCACGGAAGAGAGTTCACAACTTGCATTGACGGATGTCCGAGATGCCTATGCCATAACAAACTTGCATCTAAAATAACCAATTTATTCGACTACAGATTCCGAGCATGAACCGGACGAAAAATATAGACCCCATCATACTACACCCCCGCTCCAATCAGGGTCCTCAAACTGCAGTCCTGAATAATGCATAGCTTGTCAGTGAACATAATAAAAAAAAAGAGCAGGAACATATAAAACATTATCAAGAGTTAAGTTATCAAACAAAACAACTCTTCCTTCCTTCGTAGCCATCGTGCTCGTCCCATTGGGTAAACCAACAAGTGAAAAAATATCATGTAAATCAGTGAAAAGATCAATATTACCAGACATATGATTAGAAGCTCTAGTGTCAATAAGCCACTCAATAGAATTATACGTACCAAGTTTAGTGCCATCTGCCGAAGAACCAGACTTAGCACCCTTCGACAACGCAGCAGTAAACAACAAGAAGCAGCGCACGCAACACACCTACAGCAACAACATACACCGCAGCACACATAAGCGCACCACGTAACCTACTGCTACGCAACACACACAGGAGAAACAACAAGCGCACCACACACCACACAAGTAGCAGCGCACAGCACACCAAACACCCCGCACAACACAGAGCGTCAAACACACCATGCTAGCACACCACACACGCAGTGCACCAACACTCAACAACAGCACACCTAGCCAAAGCACCACTAAATAAACGCACACCCAACCAATTAATTGGTTAAATTAGGGTTAAATCAAAACCCTAATTTCGATTAGACCAAATTTTGTGGAAACAAAAAAAAATAAAAATATTTGAAGCCGTAATCTCATGAATTTGTGGAAAATAAAAAAAAAATATGAGAAACAAACCTGAATCGGAAAATCTCTAGAAAATAGAGAGGCTATGATACCAAGTTAAACTCAAGAAATATTGGAGAAAACGGCTTACCCTTTGTATTGATATTCACCACAATATATATCCACAATACACACAAGACCTAACTTCCCTAAAACTCCTAACAAGATAAACATTACAAATATGCAAACTTAACATATATAACTAAATTGACTTCTAATAGGAGGTAGGCAAGAGGATGTTTTTATATTTTGATCTTGAAAAATGTGCATTATTATAAAATAATGGGTTAAAACCATTTTTTTTTGGTGAACACGAGGGGCAAGCCCCAAGAAAATTACAAAATCGCAATAAAGAAAAAGCAGAAAAAGAAATAGAACAAAGAAGTAAAAGGAGAAAAAAGAAAACAAACAAACAAACAAACACCAAGCTAAGCAACTAACTGCCCAGCTAGCTTTTATTCAAAGCAACTGAAATCAAGCCGACGAAGAAGTCACCATCCGAGGCCTAGTTACTCGTCGTAGGTCCTCCAATAACACGGCCCGAAGATCCTCCAGGATCGCCTCAAAGAAGACTATCTTTTGGTTTGACGTTACTCCAAAATTTGCTAACCAATTCGCCGCTCGATCAGCCTCTCGATAGCAATGTCTTATGGTAAGTTCCCAATCGCGATTCTTGATCAAGGCCTTACATTGGCAGATGATGTGAATAAAAGGGGAGTTGGATGGGATAGGATCAACCAACATCTGAACAACAATCTCCGAATCGACTGTGATGTTGACTTTGCGATGTCCACCATTCCAAGCCACTGCTAAGCCACGCATCACAGTAAGAAGCTTAGCCTTAGTATTCGAACAGCTACCATAATTCATAGCAAACACCTCATATAATTCACCACGGTGTCCTCTAATCAGACCTCCAGCCCCTGCAAGGCCTGGGTTGCCTTTAGAGGTCCCATCTGTATTAAGCCTGACCCAATTCTCTTTGGGGAAAATCCATATGATTGGAACTTCAGTCCGCCTTCTCTTACAAGGGGAAATACACAGTAGATTGTCTTCATAAGCTCGACATATGTCTCCTACTTGAGTCATAATAAAACTCAATTGATCTACTGGAATAACAGAGTCTTTCTCAAAACTCCTCTCATTTCTCCACCTCCACAACCACCAAAAAGTTGTGGCAAACACAAGAGGCCAATCTTGAAACCCATAAGCTTCCCCATCCTTCAAGTTGTCCATTAGCTAGGATTGGAACAAGTCAATGTTCCAATTCGGACTAGCATTACTTCCCAATTTCCTCCAAATTAAACGAGCACCCGGGCATTCCCTAAGAAAATGACTCATGATTTCCTTAATATATCCACATATGTAGCAGCGAGGATCAGAAGAAATATGCCTAAAAAAACGATTTGAATTGGTCATAAGTTTTTCATTGCAAGCAAGCCATAGAAAAAATCTAATTCATGGAGGGGCTTGTAGCTTCCAAATTCAATCCCAGTTCACAGTAGTGGAGGCTTTGTTTGGCTGGTCCATCCTAATAATCTGAATTGTTGAGTTGATCGTAAATCCACCAGAAAACGAACCATTCCAGAAAATGTTGTCAATTGCATCATCATCCTCCACAAGTTCGTGCGCCAAGATATTTCTCAAAACATCACCTGGCAAATAATCTGCAAAATACTCGAAAATCCAGCCCCTGTTCTCATCCCACATCTCACGAACCATTTTATCTAAGGATGCGGCAGGAGGAGCTACAATAACTAATTCCACCAAAGGAACTTTAGTTGCCCATTTGTGCTTCCAAAAAGAGGTGGAACGACCATTCCCCATAACCACATCAATACCTCTTCGCAACACATCAACATTTTCCACCATTTCCCTCCAAGCATTGGAGGCATTGGCTTTATGATTGAACATCTCCACATCGCAACGGCCCTTGCAGTACTTATGGCGAATTATGCGAGACCACAAAGAATCAGGCTCTGCAAGAACGCGCCACCCCAATTTGGTTAAGAATGCTTCGTTGACTTGCCTCATTGATGGAAATCCTAAGCCTCCCTCTTTCTTAGGTGTAGTAACTCTGTTCCATGCCACTTAGTGCATCTTTTTCTACTCTTCATTACAGCCTATAAGAAGCTTCGAGTAAAAGTATCAATCCTATCACAAATACCCCTTGGAATACGGGTAGTTTGCATGGCATAATAGGGTATCAAGGTTAAAGAGGATTGGATGAGAGTGGCCCTCCCTGCCATAGAAAGGGTTTTAGATTTCCAACTAGCCAATTTGTTATTTACCCTGTCAACCAAAAATTGGTAATTTTCCTTTGTTACCCTGCCATTGATGGTGGGAACCCCAAGGTATTTGCCGAAATCATCAGTGACTTGCGTTCCCAATTTGCTGCAAATAGAGTCTCTGATATCATAATTTGTATTATTAGAAAAAAAATTACGACTCTTATCCAAGCTAACCTTGCTACCAGACGCTGCACAAAAATTATCCAAACATTGTCGCATAAGTGCTGCTTGGTCAGGGCTTGCTTCACAAAACAGAATTAAGTCATCGGCAAATGCTAAATTAGAGATTTGTGGACCTCCTACACTTGCCCTTGCTGGTTTCCAAGCACCAAGCCGACATTCTCTATGTATCAAATGAGCTAGCCGCTCCATTCATGCATATCATATAGATGTAGGGTGATAAAGGATCTCCTTGACGAATTCCACGAGATGGAGAAAAGAATTTCGTATGTTCACCATTCCACAAAATACTCAATTTTTTCGTACTCACACACATCATCACCAAATCAACAATATTTGGAGGAAGACGCAACTCCAATAGAGATTCCCGAATGAAGCTCAAATTTAGCCTATCATAGGCTTTCTCAAAATCAATTTTAACGACTATGTATCCGACTCTTCCTTGCTTTCTCCTCATTGTTTGTAACATTTCTCAAAACCATATTCTAACATGCAAACTTCGGTGATCCATGTTGGCATATTACATTTTAAATCTATATAGTCAACTTGCCTAATTATGATTTTTGAAATTGATTAAACAAGCCGTCAATTTGTTTTGAAGACTTCAGCCCTTCCATTTTTCAAAGGTCACGTGTATATAATATTAGGGCTATTGGCAACTTATTATTGCTTAATTAGAAATTTTGAGATATTTGAATATCTAAACTAATCCCTCTGTATCTCTTTCTTATTGCCGGGAAGTTTAAATTAATCTAAATAAGCCATCAAACTCAGCTTAATCCACTACATTCTACTCTTGTCTTTAATTTTTACTCATGTCTTTAATTTTTTGATTAAAAAAAATGAAAAGTCAATTCTTATGAACTAAATATAGCAAACATGGTGCCCACAACATGACAGCCTCGCCATTAATTAATTAATTCGTTTGATTCTCAAATAATAAACTTTAAAACAGCTTATAAATTATTTTAAGCGGGAAATTTTTTAATGAAGAACTGATACGTGTACTTGTAGAATGAACTGGGTTTAACCCCTGTAAAATAATTAATTGCTAAAGAAGAGATTATTTAAGTCAATTATTGTAATGCACTGTCTCAATTAAGGGACATTAGAATTTTCATTTAATTAATTTCTTTCATTTACTTTTATATGTGGCTGACCACACGGTGTGACAATCTACTATAAGGCTTACTTCATTAGTATTATAGGGTTACTTGATAAGTGTTACAAGGGTTACTCAATAAGTGTTATATGAGTTACACGGTCAATATTATAGAGATTACTTTGATATTTTGTAAGCGGCCACATTATGTGACCAGCCGCACACAAAACATCCTAAATATCTTTTTGTAGGTCCAGGGATCAGGCATTGGTTCCATCCTCTCTTTCTCTCTTCTCTAAAAATTTCTTTTTGTACAGCAACTAAAGACCATAATAAATTATTGTGACACAACTTTTTTTAACACAAAATGAAGACTAATATATTACTGGCCTTTAAGGCTTAAAACAGCCATTACATCAAAAGCATACCCATTCCACCATTACCAAAAGGGGGGCAAATATGGTACTGATGGAAGGGAAATGAAAGACTAACATATTAAAAAGCCGAACTACTATGAAAACACCAACAAAGGAAATATGATGCAAACTGGTATTGGAACAAGTACTACAAAAGCGATAAAGCGAAGCATGTTTAGACATCCATAGCAGCGAAGAGGAACCGCCAAGAAAGCTATCCTGAAGAGGAAGAAGCTATTGTGAAAAAATTTGAATAAATAAATACACTTTTCTTTTGGGAAGTATATTAAAGAATGGACTATAAACTTACTATATTAATCCACTCGATCTGTACATAAAAGTAAATGATAGAATATATATAAACAAATGAGAAATCGATCAATTAAGTAAAAAAATATAAAAATTAATTCTTCTCTTCTTCCATCCTGCCAGAAGACACATTTAATGTCACATTATTCTCATCTTCTTGGAATCTCTTGTATATATCCCCCTTGTAAAACTTCCTAGTTCTAGCAACAAGAATCAAAGACACAAGGGCGGTGAAGAAAGTAGCCGCCGCGATTATTATGTAGGCCAATTGGTAGCACTTGACTCCGTTGCACTTCAACTCCTCCCCAAGCTTCCTCGTGAACCCTAACGCCTCGAGTTGTCTCAATCCTTCCTTGTCATACAAATGCCCCGCGACCCTCACGTTAAAAATGTATGACCCTAATGGGGCGGCCAGTGAGCCGTAATTGTACAATGTAGCATAATGTTTGAGCCCAAATAGCTCAGATATAATAGAGTAGAGGTAAGTCCACTCGGCACCAAAGCAAAATGCCATGATAATTGATGCTACATAGAGGCCATACGGCGCGTTGAAGGCTATGAGAAGATGAGCTATGCATGAAATAAAGAGGACGATGGTAAGGCTGGCAGGCCTAGGCCATTTGTACTTTAATAACTGCTCCGAAATCAGTCCTCCTAACACACGCCCTAAATATTGCCATATACCAATCAATGACACAAAGGTGCTAATACTTTTTTTAGGGTAGCCTAATGATGTACCAATTTGACCTAGATTATCTATTGTTGCTAGGTTCCCTCCTAAGCCACATATTGAAGCAAGGAACAATATCATCATATCAATAGTAAACGTGGCCTGTAAGATGGTGTGGTCTTCCCCCATAGCTGGAGGACGGAACACATCTTGAAAACATGACACTTTTGTATGTTCTACATTGCTACTTCCTTTATTATTATTATTATTATTATTATTATTAGGGTTATTAGATTGATTTGTTGATGGAGATTCATCGCTACTAGGCACGATCTTCAACTCAGAGAGGGTATTAGTGGGAGTATTATAAAGCTTGGTTTTCGAAAAAGCATATAACTCTTCTTTAAAGACTAGGAATATAGGGAGTATGAGGAGAACCATGATGAAAACACAACTCACACTATAACCCGTTTTGCTAAACTCGACTTGTTTTTGCACTAAGATCATAACCATAATGAACCCTGCTAGGACCAAAGATATATAGAGGATGCCATTGAAAAATGTCTTTTCTCTCTTGATCTGTCTATGACCAACAACCTTAAGAACTCGAACACTAAATGCAAAGAGCAACAAAGCAAGCGCGGGTAGCCAAGCAATGAGTAAGATCACCCCATCAGCGGTGGTATCATTACCATATAGGGCATGGTATAATTGAGCCATAACAGCGCCTCCTAAACCAATGTATGACTTTAAAAGCCCAATCACAATGCCTCGATTCTCAGGGAAGTTCTTGACACAGGGCACCACAGCCCCGGTGTTGGCAAACCCTAAGGAGTTAGCTCCAATGGTGATGTAAAGACACATTAGCCAAACTGGAGGGCGGGAGATCTTATGAGTGACCGAAAGCCAGATCATGAAGTAGCCGAAAAAGTTAACCATGGCACCAAGTGAGAGGATCACCCAAGGTGGGGCCACCTCCATGATTAAACCGGCATGAACACTAACATAAGCACCAAGGTCTTTGAAGAAACTAAGGAGATTAAGGGTACTTTGATCATACCCTAAAGTTGTTTTAATGTCACCTGAATATAGACCAAATATATAGGAGGTACCAATGAAGGAGAGGATTATAATGGTTGTAAATGCCATGAAAAACCGCCCCGTTAGGAGCTGTAATGTGAAGCTTTTAGCCCTTGCACAACCGCCTTCAGAACGACTACCATCGTCTAGGGCCATTTTTCTTTGTATTTGTGTGTGTTTAGCTAGGTTTGGTGGTTTTAGGCTTTTGTTGTGATTGTTGTGTGGAAAATGAGCTTCATTTATACATGGAATTACATACTAATTAATTGATTAATATTGGCCATAATCTTGCTGTCAATAAACAATTGGCCAAGTGGTTAATCATACTTAGCTGCTTAATTGTCTACTTGGTAGAATATATGAGTATATATATTTGGATTCATTCGTCGTAATACTCGGAGTCTCGGAAATATATACAGAATATTATTGCTAATAAGCAACCCATTCACGAAATAGACAATAGAAAATACAAAAATAAAAAGACTTTTTGTCAGAAATCTCTTAAAATAATTTTTTTTTGAGAAATTACCTAATAATTTTTTTTTGTAAGAAACTACCTATTAAAATAAAAATGTTGTAAGAAATTACCTATTAAAACAAATAATCTTGTAATAAACTATTATTCGTCGGATTTTCGTCTTTGACTAATTTCTTCGGCGTTGACCACCCTCGGCCGGTCACGTGATAGGTGGCATTGTTGGTGGGGCTTGGAAAAAAAATAGGTTTTAAAAATTCACGTGATTGGCAAGTGGGTGAAAATCCAGTGAAAGGGTATTCTTTTACAACATTTTTATTTTAATAGGTAGTTTCTTAAAATATTTTTTTTATTAGTTAGTTTCTCAAAAAAAAAATAGCTTTTAATAGATAGTTTCTGACAAAAAGTCCAACATAAAATAAAGAAATAAAACAAAAAATAATTCGATATTTTGTGTTGGATTTTGCTAACTTATGATTTTGAAGTCTATAAAACAATTCATGATGCGATGTTATTTTAAATGATGGTTATGCATCTGTGAACATAACTAATGAGTAATTTAGAGTGTGTATTAACTTGTGAACGTTAACTAGTGTATTTGGTTAATATTCTATAATACTTAATATATGAGATTAAATCTCGTTTGCGTCACAATCTCTTTTGGATCTCACTAGTCTTTACAAATATATTCAATCATTATTTCTCATGTGCAAGTGTGCAACTCATAGCAAGTCTTTGATAGGTAAACACTCCCTTAGATATGAGTTAAAGCACATGTAACGATCTTATCTTCTCTCTAAAAAGTCAACAAATTTGTGAGCTTAATAATTAATTAGTGTGAGACTCATTAAAAAGTTATAACAATATACTACTTGTGATTTTGGAAGCCTCTCAAAATTAAATTTTTTTTTTTAAAAAAGGTAATATTAGATTTACATTTAGAGATGTCCAAAAATGGCTCAACCTACACAATCTGATCTGACCCAGAAAAAAAAACCGACTCAAATTTCAATTTGTACGGACACAATAATTTATCATGACTCAACTTTGAAATAGACTCGACTCTACTCGGCCTCACCAAAACCGTCCTAAGTACCCAAATTGACATCTCTAATTAAATTCCCCAAGTAATTTTTTTTTTTTTAAAAAGCATCATATTGTATTGGGCGCCAATGGCTAGCTAGGTACGTTAAGGTTAGCCAAACATAGTGATGGTAAGTATTAAGTAATTGGTTATGTTTTTTTTTTTTTTTGTTTTTTTTCAGACGGGAAAGTATTTGGTTATGTTAGTTGTATTTTTAGTGTTTCAAGTTCTAATCTATAATTAATACTAAAGTAATTACCGATGATAATACCACCATTGCCATGTGTCAGTTTCATATAAACAAATTTCCATCCAAATTTTCAAATGACATCATCCTTTTTTTTCTCCATTTCAAAATAAATCTAATATTTGAAAAAGGTAGATTAATTATACGCTTTCCTAAAAACTTTTATGACTGAATTTACTAACTACAAAAGTTCTATGGAGTAAAAAAATAATAAAATTGGTGGTTGGTTTCTTTCGTTTTCCTTCTGCCCTCCAATATATCTTTTTTTCCCCTACATTTTATCAGTGATGGTATGAGTTTGAATTTTCTACTTTTTATAATGAAACAAAAACCACTAAACTGATATAATGTTAACATTTCATACATTTCATTTTAATTATGAATTTAATTAGAATATTTAACATCAATTTTTCTTTATTTATTTTTTATTTTGTATTTTTTTAGCTTTAGCTCAATTTCTCAAATAAAAGAGGTCATTATTTATTATGTTTTTCCTAAATTATTTATATTTTATGCACATAAGAGCTAAAATTTTATTGCTAAAACTGTGCATCAAACGGGACTAACCTAGTGTAACAATAAATAAATTAGTGTTTCAAGGTTCTCAAAAGGTTTTCAAATGAACAAATGCAATGTCATAATATTAGTTGTTTCAGTTTATTAATTAAGTGATAGAATTATGTAATATAGAGTCGATGGAATTTTATTTTATTATTTCTATGTATGGGTAATTTAGCTTAATACGGCATTCAATGTGTAAAGTGAGATGCCTACGAAAAAAAAAAAAACAAAACAAAACCTTACCATAATGGAGTATTTTCTTGTGCAGATACATTACCAAGTCTTTGATTCGTAAATTAAACAGTCCAAGTCCCCTTATATATTAAACGAAACACTTTAACCATATAAAGTCAACAAATTTGAAAGCTTCAAATAAATTTTAAATTTATTTTTTAGTCTCTTAGCAGAACTTAATTTGTATCTAATTGGCCAAAAAAAAATTTATTAGGTCCTTCACATATTCCTAAAACACTAGTAGTTGGAAACTACTCAGATAATGTTTTTTTTAAAAAAATGTCATGCCATGTGTTTAGGGTAAAAATACCCCAATACGTGGTCCAATCCCATAGTGATACGTGGCCTAATTAACGGGCAACACGCGTCTCTACAGGAAGATACGTGTCAAACATAAAGAGCACCTGAGATGAGAGAAAAGGACCTCCTTACATCAGGATGCCCTAATCCCGAGAAAGCCGCATAACGGCGCCCTATATGGACACGTGCACTTGATTGCGCTGCCAATCAGAGCACACAATCCTAGGTTATCAAACCCTTAAGGGCACACTTTCCCACCTCTACAAATACCCCAATCATTTATGATGGGAGGGGTAGATTAAGATATATCATTCTATGAGCACTAAAAGCTCCAACTTCTCTCTACTTTCTCTCTCTACATTTATTCCGTTTTCGGTCACTAACTTGATCGTCGGAGGCGAATATTCCGTCAAACGGAATATTTGTTATTTTGCAGGTGTCCGCATCCATCCGGCCGTGTTCAAGACCAGTATCCCGAAGGATTCCTAAAAACCCAGAAACATTTGGCGCCGTCTGTGGGGATACTCGTTTGAAATGGCTAAAGATGGTCAGACACCTAGTCTTGGTGAGGACGGACATGTAGAGAATCTCATTGCTACAATCAACACAAGTGATCCTCTGACTGCTTCATTCCATGAGCCCGAGGATCCTTCGGTGACTGCTGGTTCCTTAAAGGCCGCTTTGAGCAAGCTCTGAATGGAGCTTGAGAGTAAGATCCCTTCTTTTTCTAGACAGCTGTCCACAAGGGAAGGAGAAGGTGCTCAAAAGAAAACTCAGAGCAAGGCGGTCAATGCTGCAGATGTTGGGAATACCCCATTCTGACGACATGCAAGGTCACCAAGGGTGCCTCGGACGAACTTGTCTAGGCTCCTTGAGAAAACGCAGTCGGTTGGGGGGCAGATCGAGCAGCCTCTGAGGCAGCTAACTGAGCCGTCCCAACGCTGGAAGGATGTGAGGGATTATCTCCGGTACAAGCGGCAGGAGCGGGCACACTACTCGAACACTGCCTCCACTCCTACCATGCTGAATGATTTCTCAAACCACACCCTCTCCAAGCATACCAGCTCGGCCAAGACAAGCAGAACTCAAGCTCATTGTACTCCAACTCCAGTTCTTCTAACTCAACCAGTTCAATATCAGATGCCCCAGAATTATGGCACCATTCTGCCGCATGCTCCCTCTATCTTTCGACAGTACAGGCAGTATGGCCAACCGTACGACCAGGCAGCTTACTTGGGCGGATTGGCCGCAAAACCTCAGCCCATCGATTGGAAAATGCGCTTGTTGAATTTTGGTGACAAGCCGCCTCCGTTTTATCATGAAATTCTCAACTCTCCCTCTATCTTTGGACAGTACAAGCAGTATGGCCAACCGTACGACCAGGCAGCTTACTTGGGAGGATTGGCCGCACAACCTCAGCCCATCGATTGGAAAATGCGCTTGTTGAATCTTGGTGACAAGCCGCCTCCGTTTTATCATGAAATTCTCAACTCTCCCCAACCAGCAAAAGTGAAGAGTGTACTTGTGGGTGCCTATGATGGTACGAGCAACCTAGAAGAGCACGTCACCTCGTATAGAAACTTGATGTACTTGAAAAGTGTGGATGATGCCACATGGTGCAAATGCTTTCCGACCACCCTCAAGGGTGTGGCACAAAACTGGTTCAATAGTCTGCTGGCCGGATGCATCAATTATTTTACAATTCTCGGTTTTTTATTTATTGGGAACTTTTCCTATAATATTCCACCCCGAAAGACTAGTCTAAACTTGGCGACCATTGTCCAAGGAAAGAAAGAGAGGTTGCACTCGTACGTCTAGAGGTTCAATTAGGAGAAAGCTCAAATTCAGAATTTGTCAGATGTGATGGCCTACTCGGAGTTCCTTTGAGGTTTAAGGCATAATGGTTTCAAATTTGACTTGGTTAGGAAAAATATTCAGACATACGCAGGTGTTTTGCGGGAGGTCGAATCATATATAGAGGCAGCTGATTTTTGTTCTCTTACGAAATCAGAAGAGCTGGCCAAAGGGGTCGAGAAGAAACAACCTTCTTGGCAAGACTCGGTCGGCAAAAAGAAGGAAGGAGGCAACAAAAGAAAAGAAGTTTGGGTGGCCGACTGCCAACAGACGAAATCAAAGAAAGCCAAGTTCGAGTTCAACAAGGATTGCTATTAAATCTTGATGGAGATCAAAGACAAGTTCGAGTTCGAGAAGCCTCAGCCTTTGAGAAGGTCAGCCCAGTACAACAACAAGAAAAAATACTATCATTACCACAAAGATGTGGGGCATGACACAAACGACTGCAACAATTTGAAGTGGTTTCTGGATAAGTTGCCCGAGAAGGGCTTGCTAAACTCGTACGTTCTAAAGTCCAAGCTCACCTACTCTCGGACAGACAACAAATCCGAGAAGAAGAAAAACAAAGAAAAAGATGATGATTGAAACAGAACAGACTCAGGGTTTGTGGCTGTCATATCAGGCGGCTTTGCTACATGTGGCCCTACCATGAAGGAAATCAAGCAGGATGCTTAGAATTTTGAAAATGCAATGCACACTGCAGGGGTGAAGGCCGAGCCCTTTCTAGAGGTGACGGACTGCAAGGCAGACCAAGGCCCGGTCAAAATCCCTCTCAATAACCCCATGGTGTTCATCTTGAAGGTTGCCAATTTGAAGGTCGACTGAATGTTGGTAGACACAGGCAGCTCATCCGACATTATCAGTTTAGCTTGTTTGAAGAATTTGAAGTTTCTAGAGGATGCCCTGAAGGATATTTCCCACCCGTTGGCCGGGTTTAGTGGGGGCATTATTCACCCGTTCAGACGGATACACTTGCTTATCCGATTTGGTCCAAAGGGAGAGGGAAGGGATATGGTGTTCTGCTTCCTAATTGTTGAAGAACTTACAGGCTACAATGTTTCCGCCCAACTTTAGCATCAGCAAAGGCAGTAATCGTCCCACATTTAATGCTGATGATGTTTGAGCGGTCTGATAGGAAGATAAGTTCCATTCAAGGACATCAGAAGATGGAAAAAGAATGCAATCAGCTGGCCATGAAGCCAACAGCTCGTGGACGAGGAAAAGCGTCCGAGCAAAACTCAGAAGAAGGGTCACTCCAAGCATACTAGGTCGACTAGAAGCGCAACTCGATTAAGAAAGAGCAAGCATAGTAGCTAATGGCCGTCGGCCGGCCAGAAGATTTGAGGCCACAGCCGGCTGGCAATCATACGGACATAGTGCTTGACCCAGACCAACCCGATCGAACGGTCAAAGTGGGCACTATGGCCATGGGCTTGCTTGGAGATGACTTGGTGAATTTGCTAAAAGAATTCAGAGATGTGTTTGCTTTTGAAGTTCATGAGATGCATGCCGGATATCAGTCCAGACTTAGCCGTTCACAAGCTGGATGTGAATCCGACTATAAAACCTGTTCGGCAGAAAAAGAGACACCATGGTGAAGAAAGGAATTAGGCGGCCGCAGCTAAAGTTATAAAGCTGGTGGACGCCGGTTTCATTCGGCAATGTCACTATCCTGATTGGGTAGCAAATGTAGTTCTTGTGAAGAAGCCGAATGAAACTTGGAGATTGGGAAAGGAATGGTGTCCTTCCAACAAGTGTATTATTCCGATAGAGGGTTCAGAATTATTAGAAAGCTAATTCTTTAGTAAGGCCAAGTGATCGGAATTCCTAGGTGGAGGCCACTTCAGATCAGTAATATTAATGTACAATTAATATTACAGCTTAATTTTGACTAAACCCTTCGGGTCGAACCAATCGAACGACCGATCCGAGATGACGAATCAATCCGAAGGATTTGATGAGTCATAAGAGTTTTACGAACAAAGACGTCGGATATCGAGCTTAGAGAGTTGAGACCGAGCGTCGCAAGTCGAGTCGAATTTAGAATTCAACGAGACATGAAATCAATCAAGTTACAAGTTCGAGTTAGGCCGTAGCCTCACATTGGCCTAGCCATGCAAGGGTTAGGATATCTCGAGCTAGCATGTGCATTGCAATGCTAGCCGCAAGCCTAGCATGCTAGGCGTGCTAGGCCCATGCATGCTAGCTAGCCACCGCAAGCATTGCAGCCTTGCGTGTGTGCTAGCATGCCATGCGCCCAGCCATCGCAAGGCTAGGCCTTGCTGGCATGCTAGACGCTGGCGCACAGCTAGCCCTGCAGCCATCGCAAGGCTAGGCCTTGCTAGCATGCAAGGCGCTGGCGCAAAGCATGGCCTTGCACTACTCACAAGCATCACAGCCATTGCGTGCTTACTAGCATGCTGGCGCCTAGCAATAGCAGCCACGCATCATGCGTGCTGGGCCTCGCATAGTAGCAGCCTAATGCTTCGTAGCATCGCAAGCAATACGCACCAACAAGCAGCGTGCTAGGCATGTTGGGTTGTGCGTGTGATCTAGCAAGCAGCAGCACGCTGTGCGTCGCATAGAAGCAGCGCCCAGCATGCGTGGTTCGGTAGCAGCACGCATGAAGTGGCTGGCTGCGGCTGGCTGTACGAGTGTGCTAGCTGGCTGGCCAATGGCTAGCCAGGCTGCCCAGGCTTGGTGTTGGGCGCCAGCTGGCAGCCTTGGCAGCCAAGGCAGGCTGCCAGCTAGCCACTTGGCAAGGTGGACCAGTTTTTCTAGTGGGGACCAAAGGTTGGTTTATGCCTTGGGAAGGAAGGTGGGTTGGTCCCCTCCCTTGGTGGTCCTCACTTTCTCCCGTTTCTCCTCATGCCACTTGTAACTTGGTGATTGAATTGCAATTTCATTTTTGATTTAATTAAAATAAAATGGGAAAATTCCAAATCTCCCACATTGTTTGTGAATCGAAATTCAAGGTTCATTTCCCTATAAATACCAAGGTTTTGGGAATTGGGAAGAACACTTGAGTGGAACTAAAAAGACATCTCCTTAGAAAAGTGAGAAAACCTTAAGTTCGTAAAACTCTAGTTTTTATTGGTCGGGTTCCGACTAACCTTCAGGACTTGGACCGTTCAGGTCAGGTTCGTGGGTACGAGCCGTCGGAGACCTTCGCGTTTGCGGGGTTCAAGTTTTGAAGTAAGCGCTCGAGGTTCGAGCAAAGCACGCCCCAAGGGTATGAATGTCTTTTCCTTCTCTCTCTTAATTGTTGTTTAATTTGTGATTGCATGCTTAGTCGCTTTAATTAGTGTGCGGGTCTTGGGAAGGTTTCTTCTTCCGCGTAGAGTCGAACTGTACGAAACCCAACAGCGGTATCGGAACCGCGCTCACTTTAATGATTGTGACTAATAATTAATTAAGGTGATTTAAAATGGATTTAAATTTCTGGTTGTGCTTTCTAATTGGATTAGAAGCTCGTTTTTATTAGTTTCAATCTCGTATTTTTTCTAATTTTGGCTGACGAACCAAAATTTCGACTCAAAAATAAGAATTTTTTGGTGGAATCGATATTCTAAATCGTTTCTAACTCTTTTAGGATTGTCCAGAAGCCAAAATCCACCCAGAAATATGTTTTTCGAGGGTTTTTTCGTTTTTAATAAAATTTTTTAAATCTTTTAACCTTGATTAATTATTGCATGTTGAAGGTGGATTAAATGTATGGTTGCATCCCTAATCTATTGCAACTATAAACCTAAGCATGTTTATGAAGTCATAATTGGTGCTTAATTTGGTGTGTTCATTTTTCACATAAACTTGAATTTTTCACATTGTTGCAAATAAATTGCTTCAAGTGTGAATGTTTATGGTGAACTTGCAATTTTGAAGCCCCTAAAATTTCAAAGATCCAATCCTTAATTGTTTATTTGGTTGGAACTTTGATTGCTAAATTCCATGCTGAACTAATTTTGGATTTAATCATTTTTGTGTTGATTAAAGTCCTTAAACTTCAAAACTTGTGATTGAATTTTGATTAATCTTCATATTGGAAGATGTAATTTTTCAATTTTACACAAATTATTGTTGGAAATTTTTCATTGGATGAAAGGGTTTAAGTTTTTCCAACCCCTTTAATTTTGTCAAATCTCATTATTAATTTACATTTGATTAAATTAATTATGAGAGTAGCCCTTCAATTTTGAAGCATCAAGATAGACCTAAATTGATTTAAAAAATGGTTCTTGAATAATTTAGGCTTGTGCACTATTTAAATTGAATTTAATTAAGTTGGACTTATTTTAATTTTTCATTTTGCTCTAAATTAATTCTAAAATAAATTTAGAATTAATTTTATGTCACACGTATATCGGGATTAAATCCCAAAATAATAGCACGCAAATCAAGGTAAAATCATCCAAAAGCCACCGAGGCTAGCCTTGGTGCACATCGTGGTGCTCCCACCTCGAAGCGTTGCGGCTGTGTGGCAGGGCTAGGAGTGCGCAAGGGACATGCTTGTGGCTTGTGGTGCGTGGCTGCTAGGATGCTCGCAAGTAGGCCCAGCCACACCTGCCAGCACGCATGCTAGCATGCGCAACATGTTGCGATGCATGCTTGTGCTAGCAAGCGTAGCAATACCTTGCTAGGCATGCTGCCTGCGCCCAAGCAACCCCCAGCCGTAGCTTGGGTGCCTACCAAGCCTAGCCCCATGGCTAGGATGTTAGGCACTCGGTTTAGAGTAGGCTGATTTTTTCGATGCATGGGCTATTTGTTTTGCAAAATTTTGTCGTTTTAATTTATTTCATTATTTTACGAGGTTGGGCCTCGGTTTTTCCGACTTTTGCAAAATTTTAATTTTGACAAAATTTAGGTTAAACCGGCTTAATTAATGTGATTAATTAAGTTGGATGCGGAATTTAGTGGGAGCTTTGTTAATTGAATGAACTAATTGCGTCTTAATCACATAAAATGTTAAACAACTTTGACTAGTTTTAATTAGGCGCGTTAATTGGATTAACCACCTAAGTTAGTTACTAGTTTGCGCGCGTTATGCATTGTTACATTGTTTTCGTTGTAAAATGCATGGGACATTCACATATAGTGAATGGATGAATGGAAGATATATTGTTTCACAGGTTTCGTGAAAATGGCAACTAGTGGGGTCTGATTAGGGTAGTAAATACGGACTGCGATCCGTTATGTATTTTTGTAAATCTAAATACGGTTTGCGTACCGTTGCGTATTTTTTTACCTTAATATTTAGATTAATCCTACTCGTAGTACCTAGTAATTTTATTTTGGCGGAGATGCCTCAAGACGGCGTTTCTATGAAGACGATCCAAGATGAAGACTCTTGAAGATTTTGAAGATTTCAAGGGGTCGTGCTAGTTGCCAAATGCATCTTATTTCATGTTTTCTATATATAATTGTTCTTATATATGTGAATGATATGTTAGATGCATGTTTAGGCTTTCAAATGTTGCGATGATTAATTGAGTTCACTTAAATCAACCAACATAGAAACCCTAGGTCCCTAAAATATTGAGCTAAAATATGCCATTCCAAGAACAACACTTACTGAACTAATGCGCGTATGTGATGGGCTACGCCAAAGCGAGGCATCACTACTTCCCTAGGAACATATCGTATACTAGATATACAAGTTGTCTTGGTTAAGCTCAACGATATCGGTAAGGAGTCCTTAGATTTCGTGGCAATGGAGATAAAATGTCAAGGAAGCATTAGATGCGATGTTTTATCAAACCAAGAGTAGCTTGGAGCGATTAGAAATTGGATTGCTTACCCTAAAATAGTAAGTGTTAAGACAAGCAAAAGCATGCTTAATCACTTTTTGATTTTTGGGATTTTGGAATCATTTTATTCTTGCCTAAAAGGGACTAATGTTAATACATGGATAAAATGCTCTATAAGATTGAATATTTGCATGAAAGATTTAAATATCAAATTTATTGGTTTATGAATGGTTTTTCATTTCAAATTCTTTCAATTGTAGAAACATGTCTCCAAGTAACTCAAACAACTAGTTTTCATTACGCTCAATTCTCGACAAGGATAAGTTGAGTGGGCCAAATTATCTTGATTGGCAAAGGAATTTGCGTATTGTTCTCATGTAAGAAAAAAAGGAATACATCCTTGATAAGGAAATGCCCGACACTCCCAATGAGGAGGTCACCCAGGCTGCCCTTAACCGATGGCCAAGTGCCAATCGGGATGTCAAGTGCATCATGTTGGCCACTATGTCTCCGGACCTTCAAAAACTTTCTTTGAAAAGGAGACGGCTTTTGAGATCATTTCGGAACTTCAGAATATGTTTCAAGAGCATGCCCGAACTGAAAGGTTCGAAACCCACAGGCAGATCCTTGAGAGCAAGCTCAAGAAAGGAGAGTCATTCAGCCCGCATGTTCTTAAAATGATTGTATTATTTGAGAACATGGAAAGGCTCAATGCTGGGTATTCGACCAAGATGGCAATTGACATCATTCTCCACTCGCTGCACAAAGGCTATGATCAATTCAAGATGAACTATAATATGCCCAGCATGGAGAAAACTCTCATCGAGCTTCATGGTATGTTGAAGCAGGCCGAGAAAACCCTCAAAGATGAGGGAAAGCATGACATGCTCATGGTGAGAAAGGGCAAGCCATTTAAGCGCTCGTGCAAGAAGAGAAGCTTTAAACGAAAAAAAAAGAAGAACTTTCCGCCTAAGTCAAGTGCTGCTAAGAGTGGCAAGGACAAGAAGGTAGCCTCTTCTAAATCCAATTCCGAATGTTTCTATTGCAAGGAGAAGGGACATTGGAAGCGGCATTACCTAAAATTCAAGGAAGATAAAAAGAACGGCACCGTTGCTTCTTCATCAGGTATTTTTATTATAGACTTAAACTTCGCTAGCAAAACATCATGGATATTAGATACCGGATGTGGCTCACACCTTTGTTCCAATGCTCAGGGACTAAGGATAAATAGGAGGCTAGAGAAGGGAGAGGTCGAGCTTCGGGTCGGCAATGGAGGAAGGATGTCTGCCGTATCCCTTGGAACTCTCAGTTTGTCTTTGCCTTCTGGGCTTGTTTTAGAACTTGACAATTGCTATCATGTTCCTAGAGTTACCAAAAACATTATTTCAATTTCGGCGTTGGACACCAAAGGTTTTGAATTTCAAATTAAGAATAATAGTTGTTCATTTTATTTCAATTATGTTTTATATGGTAAGGCATATTCAGAAAATGGTCTTTATGTGCTTTCTCTAGACAAACAAGTTTATAACATTAATGATACTGCCAAAGGGGCTAAGACCATCGAGTAGAATCAAACCTACTTGTGGCATTGTCGTCTTGGCCACATTAACGTCAAACGCATCAAGAAACTTCTTCAAGATGGTGTTCTTGACTCATTCGACTTGGAGTCGTTTGAAAATTGCGAAGGATGTCTATTAGGAAAAATGATAAAGCAGTCATTCCCCAAATTAGGAGAAAGGGCAAGTGACTTATTGGGTCTAATACATACGGATGTATGTGGCCAATGAGTACACCCGCAAGGCAAGGTTATCGATATTTCATTACCTTCATCGACGACTATAGTAGATATGGTTATGTCTACCTTATGTCAAACAAATCTGAATCTTTTGAGAAATTCAAAGAATTTCAGAGTGAAGATGAAAATCAATGGCAAGAAAATAAAAGCACTTCGATCGGATCGAGGTGGCGAGTATTTGAGCCATGAATTTGACGATAACTTGAAAGAAAATGGTATTCTTTCAGAGTTGACACCTCCCAGAACTCTACCATGGAACGGAGTATCCGAACGGAGGAATCGAACCTTGTTAGACATGGTTCGATCAATGATGGGTCTTAGTGAACTTCCTATCTCTTTCTAGGGACACGCACTTCTAACTGCGACACTAACACTAAACTGTGCTCCGTCAAAAGCTATCCAAAAGACTCCATTTATTGATGAAGAAACCTCCGAGGTTGTCTTTTCTTAAGATTTGGGGTTGCGAAGCATATGTCAAGAGATTAATTTCTGACAAACTTCACCCAAAATCAGACAAGTGTTTCTTTGTGGGTTACCCAAAAGAAACCAAGGGGTATTACTTCTACAATAAATCCGAGAACTAAGTGTTTGTTGCTCGTGATGGTGTCTTTTTGGAGAAGGAACACCTTCCCAAAAATGACAAGTGGGAGGAAAATCAAACTCGACGAAGTTCGAGAGGTAGAGCAACAAAGTTAACATGACAAAATTGATAATCAAAGTGCTTTAGAAGCAGTTGTTGACATTGGTCATAGTCAAACCGACAATGCAAATTCCCAACCTATTACCCTGCGTAGGTCGCAACGGCCAAGATCTCAACTAGACAGATACCTTGGTATTATCTTAACCGAAGATCAAGATATCCTAGTTATGGATAGAGATGAGGCAGCGACATACAAACAAGCTATGACGAGCGTCGACTGTGCTAAATGGCAAGAGGCCATGGAATCCGAGATGGACTACATGTCTGAAAATCAAGTCTGGGACTTGGTTAATTTTCCTAAAGGTTACACACCTATCAGGTGCAAATAGGTTTTCAAATTGAAAACAGACAAAGATGGAAATGTATCTATATACAAAGCTAGACTGGTGGCAAAAGGTTACAGGCAAATTCATGGAGTTGATTATGATTAAACCTTTTCACCAGTTACAATGCTTAAGTCCGTTAGGATCACCCTAGCGATTGCTGCATATTATGATTATGAAATATGGCAAATGGATGTCAAAATCGCCTTCCTTAATGGGATTTTGGAAGAAAGTGTGTATATGACACAGTCGGAAGGTTTTGTTGATCCAAGCAATGCCGGGAAGGTATGTAAGCTTAAGAGGTCCATTTATGGACTAAAGCAAGCAATCAGAAGTTGGAATCTGCGATTCGATGAAGCCATTAGCAAGTTTGGTTTTATCAAGAATCCAGATGAGTCTTGTGTCTACAAGAAGGTCGGTGGGAGTGACATCGCATTCCTAGTCTTATATGTCGTTGACATATTACTCATTGGAAACAGCACTAAACTGTTAGAGTCTGTAAAGGCCTGGCTGAGAAAGTGCTTTTCAATGAAGGACTTGGGAGAGGCACAGTACATATTGGGCATCAAGATCTATAGGGATAGATCTAAGAGGATGATTGGATTGAGCGCAGCCAAAGTACTTATATAGATAAGCTATTGGCATGATTCAACATGGAAAGGGCCAAGAGAGGGCACCTACCCATGTCCCATGGCATAACTCTCAGCAAGAAACAGTGTCCACAGACCCCTGATGAGCGAGAGAGAATGAGTCAGATTCCATATGCTTCACTTATTGGATCGATCATGTATGCCATGATACGTACTAGGCCGGATGTATCGTATGCCTTGAGTGCTACGAGCCGATACCAATCAGACCCAGGAGAGGCGCATTGGACCGCGGCCAAGAATATCCTAAAGTACCTGAAAAGGAACAAGGATAAATTCCTGGTCTATGGTGGTTGTAATGAGTTGGTTGTTGAAGGTTATACTGACGCGAGCTTCCAGACTGACAGAGATGACTCCAAGTCGCAATCGAGGTATGTATTCTGCCTTAATGGAGGAGCGTTTAGTTGGAAGAGTGCTAAGCAGAGCACCACTGCAGATTCTACAACTGAAGCCGAATACTTGGCAGCTTTAGAAGCAACTAAGGAGGCAATTTGGATTCGTAAGTTCATTGGTGAACTTGGTGTTGTACCCTCAATTAAGGGTCCAATAGACCTCTATTGTGATAACAATGGAGCTATTTCTCAGGCCAGGGAGCCAAGGGAACACCAGAAGGTCAAACATGTCAAGCGGCAATTTCACATGATAGTACACTACTACAAAATTGAGCTTAAGTAACACCCATTGGTAACACTTTAAAAGTTTCATGATTGTTTGATTTTTACGTAACACTTTTGTAATATTGTGGTATTAGGTAACATTTTTTGTAACACTTTAATATTAGGTAACACTTTATTTTAACACTTTGATATTAGGTAACACTTGGTTGAAACACTTAATTTTTTTTTTTTGTATTATAATTTTTAAGAAAACACTTAATTTGATATGCTCAATTTTTTTTAATCAAAATCAACCCTCACAGTCACAACCTCACAAATTTCTTCCCCCTCGTATTTCTCCAAACCTCAATAAAGCTTTGACTGTCTCTTTACGCTGCACCTCCTTACCTCTGCTTCCATCGCTATCACCTTCTCAACAATTACACCAAACAGTGTTTCCTTCGATTTTCATTCTCCATTGACAATGAAGCTCGAAATCAATGGAGGACATTATCTCTCCTTCCGATAAGCAGGTCATGGTCTCCAAATTCCTCGAGATCGCTGCTGGCCAGAGTGCCTATATGGTCCGCCAATTCTTGCAGGTATTTCTCCTAATTTCTACTTATTTTTTTATTCAATTTAATAAATTAGGGTCTTTTTTCACTACAATGCTCGATTTGATGATCGCTGCACAATCAATTTTGTATTCTGTAAATTTTGTTTGCGAAGTGTAAAATCGATTTAGAGTGATGGCAACTCAGAAATTGCGCTGCATTTATAATTTAGTGTGATGAATTGCAGAACTTGCTTTGAACTTCTTGCCGGTAAAAATTGTGTGGTGTGTTGCGTATGACGTTTATTTGTTTATGATTGTAGTTTAGTCCAATCAATTTAGCTGATGGTAATTTCATGCCCCCTCCCCTTTGATTGATTATTGCTTGTAGTCGAGGGCTATTTGGCATGATATAGTTTGTCGTAATTTCTCCATTTTTTGTTGTTAATCGAGAGGTAATTTCATGCCCCTCCCCTTTATGTATACTTCTTTTTTCCTGATTTTTCAATTTGTTAGATTAATCAATCTAATTTCTTGCTTTGAACAAGTTGGGTGATGAATATTTAACTTCGCTGATTCGAATGTTGTATAGGTTTTGATTCCTATTTTAAAACCAATTGGATACACCAGTGCTAATCCTTATAAAATGTAAGCTTATACTTTATGTTTCTCGAATTTTTCTGCTTCCTATTTCTATTATTGAGCATAGTTTTAGGAATTAGGATTCTGGTAGAGGTGATCAAAGTTGGCCCGGCCCGTCGGTCCGGCCCGATTTTGGGCGAGTTTTGGGCAAATTTTTACGGCCCGAAAAATTTAATTTTTTGGGCGGGTTTGGGAATGCATTTTTATGCATATGTAGTTGATTTTTTTGGCCCGGCCCGAAAATGGCCCGAAAAGCCCGCCCGCCCCGACTATTTTAGGCAGGTTTGGGCACAAAAATTTCGGGCAGAAGCTTGGCCCGACCCAGCCTAGCCCGATAAATGGGCAATTTTTTTTTGCTTCGGCCCGACCCGCCCAATGATCACCTCTAGATTCTGGTGAGTTTCATTGGTGTTGTTTAAGTGCAATTAAGCCCTTTTCTTTCAAGTAGCTGTAGAATTGGATTCTTTGAGCGAAATCAGGTAGATAAATGGCTAATAAGGTTTTGGGTGAGGCCAAAGTAGTGAATTGTTTTCTAATTTATCACCAAGAAATTTAATAATCAGCAAATCAGCTGTGTTAGTAGGTAGGAGGCAACAAGGAGGCTTATACTTGATTGTGCAGGAAGCCTGCACACACTTTTAAAAGTCAGAAGTTAGGATGAGTATCAAGCTCATAGATGAACTTCTGTGGTTTAGATGTTTAAAACATATTATTTGTAATTGCTTTAAAAAAAGTTTTTTTGGTGATTAAAGGTTTCCAATTAAGTAAATTATATAAAGATCAGTATCAAGCTCATAGATGAACTAATAGGGTGATCATGTGGTAATTGCTTTTAACATCCAGTAATATAGGGGAAAAGAACGTGAGAGGATCTTTGTTTTACAATGGAAAATGAGAATTAAAAATAAGATTGAAGTCAATGTCATTATATTGGACAAAAGCTTAAGGGGCATTGCTGCAAACCTTCCTAGCATGGTCAATCTCAATTTGATTCCTGGACCTTTTTATAGATTAATGTTCTTGGATGATATGACTTTTTTTTTTAAGTTTGCAGTGTGGGTGGTGAAGTTCTGATCAATGTTCAGTAGATAGTTGCATGAATTATTGGTAGTTTTTCTTTCTCTTTCCTTTTATTGGTACATAGATTTAATTCTTAGTTTCTTACAAGAGTTGCTGCTACTGTAGTTTGATGACAAGGTTGCTTTATTTAATATAGGTGTATATTCCATTTGAAGATTAGAAGATGGCTATTGAGCATTTTTTCCCCAGAATGTCTACAATTTACTTGATGCTATGTAAGAGGGTAGAGTGTTTTAAAAGAAAAATGTAAGAGGGCAAATATATATATGAAGCATTATTTTACTCTTAGACTATCAGTTTACTATTTTTTCAATTCTCATTGTATTTATGGATGCTCTTCCATTTATAAGCAGGGGAGTGAGAACCATGAGATAGAGCATTGGAAGATTAGAGACGATGGAAACAAAAACTTCAGTTATGTTACAGGCCACAAGAAACATTGTTGCATATATGTAGCAACCAATGTCACCATTACTCTTTCTGCTATTACAGATGTCTGTTGTTGTTGCTGATGCCTGTCCATGTCACTAGCTCACTGCTATTTGTTGCTACTACAGTCTGTTATTTTCTCACTGCTACTGTTGTTTGATCTATTGCTGACTCTTGCTACTTCGTTTGCTGCCACTGCTCTCTACAACTGTTGGTTGTTGCCAACTGATGTCTGCTACTGGTGGAAGTTGCCACTCCTTTATACTACTGCTGGTTGCTGCTAAAGACTGCTACTAGCAGCTTCTGTTACTGCTTCTGCCATTCTGCTAGCTGCGTAGCTACTGCCGTTCTGCTAGCTGCGTAGCTACTGCCATTCTGCTGGCTAGCTGTGTAGCTGTTGCTATACAGTGTTATTAATGCTCTTTACTGTAATCGCTGACTTTTTTGAAATTTGGAAGTTTTTTATTTTTCCTTACTTTTTCCAAGCTAGAGATGGAACTTAAATTTCTTTGTGTAATGATTATTATATTGTTTGGCCAAACATTAAAATTGGTGTTTATGGATTTTTTTTGTAAGAATTATAAAGTATTTCAATCCAAATTGTTTTCTATCATATGTGTTGATTTCTTATTCATATAGTTTTTGTACATATAATTTTTTTTTATATTTTAAAAAACTAGTAAATGTTAATAATAATAATAAATGTTACCTATTAATCTATAAAGTGTTACATTACTTTGTAAAAAGTGATACATAATATCGAATAAAGTGCTACTATATGTCAAAACATGATTGAAAAATGTTACCTAATAATCAACAAAGTGTTACATTAGTTCAAAAAAGTGATACATAATGTCGGATAAAGTGATACTATATGATTGAAAAATGTTACTAAAGATAAGTAAGTGGTACATAAGAAATAAAAAGTAACACTTTAAAAATGATACTAAAGATATAAAAAAGTGTTTCATAAGAGGCTATATAGTAACACTTTTAAAAGTGTTGTCATACGTTATCCAAAGTGTTACATAAGACCTTAGGTAACATGGGCGGATGTATCACCCACTAAAGTGTTACCTATTGTCTATAATAACATTTTTACCACTTTATGTAACACTTTTTGGGTGTTACTTGAGGTTAGTTTTGTACTAGTGTAATGGAATGGAAATCCGAGGGTGAAATCAAAATTTGTAAGATTGGAACGGACGACAATGTAGCCGATCCTCTAACTAATCCTTTGTTTCAAGTGAAGCACAACAAGCACGTTGAGGCAATGGGAATCAAGCATATTGGAGATTGGCTTTCATTTCCCTGTATAGATGTTTTAATTAAACTCGATGTCTTAATGTAAAACACTATGTTGAACCATTCAATTTTGGAGCAATTAAATTTTCTGCAAATTTATGATTACTCCATATCTATTTAATTGTGGTTTAGAATTAAATAATGAGTCCATTTGATTTTTTGAGAATATTCAAAACAGGGTATCAAGACCATGTCTTGGATAAAGAAACACCTGTTACGTGAACATTGAATATTTTAATCGAAAATTGTCCCTAATTGAGGTCATTTAAATGATGAACGATTAATTACCACTTGAGAATAGTGTGTAGTATGATTTATAGCACCGTTTCTTGTGCTATAAGGACATGATAATCATAAATCATTTGCACAGGTACTAGTTTGGAACTATACCGGATAGACCTATGAGAATACTTTAGGAGATATCAAATCGTCATAAGTATATTTCCCATTATAGCTATCGAAACCTTTTTCCTCGACCATGAGTATTGCAAGTTCTCTTGTTTGAGTACTAGTCGTTTTGATGTTGTCAAACGTCTGTCGTAAATGGGGATTATAACGACAACACTCAGGAGATTAGGTCCTCTTAGTAAGGGAAGCTTACAGTACAAGACTGGGAATTGTCCCCTATCAACAATAGGGAATATGTCTTTGTTGTTTACAAGGCCTCTCGAAGAGCGAGACTATGAAAATGCATGGTCGTGCTCAGATGGATTTTAGAAATCATTTGTTCATTGACAGTCGAACTCAGGAATCAAGAAACACTTCAGGACGTAATAAGGATGACGAAGAATCTTACCTTATAGTTTTTAAAGAGACATTAAGCAACATAGGAAAAGGGGTATACACAAATTTCACACTTGACCGGAAGGAAAAGTGGGAGATTAAAAGGAATAGTGTCCTTCCAACAAGTGTATTATTCCGATAGAGGGCTCAGAATTTATTAGAAAGCTAATTCTTCAGTAAGGTCAAGTGATCGGAATGCCTAGCTTAGAGCGTCGAGACCGAGTGTCGCAAGTCAAGTCGAATTTAGAATTCAACGAGACGTGAAATCAATCAAGTTACAAGTTCGAGTTAAGTCGTAGCCTTGCATTGGCCTAGCCATGCGAGGGCTAAATCTCGAGCTAGCATGTGCGTCGCAATGCTAGCCGCAAGCCTAGCATGCTAGGCCCGTGCTTGCTAGTTAGCCAACGCAAGCATCGCAGCCTTGCGTGTGTGCTAGCATGCCATGCGCCCAGCCATCGCAAGGCTAGGCCTTGCAGACATGCTAAGCGCTGGCGCACAGCTAGCCCTGTAGCCATCTCAAGGCTAGGCCTTGCTGGCATGCAAGGCGTTGGCGCACAGCTAGCCCTGCAGCCATCGCAAGGCTAGGCCTTGCTGGCATGCTAGGCGCTGGCGCACAGCTAGCCCTGCAGCCATCGCAAGGCTAGGCCTTGCTAGCATGCTAGGCGCTGGCGCAAAGCCTGGCCTAGCACTGCTCGCAAGCATCGCAGCCATTGTGTGCTTGCTATCTTGCTGGCGCCTAGCAATCGCAGCCACACATCATGCATGCTGGGCCTCGCATAGCAGCAGCCTAATGCTTCGCAGCATCGCAAGAAACACGCACCAGCCAGCAGCGTGCTGGGCATGCTGGGCTGTGTGTGTGTGTGTTAGTAAGCAGCAGCACGCTGTGCCTCGCATAGTAGTAGTGCCCAACCTGTGTGGCTCCCTAGCAGCACGCATGCACTGGCTAGCTGCGGCTGGCTGTGCGAGTGTGTTGGCTGGCTGGCAAGGCTGCCCAGCCTTGGTGCTAGGCGCCAGTTGGCAGCCTTTGCAGCCAAGGCAGGCTGCCAGCCAGCCACTTGGCAAGGTGGACCGGTTTTGCTAGTGGGGACCAAAAGTTGGTTTTTGCCTTGAGGAGCAAGGTGGGTTGGTCCTCTCCCTTGGTGGTCCTCACCTTCTCCCTCTCCTCCTCTTGCCACTTGTAACTTGGTGATTGAATTGCAATTTCATTTTTGTTTTGATTAAAATGAAATGGGCAAATTGCAAATCTCCCATATTGATTAAGAATGGAAATTCAAGGTTCATTTCCCTATAAATGCCAAGGTTTTGGGATTTGGGAAGATCACTTGAGTGGAACTAAAAAGGCATCTCCTTAGAAAAATGAGAAAACCTTAAGTTCGTAAAATTCTAGTTTTTATTAGTCGGGTTCCGACTAACCTTCAGGACTTAGACCGTTTGGGTCGGGTTCATGGGTACGAGCCGTCGGAGACCTTCGCGTTTGCGGGATTAAAGTTTTGAAGTAAGAGCTCGATATTCAAGTGAAGCACGCGCCAAGGGTATGAATGTTTTTTCCTTCTCTTTCTTAATTGTTGTTTAATTTGTGATTGCATGCTTAGTCTCTTTAATTAGTGTGCGGGTATTAGGTGGGTTTCTTCTTCCGCGTAGAGTCGGTCTCTACGAAACCCAACAGAATGTGCATAGACTACACCGACCTCAACAAGGCATGCCCTAAGTATAGTTTTCCCTTCCCTAAAATTGACCTTCTGGTTGATTCAACGGTCGGGCATGCCATAAGGAGCTTTATGGACGCATACTCCGGATTCCACCAGATTCCTTTGTGGGAAGAAGATCAAGAGAAAACATCGTTTGTTACCGAGCAAGGGCTATATATATTGCTACAAGGTTATGCCATTCGGCCTGAAGAATGCCCCTACCACATTTCAAAGACTTGTGAATACGATCTTCAGAGATTAGATCGGCCGAAACATGGAAGCTTATATTGATGATATGATTGTTAAATCAAAGAGGTCGCCCGACCATCTGAAGGACCTTCGAGAAACATTTATAGAACTCAGGCTGCATAAGATGATGTTAAATCCAAAGAAGTGTGTCTTTGGTGTTGAGTCCGGCAAATTTCTCGGATTTTTAATTGATCAGCGCGTCATTGAGGCTAACCTTGAGAAGATCCAGGCGGTCTTAGAGATGAAATCGCCCCGAATCATAAAAGAAGTTCAAAGGCTGACCGGCTGTTTAGCTGCACTCGGACAATTTCTATCAAGATCAGGGGATAAGTGCCGTTATTTTTTCCAGGATATTAAGAAGAAAGTAATGTTCGAGTAGACAGAGGAGGCCGAGGAAGCCTTCGTACAGTTGAAAAATCATTTGCATACTCTTCCTCGGCTCGTCAGTCCGCTCAAAGATGAGAAGCTATATATGTATCTTGCAATTTCAGATCATTCCTTAAGTGTCGTCCTGCTTGCTTAAAGGGGCGGCCACGTTCTGCACAATGCTGAGCTTAGGTATCCCCCCATTGAAAAGTTTGGCTTGGTATTGTTCATGGCGTCAAAGAAGCTAAGGCTATACTTTCTTGCTCACTTGATTGTGATCTACACGAACCAACAGTTGAAGAAGTCGTTCACAACATTGGAGGTTAGTGGCTGAATGCTTAAATGGGCTTCAGAATTGAGAGGATTTGATATCACATTTGAACCCAAAAAAGCAATCAAGGGACAAGCCTTTGCAGATTTCTTAGCCGAGATAACAGAGCCGAACTTACAGCCGGTAGAGGATCAAATCTGGAAAGTTTTTGTGGATGAAAGTGCAACAGCGACCGGATGTGGCGCTAGTATCATATGTCAATCTCCGGAAGGAGACAAGTTTGAATATGACTTGAGATTTTAGTTTCAAGCCACTAATAACGAGGCCGAGTATGAAGCCTTTCTGCCCAGCCTTAGAATGTGTAAGGAGGCCAGGGCAACAAAAATTGATGCTAGCTCGGACTCTCAGCTGATCGTCAGCCAAGTGAATGGTGCGGCTATAAGGCCAGGGAGCCGGCCATGATGAAGTATCTACAAATGGTGAAGGATGAGGCCAAGAGCCAAGAGCACTTCACGCTGCAACAAATTCCCCGGTCTGAGAATCATTAGGCGGACGCCCTCTCCAAGCTAGCCTCCTCGGCATCATGTGATACTCCAAGATCTTTATTTTGGGAAGTCAAGGAAAGGAGGAGTATCGATGCCGAGCCTGTGAAAATCGTTGACAGAAGCACCACATGGAAGGACGGAATTATCTCCCACCTTAACGATGGAGTTCTTCCGGACGACCCAAAAGACAGCTGGCTGATGAAGAAAAAGGTGGCATGGTTTGAGATAAAGGGGGAGGACTTGTTCAAAAAAGCCAAAGTGAAGCCCTACTTGAAATGTATTACGCCCGAGAGAGGGCAGGAGGTGCTGGACGACCTCCACCAAGGGCATTGCGGATCACACATAAGCGGACAAGCCTTAGCTGAAAAAGTTACCCATCTAGGGTATTACTGGCCGAGTATAAACTCAGACGCCATGAAAATGGTGAAATAATGTGACAAGTGCCAGAGATTTGCAACCCTCATTCACCATCCGACTATAAGTAGTCCACTTCCCTTTGTAAAATAGGGCATGGACATCTTGGGGTCGTACACTCCAGCATCCGGACAGAGGCGGTATGTGTTAGTAAATGTTGACTACTTCACAAAGTGGGTCGAAGTTGAGGTCGTCCGAGGGATCAAATGGAGAGATATATCTGCCTTCATCTGGAAGAACATTATTACACGCTTTGGTGTGCCGCAATCAATGGTGTTCCACAATGGACCGCAATTTTAGATCGGCCAACTCAAGGATTGGCTAAGCGACCAGGGCATAACACATTGTTTTGCCTCGGTCGGACGCCCAAAGGCAAATGGCCAAGTTGAAGCATACAACAAGTTGATCTCCAATGGCATCAAGCACAAGCTTGAGAAAGCAGGCGGCCTATGGGCTGATGAGTTGGTCAATGTGTTATAGTACATTCATACGACAGCAAAAAGTTCAACAGGGGAGACCCCATTTTTACTAGTCTATGGCACTAAGGCTGTGCTCCCAATTGAAATGTTGAGCCCACTCTATATGTGATGCTATATGATGAATCGGCCAAATAGGAGGCCATGAAGTCCGCCCTAGACATCCTTTTAGAAGCTAGGGGAAATGCGACGCTTAGAAACGAAATTTATCTTCTAAGGATGACGAGGGCATACAATCGTAAGGTGTCTAAACGACCGCTTAAGATTGGAGACTTGGTCTAAGGAAGATGGAAGCGGTAAGCCGGGCCAATGAGGATGGAAAGTTAACCCCAAACTGGTAAGGCCTTACCGGATCAGAGAAGAAGACGGAGATGGTACATACCGTCTCGAAACCTTAGATAGTCGTCCTATTCCTCGTACGTGGAATACGGACAATCTGAAAAAATATTACGTATAAATTTTTTGTACATAGCCTAAAGTTGTATATAAATTAGGTCTAAACGGCCGAGCATTGTAATTAAAGCCATTCGGCCATAAACATTGTAATTTTGACAATATTAATAAAAAAGTCAAACATTGTTATTTATTTCGTACGTTCAGTTGTTGATAAGCAGAAATGCCAATTGAAAACAATTACAAGGGTGGCTTGCGAGATAACAGCTTGGCCCCTGAGTAGGGAAGAGATGAACAAGTAATGCCGCCTAAAAAGGAGAAAAGAAGTTGCTTGTAACACAGCAGCTTGGCCACTGAAGGAGCATGATAAAGCGGACGAGTAGAATGTCTAGCAAGGGCAACCCCTAGTAAGACAACTCGACCATAATAGCTAAAATAGCTGATCACCCCATCCGACCCTAGGTCGGTCGAACGGATAAAATATGAGGTAGCCGCAAAATTGCCTAAGGTATCTTTAGTCAAAACGGCAAGGACATACCTAGGAGTTCAAGCCCAATAAACACTTGGAAACATTCAAGTTGGAAAAACACTTGAAATTTCATGAGTGCGTCTGAGAGAAAACATCAAAGGACGACTCAGCACAAGCCAATAAAGCGGCCGACTAACTAAGATTGATTCGGCATTCACCTAGTCTAAGGATAATCATTATCATGATTTGATTAATTTACTAGTCGTCATACCCTTTAAGGTATAAAATCTACTAACTTAAACCTTTTTAGAAAATAGACTAGGAAAATGCCGAATAAAGGGGCATACCCCCAGGAAAAAGCAAAGAATTCGTACGAATAAGCATAAGGCATAAAAAATTGCTTGAAAAATGCTAAGTATGAATGAAAGTCGAATGAAACTTCATAAATTAAAGCCGCTTAGAACAGGCGGCAAAACAAAAAGAGTATATTACAAAACCGCTCAAACAGGCGGCAAAAATGGAAATTGTTCAAAAGAAACAAAAACAAATATAAAGCTTCAACAGCTGTAGAAGAAGAGGAGAGCTCCTTACTTGGCCGTCTCCTAGCCACCAGCGGCCGACTCGCCAGTGGCCGCCCCATCTGCCTTGGCCGGCTCCTCATCCTTGGCCGGCTCTTCTTCTTCCTCTTCCTCCTTTTCATCTTCTTCATCATCACTTTGGACAGGGGAGGGGGTGTCGACAAACGGAGGAACAGGCTGCCCGAAAGCTTAGCATTCCTCCTTAATGGTGACGTAGTCCAGCCAGCTGGTAAAGTGCTCCAGGTAGTAGTCGATCTCACTGATGTCTACCATCATAGAGAATGCCTCCTCAAAGCGATTCTTGAGGCGGGTGATGGCTAACTGCTCTATTTAGACAATCTCCTGCAGGGAGATTTTCTTGGGAGCCTTGAGTTATTCTTTCAGCTCCTCCATTTCCTTCTTGAGGCGCTCGACCACCTAGTTACGCTCTTACCCGGCCTTCAATGCCATCTCTAGGGCCACCTTGCTGGTCTCTCGGTCGGCCTTGAGCCTCTCCGAAGCCTGAGCCACATCTTCCATTTGGCCGCATGGGAGACTGTCTTATCTCTCTTCTTTGAAAGAGCCTCATTAGCTGGCCATCCCTTTTTGAGGGCATCGCCCAATTTGACGATGTCCTAAGTCTGTTTGGCCGACTTCTCGGTCATGGTATTGAGGGCTGTCTCATATCGAATCTTCTCGAGGGCCAGCAGCCTGGTGTGTTCATCCTGGATCCTCCAGATGTCCTCCCAGGCCGAATGGATCTCACGCCTCTCCCGCGGACGCCAGTCTTGGAAGACAAAGAGCCTAAGGAGGAGTTGTGGACGAATTGAAGTAAGTCAATAAAAGAAAGGGCCAGAAAATAAGCTAAGTGTCAAAGTTTAAAATAATCTAAGATACTTCGATGCAGCTGTTGATCATTGGTCCGAGGTATCCATCATAGACAGCCTTTCGTTCGGCTCCCTTCAGCGAAGAGTAGGGAAGCCGAACTTCCATTTCCTCGGCAATGTCTGCGAAAAGCACAAGTCAAAAAATAAATGGAAATGAAAACAGCTAAAGTCACCAGAAATGGAAGGACGAGTACCTTTCGAGAAAGATGGAGGTGCTTGTGGACGCCTCTCCGGAGTAGGAGTAGGCGTAGGTTGCTACTCGGCCATCCGAGGAGGAGATGGAAACTCTTCATCTATGTGGGAACCCGTCAGCGGGTCCCCAGGTACTCGACATGTGGAGTCGAGTCATTGACGACCGTTTGGTTAAGGGACGACTTTCCCACTTCGCCCTTGCTGACGGTCTCTTTTTAGGCCACCTCTGTTACTTGTGGCTCCAAGGGTTTGGAGGCCCCACTAGGTTTCAGCTGGGGTTCTTCTCCTTTAGGTTGCTCTTTGGCAACCCACGACCTTGCCCTGGTCGCCTGCCCTTGAGGGGGTCTTGGACGCAAATACTTTGCGAGCTTTGGACGACCCCTCGTCCTTTGAAGCGGACGTCAACCGCTTCCTTGTTGGCTTTGGGGTAGCTAACTGAAAAATAAGAACAAGGAAAAATAGTGAGATGTGCTGACCGAGTAAAACTAGAAAGTATAACTTTCCTAACATACCAGCTCGGAAAAAACATCAGCCTATTCACCCTATTCGAGTAAAACTGGGAAGTATGGCCTTCCCAGCATAATAACTCTGGCAAGTTGAAAAAGGCCAATACATCACTCTGGCAAGTAGAAATGAGAGGGATGTCCTCCATTGCATAGCAGCTCGGACACAAACCAAAAAATAAAAAAAGAAAAAAGAAAAAAAAAAGAAGAAAGAAGATAATATCTGAAGAGAGTTCGTACCCCCTTGGCCGCCTCGTAACTCTGCCTCAGGAGCCTATAACATTCCAGGTTGAAGTTATTCATGTCGACATCTCCCTTTTGCTCCTAATCAAGCTGAGACATGGCTCGTTCTATCAACAAAAAGAACAAAGAGTTAGATTATATTTTCATTTGAAATTCATTCGGACGGTCATGGCATGAAAGTCCACCTGGGGCATAGTTCCGGAGTAGGCCGAGCGATGACATGAAGAGTGGATCCCTAAGCCAGTCAGTCAGGGGAATCCACTTGGGAATAATGGGCACTTGCTTCCCACCTCGGTATACCTTCTTAACTTTAAAATAGTCAAGTTGGTGGGAATGGTCCGGATGGACATGAGGCCTATACGGCCGGTGATCTCCCCGTCCGAGCTGAACAGGCTCGGCATTAAACCTGTTCATCTTGCGGTTGAAGCTCCTGTCCTTGGTTTTGAGTCGATAGAAGCGATGCTTCCAGTCACGCCACTTAGACGGCTTGTGAAGGACCACCAAGTTGTCTGGACGGGTGTCCAGAACAAACCCCATCAGCCGTCCGAACCTCCCTTAAGTCGCACCATGTTGTACATCGCGCAGAAGACCAGGAAGTTGGAGGTGAAGCCCTTCCTAAGGCAAGTCACCAAGTACCCAAAGATGTTAGCCCATCTGTTCAGCTGCAGGTAGAACAAGGCAATTTGATATTCGTCTAGTAGCTCCTAGACGAATGGATGGAGGGGAAAGCGGAGGTCGGCCTCTAAGGCGGCCCTGTAAACATTGAAGCCCCGGCGTAAGGCACTAGGATTTTTAGAAGCGACCACCGGATTAAAATGTCTGGGTGGTAGATCTGGAACTCTTCCCCAAGCCTGAGGAACCTCTCAAAGTCCTCAAATTTATCATTGAGGAAAGCAAGGGTCGTATCACCAATGGGGCAGGCGTATGGGTCGTCGTAATCAATTGCAAGGCCGCCCTCGTCGGCTCCCTTGACGTCAAGGTTTTCAGCTCCCTGCTTGGCCGGATGTGGTTTAGGAATCCTGGCCGAATCAAAGTCAGAGGACAGCACTCTGTCCAGTTTAGCCACCTCGGTCGAACTTCCACCAATCGAGCCTTGCCCTAGCTCAGTCACCAACAGACCCTCTGGTATGATAGGGCCTTTGCCCTTATCCTTCTTTCCTCCAGCGCCCGCCTAATTTCCAGATAGAGCGCTACGAGGAGGGAGGAGGTCAGCCGGCTCAGCAATATGAATGTCGGTCTTAGGCCTTGCCGACATGGTATGTTGAGGAGGGGGTTGTGGAAAATTTTGGACAGACGCCACATGATGAGAAATGGGATGTTGAAGATTTAGGGTAGGTGCCACAACGTCCGCCCGAGATGAAGAAGGATGCCTTTCAGAAGAAAGCAGCTCAGACAGCATCAAGACCAAGTTGGTATATTGGGCTAGGGGTTGTTCCGGATTTGGCTCGGGTGCCAACCTAGAAGAAGTGCCTTTCCAATTTTGGCCCTCTTCAAAGGAGGCGCTCACTTTGATTACGGAACATGCACTACCACTAGCAGTGCTTGTATTTGTGGTCTCCCCGTCCATGTTACTCAAATCGTATTTGACTAAGGGGTCCACCAAACTTCCGTCCGGATTCCTCGGGACATCGTTTTCGTGCGTTTGTCTCGTACGCGCCATGTTCGACTGCAGGGACAGAGAAGAATAGGTGGGGGTGAGTTGGTACGCACTAGAAATGGTCCCACACCATAGAGAAGAGGACTCATCCCCGTCCACTCTAGACTCCTCAGTCCCAGGCGAACGACCGACCTCATGAAGAGAAACCGACGAAGCCGAGTGTCGTGCCAGTTCGTGTTTAAAAAAAACAAGTATGGAAAAGAAAAGAAAAATTTTAAGAACGAGGAAGCAGTCGGTTACCTCTGTTCGAGTAGAAAAATTAAGAAGCTTTGAAGAACTTGGATGAAGTTGAGCAGAAAACTCAAACTCTTGTCAGGAAACATTAGATACTCGGCGGAACTCTTGAAGATTAACGAAGAAAATTACTTTCTCTTTCTAGAAGCTCTGGCCTCTCTCTAGAAAATGCAAAAATCCAGAACAAAATGAAGTCAATCAAGCCTTATTTGTAAGCAAAAATTTATGAGGGCAAAATGGTAAAACCATCTTTCCTGCCTAAACGTTGAACGGTTAAAAAACCGCTCCGTCATATAAGACGGGAAAAGGTACAATCCCACTGACGGTGCGTTAAATAAGATGGCCAGGTCAGCAAAATTTGAACCGTCATTCCGCCAAATACGGATGACAGATGTCCCCCTCAAACCAATCGGCACAACCTGTCCGCCCTATTTTAAGACTCAAAGTCATTAAGTAAAATCAGGCAGACTAAACAAGGCATACAGCACAAAGGAGAAATCCCTCTGATGGACGAACGACAACGTCCGTCTTCCACCAATGATAATGCTCCATCCGCCTAACACTCGGACGACACAGGACGAGTAAAAAATTAGAGGAGGCGGCCCGTATGGTATGAGTAACCCCCTCTGAGGGGCAAATGTTTAGGGTAAAAATACCTCAACACGTGGTCCATCCTATAGTGACACGTGGCCTAATTAACGGCCGACACGCGTCCCTATAGGAAGATGACACGTGTCAAGCATAAAGAGCACCTAAAATGAGAGAAAAGGGCCTCCTTACTTCAAGAGGCCCAAATCTTGAGAAAGCCGCAAAACGGCACCCTATATGGACATGTGCTTTCACCTTATTGCGCCGCCAATCAGAGCACGCCATCCTAGGTTATCAAACCCTAGAGGACACACTTTCCCACCCCTATAAATACCCTAATCATTTATGATTGGAGAGGTGGATTAAGACATATCATTATAAAAGCACTAAAAGCTCCAACTTCTCTCTACTTTCTCTCTCTACATTTATTCCGTTTTCGGTCACTATTGATCGTCGGAGGCGAATATTCTGTCAAACGGAATATTCGCTATTTTTCAGGTGTCCGCATCCATCCGGCCGTGTTAAAGACCAGTATCCCGAGGGATTCTGAAAAACCCTGAAACACCATGCCATGCCAATTACCAATATACTATCTAAAAGCCCGCGTTCACTTCACCTTAAAAAAAATATTTAATAAAAAAAATTATTTTATATGTATAAATTATTTATTTGATTTATTTAATTCATTTTATTTATAAATTGAAAATGATTCATTTCGTTTTAAATAATTAATTATTTAGATATCAAATAAGTGTGTATAAAATAATATGAATCATTAATTGAGCCAATAAAAATGTTTTGAATTGGGTCAACATCAATTTAATTGTTGGATCAACTTGTTGGGATTTAAAGAACACTTAAGAGCCCAACAAGTTGGCCTTAAGGGCGAAGTTAAGGAGAAGTAGGATTATTAATGGAAGTTTTGGAAATAAGTGTTTTTATTTTAAAAAGGGGAATATAAATACCTTAAAACACCAAGAATTTTACGCTCTAAAATCATATTGTCAGATTTCACAAAAACCCCAAAAGTTTTCCTCTTATTTTCTCTCTTCTTTTTCCTCTCTTTTTCTCCTCTTTCCCACGCCACTCTCTTTTCTCTTTCACTCACACCGGCACCACCGGTGTCCTGCAGCAGCAGCCGGCGACCACCAGCCGGCCACCATCCCTCCTCTTCTCTCTCTCTCTCTCCTTACGGTTTGGTTTTAAAAAAATAAAATAAAATAAAATAAAAAATATTTCTTTTCCTAATTTATTTCTAGCTTGTTTTAATTAATTTAAAGCATGATTTGGATTATGTTTCGGTATTGATTTTGGGAATTTGATGTTGTTAATTTATTTCTATAATTTTCAGATTTTAATTTACTCAAAAACCCCAATGTACAAACCCTAGAATTTGGGAATTTAATTATATAGTTAGGGATTGATCCTAGGTTGTTGTGCTTGTTAAATTAATGATTTAAACATGTGTCTAATGAGTTTTAAGCCCTCAATTAATGCTAGAATTTAATTATACACACTACTTTTTAATTATTGTGTTAGAGTTTGATTACCCATAAAAAGGAAAAAAGGTTTTTATAGATTTAAATATGATTTCCTAGTCTATTAGTGATGTATTATAGTAAATAAGTATGTTGGAATTGTATTTAAGTCATGAAAACTAAGTATTTTTGAAAGGATTTAAAGCACCCACTTAAAGAAAAGGTTTTATTGCTTTTAAACCATTAAATTGGGTTACTTAGTAAGGTTTAAATTGTATTATAGTTGCTGGAAATTTATGAGAATAGTGGATTAATTATTGTTATGTATTTTTATTTCTAGGAACCTTTGAGCTAGGTGATTTCTAGCGAGTGTAACCGAGTTTAGGTATTATTCAAGGTACGTATGCGCATAAGATTAATTGTGTATGCGTAGTATAATGCTAGAAATATAAAGTGTGTTTAAGTGATCAATTAGTAGCATGTTTGGTTGATTATATGCTTGGATTTGATGATGGTTGATCATGAATTATTAAGCAAGCATGGGAATATGTTATTTGAGGCATGATACAACTTGAATATGCATTAATCATGCAAGTATGTTTTATTTTCAAATAACATGAAAGCATGAATTTAATAACCAAGGCTTATGTATGTTTCAAGGAGCAAAAGTTAGAATTATTGAGCATGATTCATGATTTTATTTCTCACCCATTTATTATTGGTGTTGAGTCAAGAAGCTAGTTTAATTATTTACTCACTCATGTAAGTTGAGTTTGAGTCAAGGAAGTTTAGTAGTGCATCTTATGCACTAAGGTAGTAATCGAGCAATTTTGTGCACAAAACTAGGCAAGGAACCTTAATTAAAATAAATAGTATGTGCTCACTAATTAATTCAAGAATTAAATGGATGTACATGTTGATTGTTATTATGTTTGTTCTTGATTGATTAGTTGGAGTCATCACAAGTTAAATTGGTAAATCACACAAAGTGTAAGAGGATACGCACCAAAACTCTTGGAACGTATAAACCTGGAGTATGAACATATGGGGGAGTTATGGGGTTTTATATTTAACCATAGCTTTTACAAGGGTATAGGACGCTCTACTTTCTTTTATTATTAATGTGCTGGAATTCCGTCATAAGGGGACATAGTACGTGCCAATTAGGGTAGCTCCCTAATTGGAAGCTCAATATTTTAATGGGCTATTTTCAAGGAAGGAAACCCGTTCGATGAAGATATTCTACCTGACGTTGAATATTGAAGCTCTGCCTTGATTTTCTATGTGTTGAGTAGTAAACCACCTTACTCTATGATGAATGGCTTTGTTAGAAGAGTATGGGGTAAAATGGGTATTGACAAGGTGTTGGAGGTAGGTAATGGTATTTTCTTGGTAAGATTTAGGTCTGTTGAAGGGAGAGACAAGGTTCTAACTGGTGACCCGGTGTTATTTAATAGAATTCATGTAATAATAAGGAATGGGTGTCTGGGTTGGATATTAGAGCTGAATTTGTTCAAGAGGTTCTTGTTTGGATAATATTTCTAGGGCTTGACCTTAGATATTGGGGTCAGAGTACATTGCAGAAGCTGGCTATATTAGTTGGGAAACTAGTTAAAACAGACCAGGCCACAACTAATAAATATAATTTGGCTTTTGCTATAATGATGGTGGAGGTTACTATAAATGAAGATTTACCTGATGAGAGTGAGTTTGAGAATGAGAAAGGAGTGTGTATTGTTCAGAAGGTGGTGTTTGAGTGTTGGCTTGTGATTTGTACCATGTGCAAGGGTATGGGTCATAAGCATGAGCAGTGTCCTAATCATAAAGTGTTGGCTAGAGAACAATGAAAAAAGAGTAACTCTGGTCAGAGAAAGGTATGGAGACCTATTTAGAAGAAGGTTACTGATTTCTAGCAAATTTTAGGGGTGGATACTAGTCAAGGGAACTCAAGGAAAGAGGGAGTTGTAATTGAGAAAAGAAGGAGTAATGTGGGGGTTCAGAAGGTTGGGATAAGCTCTGAAGATGTTGATCCTGGTTTGGGTGGGGATGGTAATGGGATGGATGAAAGTGGGGAGGGAGTTGTTACTTCTCATGGATAAGTGGGGATTTTGGAATATTAGAGGCTTTAATAAGACTAGTAGGGTGTGTGATGTACTTTGCTTCCTGAAACATCATAACATTGGTCTGTTTGGGCTTCTTGAAACTAAAGTGAAGGATGGAAAATTTGCTGGTGTTTTTCCCAAGTTTGGGGGTGATTGGAGTGTTATCACTAATTACTCGAAGCATAGGGGAGGGAGAATTTGGGTTATATATGGATGCCTGGGGTGTTTCATGTTGATGTTAGGTCAATTGTTTCACTTGGTAGCAAGGCATATTGCTTCTGGGTGGTCTTTTGATTATACGGTTGTGTATGGTTTAAATGAGGCTAGTCAAAGAATGGAGTTATGGGATAACCTCAGAAGTATTAGAAGAAATATTCATGGGCCTTGGATGATAGGAGGAGATTTCAATAATGTGTTAAATCTTGGTGATAAGGTTGGTTCACCAGTCACTTTGGTGGAGGTGGAGCAGTTCAGAGAATGTCTTAAGGATTGTAACCTAATGGATTAGAAGACTGAAGGGTTCTTTTCCACTTGGAATAATAAGCAAGATGGTGTTATTAGAGTGTGTTCTCGGATTGATAGGGTGGTTGTGAATAGTGTATGGCAGGACTCTTTTCCAGATGTACAAGCCAGATTTCATGCAGAAGGAGACATTGATCATTCTCCATGTGTCATTAATTTTTCTTCAAGGGTTAGAAGTTCCAAGAAGCCTTTTAGGTTTTATAATATGTGGATTGACTCTCCTGCGTTTTTGAGCTCTATGTAGGAAGCTTGGTCGAGTGATGTTCATGGTATAGAGATGTTTAAAGTGGTGAAGAGGCTAAAGAGTGTCAAGCAGGCTTTAAAGGATTTGAACCTGACTCATTTTTCAGATGTTGAGGTGGCTGATGCTGAAGCTCATAAGAAATTGGTGGAAGTACGGGTTCAGCTAAATGATGAGCCTAGAAATCTTGATTTCATTAAGTTGGAAATAGAGGAAAGGAATGCTTATGAAACAGCTCATAGTGCTAGATTCAAATTCCTGAAGCAGAAGGCAAAGTTCCATTGGCTCAAGGATGGAGATTTTAATATTGCGTTCTTTCATGCAAGTTTGAAAAAGAGAAGAGTTCAAAATAATGTGTATTTAATTATGGACAATGTCGGGGTGTTGCATAGTGATCTGGATGTTATAAGCTCTGATTTTATTGATTTTTACACTAATCTACTAGGGTCTCAATCTGCAGCTACTGGCAAGGTGCATCTAAAAGTTATTTCAGAAGGGCAAGTGTTATCTGATGAAGCTGGGTTGGGTATTTCTAGGCCATTCTCTAGTAATGATGTAAAGAATGCTATTTGGAGTATCCAGGATGACAAAGCTCCAGGCCCGGATGGTTTTTCGAGCAAGTTCTACAAAGCTTTCTAGGGTGTGGTTGGGAATGATGTTACTGCTATTGTGCTTGCTTTTTTCAGAAATGGGAGTATGCTTAAGCAGGTCAACAATACTACTTTGACTCTTGTTCCCAAAGTTGAAAATGATGACAAAGTTTCCCAATTTCGACCCATAGCTTGTTGTAATGTCCTATACAAAATCATTTCAAAGATGCTCTGTGCTAGGTTAAAAGAAGTGTTGCCTGGATTGATCAGTTAGAATCAAGGTGTGTTTGTGAGTGGAAGATCTATCATTAATAATATCTTGATTTGCCAAGATATGCTTAAGGAGTATAACTGTAAGGGAGGCCACCAAGGGGTACTATAAAGGTGGACCTTAGAAAGGCTTATGACTCTATAAGTTGGGATTTCATTGCTGAAATGCTAAGAGCTCTGAACTTTCCTGAGGTTTTTATTGGGTGGGTGATGCATTGTGTGCTACTCCTTCATTTTCTTTAATGTTGAATGGTGGGCTGGATGGATACTTTAAAGGGAAGAAAGGTATTAGGCAGGGAGACCCCTTATCCCCACTGCTTTTTGTAATTGTTATGCAGTACCTTTCAAGATTGCTTAGAAAAGTGGGTAAAAAGAGGTAGTTTAGATTTCATCATAGATGTTCTGGGCTTGCTTTGAATCATTTAATGTTTGTAGACGATTTAATGTTATTTGCCTATGGGAATAAGAAGTTTGTTTCTCTTTTGATCCAAGCTCTCAAAGCTGTTGAACATTGTTCAGGTTTACAGGTAAATTCTGAAAAGACAACTGTTTACTTTGGTTGTGTTCCAAAGACTGTTCAACAAGGAATCCTGGAGTTTTTTGGGTTTGTTCAAGGTACTTGTGCGTTTAGATATCTTGGTATTCCATCGGATACTAGAAAGCTCAAATCTGCAGAGTATGATGTTTTGATTGATAAAATTCTTCATAAGATTCATTGTTGGAGCAGTAGGCATCTTTCTTATGATGCAAGAGCTTTGTTGGTGAAATTCAATTCTTATGAGCCTGCACACGTATTGGGCCCAGGTTCTGCTCATTCCAGTTAATGTGATGTAGAGAATTGTTCAAGTTTTTAGAGCCTTTCTTTGGGATGGTGCAACTGTCCTTGCTAAATCCCCCCCATTGCTTGGGATTGGGTCTACAAACCTAAGAATCAGGGAGGCATAGGCATTCGAGACTACATTAAGTGGAATAAGGCTACTCTTGGTGGATATGCTTGGAAAATTGCAACGAAAATGGACTCACTTTGGGTCAAGTGGGTTCATAGTGTATACATTAAGGAGCAAGATATCTGGGATCTGGTTCCTAAAAGGAGGGATAGTAGGGGCTGGAAAATGCTCTATAAAGTAAGGGATGATCTGAAGCAAGGTTTTATTGATAATAGGTGGATGAATAGCAAGTAGAAAATTGCTACCTGTTATAAGTGGCTTTTGGGATCTGGTGATAAGCAGCCTTGGACTAGCTGGGTATGGAATAGGTTTAATATTCCAAAGCATTCCATGATATGTTGGTTAGCAATTCAAAAACGACTAAGATCCTAGACTAAACTGTGCAGCTATGGTTTCTGTGACAATGATTTGTGCTTACTGTGAGAGGAGGAGCGTGAAACTGAAGATCACTTGTTCTATACTTGCCCTTACAGTTTAAAATGTATAAAAGAGATCTGTGCTTGGCTGGATGTTCAGATGACTCACGTTGGAATTGAGGTGGCCTGGAAGAAATAGAGAAGGGTTATGACTTCTAAAGTGCAGCAACAAGCAATCCTTGCAGTGCTTGCTGCTGTAACTTACCACATTTGGGTGACTAGGAATCATGCGCTTTGGCAGAAAGCTATTATGTTGCCTAGTATAATGGTGCGAGCTATCAAGCAGGAAATTTGTGGTAGATTACCACAGCTAATCTCTCATAAATGGTCTAGGAAAGATTGTAAATAATTACAAAACCTTAAGTGTACAATGTAGTGTTGTTTAGTTGTTTGTTTACCCCGTTTTTGTTTGGGTGTTGTAGTTTGTTGGTGTTATTTGGTTGGCTGTGTTTTTGGCTTTGCCTTGTTGGTGTGTTGTATGAGGGCTTTCCCTCCCCCCTTTTTGGTAATGAAATTATTATTTATTAATTAATATTGTTCGATGTGTAATCCAAAATTATTATTTATTAATTAATATTGTTAGTATGAGTCAAAGGTAAGTTGACTAGTGATTGAATTGCGAGCATGTTTTCATTATTTTATTGATGCTAGGATATTCATGTTAGTGTGGTGCATATTTACCCAACTTTTGCTAATTCGTACTTTTGTGTTTGTTTTTGGCTTTCCTTTGGATTGGCCCTACTATGACCCATTTATATGGTGAGTAGAGGGGTTGAAATAAAGAGAAAGTTACAAGTACTTGAAGCATGAAGACCATGAAGGGAATAAGTGCAAAGAGTTACTTGTTATGCTTTCTTAGTTTTATATTTTAAATTATTGGTTTATTGATTACGGACTAACATTGTTATGCTTTATTTTTAAGTTGGTTTTTAAAGAGTCATGTTTGAATTGGTTCCAACTTGTGAACGTTTTATTTTACTTTCGTTTTGAGGTTGTGAACTCAAGTTTTATTTTGAAAGTTGGTTTTAACTTGTAGACTTCCGCTGTGTGACTTTGAAAAATAGCCTTAGCCATTATCACGGTGACTGGTTTTACCTTTTAGACTTCCGCTGTGTGACTTTGAAAAATAGTCTTAACCGTTATCACGGTGACTGTAATATTTTGGTTATTTCCTAAAAAGGGTTTTATTTAGAGTAAAAAGAGTATTTTCAAAAGGAGGAAATTACCAGGGTATTACAAAGTGGTATTTGGGAGCTTTGGTTAGATTTTAATACCACTAAGGCTAAAAACCTTTTTTTTAGGTACCTATGTTTTAAAGCTTGGCCAAGTGCTTATTTAATTAAGTTTGAAAATATTTTTTTAGAGGTCCGATTTTTTTTAAGGGGGCGGAAAATTTTCTTTCTTTTGTTTTTTTATTAGTCCGAATTTTTTTTTTAATTTTAAGGGCCGAATTTTTACTTTTTTTTTTTAATATAGGGGTCCGAATTTTTTTTAATTACTTCGAGCAACTAATTTCCGAAAATAAAGATCAATTTTTTTTTAAAAAAAATTATTATGTGTGCAAGAATGCGAAGGAATTGAGGTATGTAACTATGTGTTAATCGCCTTTAAAAGCATGTGGTGAGATTGGGTAGGAAAGAAAGGGGCATATAGGCTAGAATTGTATGTCTTCCTATGTGCATGTTTTATTTAAGCAAGGTGTTCAAGCATGTTGAATGATGATATGTATTTAAGTGAAAGCATGTTTATGTGGATTAATATAAAATGTACGATTGAACACCAAACTTTAATTTTTGCAAGGAACTATACATTTGAGTTGAAAAAGAATTTTTTGATTGAGTCATGACCCAAAATACCTTGCAGGATGTTTGATTTACCTAGTAGATTCAATGACATGGGCACTTTAGCAACTAAGGACTATGAGCATGTGTGGAATTATATTAGCAGGATTCGTTTTTTCTGTTCTTATAGATCTGATGTGTTTGGAGAGCGGCATCTTAACCAACCTGACTGTGTCTCAGCCATGATTGTTCATTGCTTGCCTAACTATCCTCCCTATGAGGCTATTAAGAGTCGCTTTCGTGATTTTCATTTGCCTAATGGTGTTGCTAACTATACTAAGTATAAAGACTCTAATGGTCAGTGGGGAGCCGATTGGAGATACTTATACCGTTACATTGCTCACAAAGAATTTATTTATCTTAACCCTCAATATGATGCTTATCCTCCACCTTACCATAACTTCGGTGATCCAGCTCCACAACAAAATGCACCTTACTATTCTTCAGAAAATTATGATTCCATGTCTGAGTCAAAACCTGAGCTAACTTATGAGAGTCAAGGTGATCCAATGGAGCACGATAATGAGTCAAGAGACACCTCATGCATAGTCGTTCCTAATCCAAATCCTCCAAGACCTCCAGTAATTATTAACTTAATATCGCACGAGTCTGACGAAGACCCTGATGAAGAAATGGATCCTGAGGAAGATGATGATGGTGGTGGTGGCAATGATGGTAATAATGGGAATGATCCTGAGTATAATCCAAAGAAGTACAAGGAGATAAAAGACAAGATTGACAATGTCAACATTTGAAGATCTTAGACTGACTTTTTCTTATTGTTTTAAGCAGTTATTTCATTCTTTATTTATAGTTACATTTAGTAAAGTACTGCGTATGAGTAATAAGTAGAAAAGCTACATTTGGGATATTCCAAACATTTCTTTTCCTTCTTTCTATAAAGTATTATTTATTCTTTTCTTATTCATTTCAATCTTCAACTAAGCCTATCAAGTGTCATTTATTGTTTTTATTTCTGTAAATGGTATCAAGGGAGATGACTCAAAAATATTTTTGTGATGTGCTTACCTAAGTGAAATGGTTACATGACAACCAATACAATGTGTTGAATTATCAGTAGGAGAAATGAATAGGTGCTTCTACTATAAATCAAAATGACTGCTTGTATACTTGGATTAAAGTAGCTTGGTTGTTGTCTAGTTACAAGAAAGTTGTGACTAACCTAATAGTAGTCATTTCTTTATTCAAGAGGACTAGGATGGCAGGGAGAAACAACAATAACAATAATCTGAACGAAGTAGTAAGGCAACTAGCTGTTGTAGCCCAATAGTTAGCTTAAAGGAATAACAATCCTGACCCTGCTGGGGAGTTGCTTAAGATGATAACCCAAAGTAAACCTCCTACCTACCAGGGAGAACCTGACCTAACTATCCTTGAAAACTTGTTGAGAGAGTTCAATAAGTTGTTTATGGCAGTAGCATGTCGTAATGAGTCCAAAGTGAGTAGTGCAGCTTACTACTTAAGGGGTGAAGCAGATTTGTGGTGGTAGCAGAATGAGCAAACTATGAGAGCATTACCTAACTTTGGATGGAACGTGTTCAAGGAATAAGTAAGGGATAAGTTCTACCCTATGTTCTTGCAAAATTAGAAAGCTGATGAGTTCTTGGAACTTAAGATGGGAAGTATGTCGGTGATAGAGTATTACACTAAGTTTATCGAGTTGTCTAGGTTTGGTAAAGATACTATGGCTACTGATAGGCAGAAAGCTAGAAGGTTTGAGAGGGAATTGCCTCTTTCTCTCCAAGGCAAGTTGTCAGGGCAAGTGTTTGACAGTTTGGATGAGTTGTAAGGTAGGGCAGCGCATTTACATGCGTTGGAGTTGAAGGAAAAAGCTGAAAAGTATGAGTTGGAAGCTAGGGAGAAAAGAAAAGAGCCTATGACCAGTTCTAGACCATATGGAAACCAGAACAACTTTGAGAAGCAGAAGTTTAATCACCACCAAGGTAATAACTTCCAGAACAATAGGAACAACCAAGGTGGGCACAACATTCCTAGGGGAAATAGGAACCAACCTGGAGATCGTAATCAAAGGATATACTATTGCAAGAGATGTTCCAGCAATCACCCAGGGAAGGACTGTGATGGAAACTTAGTCACTTGTAACCTGTGTAACAAGCAGGGACACAGGACATACGAGTGTTTTTTTTAAAAAAAAAGGTGGTCAAGGAAACAATCAATTTAAGGGTAATGGATCGAATTGGAATCAGTAGAAAGGAGGTCAGGGTAGCAACGGGAATCAAGTGAACAAGGGGGCGCAAATTCAGAGTGGGAATTAGAATACTAATGGTGGGAACGCACAAATCAAAGGTGGAACACCAGGGAAGCTTAATGTGATGGGTTCGCGTGAGGCTGACGCATCGAGAGATGTCATTACTGGTACATATTCTATAAACTCAATTCATGTTGAAGTTTTGTTTGATTCTGGTGCAACGTATTCTTTCATTTCTAAAGCTATGCTTCCAAAACTATCGCATCGTCTGAAAATTGTAGATGACATAGATAATCCTATAGAACTTCCAACTGGGGGGTATAGTTCATTGTACTAAGGTTTATAAGGATTTTCCTATAAAGATTAAGGGTAAGGAATTTATGTCCAACCTGGTTGAATTTGAACTAGGAGACCTCGATATAATTCCAGGAATGGATTGATTATGTCGCTATAATGCTGAGATTCGATGTCAATCACAGAAAATCCACTTAAAATGGCTCAGGGAGAGCTCGTAACCCATTGGAGGCAAGGAAAACCCAAACACACTAAGATCATTTCTGTGATGAAGTTGGAAAAGTATATGAAGAAAGGGAACCCAATCTATTTATGTAGTGTGAGAAACTTGGAATATGAGGAACCATCTAAACCTGAGGATATTGAGGTGGTGAAGCAATTCTCAGATGTGTTTCCAGAAGAGATTCCAGATATGCCGCCAAAATGAACCATAGACTTAGTACCTAGAACAACACCTATCTCTAAGGAACCATACATGATGGCACATGTAGAGTTGAGTAAGTTAAAGGAACAACTACAGGATTTATTGGAGAAGGGGTACATACGACCAAGTGCATCACCATGGGGAGCTCCTGTATTGTTTATGAAAGAGAAAGATGGTAGCATGAGGTTATGCATCGATTATAGGGAGTTGAACAAGGTAACCATAAAGAATAAATACCCTATGCCTAGGATAGATGACTTGTTTGATCAGTTGAAGGGTGCAGCTGTGTTTTCTATGATTGATTTGAGGTCTAGATATCATCAACTACGAATTTCGGAAGAGGACATTCCAAAAACGGTATTTAGGACGAGATATGGACACTATAAGTTTATAGTAATGCCTTTTGGGTTGACAAATGCACCTTCCATTTTTATGGACTTGATGAATAAAGTGTTTCATCCTTTCCTAGACCAATTCGTTTTAGTGTTTATTGGTAACATTTTGGTTTATTCAAAGAATAAGGAGGACCATGCCGAGCATTTGAGATCAGTGTTAGCTACTTTAAGGACTAACCAGTTGTATGCCAAATTCTCGAAGTGTGAGCTTTGGTTGGAGAAGGTAGCATTTTTGGGACATTTTATATCTAAGGAGGGAGTGGAAGTAGACCCTACAAAGATTGAAGCTGTGAAGGGGTGGCCTAAACCCAAGAGTGTGTCAGATATTCGAAGCTTCTTAGGCCTAGCTCGATATAATAGGCGGTTTGTGAAGGACTTTTCAAAGATAGCTAGACCTATGACTTCATTGATGAAGAAGGAATCTAAGTTCATTAGGAGTGATAAGTGTGAAGAAGCATTTCAAACCTTGAAGAAGAGTTTGAAAACAGCGCCAGTGTTAACCTTACCAGATGAAAGTGGTTCTTATGGTGTGTATAGTGATGCATCTAAGAACGGACTTGGATGTGTTTTGATGCAACATGGGAAGGTGATTGCTTATGCATCGATATAATTAAAGAAGCATGAAGTTAACTACCATACTCATGATCTAGAGCTTGTAGCAATAGTGTTTGCGTTGAAATATGGAGACATTATTTATATGGAGTGAAATATAGGATATTCCCAGACCATAAGAGTTTGAAGTACCTTTTCACTCAATCAACATTGAACATGAGACAACGTAAGTGGTTATAATTCTTCAATGACTATGACTTAGATATCCAATACCACGAGGGTAAAGCGAATGTAGTCACGGATGCTTTGTGTCGTAAAGTAACTCATGGGGTGAACGATTTGGCAGTTACAGATGAGCTTTGAAGAGAAATGAGTAAGTTGAACCTCGAGGTAGTACCACATGGAACGTTGGAAGGAATGCTTACTAATTTGAGTATCCAACCAACGATATTAGATGAGATTAAGGATAACTAAGTAGGGGATGAGAAATTAAATCGCATAAGGGAGAAGATTAAGCAAGGGAAGGCGACTGATTTCAAAATCCATGATGGTGGGAGTATAACAATTCAAGGGAAGGTGGTGTGTACCGCAAAAGTTTAAGGAGTTAAAGAAAAAGTTGATGGAAGAAAGGCATAATACACCCTATTCAATACATCTAGGAGGAGACAAGCTTTATAAGGATTTGAAAAGGTGAATTGGTGGCCTAGAATGAAAATGGAAGTGGTAGAGTTTGTAGCCAAAATGTCTAACCTGTCAGAAAGTTAAGATAGAGAATAAGAGACCACAGGGAATAGTGCAACCACTCGAGATCCTAGCATGGAAGTAGGATTTCATCTTGATGGACTTTGTCACTAGCTTACCTAAGTCTAAGAATCGAAATGATACCATCTAGGTTGTGGTGGATAGGGGTGTACAAAAACTGGACCGGACCTGAAACCGGACCTGAACCGACCTGATCCGGACCGGACCTGACCCGGACCTGTTGATTCAGGTCCGGTCCCGGTCCTTAAAAATCAAGGTTCCCGGTTCCGGTCCGGACCCGGTCTAAACCCGGGGTTTTCAAGTCCGGACCTGAAACCCAGAAAAATTGTATTTTTAAATAAAAAAAAAAAAATTCAAAAATCAAAATAACGCTGCTGCTTGAGTGACGCTTGAATTCTCTTTCATTTCATTCTAACCCTAACAAACAGGCTGTCTCCCCCTCTCCCTCACGCAGTCACGCTGACTGTCTCCAGTCTCAGCCCAACGCGGCAACGCCCACCGCCGACACCTCCTGCCTTCCTCACTCTCTCAGGCGAAGCCCAGGCGCCCACCGACCACCGCATGAGACAGCTACTGCGCGATTTTCCATTTCTCCGGTAAGTTTTTTTTTTTTTAATGTAAATCTAAATTATCTAATTATGTTTGGGTATTTTGTATTCGAAATAATGAATTAAGTGTTAGAATTTATATGTTTATTCATGTTTCAATTGCTTATAATGATTATTTGATGTTTGCATGTTGAATTTCTTTTTTTTACTTCAATGTTTTCGAATTTATGTTTTTTCTTTTTTGGTTTATTTTCGAATTTCTTTCGAATTTATGTTTTTTTTTTTTGGTTTTTTTTAGTTTAAAGTTTAGGGTTTTAGGGTTTAATGTTTAGAATTGATAACAAGTATGGTTTATCTTCGAATTTATGTTTTTTTTTTGGTTTTTTTTAGTTTAAAGTTTAGGGTTTTAGGGTTTAATAAAATCAGAAGAGCAGAGAAAGTAGTGATTAGATTGTAAACATCTAGTAGTCTAGTGTTTATCTAGTACTTTGCATTGACCTTTGGCATGGCTTCAAATTGAATAGTTCATTTTATGCATTCGGATGCATAAATTCTATGTTATTAGTCATTATATAAGCGTTGTTGCATAAACTTATCATTGCAGAAAAATGCCCAACTCTGCTATCAGAAAGTGTGCTCGTGTGCAGTTGATTAAGAATGGAAAAAAGATTGCTGCTTTCGTGCCCAATGATGGTTGTTTGAACTTCATTGAGGAAAATGTAAGTCCGTTCTATTAATGTCTGCAAGCATATATGCACTTACTGTTTCATAAATTGCTTGGTTGTGAATTTGCTGGTATTTTGTGCCTTTCGACACAAACTTAGTGATACACTAGCAGTTTGTTAACTGTCATTTGTTAACCGTGTTAGAAATAATGTTGTTTGTTAAAGTTTAAACAACTCCAATTATTTGTTAACCTTTGTAGAAACTCTTAAAGTCTAAACAACTCCAGTTATTTGTTAACCATTGTAGAAATAATGTCAATTCTGTTGTGGATTTTTTGGAGAAATACTGGCATCTGATTACTGAAGGTTTATTATTAGTAACAATGCTTTTCTTATACTCATATCATAAACTCTTGATAACAGTTTATCCAGAAACATATAAAACATGATAGTGCGCACTCTTTCTGTGTTGGTTTATCTGATTCTTCTGTCAGTACTCCTGCACCCACTCCTGTTCAGTACATGTGCAGCTTTATTTTTGTGGTTTAAGACTATCATAACAGTATTGCGGTGGAGAGTATATAGCTTGAGCAATTAAGATCAGTCATACACTGTTGGTTTTTTATCCTTTCATGAGCAAATCATCTGAAAAAAGTTGTTCTAAGATAATGCTAATTCATACTTCTTATCAAAGAACGATAAACTGTTCCCTTTTACTAAAGAAGTTACCTGATTGGTAAAAGAAGTCAAGGTCTTCTGTTATATGTATGTAGTTTAATGTTGTGTTTGGGTGTAGATTCATGCTGAAAATGTGGATCATGCAGAAGTTTGTGGAATTTTGTCTAATATTTGTTACCTGATTATATTGTATTTGACTTTGAAATTGATATTATCTAGCTCTGTTTTTCCTTCCATACTAAGAAAATGTGGTTTGTGCAGGATGAGGTGTTGATTGCTGGATTTGGTCGTAAAGGACATGCTGTGGGAGATATTCCTGGAGTCCGATTTAAGGTTGTCAAGGTTGCTGGTGTCTCTCTTCTAGCTCTGTTCAAGGAAAAGAAGGAAAAACCCAGGTCCTAGGTTAAGGTTGTTGGTTTTGTCTTAAATTTTGCCTACTCAAATGAAACTTGTACCGTCTTGAAATGAATACTGAGCATCCTTAAAAAGAGACACCCTCCCTACTTTGTTTTGTGCTCTATCCGTGTCTATTCAAGATGATTTTCTATACTCTTAGTTATTTGCTTATATTTCCAATTGGTTTATTTACTTCTCTTAACGATGTCATGAAAATTTCCGGAATTTATGTTAACAAGATCAGCTTTTTAATGATCTTGCATTTAAAAAAAAAAAGGTCTTTGGATCTCCTAAAAATTGCTTTAAAACACAACAATTAACCATTCATTCATTCTCAAAGATGATGCTTAACTAGGCATTTGTATTCAGGTATGCTTCATGGAGTGTTATGAAAGCAACTGCACTTATATTATTAATATATATTAGCTCACTTGATTGAATTTTTTGGTGAACATTTCTTGCAGAATATTCCTCAGAAGTTCATGGAGTGTTTCAAGGAGAAACTCTCCCCGTGGTGTACACTTATAGCGCCAAGTAAACACAAATGGAAAATCAGACTCTCGAGTACATATGATGAAAGGCCATTGGTGTTTACAGATGGATGGAAACAGTTTGTTCGTGACAATGGAGTGGAAACAAAAGTACTTCATATCGAATAGGCGGGATCTTAAACCTGGAGAAAAGAAAAGGGCTTCCAAGATGGCAGAGAGTTATAGGCGCAGCATGAAGGATAATAAGAGAGTGTTTCCTGTGTTTCAGATAGCCAAAAGTACTTCATATCGAATTTATGTTTTTTTTTTTGGTATTTTTGGTGTTTGAGAATTGGGACTTTATACTTTTATAGACTTTATGTAGTTTTGTACTTTTGTGATTAATAATTTTGGTTTGTATGTAATTATTTAATTATGCAACAGGTCTAAAAATCACAAAACAGGTCCATACGCAGGTCCATATGCAGGTCCAACAAGTTTTTTATTAAAAAAAATAAAAAAAAAAACGAAAAAATCACAAAACAGGTCCATTCAGGTCCAAACCTGGACCGTACCTGATTTTTCAGGTCTAGCCCGGAACCGGACCTGTTAATTCAGGTCCGGTCCCCGGTCCTCATAATTACCCAATTCAGGTCCCCGGTCCAAACAGGTCCGGTCCAGGTCCGGTCCGGTTTTGGACCGGTGTACACCCCTAGTGGTGGATAGACTTACCAAATTGGTAGTATTTATACCAATGAGGAGACTTGGAAAATGGAACAACTTGCAAAGGCTTACATCAAAAATGTTGTGACTACATGGTGTTCCTAAGGATATCATTTCTGATAGGGATTCTAGGTTTCTTTCAAAACTCTAGAAAAGTGTTTAGGAGAACTTTGGTACGACATTGAAGATGAGTACAGCATTCCACCCTGCAACGGATGGACAATCTGAGAGTACTATCCAAACTTTGGAAGATATGTTAAGATCATGTGTGTTAGATTACCAAGGAGGATGGGAAGATAGCTTAGACATGGTAGAATTCTCTTACAACAATAGTTACCATGCAAGCATTGGCATGGCACCATTTGAGGCCTTGTATGGAAGGAAGTGTAGAAGTCCACGGTGTTGGAGTGACATTAGTGAGATAATAATTCTAGGTCCTCAATTAATAAAAGAAACTACGAAGCAAGTGAGAGAAATCCAAGCTAAGATTCAAGTTGCTCAAGATATACAAAAGAGTTACACGGATTTAAAGCGTAGAGAAGAGAAATTTCAAGTTGGTGATAAGGTATTGCTTAAGGTTTCACCAATGAAAGGAGTGATGAGATTTGGAAAGAAGGGAAGTTGATTCCAAAGTACATTAGACCATATGATATTTTGCAAAGGATTGGTAAAGTCACTTATAGATTGGCATTGCCTATGGACCTCAACAAGGTACAAGATGTGTTTCACGTTTCTCAATTGAGAAGGTACATCCCAGACAAGTCGCATGTCCTACAACCTAAAACAATAAAATTAGACCAAAGCATAACCTATGAAGAAAGACCAGTAAGGATTCTTGATAGTAAAGTGCGTAGTACGCGCAAGAAGGATGTTAAGATTGTAAAGGTTTGGTGGTCGAATCAAGAAACTGAGGAAGCGACATGGGAAGCTGAGGATGAAATGAGAAAGAAATACCCAGAATTAGTTGAGGTTAGTTCAGTTACGGGGTCGTAACTCGTTTTCTTTAAGGGGGGAAGAATGCGGTAGAATTTCCCACTTTTTACCTTCATTTCAAGCATTTGTGTGCATTTTTAGTACATTTTGCACAATTTTATACATAGTTTAGAAAGAAAGAGAACAAGAAAGATTACAAAAAGTACAACAACTATAAATATTAAAAAAAAATTACTAAGTGGGTGAAAAAGTGTAATTTTAAACAAGTTTTGAACAAAGTTTTATTATTTTCGTGCTCAAATTTCGAGAAAGAAACTTCTTTTAAGTGGGGTAGACTGTAATACTCCGTATTTTATAATATTTTTATATGTATAAATTATTTATTTTATTCATTTTATTTTAAAAATTATTCATTTCATTTTAAACAATTAATTATTTAAATATCAAATAAGTGTGTATAAAATAATATGAGTCATTAATTAAGGTAATAAAACTGTTTTGAATTGGGTCAGCATCAATTTAATTGTTGAATCATTGTTGGGAATTAAAGAACACTTAAATGCCGAACAAGTTGGCCTCAAGGGAGAAGTTAAGGGGAAATAGGATTATTAATGGCGGTTTTGGTAAGTAAGTGTTTTTGTTTTAAAAAGGGGGATATAAATACCTTAAAACCCTAAGAATTTTACACACTAAAATCATATTGTCAGATTTCACAAAACCCCCAAAAGTTTTCCTCTTATTTTCTCTCTCCTTTTTCCTCTATTTTTCCCCTCTTTCCCACGCCATTCTCTCTCTTCTCTTCCCCTCAAACCGGCGCCACCACCGACCACCGGCGGCCAGCAGCAGCAGCCGGCGACCACCAGCCGGCCACCGTCCCTCCTCTTCTCTTTCTCTATCTCCTCACGGCTTGGTATTAAAAGAAAAATAAAAACTCTTTCTTTTCCTAATTTATTTCTTGCTTGTTTTAATTAATTTAAAGCATGATTTTGATTATGTTTTGGTATTTATTTTGGGTAGTTGATGTTGTTAATTTATTTCTATAATTTTCAAATTTTAATCTAATTAAAAACCCCAATTTAATTACAAACCCTAGAATTTGGGAATTTAATGTACATGGTTAAGGTTTGATCCTAGGTTGTTGTAGTTGTTAAATTAATGATTTAAACATGTTTTAAATGAGTTTTAAGCCCTCGATTAATGCTGAAATTTAATTATATGCACTACTTTTTAATTATTCTGTTAGGGTTTGATTACCCATAAAAAGGAAAAAAGGTTTAAATGATTTAAATATGATTTTCTAGTCTATTAGTGATGTTTTATAGTAAATAAGTATGCTGGAATTTTTTAAACGATTAAAAGTACTCACTTAAAGAAAAGGTTTTATTGCTTTTAAACCATTAAATTGGGTTAATTAGTAAGGTTCAAATTGTATTATAGTTGCTCGAAATTTGTGAGAATAGTGGTTTCTAGGATCATTCTATGTCTGAGTCAGAACCTTAGCACACTTATGAGAGTCAAGGTGATCCAATGGAGCAAGATAATGAATCTGGAGATTCTTCTTGTGAAATCATTCCTAATCCAAATCCTCCAAGCCCTCCAGTAGTCATTAACTTAGAATCTGATGAGTCTGACGAAGATCCTGAGGAAGATGAGGTTGATGATGATGATGTGGGCAATAATGGTGATAATGGGAGTGATCTTGAGTATAATCCACAGAAGTACAAGGAGATAAAGGACAAGATTGACAATGTCAATATTTGAAGATCTTAGACCAACTATCTTTAGTGCTTTAAGTATTTATTTCATTCTTCATTCGTAGTTACAGTTTAATAAAGTACTGCATGAGTAATAAGTAGCAAAGCTACATTTGGGATATTCCAAAAATTTCTTTTCATTATTTCAATAAAGTATTATTTATTTTTTATATTTATTTCCAATTTCAACAACCTTATCGAACGTCATTTATTACCTTTATTTTCTATAAATGGTATCAAGGGAAATGACTTAAAAACATTTTTTTATGATGTATTAACCTAAGTGAAATGGTTGCATGACAACCAAAACAATATGTTGAATTATTAGTAGGAGAAATGAGTAGTTGCTTCTACTGTAATTCAAAACGACTGCTTGTATGCTTGAATTAAAGTAGCTTGGTTGTTGTTTAGTATAAGAGAGTTGTGACCAACCTATTAGTAGTCATCTCTTTGTTCAAGAGGACTAGAATGGCAGGGAGAAACAACAATAACAATGAACTGAATGAGGTAGTAAGGCAATTAGCCGTTGTAGCTCAACAGTTAGCTGCAAGGAATAACAATAACAATCCCGACCCTGCTGGGGAGTTGTGTAAGAAGATAGCCCAAAGCAAACCTCCTACTTACTAGGGAGAACCTGACCCAATTATCCTTGAAAACTAGCTGAGAGAGTTTAACAGGTTGTTTGTGGCAGTAGCATGTCCTAACGAGTCCAAAGTGAGTACTGCAACTTATTACTTAAGGGGTGAAGCAGATCTGTGGTGGCAGCAGAATGAACAAGCTGTGAGAGCATTACCTAATTTTGGGTGGAATGTGTTCAAGTAGCAAGTGAGGGATAAGTTCTACCCTATATTCTTGCAGAAGCAGAAAGCTGATGAGTTCTTGGAACTTAAGATGGGGAGTATGTCGGTGGCTGAGTATTACACTAAGTTTATCGAGCTGTCTAGGTTTTTTGAAGATAATGTGGCTATTGATAGGCAAAAATCTAGAAGGTTTGAGACGGGATTACCTCTTTCTCTTCAAAGCAAGTTGTCAGGACAGGTGTTTGACAATTTGGATGAGTTGTAAGGTAGAGCAGGGCATCTACATGCATTAGAGTTGAAGGAGAAAGTAGAAAAGGTTGAGTTGGAGCTATGGATAAAAGAAAGGAGCCTATGACTAGTTCTAGACCGTCTCGGAACCAGAATAACTTTAAGAAGCAAAAGTTTAACTATCACCAAGGCAATAATTTCCAAAACAATAGGAACAACCAAGGTGGGCGCAATTTTGAGATCGTAACTAGAGGGTATATTATTGTAAGAGATGTTCCAACAATCATCCAGGGAAAGATAGTGAGGCTAACTTAGTCACTTGTAACCTGAGCAACAAGCAAGGGCATTGGGCATATAAGTGTTTTTCTAAGAATAAAGGGGGTCAAGGAAACTACCAATTTAAGGGTAGTGGATAGAACTCGAATCAGCAGAAAGGAGGTCAAGGGAGTAATGGGAATCAAGTGAATAAGGGGACGCAATTTTATAATGGGAATAAGAATACCAATGGTGGTAACACGCAAGTCACGAGTGGAACACCAGGAAAGCTTAATGTGATGGGTTCGCGTGAGGCTAACGCAGCTAGAGATGTCATTACTGGTACATTTTCTATAAACTCGGTTCCTGTTAAAGTTTTTTTTTTATTCTGGTGTAACATATTCTTTCATTTCTAAAACTATGCTTCCAAAACTATCGCATTGTCTAAAAACTGTAGAAAATATAAATATTCCTATAAAACTTCCAAATAGGGTTGTGGTTCATTATACTAGGGTCTATAAGGATGTTCCCATAAATATTAAAGATAAGGAATTCCTATCCAACCTGATTGAATTTGAACTAGGAGACCTTGAAATAATTGACGTAGGGAAAACTAGGTCGTTGACTAATCCTCCCTAAAGCCAAATAAAATTTATAATTACTTAACAAACCCATAACAAGTATAGAGGTAAGTCAAGGGTCGAACCACTAGGAACGGTTTTGTTCAAGTGTTTCCAATATGCGCCTAAGCTAGGTCGAAAGGGCGAAGAATAGAGTAACCAATACTAATCAACTACCAAAACAAAGAGGTAAACAAATGAAACACTAGGGAATGGGGATCAACAAGTAATCATGACAATTGCAACAACTTAGGAAAGTTAAGCTAATCAATGGTTGTGAAGACTAATGGTAAAAGCTATCAATTGAATCAAAGGGCTATCGCCTAATCGTTAAATTAGGATTCCTTTATGAATAACAAATTAGGAGAATCACAATTCAATTTAATCAACAAAAGCAATTCCTAAATCAAGTGGTCATGTCATTAGGAATCACAATGCAATCTAGCATGGAAATCTAGGTTAGCTACTCCTATCAATCCAAAGCACTTGCACCATTCCATCAATCAATTTATCTCAACAATCAATCAACATAATTCCCAAATTAATCACAATCAATCAATCATACAAGCTTTACCCAATCCCTAGCAAGCAACTACTCACTACAATCCATCATCAAATCAAAGCAAGTATATGAAATCAAGGATCAACAAATATTGAAGAACAACTACACTAATCAAGATTCAATAATCAAAACCAAATCAAACAAACATGAAATTAAAGAAAGCAATAAGATGAGATTAAATAAGAAATACTCATTGACAAATGAGAAGATCTTCAATACAATTGTCACCCTTGCATAATCAATCTCTCACTCTCTCTCTCTAAATCTACTCCTAAAACTAACCCTAAAACTAGAGAGAGAAACTCTCAACTAAGCTAAAAATATGAGGAAATTAATGTCTAAAAACGTCCTCTTCAAAAATCGGTTAAAATAAGTATTTATAAGAGGCGGGAAATCGAAGTCGAGAAAATCCGGAAACCAGGGAGACGCGCCCACGCAAGGTGGATGCGCGCCCGCGCTCTATCGGGTTTCTTCGAGTTCCTCGTAGCTTCATGCGCTTGCAAATAGTTCCTCGTGCGCGCACGCAATGTCTCCATGATAGTCACTAAGCATGACAGATTCAAATGGACTTGACGGTGGGTTCAACACCATGGTTTCATGAGAGCGCAGCTCGAGAGCGCAAGAGCTAGAACTTGGAGCATGCCACTTTCTTACTTCTTGAGCTTTCCCAAAGCTATAAGCTTGCTCTAAAGGCATCTTCCAACTTATTAAGCACAAATATCAAGACCCGAACCTCGTACAATACCTACAACCATGAAAAAAGAACAAATAAAGGAGAAAACACTAGAAAATCCATAAAAACACAAAATAAAAGAGAATAAGGAAACTAAGGAGAAAATGAATAAAACTAAGCATTTATTAAGAAGGAAAGCTATGAAAGGAAGGTAAAAAAAAACCTAAAACTCATCAAATCAGTGCCATAAATGGCACTCATCAAATTCTCCCAAGCTTAACTTTTGCTCGTCCTCGAGCAAAACAAAAGGAAGAAAAGTAAAATGATGAGCTTATTCAAACAAACAAAAGAAAAGGAGAGATGGGAATATACACTAACTCACTTTCGTAGGAATCAAGGTCAATTTTAGCAACTAAAGACAAGCCATTCAAACCCCTAAATCGCCCTAGAGGACGAATGATGCTCTCGTAAGGGTTTCCTAAGAGTTTACCCCATAACTCTCCCAAAAAAAACAAACAAGGCAAAGCATAAAAAGGAAATCAAAAGAAAAATAAAGAAAACATATGCTCTTGAAAGGACTTTTTGCAAATGAACAAGCACAAAAGGATGCAATTCTTTCTAAATAATTAATGGAGTGCACGTTTCAAGATATCCAAGGTTGATTGAAACATAAAATATGCTAAGCATAGAGAACTAATAAGACACAATTCACCTTCATCCCAAACAATCTTACCGGTTCTCCCTACTAGTTTCAAATCCACCTTTAGTGAGCATCTCAATGATTCCTCGAAGGAACCGGGAAAGAAGAGATCTTAGGGCTACTCGACATCTTGACTATGCAAACCGCTCCATAAGCTTGACTCCTATCTCCTTCCACCGACTTGTGACTCAACCACAAAGGTCAAAAGGTCTTTGAAGGGTTGTAACGTATGGGAAAATAGGGTAAAGGTAGGCTAAAATTTGAAATTTGGTGGTATACCTAAATTCTGAAGCAAAGAGTTATCAATCCTCAACACCATAATCAAGTAATCACCAAACAAAAACACCAACATCCCCAAGCTTATTCAAAGCAAAAATCACAACCATATATACAAAAAGCGTAAGAACGCTTCCCCCCAAGCTTAAATGGAGTATTGTCCTCAATGCTCTAAACTAGGGAGATCACACTTCCATCAAAATATTTTTGTGCTTTTCATTTTTTTTTCTTTTTCTTTTTTTTTATTTTCTTTGAAGCATTTGCTTTTGCTTTGCTCTTTTTTTTTATACTTTATTACATAGTCCTCACCTTTTTTAACTATGGACGACCTTTTCAACTTTGCATTTGCTTTTATTCACAAGCTTTAATACAACACATACTTGCTTTACAAAATGAGCAACCACTTCCAAACATTTCCTCATAAAATTACCAAACAAACTTATGACCACTAGCTTCACAAAAAACCAAAGATGGAAACAAAAATGAAACAAATGGCTCAAAAGCTAGTAATATGGCTAGGAAAGAGGGTAATAGGCTCAAATGGTTAGCAAGAAGGCAAATTCAAACCCAAAACCAAAAATATAAAATATAAAATCTAATCCTAGAAAAGGAAAAATTACAACCCCGAAAAGATGCCTTCGTCCTACCCAAATGGTTCGATCGCGATCTCGGGAGATAAAAGTCAAATTCTAGATTAAGTAAGCGATAGCCAAGGATCCATGTGTCGCTCAAGCAATAAAGGTTGAAGGCTAGAAAAATGAAACCTCAGATGGTTGTAGCAAAAACTCACTATTAGCTTCAAATCCACTATAAGAAGCAAGTAGACTATAGCTTCAAGGTCCCAAAAGTTCTAAACACACTACCTTAGCATACTCTATCCTAGAATCAACCAAGCATATCTCAAACCGTGCACACCGTTACCATTTAAGAAGAAAGGCATTCAATTATACAAGTCCAAAAGTATTATGTCCAAAGCAAGAACAAAACAAAACATAATGCAAATTTTCCTAAAGAAACAAAAATCTTTTTGGAGTTTTCAAAATAAAGAACATGGAAATGTATATACAATTGTGCATGGCATATATGAATCAAAATCCCACCAAACATGATAGAATACCCTCCCCCAAGCTTGAATGAGACAACATGCTCAAACATAAATCAAATAATTCATGGGAGGAGATAAGAAAGAAATCAATCCAACAAACCATCATATGTCCAACAAACATAAGAGGAAGGGTAAGGAAAGATATTACCAGATATTGGTGGGAGTAAATACCCACATAAGATCCAATTTAACCTTTCAAAGCTAATTTCCTCTAGAATTGAATCTCATTGTCCATATGCTAGCAAAAGTGGAGTCAAACTTCCTTGATTCTTGATCCAAACCAATGCATCAACGTATATCAAGTTATGTACCTAGAAAAAGGCACGCAAACATTTCCATGAGAGAAAATCTATTCTAAAAAGAAAAGAAAATGAAAGCAATAAAACATGGGTTACTTCCCGAGAAAGGCTTGCTTAAGGTCCAAGCGTGACCGCTCTAGTAAATAATATTGCAATGAACGCAAGAGGTTGTCAAATGCACTACTACACATCTCGTAAGGTCGTAAGTAAGCACATGACGGAAAGAGGGCGTGCAACAAGGATAGTGCACGCAAATGAGGAGAGAGATGCCGAGAAAAAGAAGAAGCAAAGGAAATTTAAAAAAAAATAAGAAGAAGAAGAAGAAGAAAAAAAATAAGGCAAACTCTCCTCAAAATGTTTTTGGGTGGCAGAATCACCCTTTTCCTCAATAATTAATGAGTGGGGAACATGAAAAACATCAAAGACAAGAGGGTCCCCAATAGGCTCATTGACAAAAGAAGGGAGGGACATAGGATAGGAGGGGATATGGTTAAATTTCCTTGAAAAGGGGACACGAGAAGAAGGGATAGGAGCAATGGTCTCACAAATGAACTCTTCCTCACCACCATTCCTCTCCTCACCAATAAGAGCATGGAAGTCAATCATTGAATCTTCAAAAGAAGGACACTTATGATCTCCATCTCCCTCAAACATCCAACTTCCAAGAGAAACTACATCATCCTCTCCATCGCAACAATGAACAACAACTCCCTCAATATCCTTAAAACCCAATGTCTCAAAACCATGAATGAATGGATGCAAATTCATTTCAAACTCATCTCTCTCCCATGAAGCATTCTCAATGAACTCATTCAAAAGACTATGAGTTTTCATTTGAACCTCTAAGAACATTATAGACATAACCTTAAACGAGTTCATATACTCATGGATAGAAGAATGACAATCATGCACTTGAGACTCAACACTATCAACATAGGAAGGGGAGTTTAGATTCACAAAATCATCATCATCATCATCATCATCATTCTCAACTCCCTATCCTTCACTCCTATGCTCACTAATAGGATCCTCACACACTCTTCGTTGCTCAAAAACATCATCATCATCCTCAACACACACATTGGATTTGAAATTTTCACACAAGCATCAAAGATCACAATTGGCTTTCTAGCTCTCCATTTCTCCTTCTTGCTTCCTCAATGTGCTCCTCACTCCTTTTCATCATCTCTACTTAATTTCTCATAGAATGAAGAATCAACTCCTTATTAGGCCCAATATCATTATCAAGCTCAATATGCCTAATTTGAGATTCAAAAATATCAATAAGAGACTCAAAAGGTGTGAAGGTTGAGGTTCAACAAGGGAAGCATGATCACAACCAAGATTGGAAGAATCAACATGAAAATCATGAGCATATTCATCACATTGGGGAATGGGGGCACAACCAAGCACATGAGATTTGTCATTGAGGGAACAAAGCACAGCATAAGAAGACACGGTAAATAATGAAGAATATTGAAACACACCATTAGCATCAACTTGAGCATGTACTTCATCATCATGAGAAATAGGGGAAATAGAGTTGAAATCATTTGTTCTAAGTTCAATAATGGGATCATGTGACAATTCATGGGAATTCATGCTAATATTAGATGAATAAAGACATTACACATCAATATTAGGATCATGATTACCCCTATTATAGACATCCCAAGCAAACCAAACATAAAAATCCCAAGCATCATCTATTGATAATTCTCTAAATTCACCATTATGCATGCTTTCAACTTCATCCCTAGTTTGCTCATTCAAACCAAATAACAAATCTCACAAGCCTTCCAAATACTACAACAATTATAATTGATAAATCCCTTATTCACAAATAGGCTCATTGTCATATTGAGGAAATGAGAGACATGCCATTTTTTTATTTTTCTTTTCACAAAACAAACAAAAATTAAACAAAAGATAAGTATATACAAAGACCTAGACCCAAGCAATCAAAAACACTCAAACATAGACATCGTTCCCCGGCAACGGCGCCATTTTGACGTAGGGAAAACTAGGTCGTTGACTAATCCTCCATAAAGCTAAAAAAAATTTATAATCACTTAACAAACCCATATACAAGGGGTCGAACCACTAGGAACGGTTATGTTCAAGTGTTTCCAATGTGCGCCTAAGCTAGGTCGAAGTTGAAGGGTGAAGAATAGAGTAACCAATACTAATCAACTACCAAAACAAAGAGGCAAACAAATGAAACACTAGGGAATGGAGATCAACAAGTAATCATGACAATTGCAACAACTTGGGAAGGTTAAGCTAATCAATGGTTGTGAGGACTAATGGTAAAAGATATCAATGGAATCAAAGGGCTATCGCCTAATCGTTATACCTCTATGAATAACAAAATCACAATCCAATTCAATCAACAAAAGCAATTCCTAAATCAAGTGGTCATGTCATTAAGAATCACAATGCAATATAGCATGGAAATCTAGGTTAGCTACTCCTGTCAATCCAAAGCACATCCATCATTCCATCAATCAATTTAATCTCAACAATTAATCAACATAATTCCCAAATTAATCACAATCAATCAATCATATAAGTTTTGCCCAATCCCTAGCAAGCAACTACTCACTGCAATCCATTATCAAATCAAAGACAGTAAATGAAATCAAGAATCAACAAGTATTGAGGAACACCTACACTAATCAAGATTCAATCATCAAAACCAAATCAAACAAACATGAAATTAAAGAAAGCAATAAGATGAGATAGAGTAAGAAATGTTCATTGATAATTGAGAAGATCTTCAATACAATTGTCACCCTTGCATCATCAATCTCTCAAATCACCATTGAAATCTCTCACTTTCACTCTCTAAATCTACTCCTAAAACTAAAATTAAAGCTAGAGAGAGAAACTCTCAACTAAGCTAAAAATATGAGGAAATTAATGTCTAAAAATCTCCTCTACAAAAATTGGTTAAAATAGGTATTTATAAGAAGCGGGAAATAGAAGTCGAGAAAATCCGAAAACCAGGGAGACGCACCCGCATTTCACAGGGTAGCTTGCCCGCGCAAGGGGTTGCACGCCGGCGCATGTTTGCTGCGCACCCGCGCTCTTCCGGGTTTCTTCGAGTTCCTCGTAGCTTCATGCGCTTGCAAATAGTTCCTCGTGCGCGCACACAATGTCTTCATGATGTCACTAAGCATGGCAGATTCAAATGGACTTGACGGTGGGTTCAACACCATGGTTTCATGGGAGCGCAAGAGCTAGAACTTGGAGCATGCCACTTTCTTACTTCTTGAGCTTTCCCAAAGCTATAAGCTTGTTCCAAAGGCATCTTCCAACTTAGTAAGCCACCAATATCAGGACCCGAACCTTGTACAATACCTACAACCACAAAAAGAGAACAAATAAAGGAGAAAACACTAGAAAATCCATAAAAACACAAAATAAAAGAGAATAAGGAAACTAAGGAGAAAATGAATAAAACTAAGCATTTATTAAGAAAGAAATCTATGAAAGGAAGGTAAAAACAACCTTAAAACTCATCATATGAGTGTCATGCACTCATCTATAATTCTGGGAATGGATTGGTTATGTCGTTATCATGTTGAGATTCAATGTCAGTCACAGAAGATTCATTTTAAAACGGCTCAGGGAGAGCTCATAACCCATTGGAGGCATGGGAAATAAAAGCATACTAAGATTATTTCTGTGGTGAAATTGGAAAAATATACAAAGAAGGGAATCCCAATCTATTTCTGTAGTGTGAGAAACTTGGAATATGAGGAACCATCTAAACTAATGGATATCGAGGTAGTAAAGGAGTTTCTAGATGTGTTTCCTAAAGAGATTCTGAGTATGCCGCCAAAAAGAACCATAGACTTTACCATTGACTTAGTACCTAGAACGGAACCTATCTAAAGCACCATATAGGATGGCACCTGCTGAGATGAGTGAATTGAAAAGTCAATTACAGGATTTGTTGGAGAAGGGATACATACGACCAAGTGCATCACCATGGGGAGCTCTTGTATTGTTTGTGAAAAAGAAGGATGGTAGCATGAGGCTATGCATCGTTTATAAGGAGTTAAACAAGGGAACCATAAAGAACAAATAACCTTTGCCTAGGATAGATGACTTGTTTGACCAATTGAAGGGTGCAGCAGTGTTTTCTAAGATTGATTTGAGGTCTGGCTATCATCAACTACGGATTGCGAAAGAGGACATTCCAAAAACGGCATTTAGGACGAGATATGGACACTATGAATTTATAGTAATGCCTTTTCAGTAGACAAATGCACCTGCAATTTTTATGGACTTGATGAATAAAGTGTTTCAACCTTTCCTAGACCAATTCGTCGTGGTATTTATTGATGATATTTTGGTTTATTCAAATAATAAAGAGGACCATGTAGAGAATTTGAGTTCACTGTTAGCTACTTTAAGTACTAACCAATTGTATGCCAAATTCTCGAAGTGTGAGTTTTGGCTGGAGAAGGTAGCATTTTTGGGACATTTTGTATCTAAGGAAGGAGTGGAGGTACATCCTGCAAAGATTGAAGCTTTGAAGGGGTGGCCTACACCCAAGAATGTGTCGGATATTCGAAGCTTCTTAGGCCTAGCTGGATATTATAGACGGTTTGTAAGGGATTTTTCGAAGATAGCTAGACCTATGACTTCCTTGATGAAGAAAGAATCTAAGTTCATTTGGAGTGATAAGTGTGAAGAAGCGTTTCAAACCTTGAAGAAGAGTTTGACTACAGCACCATTGTTGACTTTACCTGGTGGAAGTTGTTTTTATGATGTATATAGTAATGCATCTAAGAATGAACTTGGATGTGTTTTGATGCAAAATAGGAAGGTGATTGCTTATTCATCGAGACAATTGAAGAAACATGAAGTTAACGACCCTACTCATGATCCAGAATTAGCAGCGATAGTGTTTGCATTGAAAATATGGAGACATTATCTATATGGAGTGAAATGTAGGATATTCACATACCATGAAAGTTTGAAGTACCTTTTCATGCAATCAACCTTGAACATGAGACAGCGTAGGTGGATAGAATTCTTTAATGACTATGGAATAGATATCCAATACCACGAGGGTAATGCGAATGTAGTCGCAGATGCTTTAAGCGGCAAGGAAATTCATGGAGTGAACGCTTTGGTTGTAGCAGATGAACTTTGTAAGGAAATGAGTAAGTTAAACCTCGAAGTAGTACCACATGGAACGTTAGAAGGAATGCTTAATAATTTGAGTATCCAACCAACGATATTCGATGAGATTAAGAATAATCAAGTAGGGGATGTGAAATTAGATCGCATAAGGGAGAAGATCAAGCAAGGAAAGGCCATTGATTTCAGAATCCATGATGATGGGAGTATTCGATTCAAAGGGAGGTGGTGTGTACCACAAAAGTGTGAGGAGTTGAAGAAGAAGTTGATGGAAAAAGCGCAAAATACACCATATTCAATACATCCAGGAGGAGATAAGCTTTATAAAGAGTTTAAAAAGGTGTATTGGTGGCCCCAAGATGAAGAAAGAAGTAGCAGAGTTTGTAGCTAAGTGTCTAACCTATCAAAAAGTGAAGATAGAGCATAAGAGACCATAGGGAATAGTACAACCACTCGAGGTCCCGGCTTTGAATTGGGATAGTGATGCGGAATCTAAGGCTGGTTGTGTGTTTCGGCTGATGGGTTAAGTGTTTAGGCTGGGAATCTAGGTGGCTTAATGTTTAGGCTAAGTGTTTGGCGTGGAATGAAACAGGGTAAGGTGAAAAGGAACTAATTCTTGTAAGTAGGCTAACTAGGGATAGGTGTGGTTAGAGTTGAACACTCACTCTACTAACCACAGACAAGCTAACTCCGAACACTCCGAGTTAAGCTCACAAACTCGAGTCCACGAGTTCAAGTAACTTGAGTCAACAAGTCAAATAAGAAATAACACGAAATAATTTCAAAAGTAAATATTTTATTCAAGATAAGATGATTACAAAAGCTATACTAGACTTCCTTTTATACCCTAAGGAGGTAGTTACATCAATTATCTTACTTAGCTAAAATTAACTAACTAGCTAAGAGAGAGTACACCAAAAGCCGCCAGCCATAAGCTGCCCCCCATGTGTAATGGTTCCATGAAAACCGTTGCACATTGCATTGAATGAGCAGCGGTTCTTAAGGAAACCGTTGCTACTACATTGAATAGGCATCGATTTTTAAGGAAACCGCTGTAAATACGCCCAGCTCTCCCCTTTTCCATGGTTTTCAGTTACACCTTTTATTACAGCAATTTAAGCTAAGATAATTACTACTATAAACTGAAAATAAAACATATAAATAAGTATTAATAAAAAAGCAATTAAACTAAGGAGGTTATACTCCAAAAGTGGCGCCCAATCAAGTGAGTAACAACCCACTTGAATGAACACTAAAACCGTGTGTAAACCCCACTTTATTCCCTTGACTTGGCTACCTTCAAATCAGAATTGAAACAAAGGACTATTTCTCCCCAATACTCATGAAAATATCTAAGGCATCCAAGGCAAATAAACTCCTTGTTTACTCATCCATCCAAGTCATGCATGAATTGTACAAAGATGGAGCCACGTTGAAACCTATGCGTGTAACATTGTCAATTTTGGACCCTTGAATGAACAGCCCATGGACAATAGGAACTTGATTCTTTTGCACCCTTAACCATGTGTTTGGACCCTTTGAACTAGTAGGCTCATTAGGTTGCACAAGGTCTTGATTAAGGATCAATTCCGGATCATTCCTCCCTTCCTCAAAGGAAGCTTGCCCTCAAGCTTTCATCATCCAAGTATGGAGCAAGGTCACCCACATTGAATGTTGAGCTTACATCACCATAGTCACTAGGTATCTCAATTTCGTAAGCACTTTCACCAACTTTTTGAAGCACACAAAAAGGACCATCCGACCTAGGCATAAGTTTGTTTTTGCGTAGATTAGGAAATCGTTCTTTTCGAAGATGTAACCAAACCAAGTCACCCTCATTGAACCGTGGTTGAGAACAGTTCTTATTGGCTTTGTTTTTATACTTCTCATTCATAGCCTCGATCTTCTCACGAACTTGCCTACAAGTTTGTTGAAATGCTTCTCATCTCTTCTTAGCATCACCATGGACTAGCTCGGTTTTAGGTAGTGGAATAAGTTCCACCGGTACTAATGGGTTCACACCATAAACCACTTCAAATGGGCTCTGACTAGTAGTATAGGAAGGATACCTATTATATGCGAACTCAGCATGAGCCAACCTCAAGTCCCAATCCTTTTGAGTTTTGTTCACAAGTCCACGTAACAACACACCGAAGGTTCGATTAGTGACCTCGGTTTTCCCATCTGTTTGAGGATGGTGCGAAGTACTAAAAAAAAGTTTAGTTCCCACGAGTTTCCATAGCATCCTCTAGAAATGGCTAAGAAATTTAGTGTCACGATCCAAACCAATGGACCTTGGCAAAACATGTAAACGAACCACTTCTCTACAGTACAAATCCGCGACTTTTGATGCATCCTCGATTTTGTGACACGGAATGAAATGTGCCATTTTTGAGAAACGGTCAACAACAACCATGATACTATCATTGCCTCTTTGAGTTCTAGGCAAACCCACAACAAAGTCCATGCTTATGGCTTCCCAAGGGACATTAGGAACCGGTAAGGGAACATAGAGACCTTGGTGAAAGGTACTCTTTGATTTCTGGCATGTTGTGCACCTCTCCACCACTTGGCTCACGTCTCTAGTCATGTGAGGCCAATAGAAATGTTCTTGTAGGATGTCTACTGTCTTGTGGACTCCAGAGTGACAGCTATGCCGCCACTATGCACCTCAAGAATCAATAGTTCACGAACTCCACACTTAGGCACACACAGTTTGTTGTCTTTGAAGAGGAACCCTTCCTGTTTCACAAAATCTTTTGTAGGATTGTTAAAAAGGTTAGAAAAATCATCATCATCACAATACAAACTCTTCAAATGTTCAAAACCCAGAATTTGAGTTTGATCCATGGACAACAAAAAGTTCCTTCTTGACAGAGCATCGGCCACCACTTCTTCTTCCCTTCCTTGTATCTAGAACTGAATGTGAAAGATTGTAAAAACTCGACCCCCTTGGCATGTCGTGAGTTAAGTTTTTGTTGACCATTGATGTACTTCAAGGCTTCATGATCTGAATGTAACACAAAAGGCTTAGGCCTCAAATAATGGGACCAATTATCAAGGGCACGCACAATAGCGTAGAATTCACAATCATAGGTAGAATAGTTCAATTTTGCACCATTCAATTTCTCGCTAAAGTAATAAATTGGCCTTTTTTCTTGCACCAAAACGGCACCAATACCCACACCACTAGCATTACATTCAACTTCAAATAGTTTGTCAAAATCAGGCAAAGCTAAAACAGGAGCCGAACAAAGTTTTGCTTTGATTTCTTCAAAAGCTTGTTGGGCCGAATCATTCCATTTGAACACCTTCTCCTTTAATAATTCTGTCAAGGGGGCAGTGATTATAGAGAAGCCTTTGATGAAGACTATATAGAAAGAAGCTAAGACAACCCATGAAAGCTACGCACTTCATGGAGATTTCGTGGCACTTCCCATGTGGCAATTGCCTTCACCTTGCTTGGATCAACCTGTATTCCTTCACTAGAAACAATATATCCTAGGAAAAGTAATACTAGTACATAGAAAATCACATTTTTCTACTTTTCCATACAACTTATGTCTACGCAATTCTTCAAACAATAATCTAAGATGAGTTACATGTTCATTCTCACTTTTGCTATATACTAAAATATCATCTAAGTATACACCAGTGAATTTGTTAAGGAATGGACGGAGTACCTCATTCATCAATCTCATGAACGAACTAGGTGCATTGCATAAGCCAAATGGCATGTGATCGGGGGATAACAGGTCGTTGGTCTACTATCCTAGGTCAAATTTACAATTTATATTCCTAACCTAACTCTATCAAGTTCACACTAGATAGTGGCAAGCTAGGGTCGAACCACAAGGACTAAGTGTATTAATTTGAGCTAATTAAACTAGTAGGAAGGTTGTGAGAAAGAGAGAGAAACAACTAAAACACTACTTAAAGCAATGAACAAGGTACTAGGGAAAGGGGAATCCAATTATGTTAATAAATTCAATAACAAGTTGCAATAGATGATCATTATCTCAATTAGGAACGAATAACACACTCAACTCACTCTCGCGCAATTAAGCATGCTAACTATCCTACTAAGCTAACTCACTCCCGTGCAAATAGCCTAGCAAAGGTATGGAAGAATTTATACTCTCAATCAACTCACTTCCACACAATTGATTGCAAGCACAATGAAGCACCTAGAATCAATTAGCTACAAAGATTCTAGTCAATGTAAGCATCATCCAAACACAATAATCAAGAATCAATTGCATACTAATCACAACCAATCACTCAATCCACCAACCTAACCTTCATCCATTTCCCTAGAACAAAAACTAAGCAAACATAATGAACATGAACATGGAAAACAAGATAAAACTAGAATTAAAGAAAGAATCAAACAACCAAACTAATTAACTACTCTAATCAACAATGAATTAAACCAAAACAAGAATTACACAAAGCAATAAAGGTGAGAGAAAGTTAGAAAAGCTCATTGAATAGATGAGAATAGAATCCACAAAGTTGCTTCTTCAACCTCCCAAATCTCCATTGAAATCCAAGCTTTCTCTCTCTAAAACTACTCCTAAACTAGAGAGAGAAAATCCTAATCTAACCCTAATCCTAATTAGAGGAGAGAGGAAAATGTAAAACTCTCCCTTAAGAAATCTCGGAAGTCTTCTATTTATATTACAATAAAATAAAGAAGAAAATCCGGAATTAAAGCTCGAAAAGACCCAGAATGCCGCACCCGCGGGTCTAGTCGCCGCGCCCACGGGCCTATGAGCCGCGCCCGTGGCAAGGCATCTCCAGAAAGGTACAAATCAGGGAAAACAGAGTGTCGCACCCGCGGAAGAAATGGCCGCGCCCGAGGCACCACTGTCCGCGCCCGCGGGTGTGATGGCCGCGCCCGCGGAGGCTGCGTAGCCTGGCAGTATCTTGTAGATTCAAACGGCCATAACTTCTGTTCTAGGAAGCTTCTTGGGGTGTGCGACCTACCGTTGGAAATCTCTTCAAGTCTAGTTTCCAACTCAATTTGAATAGCTTCAATCCGATGTATAGATCAAAAGTTATGGCTGAAAGAGTGAACAAGACTCGGTTTAAGGCCTTCTACGAGCTTCAAGCTTTCTTGTCTCAAGCTTCTTAGCTTCTTCCTTAGCTTCAAGCTTCTTCTATTGAACTTTCTTGCCTTTTCTCGGGTCATAAGCATTGAAGAAAGCTTCAAGAACCTACAAAAATAAACCAAGAGTGAAAAGAGTGAAAGAATACAAAGAAAAACATGCAAATCAAGCTAGAAACCGAGCAAAAAGCATATTATTCACAACTAAGGCTTAAAACCATAAACTCAGACAAATTTAACTAAAACAAGAGTAAAAGGAATACAAATAACAAAGAAACACCGAAATAAACCTAAAACTAAAGGAGAAAAACGCCCTAATATGTGTCATAAATGACACTTATCAGCATGACTAGCCATTTGTATAGACCTTGTTTGGTCTTGAAGGCCGTTTTCCACTCATCGCCTTCATGGATCCTCATTTGATGATAGCCACTACGAAGATCAATTTTGCTAAACACCTTTAACCCACATAATTCGTCAAGCATATCTTGTAGTCTAGGCATGGGGAATCTATATTTGATAGTAATATTGTTAATAGCATGACTATCAATACACATTCTCCACGTACCTTCCTTCTTTGGCACCAACAATGCCGGAACCGCACAAGGACTAAGACTTTCATGCACATAGCCTTTATCCATCAATTCCTCCACTTGTCTTTGCAACTCATTTGCTTGCTCGGGATTGCAACGATAGGCTGGTTTGTTTGGTAATGTCGCACCTGGCACCAAGTCAATAACATGCTCAACGCCTCGAATTGGTGGTAATTCATTAGGCAACTCATCGGGAAAAAAATCTTGAAATTCCTCCAATAATGGACGAATAATAAAGGGATAATTTACTTTAACCAATTTCTCTGAAATAGGCTTGACTATCAATACGAACACAACTCCTTCTTTCTCATGAACATCCTCAAATTCTTGTTTAGAAATGAGAAAATTAGGTTTTTTTTCTTTCTCCTTCTCTACCTTAGGTGGTAAAGGTACTAGCTTCACTTTCTTCCATTCATTAGTCTTAACCGTATACACATTGATCACACCATCGTGTATAGCCTTACGATCAAACTGCCATAGACGGCCTAAGAGAATTTGACATGCCGTCATAGGTAGCACATCACACCAACGTTCATCACAAAAATTTCCCACGGAAAAAGTTACTAAAGCTTGTTTTCTCACACGCATACCGGAAATTGTCAAGCCAGTTGAGTTTGTATGGTTTGGCATGTTCTCTAGTAGGAAGCTTTAGTTTATTCACCAACTCCGAAGCAACCACATCCGTACATGACCCACTATTAATGATCATGCTACAAATGCGATCTATCACCTTACAATGGGTGTTAAACAGATTTTCCCGTTGTTGCAAATCTTGTACTGGTTCAGTGTACAAGATCCTTCTGACCACGCCACAAAAAAAAAAATCACCTTCTTCAGCCGCATATTCTTCACACTCACTATCTTCCTCCTCTTCTTCATTCGTCACATAACTACCCTCATGAATGGTTAGTGTGTTGCGTTTAGGACAATGAGTATAAATGTGTCCCTTTTGCCCACACTTGAAACAAGTGCGTCCTCCGGTCTCACCCCTCTCATCCACCTTATTCTCCAGCTTCTTAGGGAACATAGAAGTTTTCCCTTTGTCAAATTTGTTGGTAGAAGTATAGGATTTGTAAGGAGAACGGGGTGTACTCTTCACGTTATGGTCCTTATGCTGCGCCTCTACCTTGCGTGCCGCTTTTATTACATCATCATAGGTGGTATATGGCAAGAGATCCACCTTGTTGGCTATTCTCTTGGCAAGGCCACTCGTGAAACGAGCCATTTTCAATAGTTCTGTTTCTTCCAAGTCACACAAAAGACTCGGTCTTTCAAACTCCTTCACGTACTCATCTACAGTCAAATCATCTTGGTTACGGCGAGTCAATTTGACATATTGATCTTGCACGTATTATCTAGGAATCCAACGTTGCATCATTTTTCTTTTCAAAACTGCCTAAGAACTAATTTTCTCCTTTCCACCATGTCTCCTCTTGGATTTGAGGTTTTCATACCACAATCCAGCTAACTTGGTTAGCTTGAGTGTTTCTAGTTTACAACACTTCCCATCATCATACTCTTTGTATACGAAGATTGACTTAATCCTTCGAACCCAATCATTGAACACCTCACGGTCACTAGAACCATCAAATTCAGGGATGTCTAGTTTTAGAAACCGGTCTTCCTAATTGGAGTTGAGCTAGTTATACTCACCTTTGGGGGTTGGTTCACCTTCTTCCAACTCATACAATCTACGATTGTGGTGATTGGTGGCTTCTCCTATCACACTCATTTGGGTGCGTACATCACGCAACTCTTCACGTAAGGCTTGCATTTCAGTCATGAGTTTTTGTTCCATCTCACGCATGAAATCATTCTAGTTTTGGTTGGAAGTCATGGTCACACCGTGGCCTAGACCGTGGCTCTGATACCAACTGATGCGGAATCTAAGGTTGGTTGTGTGTTTCGGGTGATGGGCTAAGTGTTTAGGCTGGGAGTTTAGGTGGCTTAGTTTTTAGGCTAGGTTTTTGGCATGGGAACAAGGTAAGGTGAAAAGGAACTAGTTCCCGTAAGTGGGCTAACTAGGGATAGGTGTGGTTAGAGTTGAACACTCACTCTACTAACCAAAGCTAACTCCGAACACTCCGAGTTAAGCTCACAAACTCGAGTCCATGAGTTCAAGTAACTAGAGTCCACAAGTCAAATAAGAAATAACACGAAATAATTTCAGAAGTAAATATTTTATTCAAGATAAGATGATTACAAAAGCTAGACTAGACTTCCTTTTATAGCCTAAGGAAGTAGTTACATTAATTATCTTACTTAGCTAAAATTAACTAACTAGCTAAGAGCGAGTACACCAAAAGTCGTCAGCCATAAGTTTCCCTTCATGTGTAACGATTCCATGAAAATCGTTGCACATTGCATTGAATAGGCAGCGGTTTTTAAGGAAACCGCTGTAAATACGCCCAGCTCTCCCCCTTTTCCACGGTTTTCAATTACACCTTTTATTACAGCAATTTAAGCTAAGATAATTACTACTATAAACTAAAAATAAAACATACAAATAAGTATTAATAAAAAAATCAATTAAACTAAGGAGGTTATACTCCAAAAGTGGCGCCCAATCAAGTGAGTAACACCCCACTTGAATGCACACAAAATCGTGTGTAAACCCCACTTTATTCCCTTGACTTGGCTGCCTTCAAATCAGATTGAAACCAAGGAATATTCCTCCCAAATGCTCATGAAAATATCTAAGGCATCCAAGGCAAATAAACTCCTTGCTTACTCATCCATCCAAGTCACGCATGACTTGTACAAAGATGGAGCCACGTTGAAACCTATGCTTGTAACATTATCAATTTTGGACCCTTGAATGAACATCCCATGGACAATAGGAACTTGATTCTTTTGCACCCTTGACCTTGTGTTTGGACCCTTTGAACTAGTAGGCTCATTAGGTTGCAAAAGGTCTTGATCAAGGATCAATTCCGGATCAGATTGTATCTCAATGGATTTTGTCACTAGTTTACCTAAGACTAAGAATGGGAATGATACCATCTGGGTTATGGTTGATAGACTTACCAAATCGGAAGTGTTTATACCAATGAAAGAGACTTGGAGAATGGAACAACTTGCAAAGGCTTACATTAAGAATGTTGTGAGGCTACATGGGGTTCCTTAGGATATCGTTTCTGATAGGGATTCTAGGTTTCTTTCGAAATTCTAGAAAAATGTTCAGGAAAACTTTGGTACGACATTGAAGATGAGTACAGCATTTCACCCTGCGACAGATGGGCAATACGAGAGAACTATCCAAACCTTAGAAGATATGTTATGATCATGTGTGTTAGGTTACCAAAATGGATGGGAAGATAGCTTGGACTTGGTAGAATTCTCTTACAATAATAGTTACCATGCAAGCATAGGCATGGCACCATTTGAGGCCTTGTATGGAAGAAAGTGTAGGAGTCCATTATGTTGGAGTGATATTAGTGAGACAATAATTCTAGGTCCTTAATTAATAGAAGAAACAACGAAGCAAGTGAGAGAAATCCAAGATAACATTAAAGTTGCTCAAGATAAGCAAAAGAGCTACGCAGATTTAAAGCGTAGAGAAGAGGAATTTCAAGTTGGTGATAAGGTTTTGCTTAAGGTTTCACTAATGAAAGGAGTAATGAGATTTGGAAAGAAAGGGAAGTTGAGTCCAAAGTACATTGGACCATATGAGATTTTGCAAGGAATAGGATAAGTTGCTTATTAATTGGCATTGCCTATGGACCTCAGCAAAGTACATACATGATGTGTTTCACGTCTCTGAATTGAGAAGGTACATCCTAGACAAGTTGCATGTCCTACAACCTGAAACCACAGAACTATACCAAAGCCTAACCTATGAAGAAAGACCTGTAAGGATTCTTGAAAGTAAAGTGCGTAGTACACGAAAGAAAGATGTCAACATAGTAATGGTTTTGTGGTCGAATCAAGAGACTGAGGAAGCGACATGGGAAGCTGAGGATGAAATGAGAAAGAAGTACCCTGAATTGTTTGAGGTTAGTTGAGTTACGGGGACATAACTCGTTTTCTTTAAGGAGGTAGAATGCAGTAGAATTTCGCGCTTTTTACCTTAATTTCAAGTATTTTTGTGCATTATTAGTATACTTTGCACAATTTTTTACAAAGTTGAGAAAGAAAGAGAACAAGAAAGGTTACAAAAAGTACAGCAACTATAAGTATTAAGAAAAGTTTTTACTAGTGGGTGAAAATGTACAGTTTTAAATAAGTTTTTAACAAAGTTTTATGATTTTTGTGCTCAAATTTCGAGGACGAAACTTATTTTAAGGGGGGTAGACTGTAGTACTCCGTATTTTTATAATATTTATATATATATAAATTATTTATTTTATTTAACTTTATAAATTAAAATGATTTATTTCATTTTAAAAAGAAATTAATTATTTAAATATTATGTAATGTGCATAAAATAATATGGGTCATAAATTGAGGTAATAAAAGTGTTTTGAATTGGGTCATCTTTATTTTAATAGTTGGATCAACTTGTTGGGGAATGGAGAACACTTAAAAGCCCAACAAGTTGGCCCCTAAGGAAGAAGTCAATGGGGAGTAGGATTTAGTAAAGGCAGTTTTGTAATTATGAGTTTTTGTTTTAAAAGGGGAGTATAAATACTTCAAAACTTTAAGATTTTTCACTCTAAAATCATAATTGTCAGATTTCACAAAAAATTCCAAGGTTTTCTCTTTATTTTCTCTCTCCTCTTTCCCCTTATTTTTCCTCTCTTTTTCTTCTTCTTTTTCCTCTCCTTCCCCACGCCTCTCTCTCTCCCTCTTCTTCTCCCCTCATGCCAGCAGCCACCGGCTCCACCACCACCGCCAGTGCACCACCGACGGCAGCAGCAGCAGCAATAGCAGCCGGCAAGCCGCCGACCACCCTCTCCTTCTTTCTCTCCTTTGGTTTTCGGTTTTGATATTATTATTATTATTACAAAAAAAAAAAAAAAAAAAAAAAAGTTCTTTTCTCTACTTCTATTGTTTTTATTAACTTAAAGTATGATTTTGATTATGTTTTGGTAGATTTTGGGTATTTGATGTTGTTAAATTATTTTCAAATTTTTATTCAATCAAAAACCCCAATTTACAATCCCTAGAATTTGGGAATTTAATGTTTATGGTTAAAGTTTGATCCTAGGTTGATGTTGTTGTTTAATTAATGGTTTAAACATGTTTTTAATGAGTTTAAAAGCCCTCAAATCAATGCTGAAATTTATCTATGCACACTACTTTTTAATTATTGAATCAGGGTTTGATTACTTATAAAAGGGAAAAAGGTTTTAATGATTTAAATATGACTTTCTAGTCTATTAGTGATATTTTATATTAAATAAGTATGCTGCAATTTTATTTAAGTCATAAAATTTAAGTCTTTTTGAAAGGATTTGAGGTACCCACTTAAAGAGAAGGTTTTATGCCTTTTATGTCATTAAATTAGGTTAATTAGTAAGGTTTAAATAGTATAATAGTTGCTGGAAATTTGTGAGAATAGTAGATTAATAATAGTTATGTGTTCTTATTTGTAGGAAGCTTTGACCTAGGTAATTTCTAGCGATTGTGACCGAGTTTAGGCGTTTTTCAAGGTACGTATGTGCACAAGAATTATTTGTGTATGCGTAGTATCATGCTAGGATTTGTAAAGTATGACTTAAGTGATGAATTAATAGCATGTTTGGTTGATTATATGATTGGAATTTATGATGGATGAGCATGAATTGTTATGCAGGCATGTGAATATGTTATTTGAGGCATGATACAAGTTGAGTATGTATGAATTATGGAAGTATGTTTATTTTCAAGTATCAAGAAAGCATGTATTTAATAATCAAGGCTTATTTATGAGTTAAAGAGCTAAAGTTAGAATTATTAATCATGATTCATGAATTTATTTCTCACCCATTTATTATTGGTGTTGAGTCAAGAAGTTAGTTTACTTATTTACTCACTCAATTAAGTTGAGTTTGAGTCAAGGAAGTTTAGTAGTGCATCTTATGCACCAAGTTAGTAATCATGCAATTTTGTGCACAAAACTAGGCAAGGAACCTTAATTAACATAAATAGTATGTGCTCACTAATTAATTCAAGAATGAATTGAAAATTTGTGTTGAATGTTGATATGTTTATTCTTGATTGATTGGTTTGAGTCATCAGAAGTTAAATTGGTAAATTACATAAAGTGTAAGAGGATACGCACCAAAACTCTTGGAACGTATATACCTTGAGTATGAACCTATGGGGGGAGTTATAGGGTTTTATATTTAACCATAGCTTCTACAGGGGTACAGGACGCTGTACTTTCTTTTATTATTAATGCGCTGGAATTCCGTCACCAAGTGTGACATAGTAGGTGCCAATTGGTGTAGCTCCCTGATTAGAAGCTCAATATTTAAATGGGCTATTTTCAAGGAATGAAACCCGTTCGATGCGTAATCCAAAATTATTATCAATAATTAATATTGCTAGTTATGAGTCAAAGGTAAATTGACTTGTGATTATGTGGAGAGCATGTTTGAATTGTTATTTTTATTTTGATGCTAGGATATTCATGTTAGTGTGGTGCATATGTACTCAGCTTTGTTGATTTGTACTTTTGTGTTTGTGTTTGGCTTTCCTTTGAATTGGCCCAACTATGACCCATTTATATGGTGAGTAGAGTGTTGAAATAAAGAGGAAGTAACAGGTACTTGAAGCATGAAGAGCATGATGGGATAGAGTGCAGAGAGTTACTTGTTATGTTTCTTAGTTTTAATGTTTTTGAATTATTGGTTATTGTTACGAACTAACATTATTATGTTTGTTTTTAATTGGTTTTAAAAAGGGCCATGTTTGAATTGGTTCCAACTTGTGGATGTTTTATTCTACTTTTGTTTTGAGGTTGTGAACTCAAGTTTTAAGTTTTATTTTCGAAAGTTGGTTTTTATAGTTTAGACTTCCGCTGTGAGACTTTGAAAACTAACCTTAGCCGTTATCACGGTGGCGGTAATATTTTGGTTATTTCCTAAAAGGGATTTATTTAGGAGAAAAAGGAGTATTTTAAAGGAAGGAAATTTCCAGGGTATTACAACCGGCCTTGTGCAACTCACTTTCTATTGACTTTACAAGTATTTTAATGAGCGAAAAAAGATCTTGTGAGAGAATGCAATGTAATGAGAAAAAATGGTTTAACCTTGTAAATAAAAAATTTAATCACAATAGTGAATGTGCAATTAGGCATCATGTTGACACATTTGATCACCAAAAGGAAATATTTTCAGTAAAAACTGGACATCGTCTGTGGCCTGGACATGTGTATAAAGGTACGTAGTTATACTTGGGTAGTGAACCTAAAGAAAAAACTTATTTATGTCAAAAATGGCAACTTTATGGTATTTCATGTTCATATTTTTTGTCACTTGTGGATCTCGTAACATTGATTTAGAGCCTTTTCTGAAACCACAGTAAAAAATTTCTAAATTGGAGAAGGTTTATAATCCAAAATTTCACCCTATACCAAATAAGCATTATTGGCAATCATATATATATATGGGTGATGATTTAATTCCAAATCAAAGTCTGAACGAAACAAAATAGGTAGACCTCAATCCACTCGTCTCAAAAATGAGATGGACGTCAAAGAGATAGGTATTCCCAATCGATGTTCAATGTGTAAAGTTATAGGCCACAACTCAAGGACTACTGCCAAAAAGAGGAGATCTGAAGTGCATACTACAGTTATGTGTGAGTGGATTTTGTTCAAAATTTATTTTGCCGCATATTTAGCTTATTATATTAGGAGTATATACATATTTGAATTACACTCTTGTATTTTCTTGTTCAAATAATTATCAAGGGAACAAGCCTCATTAGCCTATGAAACTGATTTGGGTGCCTTATCTTCAAGTTCTTAGGGGAAGCCTCTGTTGTTCGCTGATTTGGATCAAATAAAATTTTTCTCTAGATAACAGTTGTAGTATAACTCTATTTGGTATTATTTATAATGAAGACCTTATGGTTCCTACTACATTTTTAAGTTCTAGGCCTTTGTGTTATTCTAATGCATCATTTTCTCCCTATAAGTGCGCTATATATATTTTTTTGTCCTCATGAGGGGTAACTTTTGGTATATAAGGCTTAATATATTTCGGTCTTTATGTGTGAAAAAAAAAAGAGTTGTAATTTTTTATTTATTTATTTTGTTTATTGGAAGTATGGAACAACTTTGTAGGTGACATCTAATTCTTGTATAGGTGAACTTTACATTTTGTGTGACTTTTCAAAAAAATGAGAATTTTTGCAAATGTATTATGTTGCATGTTATTTTCCAAAATATATGACTTTAGAATTTTCCAAAAAAAAAAAAAAAAACCAAAAAACTGAACTAAACTAGTTCAAAGGAATAGAAAGAAATAAATAATTTTCTTCCAAATCAATAATTTAACTATTTTTGGAATTAATATTAAGGTAGCCGTTTTGATAAATGATTTTGTTAAGAGCTTGTTTGACATCTTTTTTTTTCAATTTTCTACTTTTTTGAAAAGAAAAAACCAAAAGCAAGAAATAAGAAAAAGGTGTTTTCACTTTTCTGTTGTCAGTTTTCAAAATTATCACGATTTTAATAAGTTTGACTAGTTTTTGATTCAGATCATATATGACATATATCATATGATTTAGAGGGGGAAAAAACCAAAAAACACAATGATGCCAAACGAACCCTAAATTAGTCATTTTGGTAAAAGATTCAAGGAAAGAATCAATCAATCAATATATAATACTAAAACAGACACAAAGAATGACACATTACACTTCCTGGTGCTGTTTTTCCCCTCCAAAATCTCCTTTCTTTTTTTTTTTTTACCTTCTTCTTTTTTTTGCTAATGACATCAATTACCTATTATAATTTATACCCAAAAAATTCACCAAATCCTATGATTGTGATGATTTTGATTCACATACTTTTCATATCTGTGATATCCATATCTATTACTTCGTACGCCATAAATTTAAATAGCACAATACATCATATTTTATTCTTTCAAATTATTGATGAATCTATTAAATAATAGATTTGTAGTTCATACTACACAAATTATTACTACTACCATATTATTATTTCATTTGTTTATTTTGTTCTAGAAATATTTTTCATAGAGAAATTTCAAAATATTATTAGGAATCTTCCTACTAATAGCATATACCTTATTTACATATTTACGTTTTTCACTATCACAAAGTGTATTGAATGCACAGTAATTTATGTCCCGGTGTAATTTTTATCTTCTCAATATTTCGATTAGATTCTCTTTTTTTAAAATAAAAATGAATTTTTTTTAATGTTTTAATTGATTTCTCGCCTAATTCTAATATGAAGAACATACCGTAAAATAAATAAATATGATGTACATAAGAAAACGAAGGGAGTATAACAATATATCTTAACATTTTAAAGTCTAATCTATATATGCATGAAATCATTTGTTTTTATATTATTATATTTTGACAAGGAAGAAAATTTGACCAAATATTATTAAACGGGGTTATTATTCCTACTCGGCTCATTTAATATAATACATAATTTTAAAATACTTATTTGGTTGATAAAAAGGAAAATGATGCTCATTTATCATTGAATTTTATAAACACTTGTATTATCTAAGATGTAGTTTTAAAATACTCATAGTGTAATCGCCTCTTTCGTTATATTCCATGGTTATTTTTTATTATATATACAAAATTAGAAGAAAAATAAACATGAAATATATTATAGTTGTATATTGGCCATGTGATTTTCATAAATAAATAAAAAGTTCTTTTTTTTATTTAATGTAGTGAAATTGTGGTCCATGGCACAGGACCTAACCTAATAACTATATACTAAAGGCGAACAAAAAAATGACACATGTCATTCTTTGGTTGAAAATTTTCCCGCCTTTACTTTTTTTTGCCAAATCTTCATATCCTTTTTTATTGGCAATATATATGAAGTATATTCTATATTGCATTCAACAAAAAAATTTTGACATATCTTTCACATATATACTACGTATAAGGTAACATATTATATTATACTATCATTCAACTTCGTATATTATTTTTGAAAGTTATTTTTGCTCCAATCGAGATTGACACTTAGATTAGTATATGTTTATTGATTTATTTATATTAATAATAACATTGCTATTCAATAACCATAAATATAAATTGATCATTAATTATCGCTTAAAAAAAATCAATTAAAATTGTTTAAAACATTGTGCTAGTACAAGTATGCCAACAAAATTGGGACGGATAGGGTATATAAGTACATTGCACGAATAGTAATTAACATAAATTATTATTATAAATAAAAAGCTATAATCATTAAATTTCTTACATTTAAAAAAACGTTTAATAATGATAAATAAATAACTTTGACATCAATATACATATAATATTCAAGTTTCTTTTAAAAAAAAATAAAAAATTCCAAGTTATTTTGTTTCAATTGAAACATTTTTTTTTTTTTTGGCAAATTATTATTAAAGAATTGCTACTTAATATATATAGCAATACAACCCAATTTTTAATAATTATTTACTCCTAGACCCTAGAGAATATAGTACTCCCTACACCCCTCATGAAACACATCCTTTCAATAATCCACCAAACCCCCCAATACACCCACCTACCCCAGTACACCCCAAAACCGTTGGTAACTTCCTCTACCCCACTTAAATATACCAAAAAAAAATCAAATAATCATTTTCATCTAAACATCTTCAAACTCTCCCTCTATTTTCTCTCTCCTCCTTTTTCTCTCTCATCTAAAGCTTTGAAACTTCAAAATCAACAACAATGTCCGACATTACAGACGAAATTGCTCAATCCTTGGAAAAATCACCAAAAGAGCTTCGAAAATCGAAATTGTAATTTTTTTTTTTTCGTTTTTTGGAATGAAAAAAAGGTATAAACCTTAATATTTTACTAGTTTTTTGAAAGGAAACATCAAAATTAAATATGTTGTTCTAAGCATCCGTATAATTGTACATCTCTTTATTGCAAGCTTATGAGAACTTAAAATACATAATATATTTAACACGAAATTTTCAATTTCATAGATAATTTTGTTATTCTAACTTTTGTATAATTATACATCTCATCTGTTGCTAACTTATGAGTACTTAATGTATCAATGTAATTATATAATATAGTTTTACTAGTTTTAGTTAAAAAAATATAAAATTGTTGGACACAAAAAATTGAAAACAGAGTTTAATTGTCACAATTTTCTGGAAAATTTGATCTATTTTGTATGAATATAGAAATGTGAATTTAGTTCGTAGTGGAAAATTCATTTTTATGAATGCTCATTTTCAATTTGATAATATTCATTCATATATTAGTACAAAGCCAGTCACATGTTAATAAATGATTAATATAAAATGCTCATTTATATATATGTGTATATATATATATATGTATATATATATATATATACATACATATATATACATACATATAAGGTTATTAGGATCCGGTGAGAAGCATGCTTAAGGTGAGAAGTATGAAAAGCCCACGTACATTGTTAATACACTGGAGATACATTGATGGCATACTAGAAATACATTAGAAATACATTAGAAAGACATTAAAATTACATCAATTCCCTTTCCTTTAAAAATAGATCTGGGCAATTAAATGTAGTCAACCTTTTTTCTAAATCAAAGTGCACCACTTATTTTTTTTTTTTTTATCAAATCAAACCTCCATTATCGATGCCAGAGGAGAAGAAATAGATGCTCGCGAACGAACTTCCAACGATTAATTAATATGAAGCTGTCTATTTCATCGCCGCCATCGAGTTTATGGTGGTAGCGAGAGCTTGATGTCGAGAACGAACTAGAGCATGTTCAGATATGCTTGTTGAAGGAGTAATAATTGAAGAAACAATAGAAGTAGAGATACTTTTAATCTTGACCGTAGGATCCTATATCTAAGGGTCAATGTTACTTCTCACCCTTCTCATATTTTACACAAAAGAAATTCTAGAAAATAGAAGCTTCAGTAGCAAGGCCAGTTAACAGTTGTGGCAGATCCTGCACCGCTTTCTTTGCCAGGGAATCTGCTAGCTACACTTTTTGCCTGCTTGCCTTTTGTATCTCAGCCTTTCCCTTTTCCTGGTTTAGGGCCCTGCATGGCATACAGTGATTATAGAGTTCATCGGGCTTAGGAGTAGTACCAGAAACACCCTCCACCACTCTTTAACAGTCTGAGAAAATTGCAGTATTTGCCCATCTGTTGTCTGCAATCCACTTGATAGCTGCCAGCATTGCAATTGTGTTTAGCCATGGTTGTAGAGCAGGTCTTTGTGTGTGCAACAATTCCATTAATCCATTTTCCTGCCATATCCACACAGATGCAAGCAATACCAGCAGCAAGAGACCCTCTTTATTGAATGAGGCATCTATTATGATAGAGTAGCCCAAGATATTTGGTAAGTGGATGTCAAATTGAAGGGGTTGGGTAACATGGGCCTTGGAGCTGGAGTTAGGCCCCAAATAAATCATTTCCATTGCTAGGGCTTTGATGGAGGCCCACCAAGAGTTATAATGTTGATTTGCCTTCCTAAATACCTAGCTATTCCTTCTACTCCAAAGTTTCCAATAGACAAGGGAGAAGGTTGTGTTCCCTGGCAGGTTAAAGGTTTGATGGGGGTTATGGCAAGTAAGATTGGTAGTTATCCAGTCTTCCTGATTTTGAGAAAAGAAGGAGGGATCTGAGACAATAGGTTCCTAGGCGTCTAGGGCTCTAGGACAGTCTCTAAGAACATGGATGATAGATTCAGGGGTGGATGGGCAAAAGCTGCACTTGTCAGTAGGGATGATGTGCCTATAATGTAAATGTTCAGCAGTAGGGAGTCTACCCCAAACACAAAGCCAAAGGAAGAACTTCATAGCAGGGAGAGTGTCAATCTCCCAAACTGAAGTGAAGTTTCTTATAGGATTGGAGTTCACATGATACTTCTCCTCCCATAGGAGAGAGTAGGCCTGCTTCAGGTTGAAGAAATTAATAGAAGCAAGGGAGCAGAAGGGGAAATCATTCCCTGATAAGGGGAGAATGATAGCTAGACCTGGCAAATGGGTCATTTCGGGTCGGGTTAAGTTCAGGCCAAAAAGTTATCGAGTCGGGTCATTTCAGGTTTTGGGTTGATTTGGGGTCGACAGATTATCGGGTCGGGTCGAGTATCGGGTCAACACTTTGGGTCGAGTTCAGGTCGGGTCAGTTCGGGTCGGGTTAATTTTCGGGTCGGGTCAGTTCGGGTCGGGTCAATTTTCGGGTGCAAATTTCGGGTCAACTTCGGGTCGGGTAAACTTCGGGTCGGGTCATATTCGGGTCCATGCATTGGGTTAAATTCAACTCTGTATATATATTTATTTATTGACGAGAAACTCACTATATTTATTAAGGCTACCTTTTTCATGGAATATAGTAATTGTTAGACTTTTATTGACCTTGTTTTTTTTTTTTTTTGGTATTTAGATTGAGAATTAATTTCAGAATCTCCTGAAACTAAGAGGGATGCTCTAACTAATTGAGTTATACCTCACTCTCTTATTGACCTTAGTTTTAATACTCTTATTATCATTGTCACTGTTCACTGTTGTAATAATTTCTTTGTATTATTCTTATAATAATCTATAATATAATCTATGTTTTTTAAGTGCTCCATTAATTTTAACTGGACATACATTGATACATGTATGCAGGCATGCCACTGCAGGAAATTGATCAATAATAGACTTCCTATTAAAATTATCAGTAATTTACATTATAGAATTTTACCAATTGAATATTCTTAAAATATTTATTGTGGTGGCGATTTCAACAAGTACACACAATGACACAAGGGTGACAAGACTATATTTTTCTAATAAAGACGTAAAGAGTAGTAGCGTGGATAGACGCCAAACTCGCGCTGTGAAATCTTAACCGATTCGCTCAGATATATGTTATGACATGCTTCATTTGAAATTAAATTTACTGATAAATTGCAAATTAGGAGGTCAAACCAGCCAACATATACTCAATTTTATTTTTGTGACCGATTCAATCAAAAATAGGTTATAACATGCTTCGTTTGATAAAAAATTTATTGTTAATTAGGAATTCAAACAAGTCACCTTAAACTCAGTTGTAATTAGTTCTTAAAATTACATGCTTTAATGTGTAATAATATATGTGATCAAGTACTTGAACATAAGGGTGGAAAACGACACAAAATTTTATTATAAAGTTGATTAACAACATTATTGTAAACCTATTCGATTCCAATCAATTTTTTTCAAACGAAACTCATAACAAGGTTTTTCCTGTTCAAGGTAATTTGATCTCAAATTCAAACTTGATAAGATTAGATTAAACCTTTTTCCAGCTACTTAATAGCTCAGTCTCCGACTCTCCGGTCTAAATTACTTCATTGGATGTCTCATCACTATTAGTCTATTATGAACTAATGCATTATGAAGTATTGCAGTTATGCAACTATGCTTGTATCTATCTACTACTCAATTAAACAACTAAACTAATGTCATAAATGAATATTACTTTTTAATTGAATATAAGATCATTATCGTGCATTATATAGTGATGTTTAAATTTATAAAAACAAAAATTTATTCAGTTATAAACTTATAATGACCGAGTGTTGGGTAATTGGTGCACAGTTGGCCAGTTGCACACAATATGATACTTCCTTCGTTTCTTTTTAGTTAACACGTTTCTTTAGTCACGTTTGCTGATGCATAACTTCAACCATTTATATCCTTAATCACCGATAATAAAAAAAAATTATGAAAAGTTGATATTTTGAAAATTAATATCGTGACGAATGTTACAAGATACCACATGACTATATTTTTCACTACATATAAAACACAAAATACGGTCAAAGAGAAGTGTGTGAATAAAGTCAAAACGTGTCAACTAAAAAAAACGGAGGTATTATTTTAAGTGAAATATTCTCATATTCAGATATAAGATTACGAACACACTTGTTAATCAATTAAAATTTTTCAAAATTTCAATTTTAACAAAGTTACAACTTAAAAGTGAAAGTTTAAGAGGGAAACAAAAATAAAACATTTAACTTGGTTAAAAGTTGGGATTTGTTAAACATCGCCCACAAATTACTACATAAAGCCCACAAAATACACTTGGTTTGACACTTTTGGCCATTTGTGAAATCTTACCAAAAACAAAAAATTCTGACATCGAAAAATCAAATTAAAAAAGACACTTGGTTTGATACTTTTGCCCATTTGTGAAATCTTACCAAAAACGAAAAATTCTGACATCGAAAAATGCGGAGCCATACTAGGTCCCCGCGGGAGACCGGAGAGCCGAGGGATGCCGAAGAGCCGTCGTCGTCGCAGCAAAACGAGGTAAAACATCGTCGTTGTAACGGAATGACGGCCGGCGTGAGCATGGACACCACCGTCATGGTCGGGGCGCCTGGCAAGGACGCCGGTGCCATGACGGTGGTGCCTGGCTAGGACGCCGGTGCCATGACGGTGGTGCCTGGCTAGGACGCCGGCACCGTGGACGTGGCGCCTGGCCAGGACGCCAGAACCGTGGTGGTGGCTTCCAGGCTAGGCGCCACTCCCACGCTGCCGGTGTCCTGGCCACGCGCCACTGCCATGGTGGTGGTGGTCCAGCCAGGCACCACTGCCCTTTTTTTCTGTTTATAAATTTGATAAATTGAAATTGTTAAAAAAAAAAAGAAAATATTTTATTTGAAATTATGTTTTAAATATTTGTTAATAAATTTATTTTATAATTTTGTATGTGGAAATTAGATTTTTAATTTTTTTGTTTTTTTTTTGTTTATAAATTTGATAAATTTCAATTGTAAAACAAAAATGTATAACTTGAAATTATGTTTTGTATATTTGCTAATAAATTTATTTTATAATTTTGTATGTGGAAATTAGATTTGTGTTAATAATTTACAAAAAAAATTAATTATGTTTTAATTTTGTATGTGTATGAAAACTTTTACATATAATTATGTTTTAATTTTGTATGTGTATGAATACTTTTATAAATGATTATGTTTTAATTTTTTATGTGTATGAATACTGTTATACATAATTATGTTTTTAATTTTGTGCTAATTATGTGCAAATATATAAATTTAATGTATTATGTGTTAAATATTGAAATGAAATTTACAAATTAAAAATGTAGATATTAATTATGTGTTAATGTTGTGTTAAATGTATTAATTTACGCTTTACATAATTATATGTATTTAAATATAATATCTAATTGATGCAGGATTATGGTGGAGACGGAAATGATTACAATGGGATATTTGTACATGATGGTCCCTTCGAAGATGCTCAACAAGAGATTGATTGGGCTAAACAGGTTGCAATTACTTCTGGTTTTTGCTTGGTAGTAACAAGTCATAAATCTCAACGGGGTGGTAGAATGGATCGCATTTTGAGATGCGACTATTATCGCAAAAGAGAAGAAAGAGATTTCAGTACAGCCACTCGGTTTGATACAAAGCCAAAAGGTTGTGGGTGTGAGTTCAGAGTAAAGGTTCGGCAACTAGAGAGTCGTGAAGGTTGGGAAGTGAAGGGTTACTCCAAATGGGGGTATCACAACCATGAGATGATAGTATATGAAGTGGGTCATCGACAGTTGAGCGGCTTAAGTCCTGCTGCAAAACTGGTTGTCAAAGAAATGAGTGATGCTCAAGTGAAGCCTGCTAAAATATTAGCATCTGTTCTAGAGAAATTTCCTGAAGACCAGCCAAACCAAAGACACATCTACAACGTCAGACAGCAACAAAGGTTTGAACGGTCAGATGGAAGGAACCCTATACAGCAACTTCTACACCAGGCACAAGCACGTGGTTACATGTTCTGGTATGATTCTAATGAAGATACAGCGGAGGTGACTCATCTATTCCTTGTGCATCCTGATTGTGCTGATATGATCAAGTCTTGGCCATCTGTGATTTTGATCGATTCAACGTACAAGACAAACAAGTACAGGCTCCCACTGGTTGAGATGATTGGTATGACTCCAACGAACCAGAACTTTCTGATTGGTCATGCAGTCATCAAGGATAAGACGGTTGCGAGTTATTATTGGGTCTTGGAGAAGCTGAGAAGCTACATCGGCCCTAATGTTCAGCCATCAGCCATCGTCAGTGATTGTGAGGGAGGTCTCTTTGCCCCCAAAGTAGAGCTGTATCCAGCATCGAAGCACTTATTATGCACATGGCACATCAACAACTGTGTAAAAGTGAAAGCCTACAACCTTTTCAACAAGAATTTGGAAAGCGCAGAGAGATTGGTAAATGGTAAGTGGCGGAAGATCCTGCAAGCTACCACAGAGGCAGAGTACGATCGAGCCTTGGCTAACTTCAGGGATTCGTACCAATGGTGTTCGGCACTGATAAACTATGTGATGCAGCAGTGGGTACCTCACAAGGAAAAGTTTGTCAAATATTGGACAAACCAAGTACTTCATTTTGGAAACACTACAACATGCAGAGTTGAGAGTGCTCATAGAGCTACGAAGGACTGGACTGATTCTTCCACTGCTACTTTGGATACACTGTTCGAGAGAATAAACAAGGCAATTGAAACTCAGAAGAACGACATCAGGAACTCTCTGGAGGACTCTAGGCGGCAACATGGTACGATGTATAGCCATTTCATATTTAAGATTCTACATGGGCGTGTGTCACACTACTGCTTGGGGTTGATTCTGATCGAGCACAACAGAATAAGGGAGTTGGCTAATGAAGTTGATGTTCGGTGTGGATGTGCTATATCAGTAACTCATGGATTACCTTGCGCATGCACCATTCACCGTGTAACTACCCAAGATAGGACGTCGTTACACGTTGATCAGGTTCATCCATTCTGGCGGACGCTCGTTATTGGTGAGCATGCAGATACGCAGACGGTCGACCATGAACAGAAAGAGTTGGAGCAGTTTCGTTCGATGTATGACCGAGTGTCCTCCAGTCATCCTTCCATTATTCGTGATGCTACTCACGTACTGCATGACATGTTCAACACGTCCTGCTTAGATCACGAGGAACCTAAAGGGGTCGAGCGACCTAGAGGTCGTCAACGGCGGAACAGGAGTGTGTTTGAGTACATTCGTGGTCGTGGTCGTACATCGTCATCCAGTCGTAGCCAGTCTTCTTCGTCTGTGAATATGCCCGGCACTGGTACAATAGCTTACTTTAATTTACGTTTTATAATGGTTTTGAGTTTACTGCTGACTTGTTCACTGTGTTCAATGATATGTTCAACAGGAAGAATTGATATTGACCAGTTTCCATACAAGGATAGGATACCTAACATCATCATGTCATACTTGGACGGATGGAATGATGTAGTTGGAGATGGTAACTGCGGATTCCAGGTCGTGGCTGATGTCTTTCAGATGGGCAAAGACAACTACGCTTTAGTGCGTCAGTTGATGTACAGTGACATTGCCTCTAACCGAGATGTTTATCGTCATGTGTACCAGGACGGCTTGGATAGTGCTCTGCGGCGTATCCGGTGGGGAGGAGGACCTTGCGGTCTAAATCACTATTTCGACGCGCCACTAGATCTCTTTGCCGTTGCAAACATTTACAAGTGCGCAGTAATGCATTTCGGGCTGGGATTGCATAGTCGAGCTTATTATCCTTGTAAAACAGTTCTCCCTTAGTCTTCGCGTGAGTTCGTCACTACACCGGTTAGAGAGTTAGCTATTGCATTTCTTGGGTCGTCATACAAACATTTCATCCGACTGGACTTGTCATCCGATTTTCCTGTCCCACCGATCATACCTCGGTGGTACGACATTCGCAAAGCAAGCGTAGAGGGTTGGGATGCGCTGTATCATGACCTGATCCATCAATGGAACACCCTAACAGCTTTTTAGTTTTTCTTTTGTACACTATTTCTGTGTAACCTTATTTTTGCGTTGCTTATTATCCTCGTATTGTACTGTTGACTACATTTATATCTTGCATGCATACTTTGCGCGTTACAAATTAAAAAGATAATGTCAAATGTTATAAACTAAAACGATAATTTCAAATGTTAAAAACTAAAACGATAATTTTAAATGTTAAAAACTAAAAAGATTGTATTAAGTTCTGCAAACTACAAAGATAATGTCTTATTTCACAAACTAATATGATAATGTAAAAAATGTTCAACAAACAAAATGCCAAAAACATCAGTAATCCCTCTTTGCCGCCGACTCCCAATGCGCAAGGGTCTGTTCCAACTCATCAACAGCAGCTCTCCCTGCTGCACTCATGATGTCCTTCTCCAGGGAGAGTTTTTGCACGCCTTGCATTATCTTTCCCATCCACTACACACAACAACAAATAAAACATGAAATTGAATAAAGATATATAAAACTTTAAAAAAAACGCAACAATAAATTTTTGTTCAGACATACCACATCTACGGCAGTTGGTGGTGGCATATCATGATCATTGGCATCGTCGCCATGGTCGAGGTCTCTAATCAACCTCGGGTGCGAATATCGGTTATACCATTCCATGTAGTGCTGGTCACACATGGGAGGCACCCCAGTAGGCGGCCTCTGCAGCTCCGCAGTCCATAAGCGGGCAACCATCAGGAACTGCTCCCACGTGGCAATCATGATATCCAGTCATTGGACGACGTAGTCCTTCGACGATGCAGATCGGACCGCCTTACTCGGCCATGTCGGTGGAGGTGGGATAACTTGGACGAATCCAAGCGGGCGAAGACAGCGCTGGGGCATGTACACCTCCACGATCTCACGATACTGTATGAGTCCCGTGTAGAGGGTCCTGGGTACCCTATTACTAGAGTTCTGGCCGAAAGGCATCCAGTTCACCTGCACGAAATTATTCAAATTAGTAAGATTCATATAATAAATGCATTGCAGTACAAATTTAGAAATAATTTATACACTTCACCTCTAAGGGGGACATCCTGTCAAGCGATAACTGTATCGATCGGAGGCGGTCAACAGACTTCTTCTCCAACCGCGGACTCAACGCACAAGTACGGGGCATCCCATCACCAATAGGAATCGGGTCACGGTGTGGTCGAAATGCAGGAAAATACTCCTATATCCAGGTCTGCAATAAAGTTAGACATCTAGTGATACCTGCCGCGTCAGCCCGACTCGAAAATCCTAGTTGGCGATACAGATACGCCAACGTAGACGACCCCCAAGAAAATTGGCCAACACTGTCGGGCTCACACGCATCAACTACGTTACGTAGCCTGAGCTTGTTTCCGCTCTTATCCGGAAACAAGGTACACTCGAGGAGAAGAAAAACATAAGCAGCCAGTTGTGCGTCGTGCGTCCTACGTGCACCGAGGTGCAAACAACGCTGCAAGACGGATGCGATCTTCACACCGTCGTGGTCCCAAACACTAAGCGCCCGGTGTACAGCGCAGCCCTGTCCACCGCCAACAGCTCCGCCAGCAAATCTGCCTGATCCGCATCAGTCACAACAGAAAGGCGTTTACCCTCTGCGCGAATCCCAAGAATGGCCTCAACATCATGCAACTTGATCGTCATCTCACCGAATGAAAGGTGGAAAGAGTTTGTATCCGGCTGCCATCGCTCAACGAAAGCCGTGATCAGCGTCTAGTCAATCTTATCGTGCATGGTGGCAGGAAGGTGATTCACCCAGTGCCCTGCAGTCGCTCAAACATCTCGGTCTCCACCAGCCAAGACTCAGCCCATTTGCTCAAAACGATACAAGTCTTTTCCCGGGTTTGGCATTTCAAAATGCCCGTCACCAAACCCCTCTCCTGGTCCTTCAAGCTATGTGTCCTATAAAGCTAGGAATCACACTCCCGTCTACAGGCCCCCCAGGCACCTTACCCTTAACCACCCAAGAATCGTTAACGACCCTCGACCGTTTTCTGCTTGCCCAAGACACGGTGGACGCAGATGATGTGCCAGATCTACTAACAAACCTACCATCCCTACCGTTACGCACATCTACCCTATGCGTCTCGTACATGTCATCTAGCTTCTGACTGAATGGACCGTAATCATCATATGGTCCACTCCCATCGTCCACATCCTCGTATGCGCCCTCCTCCTCCTCCTCCTCCTCCTCCTCCTCCTCCTCCTCCTCCTCCTCATCATCATCATCTTCATCCTCATCCTGATGGTGAACCCGTTCTCTACGAGCCTAAATTAAAAACACATAAAATAAATTAAAAAATAAATTATACACAAAACACTTAAATAAAATAAATTAACAAAACACTTAAAATAAATTAAAAAATAAAATATACACAAACAAAAAAAAAACACCAACACATACAAAATATATATAAACATACAAGAAAAATTAAAAAAAATAAACTAAACGAAAACATTATCAACTAAACAGAAAAACGTACTAACAAATTGCAATAACAAATATAAAAAAAATGTACAAAACAAACATACAAAGAAATGTAAAGGAAGTATAAACATAAAAAAAATACAACAAAATTGAAAAAAATTTATACAAATAAACAACAAAATATACAAAAACAGAAAAAAAAAAAAAATTCTGATTTAAAAAAAAAAGACTTTAAAAAACATAAAACAAAAACAAAATTTTAATTTAAAGAAAAAAAGTACTGAAAAAAACAAAAAAAAAATCAAAATAAAAATAATGATTTTCAAAAAAATAAACAAAATAAAAATAATCTGATTTTCAAAAATAAAAACTTAAAAAAACAAAAAAAAACTCTAATTTTAAAAAAAATTACTTAAAAAAACAAAAAAAAACTCTGATTTTCAAAAAAATAAAACAAAAGAAATAAAACAAAAACAAAAAAAAAAAATCGGGCGCATGGGGAGGACGCCACGCCGGTGGTGGCGGCGCCAGATCCAGACGCCCAGGCCGTGGTTCCGGCGTCTGCTCCTGGCGGCACCACCATCGGCCTGGCGTCCTCCCTAGGCGCCCCGCCTTGCCACGACAGTTTTTTTTTTTTTTTTTTTTTTTTGTGGAAAAAAACCAACTTTTCCACCTCGAGACCTCCTTCCCTCCGCCGTCACCGCCGCTAATTCCTTGCTTTGCCGCCTTGACATTTCCGTACTTTGAATTTTTTTCTTAAAAAAAACATAAAACTAAAACAAAATTTTAATTTAAAGAAAAAAAGTACTGAAAAAAACAAAAAAACAAAAAACAAAATAAAAATAATGATTTTCAAAAAAAATAAACAAAATAAAAATAATCTGATTTTCAAAAAAAAAAACTTAAAAAACAAAAAAAACTCTAATTTCAAAAAAAAAAAATTACTTAAAAAAACAAAAATAAATTCTGATTTAAAAAAAAATGATTTTCAAAAAAAAAAAAAAAAAAAAAAAAAACCGGGCGCATGGGGAGGACGCCACGCCGGTGGTGGCGGCGCCAGCCTGGCGTCCTCCCTAGGCGCCCCGCCTTGCCACGACAGTTTTTTTTTTTTTTTTGAAAAAAACCAACCTTTCCACTGTGAGACCTCCTTCTCTCCGTCGTCGCTGCCGCTAATTCCTTGCCTTGGCGCCTCGACATTGCCGTACTTTGAATTTTTTTTCTTAAAAAAACGTAGAATGAAATTGGGTGAGATTTTTTTTTTGGGTGATAAGAGAGTTTTTTTTTTTTTTAATCAAGGGCAATATTTTCAATTCAATGGAATTTTGTGGGCTTTAGTTGGTAATTTGTAGGTGATGTTTAGTAATCCACTAAAAGTTGTGGGAAATTCCTCCCCCTAGATGGCTAAAACTCCAAAATTATTAGCGGGAATACTCCCTTCAAATTTCCACAAGTAAAAGTAAAGTGACTAAATTCTAAACTACAAAAAACAAAAATAAATGTAAAACAATAAGAAAAAAAAAAAAAAAAACCTACAGCCCTAGAATCTTCCTCAGCCGTTTTCGTTTTTTCATTCCATCCATTACTCCATTGAAGTCCAATCTCTCTCTTTTGTCTTCACTCTTCTCTAATCTTATGCTACTCATCTCAAGCGCTCTGGCAAGGTTTCCCTCTTTCTATCTTCCTCTTCTTTATTGTGGTTTTTTGTTTCAAATTTTATGATTTTAGCATCAGGATTTTCAATTCAAGTTTTGTGATTGATTGATGTTAATTTGATACTTTGAGATTAGGTTTTGATTTTGCAATTTTTTTCACTTATAGGAAGCCAATTCACGAGCTTCCTGTACTTGAGGTGCGCTTAATTTGATTTGCATGTGGTTCTCCATTCCCTCAGTTGAAACGCGCCTTCTGAGCTTTCTCTCCTCCATTGAAGCCAGCCTTTGAGGTAAAGATTTTCTTTTTAGATTATTGAATATCAATCAATTTCTCAATTTAGCGCTTAATTTCAGATTATTAGATTTAAGCTGAAATGATATACTTTTGGGTTGGATATATAATTCTTCATTTTGAATTGAAAAGTTCAATGATATATCTCTTGAGTGGATAAATTTGTTATCAATTTTGAATTCTCCATATTATCGTCAATTGAAAAAGGCGGCATTGTTCATCTAAAATCAGTGTTTGAGTTGGAATTTTGCTTTGATAATTTCTTAACTATGATATTATTGAAACTATCTCCCAATTGCTGCCCAAAATACTTACTGGTTACTTATTATCAATTTTTATGGGGATGTAAGTTTTTTATATGCAGTCACTATCTTCTGGTTGTCCATAAGCCTGCGAGTTATTTTTTTCAATTGATGTTATGTTGTCATGGCCTTAATTTGAATGTATATAAAAACAGAAGGTTGATTTTCCCTTTTTGATTGGTTTAGATATTATTATTTTGTCTCCACTGCAACATTTCAAATTCTGTGTGGATATAGTTTCAGAATTATGATTCAAATATTTGAACATTATTAGATAAGAGATGCTACACCTTATCTTAATCTGAAATGTTTGAACATTATTATGATTCAAATATTTGGGAGTCGAGTATTGAATAAATGGAAAAGTTCATCAATTTCTGAAAGTGTGGAGGCTTTAATTACTCGTAGTTGGACTTACTCTTTTGAAAGTAAGTATTTTATTATATTTTTTTAAATATATATATTCATATTCCTACATTTTTTAGAGCTGTACATTCTTGTTTCTTTATTTTTGCATTTATAGTGTATTTGCTTATATTATTGTTTTTATATTTATGTAGCAAAGGAGGATGATGGATTTTTTGGTTCGGCTCCAAGTGTTAATTGTCAACAATTTTAAGAGTCGAATATTGGAGTATAATTATTTAGAATATTTTGTAATTTCTTTTGGTATTGAACATTATGTTATGTACGCATTATTATTGTACTATTTTTTTTTTCTAGACTTGTGAGAATTATGACTTTTATTTCAAGCTTTAGTAAATTTTTTCTTAATCTTATGGAAAAACTACGTAGAATAGTTGTTAAATTTCAATCTTTTTAAGAATTTTTAATAACTTATAAAGAGAAAAGGCCGAAGAAATCGAGAAAAGTAATGCTCAAAATCTGTAAATTACTTACACTGTTACACATTACAAATTAATAAAAAAAAAATTAAGCCAGTTTGATTGCGGTTATTTTCTATTTTGGTTTGCTCAGGTCAAATCGTTAGCTTAAATAGATTCTGGTCATTTCAAGTATAAGATAATTTTAGTTCGGGTCACTTTGGGTTTCGAGTCTATTTGGGTCAATTAATTCAAGTTAAAGGTCGGGTCACTTTGGGTATCGGGTCAACTTCGTGTCTGGTCATTTCGGGTCTCGGGTCTCGGGTCAACTTCGGGTCAGGTCATTTCTGGTCAAGTCGTTTCGGGTTTCGGGTCAAGGTTGGGTCAATTCCACTTCGGGTCGGGTATGGATCAGGTCGGGTTGATTTCGGGTTTCAGATCAATTTCGGGTCACTGTTTTTGGGTCGATTTCGGGTCATTCGGGTTTGGGTCAGGATTGCCAGGTCTAATGATAGCAGAGAGCTTGGAGATGACAAAAGGAAGACGAAGGAAATGCCTAAGGCTGTGAATGTTGATGACATTCTGTTGGACAATGGAGGAGAGGTGGAGAGACTCAAGGTTTTGATGGAGAGGGCCCTGGATGAGAGATCTAAGAGATCCTAAGCCTGACCAGTTATCCATCCATAAGGAACAGTTGCAGTCTCTGCCTAAACCCCATATGGATAGCTTGGAGAAGAAATTCCAAACTTTCCCTATATGCTATTTAGAAGTTTGTGGGTCACCTAATTCGCTCTTTTCTTCCGATTCTCTCTCCTCCAATCAATCTCTCTCTCCTCCGTTAAAGTCAGTGCTCTGAATTCACCATCAAAGCGGCTTCTGAGCTTTCACTTCTCCATTGAAGCGACTTACGAGCTTTATTTACTCCATTAAAGCAGCTTCTAAGGTACGATTTTTTTCTTCTCATTTTTAAATCACCGAGTTTCTATATCTATGGTTTATCGTTAATTTATTTTTAGTATGGTGAATTTAGGGTTCTTAATAGTGAAATTCGAATTATAATTTATAATTTCTGAGGTTGTGAACTTGTAGACGATTATAAATCAACTTGAAATCCATTCATAGAAAGCTTAATATTTTTCTAGGTTTACAAAAAGTTTAAGCGATATTTTTTTATTGAGATTTTATCTTATGTTTTGTTTTTTGCAAATTAGACTGGATTTTGCTACAAATTATGTTTGGAAGTTTTGATATTAATTTGTTTATGAATTTGTTCAAATTATGAAAAATATTGCAAACTAATTTTGATTTGAGATATTGCAAACAAATCATTAACCTTTCGTGTTTGATTTTGTTGGAATTTTGATAGTTACTTATGTTGATATTCAATGAGGCCAACTTAGCTAATCTTAATCAATTTTCAGGTATGTTATTCAAATCTCTTGCTTACAAACTGAGTGAAAATGAATTGTTAATGCTTCTTGTTATTTCTAAAAATAATTAGAAAATTAGTAAAAGTAAAACAATTAGTCTCAAAAGTAAATAGAAAATTAGTAAAAGTAAACCAATTAATAGATCACATAAAACTGAACCTATGATTTATAATATGAGCATTCAGAAAATGTAGCTTGTGTTAGCTCTTATCAGATAAGAAAGTTGAAATGAGGTGATTTACTGCCTCGTGTATGGTATAGTTTAAACTCTAGCTGCATTCTATTATTTGATGATCTTATCCTCTTAAAGTAGACACAAATTTTATAAAAGTAAACTAATTGAATTTAAAAGTAAAAGCTCAATCAAATGCTAAATATAAAATCTCTGAGTTTGTGCTAATTGGTGCTAAAGGATTTTGGTGTGAAAGTTGAGGATGTGATCAATACGGCTATGAATTTGGTTGGTGAATATGAAAAAGCTAATGTGGTTGCTTCACCTAAGTCAAGCTCAGTTGGTAGTACTTGCAAGACTTGGCACCTCCCTGACTTTGACTTCTATAAAATCAATACTAATGCTGCTGTTTTCAATGATAATTCGATTGGCTTTGGCGGTATTGTGCGTGACAGTGAGGGTGAAATTATGGCTGCTATTTGTTGTTTGATGAAAGGTAGTTTTGAGGTTGAGGCTGCAGAAGCATTTGCAGCTAGACATGCCTTAACAATTGCTATGGAAGCTGGCCGTAGCAATGTTATCCTTGAAACTAACAACAGTAAACTCTTTTCGTGGGAGAAATTGACAAGAATAATCTCATTTTTAGTGAAAATTTTACAATAATTCACATATTTTTTCAAAGTAATTAATTATATTACTTTATTAATGGTATTAAAGAGTATTATCAACATTTTTTTTATTTATCAAATTTTTAGTTTCATTTATGCAATTTTTATTCTTATTTAATAGTTTCCCAAAAAATATTTATTTTATGTTGGATTAAAATTTTCAAAATTTATTTTTACATTGTAGATATTATAAGGTTGATTGTGGCCATTTTATAATGTGAGAGTATAAACCGATCATATTATATACCATTAAAATAATATGATAGTTATTTTTCAAACGACCGCTGTAAAATCATCCCACCTTTAGGGGATCTTCTCAAAATAGTCCAACCTTTTTATTAACTCAATATAATCCAACCTTTTGTCATAATCTGCTTAAAAATGGTCCGATTTACCTACAACCCGCTTTATAGGTAATAATTTCTGTTTGGGTCCAATTTAGTCCAATTGGGCCTGGTCACTGAATGATCCAATTAAAAGCCCAAGGTTAAGGTTCAACTCTCCAAATGTGCTAAAGTCAAAAATCAACATCCTCAAAGCCATGTCAAGGTCAGTCAACGGCCCAATCAGCTTGGCCCAGCCCAACTGACTTCCGGGCCCAATCCGCCTCCTTCATTAGCCAAGGTATAAAAGCCAACAATTTGGTCAATTCTTGGTAAGACAATAAAGCCTCAAGCAACTAAACTCTTGCACAGCTTTCTCTCTCTAATATACTGACTTAAGCATCGGAGGGGCCTTCCTCGGCGTCCCCCCCGAGGCTAGTTTACGTGTATTTGTTGTGCAGGAAACCCTCGGCTCCTGCGTCGTTCGGACCGAGACCAAGTTCCCTCAAGATAAAAGGATCTTCCGAGATTCGATTGTTTTCATCCGAAACAATTTGGCGCCGTCTGTGGGGAACGCTACTAAATTTCGCGTCAGTCATCAAACACTCCGGCAGTCGCCATGACTAAGAGTGGAAAGAGTTCCAAGAAGGCTAAGAAGGGAGGAGGCCGGATTACGGTGAGGGAACGCCAGCCGGTTTATCCCTCCCCGGAGCAAGCCTCTTCCGAATCGGAGGCCCCCATTTCTCCGGAAAGGGAAGCCTCAAGAGGTCCTAGCCTCCAGGAGGAGAACACCTCGCACCACACTCGGCAGCCGGGGCCATCCCCGAGACCGAGTGGCTCAGGTGCGAGGAACTCCCCGCCGCGCCATAGCGTGCAATCCAGGTCACATCCGCGGGAGACTCCTCCCTCCGGACCCTCCACCGAGGAAGTGGCCAGAGCAGTGGCCATCTGCATGGAGTTCCTTAAAGCTCAAGGGGCTCCAATCCAGATGCCTGATGATCACCAGCCGAGAAACCTGAAAAGGAGGATCGGTCAGGATGATGGTGGACAAGTTCCACCACATAGAGAGCTCGGCCAGAGGTGGCGAGGGGACACCCGAAACTCCAGTAAGGAGAGGAGGAGGAACCCTCAACCCTCTGACCACTCTGAAGCTCAGAATTCCATGGGGCCCTCCAAGGACCCGGAATTCGCCCGCCAAAGCGTTCACGAACGCTTGGGTTCGAGGGAGGTGAGTGTGCATAGCCGCCTCACCTTCCCAGAGGATACCGGACCCCACCCAACCTTGTCTCAGCCGGGGACGAAAACCACTTCCACCTCTGAGAGAGGAGGGAGCGAGGTCCCTGAGGCCGGGTACAAGGGGAAGGCGGTCATGGTTCCATCGAACTCGCCCTTCCAGAAGTGGATTCTGGAAGAGCATGTGCCAACGGTCAAAATCCCGGCACATATTACTTACGATGGTACCTCAGATCCTAAGGATCACATTGCCTCTTACGAGGGGCACATGTATCTGAACCCGAGGTCTGAGGCTACCTGGTGTAAATACTTTCCTACGACCCTCAAAGGTGTTGCCCAATCCTGGATCACCAAAGGGCTCAAGGAAGGCTCCATAACCGGTTGGAACGACCTCTCCAACAAGTTCAAGAGCAAATTCTCTACGGCCAACCGCCGAGAGAAGACCACTGCAGAGCTAATGAGTCTGCAGCAGGCGGAGGACGAGAGCCTCCGCGACTATCTGACTCGCTTCAGCAACGAGTCATCCGGAATCACAAGCCTGGATCAAGGCCTGGCCGTGTTCGCGCTACGGAACGGCCTCCAAGCTGGAAAGTTCCTGGACTTCATGGTCATGCATCCCCCGCAGACCCTGGAGGAAGCCTTGGAAGCATCGGATAGGTTCATCCGAGCCGAGGAGTGGAACAGATCCAGGTCTCAGTCTCGTCCGAGAATTGAGAAGCCGAAAGGGCAGCAGCCCGAAGTCTCGGCGCAGAGGAAAGGGAAGGCTAAGGCCTCAGAACCGTCCTCTGCTGCCGAGCCGAAGAAGGAAAGACACTTTCCCTACACGGGAAGGTACGATTCATACACTCCACTCTCCCTTCCCCGTGCTAAGATTTTCAGCACGACGAAGGACGAGGGGAGATTCAAAAAACCTCGTCCGTTGCCTCCCTGGCATCAGACGAGGGGAAAGGACCAGTGGTGCGAGTTCCATGACTCACCCGGACATCGCACCGAGGACTGCGTCCAGCTGAAGGACCAGATTGAGGATCTGGTCCGCAAGGGGTACCTGAGCCAATACCTCGCGGACAGGCGCGAGGAGAAAAAAGCTGAAAAAGATTCTCGGCAGGACCTCAACTTCGCTCGGAAGAAGGATAAGGGACCTCAGGGCAAGGAGTCCCTCGACATCCTAGTTATTTCCGGGGGAATCTCGCGAGGCACAGCCAAACGCCAACTGAGGGGTCTAACCCATCAGATTCATCAGGCTGAGCTTCGGCAGTCCCAGTCACCGGCGCCGAACATCCTGTTCACAGCCGAAGACTGTGAGGGGGTGGTATACCCCCACGATGACCCACTAGTAATCATTCTGGGCATCGCCAACCGCAACGTCTGGCGGACCCTCGTCGACGGCGGTAGCGGGGCGAACATCCTCTTCCGAGGAGCGTTCGACCAGCTGAGGATGGGAGCCGAGCACCTGGCCCCCGCACCCTACCCAGTGTCTGGATTCAACGGCTCTTCCTCGTATCCTGACGGGAAGATTACACTTCCTGTCACCATCGGCGAAGGCCGAGCAGCTAGGAATATCATGGCCGAATTTTTGGTCGTAGATGCTCCATCTGCATACAACGTGATCATGGGGAGACCCCTCATTCACGGCATTCAAGGAGTCGTCTCCACGTATCATCAAATCATGATATACGTTTCAGACGAGGGACGCTCCGAGAAAATAAAGGGCAGTCAAAAAGAAGCCCGCCGATGCAATCACCTCAAGCCATCCACGTCTCGCCGAGGCGACCGTGGCGATGGGGAGGAAAAGCACCGGGACCGAAACGCCAAAAAGCCGAGAGGCTCAGACGTTTCGGCTAATGAAGCCCCAGACAACGAGAAATCTGATGGGGGCCAAAAGGCTGACTCCGCCTCAGAGCCGAACGACTCTGATGGCCAGCCGCGGTCAGGAAAGTCTGCTAATATTGATAGCAGGCCGGAATTCGAGGAATCCAACTCTAAGAGCATGGAGACGGATGACCTGACCGAGTCAATAGAACTGACCGTAGGAGATCCGAACAGATGTGTTAGCATCGGGTCGTCACTGGAGCCAAACACCCGTGCGGCACTCGTCCAACTCCTACGGGCCAGTGGAGACGTGTTCGCCTTCTCAGCCGCAGAAATGCCCGGGATTGATCCGGACTTCGTCTCCCATAGGCTTAATGTCGACCCCTCCAGTCGACCCATTAAGCAGAAAAAGCGGAACTACTCCGCCGAAAAGAACCAGAACATCGCAGCTGAGGTCGATAAGCTCCTAGATGCTGGGTTCATTGAACCCTGTCAGTATCCGGAGTGGCTGGCCAATGTTGTAATGGTTCAGAAGGCAAATGGTAACTGGAGGATGTGCGTTGACTTCACGGACCTGAATAGGGCATGTCCCAAGGACTCCTATCCGCTGCCGAGGATCGACCAACTGGTCGACTCGACAAGCGGGCATGCTCTGCTCAGTTTCATGGACGCATTCTCGGGATACCATCAGATCTTCATGCACCCCGAGGACCGAGCTAAAACAGCGTTCATAACAAGTTCCGGGTTGTACAATTACAGAATGATGCCCTTCGGATTGAAAAATGCGGGGGCAACATATCAGAGGTTGGTTGATCAGGTTTTCGCCGAGCAAAAAGGCCGAAACATGGAGGTTTATGTTGACGACTCAATCGTCAAAAGCATAAAAGAAAAAGATCATGTCACGGACCTAGCCGAAACCTTCGCCACCCTCAGAAAATACAAAATGAAGCTGAATCCGAAGAAATGTGTCTTCGGCGTGAAGTCAGGCAAGTTCCTCGGCTTCATGGTCAGCAAGAGGGGGATTGATGCAAACCCCGCCAAAGTACAAGCTGCTTTAGACCTCCCCGAGCCGAAGACAAAAAGGGATATTCAGCGTCTAGCCGGGAGAATGGCTGCCTTGTCCAGGTTCATCTCACGAGCCTCAGACAAAGGGCTCCCTTTCTTCAAGGCGCTGAAGCTCCAAAATTCAAAAGGCATTGAATGGGGAGACGAACAAAAGTCAGCCTTTCAGCAGCTCCGTGAACACCTGGCTCAACTCCCAACACTGGCAAGGCCAGTCGTAGGAGACATCCTATACTTATACGTGGCGGTCAGTCCAGCCACGGTAAGCGCGGTGCTGCTAAGGGAAGAAGAAAAAGTTCAACAGCCGATCTATTTCGTCAGCCACACCCTGACGGATGCCGAGACGCGCTACCCATTGTTAGAAAAAGTGGCTTATGCAGTGGTGGTGGCTGCTCGGAAGTTGCGACCCTATTTTGATTCTCATCAAATAGCGGTTCTAACTGATCAGCCGTTAGAGAAAGTCCTCGGCAAGGTTGAAAAATCCGGTAGACTAGCAAAGTGGGCTTTCGAGCTCACCGAGTTCAGTATCGGTTATCAGCCGAGAACAGCCATCAAGGCGCAAGCCTTGGCAGACTTCTTGGCCGAGTGCTCCTATCAGGAGACTCTGGATGCAAGGAGGAAAATCTGGACCGTCTTCACGGATGGGTCCTCCACCGTGAACGGTTCGGGGGCAGGGGTCGTCATCACCTCTCCCGAAGGCAAAACCTTCGAGTATGCACTAAAATTTTCATTCAAAGCCTCTAACAACGAGGCCGAATATGAAGCAGCCATTGCTGGCTTAGACCTGTGCATATCGTTGGAAGCCGAGCATGTCTACCTCAAGACAGATTCTCAGCTGGTCGCCAATCAGATCCGGGGGGAGTATGAGGCTAAAGAGCCTTCAATGGCAGCTTACCTCACAAGGATCAAATCGACAATTGCGAAGCTGAGATCTTTCGAAGTAGAGCTGATCCCAAGGGGTCAAAATGCTCAAGCGGACGCACTCTCCAAACTTGCAAGCTCAACTCTGACTGAGTTAAGCCGTTCTGTCTATGTGGAGGTGCGCCGAGAAAAGAGTGTAGCCGAAGCAATATCAATCTGCTGCGCTGCACTCGAGCCGAGCTGGATGGATGACATCCTGGCTTATAAACTCAGGGACGAGCTCCCCGAGGATAGGAATTCGGCCTCCAAGATAAAGCGGATCAGTTCACGATTCCTCGTCTTCGGCGGCCAACTCCTCAGAAAATCCTTCTCCGCTCCATTATTGAAATGCGTGGGTCCAACGGATGCCGACTATATTCTCCGAGAGATTCACCTCGGCATCTGCGGAAACCACATAGGAGGGAGAACCTTAGCCCACAAAGCTCTCAGGGCAGGGTATTTTTGGCCTACAATGATCTCGGATGCAAAGAACATGGTCAGAAAATGCGAGAAATGCCAAAAATTTGCACCGGTAATCCATCGGCCATGCCTAGATCTCCAGCCAATTCTTAATCCTCTTCCATTTGCACAATGGGGGTTGGATATTCTGGGACCCTTTCCCGAGGCCCCATACAAAAGAAAGTGGCTGATAGTCGGAATCGACTATTTCAGCAAATGGATTGAAGCGGAAGCTGCTTCAAGCATATCTGAGCAAACTGTCAGACAGTTCATCTGGCAGAACATAATAACTCGGTTCGGCATCCCAAAAGTTTTTGTGTTCGACCACGGCAGACAGTTTGACAACCTGCCCTTGCGCCGATACACTGATCAATTCGGGATAAAATTGGCTTACTCCGCGGTTTGCCACCCTCAGAGTAATGGCCAAGCCGAAGCCGCAAATAAACAGATCCTTAACGCTCTCAGAAAAAGAGTAGAGGATCAAAAGTCCAAGTGGGTAGAGGAACTTCCGGGAACCCTCTGGTCACTCCGGACAACCGAGAAGGAGGCAACGGGGCATTCACCTTTTCAGCTGGTGTATGGATCCGAAGCAGTGCTTCCAGTGGAAGTGGGCTCAGAAAGCCTACGAGTGAATCTCTTCTCAGCCGAGGAAAATGAGCAGCTCATGAAAGAGTCCCTCGACTTCCTTGACGAGATTAGAGATCTAGCCCGAGAAAGGATGGCTGCACACAAGCTCAGAATGAGCAAGTCCTACAACCGAAGAGTCTATCAACGACCTCTCAGAGTTGGGGATTTAGTTTTGAGGAATGCTGCAGCTGTTCAAAAAAGTCGCATTCATGGCAAACTCTCAGCATCTTGGGAGGGACCTTATGAAATTTATCAAGAGCTTCAGCCCGGTACCTTCAGACTCAAACAAATGGATGGCACCGAGCTGAAAAACCATTGGAATGCCGATGTGCTCAAAAAATACTATGTGTAAATCCTTCGGATAGTACAATCTATGTAAGTACACTGATTTTGTTTATAAAAAGGCCATCGAGCCAGTATTCATTCAGATTGCGTGTATTCTTTAAGTCTTTATGCTTTCTACGGTTTTTCAAAAATTCAAGGTTTCATTCGGCGCTGTCCGGGGTATTGCATAATGATGCCTTGTACCTCGGCAAGCCGTAAAACCTGCCAAAAAAAGATACAAGCCCGAAGTATTGCATAGTGATGCCTTGTACTTCGGAGAATCTGTTCCTTTGGGCAAAAAGGCCATAGACTTATCCGAAACATAGCCTAAAAAATAGGAACTGATAAAGCCCCGAAGTATTGCATAGTGATGCCTTGTACTTCGGATGAATCAGTTCCGGGTGGTAGTTGCAACTCTGAAGTATTGCATGATGATGCCTCGTACTTCAGATAAACTGTTGCCCCGGCATGGTGTTTCGGATAGTTGTTCCCTTGGATGAATTGAAGAAAGTGTCACAAGAGTACCATCTCTAGAGTGAAAACTCTCAGGTGGGAAATCAGTACTTTAAAAACAGATGTAGAAAATAAAGCAAAGTGTTCAAAGATCCTCGGCTTAGCCGAGAAAAATTATCAGCCATTCCAGAATTCAGAAGACCTCATCTTCAGATTTCTGGGGGGGCAGAGGGAAATAGAGAAACGGCACAACTGATCTAATACCCTTCAGCTCAGCCGAAGTTTGATACTTATGTCAGTTTTTTCACAAGTTGAAAACATCCGAGTACAAACGGCAAAAAGAAGTCTCAGCAGAAATGATTCTCGCTAGCCGAAGTTCTGCACTTAGCAAATATTTGAAAGATCATTCAAAGAAAGCAGTAAAGTGCGAAGACTGGTAAAGCGAAGAGAAAAAAAAAATAATACACAAGAAAGCTGAGAAAGTGAACTTCTTTGAAATAAAAATGTTGAATTACAAAAATAGTCGGCAGCCGCCCACAAGCGGAAAGTAACAGCTGCCGAAATACGTACAGGCAAAATAAAAATATAATAAGCTGTTGTACGATAAGGCAAGCTGAAGCAAAAAAAAAACAAAAGGCAAAAATTCAGAAAGCGGCAAGTCTAAAGTTGAGCGCATGATGAACCGCAAGATTCTGAAGACGACTGCCCGAGTTCCTATGCTTCAGCCTGAGGATCAGACTGATCAGCTTCATTGGGCCCAATGGTGGTCTCAGCTCCAGCAGCAGAAGAGGCGGGCTTTGCACTTTGCCGAGCCTCCCTTTCCCTCTGCTCAGCTTCCAACTCCAGTCTTTCAGCTTCCTCTTCGGCTTCCTCAGCCTTAAGAATTTCAGCTTCAGCTGGAGTTGCATACTTCATGTGAGGGTCTTCGGGATTCTGGACCCACTCAGCACATTTAGACCAGTCCAGCTTCGGCTCAGCATGAAGGCAGAGTCTTCGGCATACTCGGAATCCGTTTCTGAAACCCATCTCATATTCCTCTTGGGTGTAAACACGGACTTTGAGTAAAGCCTCAGCATCAGCCAGCTTCTTCTGGGTCTCCTCCAAGTCTTCCTTGGATTTCTTCAGCTGTTCAGCGACTTTGGAGGAGGACCCCTTCAGCTCATTCAGCTCTTGCTGAATTTGGAAAGCCTTTGTCTGAGCTTGGGCCACTTCAACTTTCTGGATCAGCAGTTGATCCTCAGCCTCTTGGAATTTAGCTCTTTGAGCTTCAGCAGCAGCAGCAGCCTCTGAGAGTTGGACGTCTTTGGCCAAGAGCAACTCTTCAGCAGCCATTCGGCTGGCTTCAAGAGCCTCTAGACGCTGCTGCACTTCAGCTTGTGCAGCAGTTCCTTCTTGAATTCGGCTCTCAATAGCAGCCTTGAATTTGGAGACGTCCACTCCCATATGCTCCTGGAGGAATTTTTCCCCTTCCATCAGTGGGGGAAAAACCTCCATCTCCATAGCATCGCAGAAGGTTTTCAGAGCTTCGGCAGCTTTTTTACCGTACTCCTCAACCTCCTGCTGCTTCTCTTCAGCTGCTGCTTGCTTCAGCTTAGCAAGCTTAACTTCCTCTTCAGCCACCTTCCTTTCGTGCACAGCAGCGTCTACCCTATCTTGTAGGGTATCAATCAGCTCTACAGTGAGAGTCTGATTGTGCACGAACTGAAAACAGGAAGACAAAAAAAAATAAGTAATAAGAAAAAAAAAATAGAGCTGAATTTCGGAGGAAATGAAGGAAAATTACCTGCATCATCAGCAGTTGGTTAGACCTGGCTGGGTCAGGAACTGATCTACTGGATTCGCCCATCCCAGCAGTGGCCTTCAGCGACCAGATCCTTGCCCTGTCTACTTCGGACATGCCAGCAAAATTGCCGAAGTAGGCTGCAGCTCCTTCTCGGTTTTGACCCCATATGAGGTCCCAGATGTGATCTGGGATTGGAATTCGGGGGGCCGAGAAACCCATTTCTCCAGAATGCAGAGTCTGGAAAGAAGGGAAGGACGACGATGGAGCTTGATTAGCTTTGGTTGTCTCAGCATCGTCCTTCTCAGAGGAGTCAAGTACTATGACCTCCTCTTCTTCAGGGGTGAGGACGAAAGCCTCAACCTCTCTTGCGATATCTGCCGTGAAGCCTTCAGCACTTGACATCACGGCATCTTTATTTTCGTGCTCAGCAGCACTCTCCTTGATTTCTTCTTGGACCCCTCCCTTAGGTTCGGGAGTTCTCTGATCCACCTCCATCTCAGGAGGTGGCGGAGGGGTCTTTTGAAGAGATTGGGGTGTTGGCTGGGGAACCCTCGGCGATCCATTGCCTTCCTCAGGTTCCCTTATTGCGACGCCGATGGTCATCGGCCTCTGCTGAAAGTCATGAGGGCCGATGATGGCCATCCTTCGGCGCCTCTTCAGAAGGGGCTGCTCGTCCATATCTGAGTCTGAAGACTCTTGTATTTGATCTTCGGGACGAACAGGAGCTTTGCCTTCTCTGTGTCTGTTACTCTCTTCAGACTGTAACAGACAGGGGGAAGAAGAGTGTGAGTAAAAAAAAAAAAAAAAAAAAAAAAAAAGAAGAAGAAAAGAAAAAAGTTGTCTGAAAGCTCACCGAGGTTTTCAGCAAAGCCTCGTCTTCTTCAGCTGCTCTAGCTGCAGCTTCGGCTTCAGCAGCTCTGGAGGACCCTTCTCCTCCTTCACAAGCCTCAAGTACTCGTGCAACCTCTTCGGCTGTGCGGGCAGCTTCAGCTTCCTCGTTCAGCAGCTGAAACCAAGGGTCTCTCTTCTTCCACCAAGGCTTCTGCCTCTGATACAGAGCAACAGCCTCAATTTGGAAGTGGGAAGAGTCCAGATGAACTTCCCTATGCCTCGACTCAGTGATAGACGGGGCCCGTTCAGTTACAACTCGCTCTCGGTTAACACCAAGACGAGCGTAGTTAATACCAACGTTGGTCTCGTCCCGCTCTGAAAAAAAGGAAAGGGAAAAAGTTTAGCTCAGATATGTTGGCACAGCATAAAAAAGCAAAGCGAGAGAAGAAAAAGAGGTAGTTAAAAGCCTCGGCCCCAGCCGAAGAAGCTTACCATCCTTAAACTTTCGGCTGAGGCCAACAGCTGCTAGCATATTCTCTTGGAAAACGTAATGCGTATCGGGGAGCCAAGTCTCCGGGATATGCTGCATTCGACCACTCCCCCCCGGGTTCGGCAGCTTGCCGAAGATATGTTGCTGATCCAGGTTCGGATCCGCCCCGTTATCTGCGGGGGGACCTAGACTTCCCATTTCGGGATCAGGCTCAGCTAAGTACCGGGGAGCGCTGAAGACACAAGGGTGGCCCGGATCTATGGGTGCCCTAACCCAAATCCATTGACCTCTCCAGTCCTTGTCTGAAGAGTCATTTGGCCACATGGTCAAGTATTGGGGCCGGGACTCAATCCGATACCACCCAGAACCATGGCTTCCGTGCCCACTCTGAATATTTGGCACTAGCCGATGGAGCTTTCTGAAGCAGTGCAGGTTCGGCACGTATCTGAAGAACTTGCAGACCCATAAGTATGTCATCACCCTTCGGATACTGGTGGGGGTTAGCTGACATAGGGAAATGTTGTAATGGATCAGCAAGTCTCGGACGAAAACGTCCAAAGGGAACCTCAGCCCATACTGAAGCTGTCTCGTGTACACCCCCACATACCCCGGGGGTGGACGATGGATTCTATCGGATGCTGAGGGCATTCGGCACCAATATCCATCAGCTTCAAAAATGCCGTAGTGCAACTCAATTTGCTCGGCAAATCGATATTGATCGGCGTTCTCTACCCACCATGAGTAGGGGCGGTTCTTTATCATGGCCGAAGCGACTTCGGCATTCTCCCACTCTGAAAACCCAGGGAGGATATCCCAAAGGACAGCGGGAATTTCATCGTCCCGTCCAGAAGCACTCGGCTCATCCGTTCTTTGAGGAGGAGCCGAGGAAAGGGGAGTCGCCCTAATCCCATCAGCAGGGTCAGACTCCGGCCTTCGACCATTCCAGGTCCCAATCCTATTCCTAGGATCGGGAATCGGCCTTGCTCTTCTTGGAGCACGGGCTCTACCCCTAACTCCTCTTGCCATGGACTATTTCGAAGAGAAAAGTCGAAAGAAAAAGGGAAGGAGTTCGAATTCGAAGAAAAATGAAATAAAATCAAAGGAATTTACCTTGATCTGAAGCAAAAGTCGCCGATTTACGAATTGGTAGTGACAAGTCTCAGCTTCTAAGCTTAATGCTCGGGGAATTTGCGAAGTTTTGATGCGGGCTCTTGAGCGTTCTTGAGAATTCTGGGTTTGTGTTGATGAATGAGTGGGGAGAGAAGACGCGCCTCTATTTATATCTCCAGAAATGGGAATTCAAGGAGTCTGCGTTTCAATTTCTCTCAAGCACCCCACTAAGTAACCGTTAAACACACGACCTTGCAGTTAAATCGCCCACTACCCATCCAACTTCCGCAATTATCCACATTAACTGTTGTTATCTCATTAATCATGGGTTAATTACGGTTTAAATTCACATTTTTGGATTAACAAATCATTCACTTCCCTCCTTTTTTGATTAAATCAAACCCGACCCGTCATCCTTCCAAATCGGGTCTGGGGGGCAAGTTGTTTGGGTCCAATTTAGTCCAATTGGGCCTGGTCACTGAATGATCCAATTAAAAGCCCAAGGTTAAGGTTCAACTCTCCAAATGTGCTAAAGTCAAAAATCAACATCCTCAAAGCCATGTCAAGGTCAGTCAACGGCCCAATCAGCTTGGCCCAGCCCAACTGACTTCCGGGCCCAATCCGCCTCCTTCATTAGCCAAGGTATAAAAGCCAACAATTTGGTCAATTCTTGGTAAGACAATAAAGCCTCAAGCAACTAAACTCTTGCACAGCTTTCTCTCTCTAATATACTGACTTAAGCATCGGAGGGGCCTTCCTCGGCGTCCCCCCCGAGGCTAGTTTACGTGTATTTGTTGTGCAGGAAACCCTCGGCTCCTGCGTCGTTCGGACCGAGACCAAGTTCCCTCAAGATAAAAGGATCTTCCGAGATTCGATTGTTTTCATCCGAAACAATTTCTATTTAATTTTCTTTTTGTTAGATAACTAAGATATTTTGTTGGGTTTTCTCGAAACTGCTACTCCGTATTATTCTTCCTCACCGTTCCTTCATTCTCTAACCCACCCATCTTCCTTTTTTTACAATTATTGTGAAAATTCTCAATAATTGGTAATTTGATATACATATCAACATAAGAATTTCCAATTGTACTACTTGGATTCCCCTAATTTTAGAGGAAGTAGTAATGGAGTAATGTTTTGTATTTTTGGTACATGACAATACGTAAATATTTTAAAAATTAACATTTATATCACTGAAATGTGAAATGTATCATTGTTAGTATAATAGTACTATAAATGATAAAATTGTACTAAATATTGTTATAATGGTATAATTTTGAAGCTAATATATGTACCATTAGGTTGTGAAATTACGTCAGTGGAGTGTAATGGTATAATAATTAGTTGTAATGGTAGTATGGTACTAAAATGACTATAATAGTACAATTAAAACCTGAAATTAAAGTGATAATGTTAAATATGGAAGAGAAATAAAGAGAGATAGGAGAGAAATTGGGGAGAGAATCAATCAGTCAATCTTATTCCATAGAGTAGGGTATATATATACATACAATATAACAAGGGTTTGCTTAGATAACAATAAACCCTAAATCTAGAATATTTTGGAATGATAAAAGGAGGATAATGGATATCCACAAAATATTTCATAACACTCCCCCTTGGATGTCCATTATCGAAGAGTGTGCCTCGTTAAACCCTTATTAGGAAAAACCCTGTGAGATAAAAACCTAATGAAGGAAAAAAGAGTACAACATTCTTCGTAATATGCTCGAAATGCAGCCTCATTAAAAACTTTACCAAGAAAACTCAATGTGGGACAAAACCATGGTCAAGGGAAAAAGAGTGCAGCGCGTATTTTCTCCCCCTGATGAATACATAACCTGAGATCTTCTAGTACCACAACAATGAATCCAATATAGTTGGATATCTTCTAATATGTAGTAAAATATCATTCATTGGTCTTCGATCCTCCTAAACTGAAATTGCATCTTCAAGTCTTCAAGTGAACATGTAAAGTGTCTTCATTTCATTATACATGTATTTATCTCTACATCATTCCAAACCTCTGTTTGAATAAAGTTACTTTAAAAGTTAAACTTATGCGATTAGGCCTTCTTCTGGAGGTCGTAAATAATAGAAATCGATGATCATTATTTGATCAAACATTCATTAATAATAATTTGATGACAAAACTTGATATTATTAATGTCGTTTTTCAATCTCATCTGAATTATAATATAATACATGTAATTAGATACGCTAATCATGGTTCTTCTGGACCATAAGAAAACATTCTCACACATAAGTATTCCATTGATATTCCTTAGACGTTTCATAATTGTCACGATAGCTCTCTTGCAAATACAAAAGCAAATCTCACTAACTTTCATATGCTCAAACTTCAGGTTGAGATGTCAATGATGTAGTCACATAAACTTTTCAAGAGTTTGATAATAATTGCAATATTCAAGATATAAAATTTTTAGGGCTATAAATACGTTGCATATATAAGTTCTTCGGAAACTTCTCTTACATGATTCATAAATAATATTAGATCAACGTCATATATAATTTCATCATAATTATAAGCCCGTTGGAATAAATATGTCTTTCTAATTTTCCATCAAAGTTGTAAATATGCCTTACTATACTTTGAATGAACATGCACATACACCACAAATATTGTATAGAAACTAATGCATGCAATATGAGATATATAAAACATGATAACATATTAAGCAAAATATACAATAAGTAATGTATCTAACAACTACTGACATATGCAATGAACAATCCGTTAACCTATGACTCATACATGCATATAAACATACATAGGACTCAAAATAATACAAGACACTGTACAGTGTGGATTTAAAAATTGATATTTCATTGGACTTCTGGTCCATGACAAACTTTTGATCATTATCATTGTGTCGACATCAAAATGGACATATATATTTCAGATCCCTTATTCACTAATCTATTTTATCATGCATATGCATATTATTTATTGGTTTTGTACCGGTATCATAATATTCCTTTAACGTACATTTCGCATGCTATTATACTATGATATCTGAATACATTTCTTATTGGTACCATCATAACATCCTTACATCATAGGCCATCTATTGTAATAATTCAGATATCTATATCACTTTTAGGGTATTTCATACACTATGGTAGTTATATACTATTACGCTATTAGTATTAACTGCACTATCTTGCCATATATCATATCCATTAGAGATATCTTTATTTAAAAACCGATCATACAACCTACACTTCAGGTGTAGTGATTCAAGTATAATTGACAAGATTTTTATCTCAATGTATACACATAATATGACCAAAAAGTATCTTCAACGCTATGCAACATGAGTTATAACTAAATACAAATCAAATCATAAATGTGCAACATATCTTGATAATATATAGACAAAAGTTGGCATATAACTTTTCAAACTACCTTTATAGGGATCATCAATTATATTTTCCGATTTTTCCAACTTTCGCTAATTCTTCTCCCCCTAAGTTGGTAAAATATCTCATTTATAGGGGCGTCTAATTCTATACCAACTTAGTATACAAATTTGCATTAAAATTCTTTTCATCGGGAGGATCACAATCAAAATAATTATCTCAGAAGATTTGTATTAAGCAAGTTTTATCTCTTCTAGAGAACAATTTCAATGAAGAATCATTTCTTCATTAACTTTACATTGCATGTGTATTTATTGTTACGCATTCCATAATATGTTCTCTTTTAGAGATCAATGTCAATGGGGAGACATGTATTGTGAAGTTGTATGTTTTTCTTTCTTTTCCAATTTCTTATGTGCTTACATATATAATAGCCCCAATCAAAAGAATTATTATACAAGCATAAATCACTTGCTTGGAATTCTACTAGGTAGTGATCTTCGAGATCTTTAAAGATTTAAATAGATATTCTGGTCACCTAATAGTTGATAATAACATATTTGTTATTCTGGTGAACTTCTGGTCACCCATTACTCTTGACATTTTCATCAATACAAATTATTATAAATCACTATTCAATAATAGCTCAATCTCAATATTATGTCTTGCCATTTAACTCATTTCATATATGCAACATTGAGAAAGCGTCAACAAATTATCAAATGAAACTTCAAGTTTCCATAACGGGTAATTATTAAACCCAGATGGCCTAATTTAATTATCACATCCAGTCACTTCTCTAAATTTGAACTCTGGTCACTATTCCAACACTAATGATCACTTTATTACAATTACTTTATGCATGACCATAAATATGATGTGATATTAGGACACCAAAATGTGTTTCTTTATATAATTGGCAAGACAATCAACTAATACTTGATCTAAAATTTTATACTCTGCTGGAGCTTTGACTATAATCTTGATACATGCTAAGCTTGTTGGACATTCTAAACTCTTCTAGAGTACTCAATATAATCATGGTACATATCCATTTTACTAAATATAATCTATTATAAAGATCTATCAAAATGTATTACTTCCTCAAATTTGCTATTGTCAATAATTGCTCTTTTCCTGTTTGAAGATTCTTATCTTTGAAATCTATTAGGCTCGGCTACGGCTACCACACTTTAGGCGTGCTTTAGGTTCATCAGTAATTGATGTTGTCCTTCTAGTACATTAATTTTAATTAGAGCATTAACAGTTGGTATATAGCTAATGACATCTATTCATATCCATCTTCAGGATGGTATCATTTTGAAATATATTAATTAACATGTGGCCACTTTTATTAAATAAAACGTTAATATTTTAGTTAATGTATGTACCAAACTGAACATCAATATATATTTTTTTTATTATTATTTATGTGCAAGGATTACATAAAAATAATGAAATAAATACTATCTCCCCCTAATCCTTTCATGTGGAGGCATTAAATTAATCCAACTACCTTTAAATCTCTTACACCTTTTAAGCTATAAATTCTCTTATCAATGCCCAATTATAAAATTCATATTCGTTCCTCTTGCCCAATTATATGAATCTTTATACTAAAAATTCTCAAATTAATATTCTAATAGAATTAAAGGAACTAAAATAAGATTCATTAAACCAAATAACTTAAATTAATAAATGACTGATAATAATAATAATGAAATATCTGAAAACATAAAAATATCCCAAAACACATGTCCCATAAAGAATAAAATCATAGTACTACGATAAAATTCTATAATAAATACAAGCTAATTAATAGAGTTTATTCGCCAATGGCTCATAATTTATTCAATTATTTTCTTCAGGATTAGGAAAGAAATCAGCTGCTTCCAGGTGAGTTTTATCACCGTAATCAAAATCACCTTTGCCATCCTCATACACCAAATTTGTTTCCACTTTCTTTCCTTTCTGTTTGATTGATTGTTGAAAGAGGTCCACTAGATGTTTTGGTGTGCGGGACACACACGAGACCAATGGCCTTTTCCTCCACAACGGTAGCATATATTTTCATTTTTATCCTTCTCATTCTTATTTCCATCTTTTTTGTCCTACTTCTGGTGAGAGTATGAGTTCCTAAAATGACCACCTCGACCACGATCATGTCCACGTCCGCGGCCGCGACCAAGACCTTGACCACGATTGCTGGCGTGATCTCTAGCCTTTTGCTCTTTCCCACTATGGGATGTCGCATTCGCTTCAGGGAATGGAGTAGAGCCAGTTGGGCGTGATCCATGATTTTTCATGAATAGTTCATTATTTTGCTCAGCCACAAGGAGACAAGATATCAATTCAGAATATTTTGTAAAACCCTTTTCACAGTATTGTGTCTGCAGGACAACATTGTTTGCATGAAAAGTAGAGTATGTTTTTTCTAACATTTACGCATCCGTGATTTTCTCTCCACATAATTTCAATTGTGATGTAATTCTAAACATGGCTGAGTTGTATTCACTCACAGACTTAAAGTCTTGTAAAATTAAATGTAACCAGTCATAACGAGCTTTTGGTAATATCACAGTTTTCTGGTGGTCATACCTTTCCTTTAGATTACTCCAAAGGACTTGTGGGTCTTTAACATTCAAGTACTCAGTCTTAAGGCCTTCATGAAGGTGATGGCGAAGGAATATCATAGCTTTAGCCTTATTTTGGCTTGTTGCAGTGTTGTTTTCTGTAATAGTATCACCAAGTCCCTTTGCATCGAAATGTATTTCAGCATCTAAGACCCAAGACAGATAGTTGTTTCTAGTAATATCAAGAGCAAAAAATTCGAGTTTTGTAAGGTTTGACATGATTCACTGATATATAAAACAATATTATAATTTATATATATATATATATATATATATATATATATATATATTCCAAGTTTCAAGTGAGACGACTAATTTCAAGTAATTAATTATAACAAGATTTGCGTATTGAACCTTGAGAAGGTTATTGTTCATGATACCACAATTAAGTCCACTAATCAATTATCATAACAAAACATAAATCTAAACCTTAAACAAAAACAAAGACGTTATCTTGGGACAAGTAAGTTCATCATAAAAATCTCTTTACTTCAAGATTAATGGGAATAATTATACCAACAAAAAGTTCCAAAGTTTAGCACATTAATAATAGTGAAACCTTGTCATAAAAACATGACAATCTAGCATCGGACTTACCAATACTAGCACACTCAGAATCTGCCAAGGCAGTATTAACCGCACTCTACAACCAAAAATTAAACATAATTATCATATTCATCACATAAACAACAATTCAATTTTCTTTAAATCTACTCCAGAGGAATGCAGTCATCTTAATCTCCACAAGTAGACATGATTGCCCTGCACGAATCTCAATGTATCTGAAGCCCAAACGTATACTACCTCTTTCTAAAATCAGTTGCCCAACCCTCACATGATTAAGATACTGAACTGCCGTCGTTCGCAAATTACAGGGTGACGCTCCCATTTTTAGGTGAAATGACATTTTTGCCCTTGTGTGTATTTTTTCTATATAAGGGTCCACCATGAGTCACTTTAGTTACCGATAAGATAAATAATATTCCTGAGCCCACCACTTGTCTTAAAAAAATCCCGAGCCCCAAAAATTCCCGGTCCCACCATTGTACAATAATCCCGAGGAATTTAAAAATCCCGGGGCAGAAACGGAAAGTGTACGGAGCGGTGTTTGACGATGAACGACGACAACGTTCACACACCGGAGGGTTCGTCGGAAGAATCTGTTAGTATTTCGATTTTTTTTTTTTTTTTTTTGGAAAGAGGACATCCGCCCAAAAAATCTGGATGTTTAAGAGGTTGTTTAGTTCACCTGATTTTAGCTGATCTGATTTGAACTTATTTTTTCTAATCTGATCTGATCTGAACTTATTTTTTCTGATTTGACCTTATTTTAATTATTTCAATATTCTACTTTTAATGTTAATCAATATTAATGTTTAATTATTATTGTTATTATTATTATTATTATTATCATCATCATCATTATTATTATTATTATTATTATTATTATTATTATTATTATTATTATTATTATTATTATTATTATTATTATTATTATTATTATTATTATTATTATTATCTCAAAGACAGTTAAAGTCATACAACTTACAATAAATTAGTGGGAAGCCGAGATACAATCTGGGCCCCCACTCCTCTAGCTATAGCAAAACCTACCCTATTAAAGATATAAGCTGCAGCACGCGCCCCAATGTCTTGCATCACCGAGAACCTCTTAACCCTCTTCAACAACGCAACAACCTCCTTCTCTAATTCCCCAAGCGAAGAAAAGGAGAAGGGAATGAAACCATATCCAATTTGCCGACAACTAGCTTCATACTTCACCCGCTTACGATGAGCCGCATCAGCCACAACCCGTCCAGGAACAAAGTCAGATAGCCCTGTTTGTGTCAAGGGCGAAGACCCAGTTAGGTCCACACAGACATCGCGACCACGATCCCGAGAATAAAGTAACACATCAGCAGGTCTGAGGGCCCCGTCATTCCCTCCGGACAACCCTATGTCAACCTCCTTTCTTGCTGAAATTCCAGATTTGTAGCAGATATCAAAAAGGGTATCTCGGACAACATTATGCCGATGTTTAATACCCACAATACCAGCACACGACACCGCGTGATCACCGAAAATATCCCCAGTGAAAACCCGAGAACAAGTAGAGCATGGCGTCGAGATAGAAAACAATGGAATACCCATCTTGTAGCACAACACACATCGGTAGATCTTTGCGTTCATCGTTTAACCCAACCCAGAAATAGGGACTGCTCGAAGCCAAGCAGAGGTGTGATCTCCCTGCTGCGATTTCCACAGTGCTGATTGCTGGGGAGACAATTATTATTATTATTATTATTATTATCATTTAATTTATATTATATTATATTATTATTATTATATAATATTATATTACTATGATATTATATTATTATTATTATATTATATTATATTGTATTATATTATTATTATATTATATTATATTATATTATTATTATTACTGTTATTATTACTATTATATTATATTATATTATTATTATTAAATAATAATAATATCATTATTGTTAATGGAATTGTTTCTAAAATTTCAAAAGGTGAGATTGTTTCTGGAAGATGGAGCTAAGGTGTGATTATTAGATTTCATTTTCCTTTTTTTATTTAACCTTTTATATTTAACTTGTTTAGGGCGTTTAAGTGTTTTTTTATTCATTTGTTCCTCTATTGAATCTTTTTTTATTCATGCGTGTATGGTTGTGTGGGAATGACACATTGACCCGTTTTAACCCGCCAAAACCTGAATTTAACCCAACCTGAATTCAACCCGACCTATTCCTAACCCGACCCGAATTTAACCTGACCTATTACTAACCCGACCCAAATTTAACCTGACCTATTACTAGTCCGACCCGAATTCAACCCGATCTATCATTAACCCGACCTGAAATCAACCCGACTTGTTATTGACCCGAAATTAACTAGCAATCTAGGATTACGTCATATTTTTTTTTCTTTCCCTAATTCTATGAGTTATTTTCCTATTTAAGCTTATTCAAATATTTTCAAAAAAATTCTCTATTATCAAATGTATTATAATTTACGTCTCAAAAAAACCTATGAAAATTTATGAATACCACTACTTTTTGGATGCATGTGCATTCTTTATTCAAATTTAGTAATTCCTATTTACGTATACTCCTACTTTGTAGGTGCATGTGCATTAATGCAGTCAACCCGAAATGATCCGACCCGAATTAATCCGACCCACACTTACCCGACATGTTTACCCGAATTGACAGCTCTACTTCCGACCCATGTTCGCGTTAGGCTCCTCTATATGAAATGGGTGTATAAATACAATTATGGTTGCCTCAAGAAGACCCACTTGATGGGAACACATCGTTCAATGGGTGAATGGGAATACATCGTTTAATGAAATGGGTGTATAAATACATCATTCAATGCTCCTGATGGGAATGACCCACTTGCTCTAGACTTCACCGGGATGGGAAAAGGTGAGGCATGGGTGAATGGGCAAAGCATAGGACGCTATTGGCCAAATTTAAGTTCGCCAAGTGGTGGTTGCAGTGATCATTGTGATTACAGAGGACCTTATAAATCGGACAAATGTCTCAAAAATTGTGGAAATCCGCCCCAGCAATTGTAACCACTTTTCCTACATTAATATTATTGCCCCCCTAATTTTTTTTTTACTTTGTTTTTTGTTCTTTAATTTTTCACTTTTCCAGCTTTTGACCTTGCTTTCCTTTTTCCCATAACAACCTTCTATCTCTTTTTCTGTACTCACACTTTCTCTCTCTTCTCTGTTTTTTGTGTTTACTTCACACTCTTCACCATTGTTGGTACTTTACACTTCATTTTTCTAGAAATCTGAATTGGGTTTTCTCTAATTGGGTTGACTGACAAAAATATTAATTGGGAGTATTGGTAGTTTGGTACTACAGTTTTTTTTTGTGTATATATATATATTTTCGTATTGCAATATCTCTTACCTACAACACATCAATCTCTCCCAAATTTTGTCCTTCTGTTGGTCATTGTAGTAGCTTGCTCGTATACAATCCCGTCGACAGGTAAATACCTTAACTCTTTGTTGTTTTTTTTTTATTATATTTTCATAATTTCGTTTACAATCATCACTTCATTGGGTAATTTACTAGTTACGGAGTATATTATTGTTTCAATTGAATTTTTATCTAAGGAGGAATTATTTAATTTTCAATTATTATTTTGTTATTGTTATTCTTAAAAATGATGACCTTTTCTTTATTTTAAGTGGAGAATAATAAAAAAAGAAGAATGGAAGTTGTAGTAATAATAACAACATAAATAGTCACATCACAATGTAGTGTAGTAGTATAACTCAAAAAATATACTACGTATATAATTAGATATGATACTTTTGTTGTTTTCTTTAATAAATCTCTATTTTGTTGAAAGATCAATATGGTAATTGGTAAACCTGGCCATAAATGACCGAGCAATAAAACTTCCATACAAAATTCCTTTTGTTGGTAGGCCGATGTGGTTTATAATGACTCAGAGTCATGTTAAAGCATTTTAAAGTTCAATGAGAATCATCTAATTTCATGCGATTTTATGTCAAATTGATCCAATTGCTTAGTTAAATGTCGTTTTTGAATTGACTATCGTTAAGCCTTAATTACTCCGTAAAGGTCAATATAATATACTAATCGTAAATATATGAAATTTTTTGTCCATAGGGACCATTTAAACTTGTGTTTCTCTATACTCCAATCACCTCATATATATAGATATTACTAATGATTGCATTTAAAGTCAAAAAAAATAAAATAAAAATAAAATCCTGAACATTATATATAAATGTTCCCTATTAGCTTGATGATGAGAAATTATGACAAAAATATGAAGTACGAGTTGGTGAAGTGGACCAGATTACTAGATCTGTAACTTTCAAACTAATAATATTTCTAAATTTAGGAACTCACCAACTAATAGTTTTTTTTTTCATTTTTTTGACACAATATCATAATTCATAAATAATACGGAGTGCAATAATAATAATGGTCACTTGCTCATGCTTTAAGGAATAATTAAAAAGGAAATCAAACTTAAACAAATACATACCTACTGGCGTATGCAAAGCATTACTTTAAATTTATTACAATTAATTAATTAATACACTTTGCATAGACAATACCTTAAAAAAAGGACAGTTTTTTGGATTATAGGCTATATAAGTGTTTAGTCAAATTGATGATTGTATAGTAGGTGATAAGATGATAGATCATTTTTTTTTTAAATTATCTATCGATTGTCACCTTGTTATTTAACTTTTACAATACTTGTGATTTGTGAATTGTTTACTTTATGGGTTTAATTGTTTAGAGTTGGGTTATAGTGAAAATTAGTGCAAAATTAGTGAAAAACAGCATGGGTACAAAGTATAGTAGCATAGCCCAGTATAAAAAATTGGCCAAACAAACAACATATGAATAAAAATATTAACTGGGTTGCTATGATATGCAATGATATGCAGCAAAAAATGCAAAGTTCTTTTCTAGATCAAATACATCCATGTTTTGTGGTCCTAGTTTGGTCCTAGTTTCTCAATAGATGTTAGAAGTAGTATGTATATATTTTTGAAGAAGAAGAAACGTAACGTATATATTTATGTACTTATTTTGATTATTTATATCTTTCATGCATGAAAATAATAATTTTAAAGTGCTCTTGATCATAGTGTAATGGCTGGTAGGGTAGCATGGTCTGATGACAATACAGAATTTTTTTTGGACATATGCTTGGAGATGAAATCAGGTGGACTATCAAAGGTTAATTGGCATAGAATAGTGAGTACTTTGAACGTTAAAAGTGGGAAGAATTTCAATATTAAACAAGCAAGAAATCATTGGGATGATTTAAGGAAAAGGTTCAAAATTTGGAATGAAATGGAACTCAATTAGACCGGTCTTACATTTGATCCTATTACTGGTTGTCCTGTAGGTGGAATATATTTGTAAAGGTACGACATTTTGTTTATCCATTTTGTTGCATTATGACCTCTACAATGCTAGTTTATTTTAAAATTTATTTAATCGAAATTTTGTGCATTTATGCAGAAACATAAAGGTATGTCAGCGAGATTCCTAAGGAGACCATTGCCTCATCTAGAGAAGTTACGGGCACTTTTTTCAGGGTCTTTTGCTACTAGCAAATGGAGTTTTTCTCCCGGATTAGGTGGGGAACAAATTGGTAAAGAAAATGAGGAAAGGTCCGGGGACAGTGATGAAAATATAGGAGATATGGAAATAAGTAGGGGAATAAATAATTTGTATGATGAACAGAGTAATTCACCTCCTAAAAGTACCTCGTTGGGGAAACGTAAGAGTGATGGGTGTACTAGTAAACTTAAAAAAAAACAAGAGTAGTAACATTGACTCTTGTATAGAGTTGTTGAAAATGTCTATTGAAACTAATTGTAAGCAAGGGAGTGGTAATAAGTATAAAGATGTCTCAGATGCTCTATACAATATTGAGGCTATTGTTCAACAAGGAGAAGGATTTATTTACCAATGTATGAATTTTCTTCATCATGGCGATAATGCATATTTCTTCTTAGGTCTCCGAAGTGATGATCAGAAGATCATGTATTTGAAGACAGCATTTTAAGATCCAACATTGGGTGGTCCTTAATTAGGTTTTTTGGGGTGATGACTATTTGAAGTTAACTTTGTCTTATGTTTTCCTATGACTTGTTTTGCACTTTCATATGTTCTTTTTTAGTTATTTGATGTTTTTCTAGTTTTAATTAAGGTTCCACATATGAAGCTACTATTTTTTCTGACCTTTAGGTTTAAGTAGCTTCATATGATGCTATTGCTTTTCAGGTGATCTAATTAAGAAGCTTTAGTCTTTATTTTAAAAGTCATTGTTGATTTTATTTTTCAAATTGAATAATGTTGGTATTTTGTTGGTTTATGTTGTAGAATGGATAACACACTTCCAATGTGCTTGACAATTATCACATTGGAAGAGCTAAAGAGACTTCTTACACCAATTGAGAGATTGCCTCTAAGGTTAGGTGGAGAATCTGGTAGAGAATACATAAACAGACTACTACATGCCCATCCTGATTTATGCAAAGAACAATTGAGATTAGATAGAAACATATTTGTGGATCTTGTTACTTGCATGAAAAATAAAAATTTATTATCAGATGGTCGTTACATATATATGGCTGAGCAATTAGGAATATTTTTATATATCATGGCTAAAGGCAGTTCTTATCGTGATGCTGCCGATCGATTCCAGCACTCTATTGCAACAATTGGGTTGTACTTTAAACAAGTACTGGAAGCAATGGTTCATTTGTCTACCGAGATCATAAGACCATACCAAAGTTTGACCGTGGTGCCAAAAAAAATAGGTGACAGCACAAAATATTGGTCATATTGACAGCACAAAATATTGGTCATAAAATAATATAATCTTGCATTGTCATTATATTATTTTATGCATATGCAATATATAATCACTTATAAAATGTATCCTAAATGTTAATGAACTATTAGGATTGTGTTGGAGCATTGGATGGGACTCATATAAATGCAGTTGTAAGCGATGATGATGGTGTGGCACATCGAGGGCGTAAAGGAAAAAAAACATGGAATGTTTTGGCTGCTTGTTCCTTTGATAGGCTTTTCACGTTTATCAACGTTGGATTTGAAGGTAGTGCTCATGATATTACTGTATGGAACCATTGCTTAACTGTACCAGAATTTCGATTTCCCCATCCACCTCCAGGTATAATTTAAAATAGTGTATGTTTTTACTCCATACATGACACTATACTAATATGCTGTATAACTTTATTTTGTAACAGGAAAATATTATCTAGTAGATTCTGGATATCCGAATACCGTTGGATATTTGAGTCCAATAAAAGAAAAAGATATTAGAACCCATTTGCCTGAATTTCGAAATGGTCCACCACCACAAGGCATGCTTGAACTTTTTAATTATCTTCACTCTTCACTTCGAACAACGATCGAGAGATGTTTTGGACAATTAAAAGGTCGATGGAAAATATTGACAATGATGCCACAAATGGACACTAAACATCAATTGGCAATTATGGTTGCTACATTCACACTTCACAATTTTATTCGATTACATGAGTTGGATATACCCATTAATAGTGGTATAGAAATTGAACCAAGAGCAGATTATGATTTGTTTAACGAGAATCGTAAAGCTGTAATGAAAGAAGTACAACTTAATATAGCGAAGGAAATTTGGAACGTCTTGTAATGAAAATTATATTTGTAAACGTTTATGATTTGGAGCTTATAATGAAATTTTAATTATTACCATTTATTGTTTGTGCTATTTAATAACATAGATAATGTTGCTAGTTCAAACAAACGATAAAATCAAATATGATACATCATAAATCAATAATAATAATAATAATAATAATAATAATAATAATAATAATAATAATAATAATAATAATAATAATAATAATAATAATAATAATAATAATAATAATAATAATAATAATAATTTGATCTAAACTTATTTTTTCTGATCTGATCTGATCTGAACTTATTTTTTCTGATCTAATCTGATCTGAATTTATTTTTTCTCATCTGATCTGATCTGAACTTATTTTTCCTGATCTGATCTGATCTGAACTTATTTTTTCTGATCTGATCTGATCTGACTTATTTTTTCTGATATGATCTGATCTAAACTTATTTTTTTCTGAAATAAGTAAAAATAAGGTGAACTAAACAGGCCTAAGTGGGGATCCGCCCAAAATTTCCTGATCTCCCTCTTAACATCCGAAAATTTCAGGCGGATGCAGACATCCGGATGAAATTTCCGGATGTTAAGTGGGAGATCCGGAAATTTTGGGCGGATCCCCACTTAAACATCCGGATTCTTTGGGCGGATGTCCCATTTATATATATATATATATATATATATATATATATATATATATATATATATATATATATATATATATATACACACGTAATTGTCTTTTTATTATTTTTATTATGAATAATAGTTATATTAGTTTATATTATGTATTATTTGTTAATATTGTGTACTTATTATTATTATTATGGTTATTATATTATTAATTTTGTTAATATTACTAAGTTTTTGTTATGATTATGATTATTATTAATATTATTATTATTATTATTATTAATATTATTATTACTACTATTATTACTATTGTTGCTATTATTTTTAATATTATTGTTGTTGTTAGTATGATTATTTGTTGTTGTTGGATTTTTATTATTTTTATTGTTTTGGTGCGCATAAATTGGGTTGCGTAAATTTTGTTGTTTGTAATTGTTTTTTGTATTGTATTATTGTTATTGTTACTTTTTTTTGTTACTATTACTTTATGTGAATGTTAGTTATTGTTATTGTTATTATTATTATTATATTAGTTATTATTTGTTAATGTTATGTAGTTATTGTTTTTATTATTAGTAGTATTATTAGTATTATTATTGTTATTATTGTTATTATTATTATTATTATTATTATTATTATTATTATTATTATTATTATTATTGTTACTATTATTATTATTATTTTTAAATTTAAAATACTAATCCTTATATTTGTTTGTGTTGTAATTTTATAGGATTTGAAGGTTGAAGACGGCGGTGACGTTGTGAATTACAGTGCACATGTTGTGACAGACACGGTTTTTCTTACGTTTGATGATGCAGTTAGATGGGGCGGATGCTGTTGCAATAAATCTGGGATTTATTTTGGTGAAATCGTCTTTCAACAAACAGAGGGATGGTCGACCATATCGATATTTAAGATGTGATCGGGGACGCAGGAGTAAGCTGAGAGATCTTGAGAACGCAATTCGGAAGGACACCAAAACCAAGGGCATTGGTTGTCCTTTCTACATCAAGATACGTTACGACTTCAATACCAATACTTGGGTTATCCAAGCGAAAGATGATGCAACTGGGACCCACAACCATCCAATGATTGCGTATCCAGAGGGTCATCGTAAAATTAGTGGGTTGAGCCTGAATGCGAAGCAGGTTATGCGTGACATGACGAAGTCTAAGGTTTCACCGCATAACATCATGGCGACTATTGCGGAGCAATTTCCTGATGATCATCCAAACATCAGACACATCTACAACTGCCGGAATGACTTCAGAGCGGAGATGTCTGATGGGAGAGGAGTTGTTCAGCAATTTCTACATTTGGCGAGATAGAGTCAGTATCTTTACTGGGTCATGTCTGATGATGAAGGCGTTTTACAGCACGCCTTTATGGCGCACCCAGTCATGGTAGACATCCTACAAACGTACCCATATGTGATCAGTATGGATTCCACTTACAAGACTAACCGATACGGGATGCCGTTCTTTGAGATAGTTAGTGTGACACTGACAAATCAGAATTTTCTCATCGGTTACGTGTTCATGCGCAACGAGAGCACGACAAGCTATCGATGGGTTTTGCAAAGGTTGAGATCGTGATTGGGTATGATAAGGAGTCGTCGGTTTTCTTGACAGACCGTGAGCTTGGGCTATGTGCTGCATTGAGGGAAGTGTTTCCAGGAACCTTGCACTTACTTTGTCGATGGCACATTAACAAAGATGTGGAGGCTCGGGTCACTGCTATGTTCAAAAACAAGAAGATCGGTGCGTCTTTCAAAAACGGAAAATGGAAATGTATCATGGACACTGCAACTGAGGATGATTATGAGGCCGCTGTAGATATACTGAAAGATAGGTGGGCAAGTTATCCAGCAGTGATACAATATGTAGCGAACACATGGCTTTATCATAAAACGAAGTTTGTGACAATTTGGACAAACCATGTTCTACATTATGGCAACACCAGCACTTGCAAAGTTGAGAGCCAACATTCGGCCGTGAAGATGTGGTTTGATTCCTCGACAGGTTTGGTGTTTGCTTATTGCAGTTCATGTATGTATTTTGTTGTAGGTATTTGAGTTACAAATCATAACGGTTTTTCTTTGTAATGTGCAGGTTCTTTGGATACTGTATGGGCTCGAGTTCATTGCCACATTGGTAATCAGATCATCGCAATTCGTAATGGTTTGGAGGCTTCTAGGTCGAAGATAGGTCAAAAGTACCGACAGTTGCCACTGTCACGTATAAACGGGAAGGTGTCTCAGCATTGTTTGAAAGTTCTCGATGAGGAGACAAGGAGGATGAGGGAGCTGAGTTATCAAGTGCACGAACGATGTAGATGTGCAATGCGTGTGACCCACGGTTTGCCCTGTACTTTCCAGATACATGATTCGCTAATTGCTTGGACAGGATTGTACATCAGGAAAATTCACCCGTTCTGGAGGACCTTGGTTATTGGTGATGGTGATGATGGGACGGTGCCTGGCAATGATTCGACCGAGGACGCCGCACATTTTCGTTCTTTGATGGATGAGGTAATCGGTAGTGATCCTGCTGTTCTTCGAAATGTGTCTCGCATCATTGAAGAGGAGCTGCATCCGGATCATTCTGACCTCAGAGAGCCTGTTGTAAACCACCGGGTTTGTGGTCGACCAAGAAACAATGATACAAGACGTGATCGTTCTTATTTTGAACATGTAAACTGCCACTACACTGAACGTGGTGCACGACAAACAGGTACGATTAAGTGTTGTGTTTTTCACATAAGTCAGCGTTTACTAAACTATTAAACGAACCTTACATTTGTGCAGGAGATGTAAATGACATTAGCCAAAGCCATTATCGACACTCGCTTCCAAGGCCGATGTTGCCGTACATCACAGGATGGAAGGATGTCATTGGCGATGGTAACTGTGGGTTTCGTTGTGTGGCCGAGTTCTTCTTCGGTGATCAAGGGCGATGGTATGACGCTCGAGAAACAATAGCGAATGAAGTCCTCGATTATTGAGCCCTATATGAGAGGATTTATGGGCTTGGAAGACTTGACATCAATGTGGAGCGTATTCGATGGGACGGTGGGGCGGTTGATTCCCGTCATTGGATGACTGCAATTCAAGATTTATTTCCTATTGCGACTTCGTTCAACGCAGTGGTTATTATTCTTGGTGTAGGCCAAACACCAACCTGCTACTACCCATGCCTCACGATATTGCCGTTGCGGGCAAGAGGGGGGGGGGTCACAGCACTAGAGTGAGACTTTGTCATCGCTACAGTTGGGGGCTCACGTTTCATTATTATTGAACTTGCACCAGATTCGCCATTACCCCCGATTGCAGGTTGGTGGACCGAGAACCACGACCCAAGTGTTGACGGTTGGGATCAGCGCTACGCAGCTAGAAGGAACATGTGGGATGCCTTAATTAGATAATGAACATATTTTTGTACTTTCATTTATGTTAAACAGTTGTAGTTATGTAATTTGTAACGAATTTAACTTAATTAAACAAAGTTTCAACAAAACCACAAAAACAGTTGTTCAATCCTTAAAGTACATTGCGAATAAATAGTATATAAACGAAATGCGTACAGGTCAAATAAAAATAAAAAACAGCAAGTTCACAACCCCATCATCGCCTCCAATCAGCTCGTAGCGCCTCAGCCATTGCTCTTGTATCACGCGACAGGCTCTAATACTCCTCCAGTGTCCTGTTGATGACCTCCATGGACCGACCCATCCACTTAAAAAAAAAACAACATATTAAATAAATCACAAGTTTTTCTAATCATAATTATAGTACCAAAAAACACAACTACTTACGTAATCCGTGTTAGTTCTCTCTAGCAGTGTGCGACTCTCATGTGATGACGCAACTGGAGAAACACGTTGATGAGAAAATCGGTACAACCACTGCATGTAACCAGGACCGACCGTAGGAGCACCACCACCAAGTCTGCTCAAGGCACCTATCACGACACTGAAAGACACACCAGGGACAAACCAAGTCTACATCACAGATGTCATCTCTGGCGGAAAGTCAACTCGATACATCTTCAAGTTCGTTGGTCTCTTTGCCTTCTCATGCCTTTTGATGGCTTGTGGAATGCCCTGGACGTATCCAAGTTGTCGAACTACTCGATCAGGCATATATGGCTCAATGACGCTACGATACTGGATGCAGCCAATGAAAAAAGTAGCAGGCACGCGTCGTGCTAGATCAACTCCGTACGGTAGGCAGTAGGGGTGAAAGTAGTTTGGATAAAAACCGAAAACCGATCCAAACCAAACCGAACTAGAAATTCGGTTCGGTTTTTTCGGTTTTCGGTTTGGATTCGGTTCTAAAATCCTGAAACCGAATTATTACGGTTTGGATTCGGTTCTGGGTCCTAAAAAACCGAAAACCGGAATCCAAACCGAAGTGTTTAAAGCCCATATAGATTCCAGCCCAATTCCCCTACATATATATAGCAAACCCTAATTTTCTCCTTCATTTTTCTGACTTTCGGCCACCTTCACTCCTCAATTCCTCTACTTCCTCACCAAAACCCTTCATTTCCTTCACTCCGACCACCGTATCTCACCATCGTATCTCACTCCGGCCACCGTATATTGTCTCCTTGGTCGAATATCAGTTCCTTTCTTCATATCTGGTGTTCGTAGACTTCGTACTCCCTCAATCCGCGACGCGCCACCACCTTCTGTCGCCACCACCTCTCTCAGTCACTCAAAGGTAAGGATTTTTTTATTTACTCCTCTTTTCCTCTTTCATTTGTTTTTTTTGAATTGGGAATTTGAATTATGTTCGAATTAGGAATTTTGAGTTATTTCTGGGAAATTAATTTATTATGTTCGAATTGTGAAATTGAGTTATTAATTTATTATGTTCAAATTGGGAATTTTGATTTATCTCTGGGTTATTATGTTCGAATTGATTCCATTCAAATTGGTGATGTTTTGTTCAATCTTTATAGTGATGTTTTGTTCTGCTATGTTCAAATTGGTGAGTACTTATGTTATTTTTGATAGATTCATTATTTTATGAGCCTTATTTTTATAGTATAATGATTAATTATCATATGTTTTTTTTTTCATTATGTCATATATATTATGTAACTTGTTTATTTTTTGAATGTTAGACATGAAGAATATGAAAATTACTGATCCAATCAACCCAAACTTGGTTGAGCTTGATTGAATGCATGAAGAGTACGCTGCTAAGAAGAAGAAGCTAATGCCAGATTTGAATGAAGCTGCTGCCAATCAGCCATACGGTCATTTTATGTTTAAGATTACTGTTGTGTTTGACTGTCTGTAACTTGTATTTTGGCTGGACAAACTTAAGTGTTGTAATTCGTGACATAAATTGTGGTGGTGGAATCTTTGTCTAAAAATTTATGTTTTGTTCAGGAACAGGTACAAAAATTAGGTCTTTAAAAGGCCCAAAACTATTTGTCCAATAACAGCCTAGAATTCAAGGCCCAAAAAAACAGCCCAAAGAAATTCGGTTCGGTTTGGATTCAATATCCAAAACCGAATTATTTCGGTTTGGATTGGATTGGATTGAATCCAAATTCGGTTTGGATTCGGTTTCAAAAATCCAAAACCGAAATAATTCGGTTTGGATTCGGTTTGGGGTATAATCCAAACCGAATACCAAACTTTCACCCCTAGTAGGCAGTTAGCTTCATTGTCAGTCAAATGATCCAACCTAGCACGAAAAGCGAGAAGGCGCTCCATGCTCTTGTTGGGGCACCCCGATCCGACATCCCAGGCGAACGCACGAGGAACAGTAAGCTCTCTGGTCAAGCTGAGACCGAAAACACGGAAAGTACTCGTAGATCCACGCCTGCGGAAGCGTAAGACAGCCGGCGATAGAATCAGCATCTTTTCGTGATGTTGTACCCAACTGCCGGTACATGTATGCTAGCACAGTAGAACCCCAGGAGTACAATCTGAACATCCTCAACACAAAGCTCGTTGAGGAAGGAAGGATGAGTACGGTTTCCACTCTTGTCCAAGAATAAACATCCGCCAAGTACTAACCACAGGTATGCCCTGTAATGGAAACTGAAGGGCCTCTGCGCCTCCAAGGTCGACTCCATTATCCTCTCAGTCAGCACCCCACTACCCTACAATACGGTTTTAGTACCGCACTTCTCATTCAGCTCTTCCTCAGTCATATCCAAGGTAATCGAGCACGCGCCCCGTAAAACATCCGTGCTAGGAGTAGTGAAAACCATGGAACCATCAACACGAAGCCCTAGAATATGATACACATCATGCAGCATGATCGTGATCTCCCCAAATGACATGTGAAACGTGTTCGTGTCTAGCTGCCTTCTCTCAACAAAAGAAGAAATCAAGGGCCAGTCAAAACGCCTGAACATGATCCCGGGTAAGTGAGATAGACCACTGCCATCAATCGGTTCCAGGTGCTCCTGCGGAAGACGAGCGCGCTAGTTACCCAATTCAGTACACACTTGTGTCCTGCTCAAACACCGCAGAACATTTCTCTCCTACCCACCCCATATGTAAGCAGCCACGTGACCCCCAAAACTAGGAATAACAGTACCATCCTCAGGCCACCTGGCATCGGCTCCTGCACCACCCATGACTCTGACGAGCTGGTAGAAGCTTGAACTGGCTCACTACTACTAACATATCTCCCATGGTCACCCCTATACACAGTACGGTAATCCTGAGGGTCATACTGTGCATCTCCACCAGCTTGACTTCCTCGCTCTTCATCCTCATCGTCAGATGAAGCACTCCAGTAGACGAATACATGGGGGCGCTCCCATGTGACTGCTGCTCCCCGACCAAGTACCAGCATTCCCATACTGCTGCTCATGGTGAAACGGTGCCTGTGAGGTTCCTGCACCACCTAACTCCCTCCTAACAGACGCATTCAAACGTCTTGATCTTGCATGACGAGGACCAGAACCCTCAATCTGCATTAAATAAATAAGTACAGAATCATATTTCAATAATAATTCAAATTCAAAAATATCAAATCAAAACTATAATAAATCAAATCAAATAAACAATAATAACAACATTACTAACAATAACAATAATATTATTCTTACAATACTAATATACTACTAACAATAACAACACACCAATAACACCCTACAAATAAGTTCAACACAATAATAGACCAAATCAAAACTATAATTAACCACAGAATTGCCAAAATTAAAACGCAACAACGACAATACCACAAACCAAAAAAAAAACAATAACAATAACAATAACAATAACAATAACAACAATTTCAGTCACCAACCACAATACATAACAACAATAACAAATACCAATACAAACCAGATAAATTTTACATAACAATAAACACAATACATAACAATTACACACTTATTATTGCAAATATGAAGATGCAAAATCATGAATTACAAAGAAAAGTCATAAAATACAACAAAAACAATGCCACAATTAAAATGTAACAATAACAATAACAACAATTTAAGTCACCAACCATAATACATAACAAATACCAATACAAACCAAATAAAATTTACATAACAATAACAATACATAACAATAACAAGCTTATTAAAATGTAAATCAAGAATTCTTGCAAAACTAAAACTCATGGAAAGAAATATTGCAAAACAATAATTATTCCAAAACTAAATCAAGAAAAAATACATAACAATAATTATTGCAAGACTAAATCAAGAAAAAAATTATTTTAATGCCACAAATCAAGGAAAGAAATATATTTAAAATAAAAATAAATAAATAATGCAAGAAATCAACGAAACCGAGGGAAAAAAAGAAAAAAAAAATTCTAGAAACCACCACTTCCGCCCAGAAATTCCGGAAGTGGCTGAGAACTTCCGGAAATTTCAGGCGGAAACCACACATTCGCCTAAAATTTCCGGAAGTTCTCCTCCACTTCCGAAATTTCTGGGCGGATGTCACGGTTTTCAGATTTTTTTTTTTCAAAATTCAAAAACTTAAAAAAAATAAACAAAAAAACTAACCGGTTCGCCGCCGCTAACGCCGCCACCACAACCACCAAACTTCAGCCCAATTCTTCGTCGGTCTGCCATTGTCGGATTCAACGTTTGTTTGCTAGATTTGCTTGTGTTTGAGTAGCCTTCACCGATTTTGGTTTTTTTTTAAAAATATATTTCTGATTTTTTTTTTTCAAAATTTCAGATTTTTTGGAAGGTTTTAGAGGGAGAGAGTGTGAAAGAGTGATTTTGTAAGACGGGAAATGTCTCTTAAGTGTCATAACTTAGTTTATCGAGTATTTATATACAGAGGGCAATTTAGGAAATTCAAGTATAAAATGCGAACGTCACCTAGTAAATTGCGAACGACGTTTAACAACACTCTTAAGTTATGGCAAGATTTTTATATTATAAACATCGAAGTTTTGTAGCTAGGAAAACCACCAAGCGTATCATATCTTTAATATTTCTGCCATCATTATGTTTGAGATGATCTACAACAGACAGGGGTGGGCAATTTCTTTCTCATTCTTTTCCCATTGTAAGAATAACTACACATGCAGAGACACTTAGACTCTAGGATAATGCCGCAGCTTCAAACAATAATAACAAGAAGTTTAAAAACCAATTGCAAACAAAGATTTTAGCATTACATTTGATCTAAACGAACTGATAGTAAAAATCAATCAATAATTAACACTCTAAACAATTAAGCATCAATTAGAAGAAAAATCAGAGAAATAAAGGGAAAAAATTGAAAAATATGGGTACCGAGCAAAATGCCAGAAACAACGAATTCTAGAAGCAGAAATTACAGAATCAGCAAATTCTTCATCTGAATATCTTGCAAATTGTAGAAAGATTCAAATTTTATAAAAACCCACCTCTAAAATCACCTATAAAGTCACGGAATATTTTATGGGTGGATGATGGAGCAGTGGAGCACCGAGCACGGGAGGCCGGAGTGGTGAACAGCGGCAACAGGCAGCTTACGAGCTTAAGTCCTCTCCGACGTACGGCTGACCAACGGTGGCAGCAGGGATCGGTGGTATCAGCAGAGCAACGGTGGTTTCGACAGAGGGGTTTGGGAAATTGTTTTTCTAGTTGATGTTCGTGAAATCAAGAGGTAGTAGTATTAGGGAGAAGTTTGAGAGTATGTTGGGAGTTACTTTGATTGTCGTTTGAGATCAGTCTGATGCTTCAATTGATATAAATATGGAAGAGAAATACAGAGAGATAGGAGAGAAATTGGGGAGAGAATCAATTAGTCAATCTTATTTCATAAAATGGAGTATATATATACATACAATATAATAAGGGTTTGCTTAGATAACAATAAACTCTAAATCTAGAATATTTTGAAATGATAAAAGGAGGATAATGGATATCCACACAATATTTCTTAACAGATAATATATAGTCTCATCACCTTTTTATTATTCTAAGTTACCATTATGCCCTTGTTATATATCAATAAATACATAACATTACTCCCTTTAAAACTCCCCTAATTTTATAATTGCCTAAGTAGAAATAAATGTAGCTTGGAACTTGGAAGTCGACGAAACCCACCAAGAGCAAGACTACCCAATCTAAGTTAACCATTACTGGAATTATTACTCCATTGAAGAGTACGGGTCAACTTCCATAATTGTTCATCGTTAGCCATCCAATTACATTGTTTGCTTGCCCACGAGGCTGTAGCTAGGATTTTAACATCGGAGGAGGTCTTCGTCTACTCTTGCAAATTGGGAATCGAAATCGAAATAATTAGTTGATTGACTTGATCTTTGATTTTGGGTTTTTTTGGATATTGGTAGTGGTTTAATGGTGGCTATTACTTTGGATGGTTTGGCAGTCAATTTTAGGTGGTGGTTTAGGGGTGGTTTCGGTGGTCTGATTTTGGACGGTGGTTTCAATATTCAGGTTTGAGTCGTGGTTTGCTTGGTGGTTAGGTTGGGTCGTCGTGTGTTTGGGTTGTTCAGTAGATTGAGGAAGGAAGGTCAATGGGTTGAGTGGTCGGCCGCTCAGTGTTGAGTGGAATGGGGGTGGCTTAGTAAGTGGTGAGGGGTTGGTGGTAAGTGGTAGACAGGGTGTCTTTAGTGGTGGTTTACTGGGTGTTGGGTGGGCTTTTTTATTGATTAAAAGTTAAAACTAATTAATAAATTTAAATTAATACTTTTTATTTAAAATTTTAATTAATTAAGTTAGAATCAATCAGGATAACACTTGTATAATTAACTTATTAAATAGGTTACCATTAGATCTCAATAGGTCATGGACCATTTTAAGAAGATATATAAATATAAAAGTTGGGACTATATTAAGTTAATTTAAAAGTTGGACCAATTTGAGAAGACGGTGAAAAGGTGAGATTATCCCTATCAATTTTTTCTTTTTCTTAAGAAAGTTTCTGGTTTTTGGGTACATTGTCAAGGGTATTCTTAAACTTGCTAGTCTTTGTAATCATATCTATTTCTCTTTTGTAAGTAGATGTGGTAATGTTAGTAATCATATCTATTTCTCTTTTGCTGCCCATAAACTTGCTCATGCTAGTAGAGAGTATGTGGAGATGAGAGTATGGATTGAGGAGGCTCCTCCATGTGTAATGGATGTTGTTATGCTAGTTTCTGCTAGCATTCCTTAATAAAATTTTGCTGCAGCTTTCTGTCAAAAATAAATAAATAAATCTCATGATTAGAAATACATCCGTTGTCTCTAAAAGTAAATAAAAAAGAATATAAAGTGAATAAAAAAAAGTGATAGAGCACTATGCATAGATGTGTAGGTTCGATTCCTACATAGGTTCTCTAGAAGTACATATAAAAACACTCTAAAGTTTTCAAAATAGATCAAAAGTAAATCAAAATAACTAAAAAGTAAATCACATTAGCTCCAAAGTATACGAACGATAAATTAGCTTGAAATGATAAATGATTACGAAAACTTTGTTATATCACAAAAACTCCGAGTCATTAACTTTCATATCCTTACAAGATGATTCAAGTTATAAGAAACAAATATATTGAGTTCAATGTAGAGGTTTCCAAATTTATTGAGTTCAATGTAGAGATTTTCAAATTTAAAGTAAATAAAACTATATTGAAAGTAAACAAAAGAAAAAAAAAATCTAATAAAACATACAAATAAAGTAAACTTTAATAATGCGAAGTCTAATCTTTAGATTACACAAATGAACCTACGTAGGATTTGAACCCACATCTTTTGTGCAATTGCACAATGATCTACCGGTTGAGCTAGTAGGCTAGTGCATATTTCACATACGATTTTTTTTTTAAAAAAACCTCAAAAGTAAGTGAAAAAATATCAAAAGTAAATCAAAACATCTATACAGTTTGAAACTTTGGATCATTTTAAACAACCCAAATAGCTAGACTAATAGACCTACATACATAAGATACTATTCCACCAGAAAGAAATTCAAAACTTGTAATCTTGATTATTCGTTTATCCATCCAAAGTAAACCTAAATAACTCAAAAGTAAATAAAAAAACTTAAAAAGTAAGTAAAAAATACTCAAAAGTAAATAAGAAAAGCATTAAGAGGTAGCATTTGTTTCCTTAATATAGGAGGAGATTCCTATCCATATGTGTTTTCAAGTGCTCACAGCCTCACACCGCTCTCTACACACACACACACCCAAACAGCCACACAACTAATATAACAGGGAACTTAACGAGGCAGAGAAGAAAAATGGCAAATTGGGGACTGGTGCTGGTTGTACTACTTGCACTTATTCTGTTTATTCTGATGACACTAGGACTTCTGCTTCAACTCCCCGGAAAGAACTGGTGGAGTTTGGAAGCTTGTAGACCAGTGGAACGTCAATAATAGTCCACACTATCATCGATCTACTTTTGCCTCATCACCATCATCCTCATCACACACGCGCAATCAAGAATTCAAGGCCATTCAAAGTATTCCAAACTAATTAAAAAAAAAAAAAACTAAAAGCTAATATATATAAAATAGAATGACAATAATGGTGCTAGAGTTGAACCCTGTATTTCCATCAACCAAGTCTTCCTGATCCAGTTAAACCTTCATAATAGAATGGAGACCACTATATCTTGAGAAATTCAAGATTACAGAGCAAAAATGGCACTTTAGGGAGTACCTCTGGTGGTGCATGCATTTGTATTGAGTGTAGTACAATCACTGGGAATGGAATTTCAGCTACCAGGTAATAGTTCTCATTGGAAGGTGGCAGAATAGCGTTCTCTCTCTCTCTCTCTCTCTCTTTTTTTTTTTTTTTTTTTTGGTTCCACTAGTCTTTCTCATTTCATTGTCATTTTTATTACCGTAGCATATGAACAGGAAACTAAAAGAGTCCAGGACACATAACATCTAATTGTAATATACTATTATTTTTGGTATGAATGAAAGCCCCGTCTAGTTAGCCACACAATTATACATACCCTTTCAAGGATGCCTAGTCCATACAGCCATATAACTACACACCCTCGTAATTCCAAGCTCAAACAGCCACACAACTACACACACCCTTGTCTAGGTTGCCTAGCAGTATAGATGTATTAATCTAGGCTCAAGCAGCTCACAATTCATGCACTGTGAATGTTAGGCGAATTCAAAAGTAAATAGAAAAAAGTCAAAAGTAAATCAAAATATCTTAAAAACAATACCAAAACAACTATGCTAAACTAGTTACAATTTTGGCAGACAACTAGGCTAGTCACAGTTGTTCAAATTATTTGTAATGCTGATCACACCTAAGCTAGCAACATAGCATAACATTCATTCCATTAAGTCAGGCATTTCATCGAACGCTTAGTGAGCAATTAATAAAAGCAAATAAGAAATTAATCAACCAGAGACTAATTATAAGAAAGTAACTGAATTATAGAAAAATCAAATAAGAAAACCTAAGTTGAGCAATACAAAAGAGCAACTTAAATTGAGAAAACACAAAATAAAATCAAATACAATAATTCCAATCGAATTCCAAGTTACTGAAATTGAATTCTATAATCTGGACAGTAAATCATGAAAAAAAAACACAAAAATGCAATAAATCTCGACAAAAAAAAAAAAAAAAAAAAGCAAAATCATGAAGTATTAAAATCAAAAATATCAAAAATCCTAATTTTAAACTCGAATTTATTAATCAAAACTCAAAAACATTAAACCTAATTTAATTAAAAGAACAAAGATAAATATATCAAACAACTTACTTGGTCTGACATAGCTAGCAGCGAAGACTGAAACAAGGTCGCGAATTTGATATGAGAACGTAGAACAGAGAAAGTGCGTCGAGGAGAGAGAGAAAAGAAAACGGGAAGATTAGGGGTAGTCGTTCAAAGTGCCATATTCCTATTTTACCCTTAATGAAGCGGGCAACAGCCGTTAGATTTCAAGTGATTAACGGTTAAGATAAGTTTTTAATTCTCATTATTGACCTTGGTTCTCACATGACCTTAATTAATATTCATTCTTTTTGAAAATTTCTTAAAGTGCAATTTTTTTTAATGAATGTTCATTTGTAATCCCCAATATTTTTGAGTAAATTATAATTATATTTATTTATTACGTATACAAATATTTTATTTCGATTTTATTATATAAATTATTTTATAAGAAATTAATTTGAATTTTATTAAATTAATAAGCACTATTTTAATTAAAAATTCTCTTCTTACCTACTAACCATATTTTGACAATGGTGTTTTAATAATAGTAGTCCAATTTCAAGTGATCTAAGCCTACCTTTTTTTAACCATCCAATAGTGGCCCAAATAGATGTCTTAATTCCATTAGGATTAAGAACCCTTTTAGCCCATTGTTATTTAGAAAGCCTTGCACCTTATTTCCCCTTCTTTTACTCACGCATAAACCTTCCTCCTCCCAAAATATTGCTGCTACTACTCCCCTGTTTCACGCACTCAACCAGAAAAAAAAAAAAAAAAAACTTAAAGCTGCTGCCGCTGCACTTGTACGGCCGACGCACCACCACCGCCCAGACCACCGTCCGCACCACCTCGCACAACCAGCCTGCACCCCGACGGTTTTCACGCCCTTGTTTCTTCTCTCTTTTGTTCCTTCTTTCTTCTCTTTTAATTATGCTATTTAAAAGTTTTAATCTTTGTATAATCTTGAACTTAAATTGTTGTTGTTATTGATTAATAGTGTTTATTTATTGTAAGAGAGTGAAAATTTATAAGTTTTATAATATACAAAGTTGAAAATTGAATTTCAGATTTTATAAAGTATGAGAATTGAGTTTAAAATCTTGATTTTCCATAATTCTAAGGCTTAAAACGTATTAGTCAAGTTATTTAATTATATTGTGTGTATGTAATATTAAAACTTCATTGTTGGTGATTAAAATTAATTTTCAGATTATTAAAAGTATAGATTTGGGGATTTAAACTATTCTAAATCATGTCCTAAATCATGTTTTAGAGCTCTAGTTAGTTTTTCTAATAACATTTTGTTAATGGAATGCAAAAGTTTCAAAGATTAAAGTTTAAATTCTAATTTGATTTATTTGCTACTTTATTAATTGGTTTTGAATAAGGGTCTTGATGGTTCCAACTTGTAAGACTTAATTTGGTTTTTTTCGTTGGTTTTGAAACTTCATTATAACTGAGTTAGTTTTTCCGCCGTTAAATTCTGAATTTGCCTTAACGTTTGAACACGTGGCGGTAGCACATCTGTAATTCTCTGGTATTTTATTAAAGGTATTTATAGATAAAAATAGAGAATTATTAGGGCGTTACAAAGTGGTATTTCAGAGCTTAGGTTGGTGTTAATTACCACTAAAGACAATTTAAAGTTTTTAGGCGCCTAACGTTTTAAGTCTTGTGTTTTTGGATTTAATTACTTGATTTAAAATTAAACTTTAAATTTCAAAAATTATGTTATTTTAAATAAACAAATAAATTCGGCATTTTAAAATAAAATATATGAATTTATATAAATTACCGTGTTATTAATTATTTTTGAAATAAATTGAATCTGTGTGTTTATTTTATTTTTTGATCTTGAGTAGTTATTTTATTTTATCAGTGAGTTTTGGGTAGTCTTAGGATGAGCATATAAAATAGATGATTTCTTTCTATGTGCATTGTATTTTATTCTTTTTGTGTTATTTATTTTTGAACAAATTGATTATACAAGGGATTTAAATTATGTATGTGTTATATAATCATGTAAATTTGGTTGTACTTACCACCTAGTATCATGTTTAAGGATTAAAGCATGTAATATGGAATAATATGTGATGATTTGTGCAATGTAATATGTGTATATGAATGATCATTATGTGAAGCATGTAATTATGTGACTATTTGTTTATGCTTATTTAATGATGATATTTATTTGATGCTTTAAGGTGGGATCCATATTTCTATTATTTGACCTCTCCTTCAATTTTGTACCTAATGAATATTTATTTGAGAAACCTTATGAATCTATTTTGGAATATACTTGGAGAATTGATGAAATATTTGGTGATGATGAACTAGTGCTTATGTACTTGAACTATGTGCTTAGAGAAGAGATTTGCTTGGGAAGATATGTTAAAGGTATAACTTAAAAGAAGGAATTATGTTTCATTTATGGAGTAAAGAAGAATGTGAGTTAGTAAATAAGTATGGAGGTGAGAGAAAATGAGAAAATCTATAACTGTATTAAAGAGGAAAAGATGATGCATAATTGAGATGGTAAATTTACTTAGGGAATGAAATGTTTGATATTATTTTGATGTCATCCTATGAGGGGAGTTTAATTGGAGTCAATTTAATTTTATAAATAAGAGGAAAAAAAATAAAGGTTATTTGCAAGAAAGTGTGTGTTGCAACAAAATGAGGAAAATGATAGCTTTTATATGCTTTTGCCAAGATAAATCTTATGAGACCAATTACCCTACCATGATCTTAAGATTGTGGATATAATGTTTGCATGGGAGATTCATTCAAAGACATTATCTGTACAGTGTCACCTGTAAGATCTCTACAGATTATAAGAGCCTTAGGTTGTTAGCCAAGGAGAGCTAAAGGGATTATTAAGTTCCTTGTTAATTGGACCGTCCTTTGAGGAAATTGGAGAAAAACAAGTTGAGGATAAATTATTGAAGAAAGAAGAGATGAAAAGGAAGTGCCTAATGAGTTGTTTATTAATTGGGGTGAGTTACGGGGGCGTAACTCTTTTCCCTAAGAGGGGTAGAGTGCGATATAATTTCGCGCTATTGCCCTATTTTTACCATTTATTGCTTAATTTTGCATGATTATGCTTATTATTATAGTGTTTACATGCTATAAAAAGTATATAAGTTTTGGTCATGTATGAGTTGTTGAATATTCATGTTAAGATGCAAACAATTTACAGCAATACAAAACAAAAGTTTTTAAATGATTTTGAGAAATTAGGATTTTGGGTTAAGTTTCGGGGACGAAACTTTTTTTAAGAGGGGTAGATTGTAATCTCCCATATTTTTGAGTAAATTATAATTATATTTATTTATTACGTATATGACTATTTTATTTTGATTTTATTATATAAATTATTTTATAAGAAATTAATTTGAACTTATTAAATTAATAAGCACTATTTTAATTAAAAATTCTCTTCTTACCTACTAACCATATTTTGACAATGGTGTTATAATAATAGTAGCCCAATTACAAGTGATTAAAGCCTACCTCTTTTTAACCATCCAATGGTGGTCCAAATAGATGTCTTAATTCAATTAGGATTAAGAACCCTTTTAGTCCATTGTTATTTAAAAAGCCTTGCACCTTATTTCCCCTTCTTCTACTCATGCATAAACCTTCCTCCTCCCAAAATATTGCTGCTACTACTCCCCTGTTTCACGCACTCAACCAGAAAAAAAAAAAAAAAAAAAAAAAAAAAACTTAAAGCTGCTGTCGCTGCACCTATACGGCCGACGCGCCACCACCGCCCAGACCACCGTCCGCACCACCTCACACAACCAGCCTGCACCCCGACGGTTTTCACGCCCTTGTTTTATCTCTCTTTTGTTCCTTCTTTCTTCTCTTTTAATTATGCTATTTAAAAGTTTTAATCTTTGTATAATCTTGAACTTAAATTGTTGTTGTTATTGATTAATAGTGTTTATTTATTGTTAAAGAGTGAAAACTTATAAGTTTTATGATATATAAAGTTGAAAATTGAATTTCAGATTTTATTAAGTATGAGAATTGAGTTTAAAATCATGATTTTCCATAATACTAAGGCTTAAAACGTATTAGTCAAGTTATTTAATCATATTGTGTGTATGTAATATTAAAACTTCATTGTTGGTGATTAAAATTAATTTTCAGATTATTAAAAGTATAGATTTGGGAATTTAAACTATTCTAACTCATGTTTTAGAGCTCTAGTTAGTTTTTCTAATTAAATTATGTTAATGGAATGAAAAAGTTTCAAAGATTAAAGTTTCAATAAATTTTCAAATTTTATATAATCTGAATTTTATTGTTTTAGTATAAAAAAATAGAAGTATTAAGTTTCTACATGTTTTATTTGTCTATTATTAAATACTATAAGTATGGGTATTGAATTTTCAAAAGTTAATAACAAAACGTATTCTCAAATTACTTTAGTAAGTTATATTGCTGAAATTTGATAAATAAAAGGGTATTTTTATGATTTTATGATGAGAGCTTGTAGTACTACTTCTAAACTATGGATTTAAGTAATGGAAAGGTTTAAAAGTGTTGTTTTAATGGTTTTGATATTTTTAAAGTAAGTTAGTATTGCTGTAAATTTGGTTGTTTAGGTATTGATTGAGATTTTGTTGTTTGGTTTAGGAGAGGACTTCATAGAAGTTGGTTTTGGTTGATAAAGTGGTTTACCGATTTATTTAATCAAGGTACGTACAAGATTACGAAAACCTTGACATTAGAAGCATGTTTAGGGACTTTGAAGGACTTAGAATCATGCTAGGGAATTTATGGTTGATTGAAATTGTATGGTAGTTGTAGACACCTGATTGTGTCTCCCCAAAAACCAAACCTAGCGATGAATATCTTTCACGTCTTTGATTATCGAGTTAGGTAAAGAGTTGAAAAGTCTCGTGAAGTTTCCTTAAGCCTCGACCATTTCTAACCTTTCTTAAAATGTTTTGAATCAAAATCATTCATTTCGTGTCCCTTAAAATCATTCATTTCGTGTCCTCTTCATAAAAACGTCCAAACCAAATTATTTTGGTCCATAATTCTGGTCCAATTATTGTTTAGTTGGATGGAGCTTGAAAAGAGCTTTCCAACGATATATTATAAGCCCAAATCCGACTTAAAACGAATAAGTTATGGCCAAAATACTAAACCAAGCCAAAACCGGACCTAGGTCCATCTTACCTACGACCCAATGATCTTGTAGAGGGTCCAATACCTTAATCACAATCCTAAACCAATTAGGATTCATTAGGAACTTGTAGAATTCTCTAGAAGGTTCTAATGTATCATTTCCGAAAGATAAAGATCAAAGAGTTTGGAATTGAATAAAACTTCTCTTTTTGAAAATACTTGTTCTATTCGAATTTATAGACGTTTAGATATGATTTTCGTGCCTCATAATTTTTATCCAAATCTTGGATGGTTGAATAGCCCTTGAAATTATATTTCCAATGATATATCATAATCCCAATTCCGAGCTACAACAAAAAAGATATGATTAAAATACCAAACACTATCCAAAACTAACACAGTTCCACTATTTCGATCATATATTAAATTTTACAAAAGATATCAATTTGGTTTTAATTGGGTTGGAAAGTAGACTTACAGATCTTTCCAACGATATATTATTTATCATATTCTGATTTCTGGATCAAAAGTTATGATAAAAACAAAAACCACAAAAACTGCTATCTATCGAGCCGCGATGGACCTGTCGCGCCGCAATGGAACCTATTTTATTCCGATTCGAATTCTGACTCTTTTCTGATCCTTCGACCCTCTTTTTTCCCTATAAATAGAGGTCGTTTCACCCCTTTTTCTATCATCAACAAGTTTGATAACCAACAATCATCATCAATACCCTCTCTAATAGCCTTTCTCTCTCTGTCTCTTCTTTCATGTTCTTAGCCTAGCTTAAACACATCCCAACACACATCCTTGATGTTTCCCTAAACAAACACCATACCTTCTTCAGGAGACTTGAATACTCTTAACCCTCCTCGAAGTTGCCTTCAACCTCGACATGAAAGGTTGATAGTTCTGAGGGTTTGGTCCCAAATCTATATTTCAATTTATATTTGATTTATTTATTTGATTTAATCTTTCTTGAAGTTAAAAAAGCCTGTATTGTTTTGATAGAAAGATATACGAGGCATCAAAGTAAGTAATTCGATTACTTAATTATTCTTTTAATATAGAAATCATGTTATGATATTATATTAATTCCTAGTATCATCTTATGATGTTGATTTTGATTCATAGTATCATGTTTAGGGTGTTAATTAATATTTCTAATGTCATGTTGATTTCTAGTATCATGTTTAGGCTAAAGCTTTGATTATGATTGTTAGTGACATGCTAGGGTTTGTTATTAATTCTGTTTAGTATCATGCCTAGGATCTTACTATTAATGTTTTGATGATGTTTTGATTATGATGATGATTGTTGTGTCAATCATACGTTGCTTGATTATTCATGATTTATTGTTATTGCTTGATCACGCCCTTTTTTGCAAGTTTAAATAGAATTTGTACTTGAAATCACGCCTAATAAAATAATTAATAATTTGATTTAGGGTTAATATGGTTTTAATTCAAGTGATCGCCAATATTAGATTTATTTGTGCATTAATAATCAACCAACATAGATTAAGCAGGTTTAGGGCTAACTTGATGGATGTATGTTGAACGAAAAGCAAACATGAATATCATAGTAATTAAGTAGAGGCTGATTTAAGGCGGGTTCAATCTCTTTTAGATTGGATTCGTACCATCATCCCCAAATATCCAGTCATGGTTCCGGACCACTATGAAGTTAGCGATCTCTGTGATTGTGAATGGGGTGTAACCTTCACACCCGTGAACGGTTTACAAGTTCCTAAAACTTGTTGGCGACTCTTTTATCTCTAGCTTCCTTCCCTTTGGACGCCACCATGCCTAAAAGTTTGATCACAGTGGGGCTCAAAGTTGAGTTTGAAAAATTCCCTACAGTAGCAAGTTTCATTGATGATTAATGTGATGATTAGTTTTGATTCATGTGTGACATGTAATCTTATGGAAGTTTGTAAGTATGTTGATTTATCTTGTAAGTATTATGTACTAACTTATAAGATGGGGTTGGAGGCAAAGGTAAGTGAATATGTGGATTTCACAATATGGAGATTTTATTTCTTGTTCATGATAATTGTAATGGAATGAGTAAAAGGAGAAATAAAGTCTTAAATGACGAGGTAGAGGATTTGAGGTGCCTTATGCACTTAAGGTGTTCACACATCGAGGTAGTTTAAAAAGGATTTAACATTAATATTGTTTGTCACTAATAATTCAAGAATGAAATTGGAAATATGAATTTGTATGAATGATTGATGTTTGGTTGATTGTATTGCTTTGTAAATGAGTCACCACCAAGTTTTACTGTAACTCACGTAAAGTGCAAGATGGATGAGCAATAAAACTCTGGATTTGTGCATATCTAGAGTAATGACAAACAGGGGTTGGGGTACACAGGGTATTAGTCGTGTAATTTTCTAGAGGCCGTCTGATCTACGAGTCTTTTGTTTTCATTTTTTTTTAAAGTATAAGGAGTTAGATGAGATCTCATACTAGCTATGGCCATGGAGTCGCGCCTGTCTGCCATTGGATGTTTATTGATGTTTCCGTAAGGAGGCATGGGATTTTTCTTTTATTGATGTTCTAAATTGGAGCATGGGGAGACAACCTTGTCTATTACTTAATCCAATGAATAAAATGAAATGAAATAGTCAATATTAATTAGAGAAGTCTTAGTAATGTTAATAGTTGAATCATGTGTTTGAGTCAATAATTAAATTGTTTGTGTGTTGATTGATAATTAGTAGCATGCTAGGAGTTCTATTGTTATACTTCGTAGCTTGTATGTAGTCGGCGTTGCCAGCGTTGCTGATTGTGTGCTTTTGTGTGTCTTTTTCTTGGTCATGGCCTTCGTCTTTCAATAACCCTATAATGATCCAACCTTTACACTTGTAATATTAGGGAGCAGACTTATCACAGGTGTTTACATAGTTTGGACTTGCATCAAGGTGGTGGGATTTTGAGTGGAGAGTTGGTTATTGTTCGCAGTTTATTTCTTTTCATAATTTTTTTTAAATTCTAATTTGATTTATTTTCTACTTTATTAATTGGTTTTGAATAAAGGCCTTGATGGTTCCAACTTGTAAGACTTAATTTGGTTTTGTTCGTTGGTTTTGAAACTTTACTATAACCGAGTTAGTTTTTCCGCTGCTAAATTCTGAATTTGTCTTAACATTTGAACATGTGGCGGTAGCACGTCAGTAATTCTCTGGTATTTTATTAAAGGTATTTACAAATAAAAATAGAGAATTATTGGGGTGTTACATCATTGTTATTTTGGTAAATGATTTTTAAAAAAGAATTAATTGAAGTATTCACAAGTAAAGATCAAGTACAATTAGGAGAGGATTACTGACGTGCTACTAGTAGACCAAAAAGTAAAGAGAACAATAAGCTGATTTTTGAGTTTGTGACTGGAAATGTAAAGATCAAGTACAAGTTGGGCAAATAGAGAACAATAAGCTGATTTTTGAGTTTGTGACTGGAAATGTAAGTAAAATTCAATAAACAAGTAATATTACTTAATGTTCAATTATGTAGCACATAATGTTCATTTATATAACACTTAATGTTCAATTTAATAATAATTCATTTTTATTAACTAGTAGACCAAACCAGAAGGCAGATGATGCAATACACTACTCAACTAATGCTAACTGAAGAAAATGACGAGTCTAAGAATAATAGAAGAGCGGTAAGAAGATTTTCAAAGGCATATAATATAATATGTTCACTTATGGATAGACATATGTTCATAGTTGGTTGATAAATTAAAACTTATAGATATTATTTTTTAACAGAATCACTGTACACATTGTTTAATTTTAAACTTTTTACGTTTAAAGTTTGATAGATATCATTTGTTTACATAATTACTCTTAAAATTTTATATGAAATTACGAGATTTATGTAAAGTATTATGTTTATCATTTTATCAATTTAATCATTTACAAAAATAAATGACCACTTTTAGAAACTTAAATATTCACTTAAAGAAGATTAGTAAAACTTAATGATTCTTTACAAAAACATAATGATCACTCTCAAAAACTAAATGATCAGTTTTAGAAACTTAAATATTCACTTACAGAAAATAAAAAAATATATAGTACTAAACAGCTAAAGGTTAAAGGTATTCTTTTAAATACTAGGAGCCACTTTAGCATTTTATAGGAATTTTTTACATTTCTGGAGGAATTTGAGCCCTCTTTTGAACAGTTGGAGCAGCTTGATCATTGGCTTGAACACCTACAATAATTGGAATATGAACATTTCTAGGAACTCTAGGAGGAACTTGAGCATTCTTTTGAACACTAGGAGCATTTGTAGCAACACTAAGAAGAACTTGCTTCTTCTTAGAACAAACAAATCTTTTCATACATATTGAATTATCTTTTCGCCTCTTACTCTTCCCTACTCTAATTCCAAAACCTTTCTTAAATGCGTGTTCAATATTCATTTCATAAGTTTATTCTTCATATTTAAATTGTTTCCCCACTAAATCAGACTTACTTGCTTCATCAAAAAATAATAACATCCTTTTTTTGTCACTGCAATAATAAACATGTAATAAATGAACATATATATATCAAATAACAACAATGTTCAATTATAATAACGCATTTGATCCATAGAGTAAAGTTACCATAGAGTTTATATAAAGGAAAATTTATCTTTACATAACTAAACATTATAATGAACAAAAGAATAAAAAATAATAAGATATGTTCACTAGCTAAAATGTATATGAGAAACTACAAAACCATGATAATCATTAAAATTCACATGTACGACATATATATTCAAATACAACTATAATAAACATATAATATACTACAAAACACAAATATAAAACATAAACGGACATTTACTATTATAGAAGTGAACATCGTTTTAACTATAATTGTTTATATACAACACACAAAACTAGTAAAAACAATCGAATAATAAAATTATAAACAAATACCAATCTAATATATATATATAGGATCGAGTTATAATATAATAAGAACCTCTTATATAATAGGAACTAGGAACTAATTAGGGCCGTTGGATCTAACTTAGATGCGCGCTTGATGAGCGGCCCAGATTAATTCAGCACTTTTTGTCATTTCTCTCTCCTCAAGTACAACGAACTTTCTAGATACCTCCATTGAAGCGAATTTCGAGCTTTCTCTACTCCATTGCAGTAGATTTAGAGCTTTCTGTACTCCATTGAAGCAGCTTTTGAGGTAAGATGTTTGTTTTCCTCTTTTTTGAATCACGAATTTCAATTTCACTATCTATGGTATAATTCGAATTTTAGGGTTTTTTTTTTTTTTTTTTTTTTTTTTTTTTTTTTTTTTTTTAACGTTTATCGGATCATATATCCTATCAATTTGGAGCATTCATTTGTAATTTCGTGTACAATTTTCTTTGCTGCATTGAAGCTACTGATCTGTATTCTCCATTAAAGGGAATTTCGAGCTTTTGATACTCCACTGAAGCAGCTTCTGAGGTAAGACGTTTTAATATTTCTTGTTTTTCTTCAATTTTAAATCATATTTCAATTGAATTTTAATATTTCTTGTTTTTCAGCCTGAATTTGTCTATTTTTTTACTTTACATTGAATTAATTTTGATTATTCAATTACTGTTGTTGATTTCTTAATGCACACTAAGTGTTTGATAAAATGCCTCAATGAATCCAATTAAAAGGGGGGTGCTGGTATGCCCCTTCCTATGGCCTGGTCACCACCTGATGAGGGGTGGGGAAAAGCTGAATGTTAATGCTGGAGCTGTAAGGGAGTTAGGGACTGGTCTGGGGACAGTGTTGTGTGACTATAATGGCTCGGTTCAGGGCTGTTCACTGGTGCGGGGCATTGAATGATGGGAGACAAATGTAGCTAAAGCTATGGCTATAATAATTTAGAAATTTTGATTCAATTAAGTATAGGGGTGGCAAACATATCAGGTCGGGTTCGTGTTCGGGTTTTCGTGTTTCGGGTTAGGGAACCCCCAACCTGAACCTGATCCATTTAAGTTTTCGGGTTGAAAATCCCAACCCGAACCTGATATTTTCGGGTTCAGGTCAACCCGAAAACAACCTGATTTGACCTGACTTTTGTTAATTGTTTTTTTTTTAGCTGAATAAACTGATTTTTAGCCAAATTTTGTGTTTTCAAACAGTTAACAAAACCTGAATTTTTTACCCAATGTTTTCAATAGTCTAAAATGCCTAATTAACTATTACACACTAAGTCACTAACACACCAAAATAGTCTTAACAAATTACAAACCATAATTAAAAAGAAAAAAATGTCTTTTAATAAACTTTAGTCCTTGTGACTCAAACAATATTCGAAGAAGCATTTTCATCAAATTCTGATAGTTCCGGCGAGGTTTGTGGTGCGTCATCGTTGTCCCCCACCTTAAGCTTCATAACGGATCCTCATAGCATTGTCATTTGAGGATCCATATTATCTACAAGAAAAGATAGCAAATTAAAATCAACACATGTACTAAAAATAAAAGATAATTTACAAGTAATATAATAGTTCTAACTCATTTTTTACCTTCCCCAAAATCCCAATCCCTTAAGCAAATTATAGCCTCCACTGTTTCTGATTTTAAAGCACTTCTATAACAATCAAGCACTCGACTTCCAGTACTAAAAGCTGATTCGGAGGCCACAGTTGATACGGGGACAACAAGAACATCCCTAGCAATTTTAGCTAATATAGAATACCAGACCGAGCAAGTTCTCCAATAAGACAAAATATCAAGGTTGGTGCCTCGGGGGATAAGTGGCTCCTCATAATACATATCAACTTCAGATTTGATTGCCACATTTGATTGCTCCATAGAAAAACTATCAAAATCCTATATACCAAGATTAGATTACATGAGTAGCATGTCACAAAAAATCAAAAAATAAAAATCAGATTATCATACAATAAAATCAGATTATAATATAATAAATCAGATTATAAGAAAATCAGATTATAATACAATAAATCAAATTATAATACAATAAATCAAATTATATGAGTAGCATGACGCCATGACACAAAAAATCAGAAAATAAAAATCAGATTATAATACAATAAATCACAGATTATAATATAATAAATCAGATATAATAAAATCAAATTATAATAAAATCAGATTATAAAAAATCAGATTATTAAATCAGGATATGTTTTCACTTGCAATAAAGGTAAATGCATCAGAAAGACAGAAACTCAGAAAGTTGTTTACCATCATAAAATCATCGGAAGCTTCATTAGCATTGGAAGCATTAGCAGTGGGAATAACATTGCTTGATGAAGAATGACTGGATGCATAATCCTCGTACAACCTCCGTAAAGCATCCTTAACCTTAGAAAACTCAAGCTCGTATTCAACACTATGCTGACCATATATCCTCATGTAACCCCAATTGACACATTGCAACTTATATCGTGGATCCAACACCACAGCAACAGCCATAAATGTACTAAATTCTGACCAATACTTTCCAAATTTCTCATACATTTTACAAGCCATTTTTTGCATAAAAAGATCTGAACTTTTCATTTCATTTTGTAACAACAACCTAACTTGTAAGACTCTATGAAAGTAGAGATTGGAAGTTGGATATTTGGTCCCAGAAAAGGCAAGTGTGACATCATGAAAAACTTTCAAATACTTGCATATTTTTTCAACTCTACCCCATTCTTCAACAGAAGGACAATGTACATAATTGGCATCAACTTTTTGAAAGTGAATTAAAGCTTTTTTAAAATACAAAGCACAATCAAGCATCATGTAAGTTGAATTCCATCTAGTAGGAATATCTTGTTGTAAAATTCTAGTAGATTGAATTTCAACATGTGATACATAACTTAAAAACCTTTGTTTCCTAGCTTGTGAACTCTTACAATATTTGGCACTCTCTCTAGTCTTATACACAGCCTCATCAATTCCTTTTAAACCATCTTGAACCATTAAATTAAGAATGTGAGCACAACACCTTACATGAAAAAATTCCCCACCACAAATCAACTCAAGTTCCCCTTTTAGATTTTCAGCAAAAACATCATTTGAAGAAGCATTATCTAATGTAATTGAAAAAATATTTTTTTGAATACCCCATTCTTTTAACAAACCATACACATGATCACATAAATGAATTTCTGTATGGGGAGGACCAATGTAAGAAGTTCAAAATCTTTTTTTCCAAACACTAAGACTTGTCAACATAATGAGCTGTCAATGAAATATAACCATCAGTGGTTATAGAAGTCCAACAATCAGAAGTTAATGCAATTCTACTACAAGTTGAGCCCAAAACAACTTTTAATTTTTCTTTCCCTCTTTTATACATCTTAAGTACATCAGATTTGATAGTATTTCGAGTGACAGGTTTGAAATCAGGATGCAAATAATTAAAACATCTCCTAAAACCCTTGAACTCTACAAACTGAAATGACATATCATGCTCCACAATAGCAAGAGATAATAATTCACGGAAATAATTAGCATCAAATTCACGCAATCTATTTCCTAAACTAGAGGATGTTTTCTCTAATATCATTTGACCAACATCCCTAAAAGACCTTTGTTTGCAATTTTTCAAATGACGATGAAGATTCCCAGTTCCATTCTTACTATCAGCATTAAAATGTATACCACACTTTTTACATTTGCAAATTAGATTACCATTTTCATCAGGCTCGTCTAAAAAATCAAAATTCACCCAAACACCAGAAGAAAACCGACGTTGACGTTTCTTACCAGTAAGAATCACACGAGGTTTACCAGAAGAAGTTTTCTGGTTTTTACCATTTCCTTTGTCTTGTGTTGTCGAGTCAATCTCCTCTTCCTCGGAAGAAAGTTGCTGAACATCGGCATCCATAATTACTGCAAAAATTATAACAAAATAAAACATTTATTTTAAAACAAGAGACAAAAACTGATCTATTCTTTCTAGAGATATAATCTAAACATCAACATCCATAATTACCGCAAAAAATCAGAAATTATTTGGACAAGAAGAACAATATAAAATAAACAACAAGTCAACAACAACAAGCTAGAGATATAATCTAAATCAGACCTAAAATTAAAAAAAAAAAATCACATGCATGTCAAAGATATATTCTTCCTGTAAATTAGATCAGGAATTGGATTATTGTGCTAGAAATTTACAAAGCAACCCATCATACGTTATATAAACTTAATACTATTATCATGCAAGAACAACAACAATAATCAAATACAAATCTATATTGAAACAGAAACAAAAACAACAAAAATCAAGAACAAACCAAACGAAAACAACCAAAATGAAATGAAAACAACCAAACTCGAAACGAAAACAACCAAAAATGGAACGGAAACAAAAACAACAAAAATCAAGAACAAAACTAACGAAAACAACAAAACCAAAACGAAAACAACCAAACTCGAAACGAAAACAAAAAAATTGAAACGAAAAAAAAAACATCAAAAATCAAGAACAAAATCGAAACAAAAACAACAAAACAGAAACGAAAACAACAAAAATCGAAACAAAAACAACAAAATTTAAAATAGAATTACCTTTGAGAGTTTGAGGTTTGACGGCTTGAAGGAGATGAAGATTTGAAGATTTGAAAAAAAAAAAACAAGAATGGAAAATTCAGAATCAGAACTTGAAATTCAAAACAAAAACGAAACGAAATAAAAAACAATTAATAACCATTACCTTGAGGAGTGAGAACGAGTGAGAAGATGGAAAAGTTGAGAACTTGAGAACGAAAGATTGAGAAAGAACTAGAAGGAAAGAGTGAGTGTGGAGTGTCTGAGAACTTGAGATTGTTGAGAAAATGAGAACCAGAGAAGTTTAGAGAGAGAGAGAGAGAGAGAGAGAGAGAGAGAGAGAGAGAGAGAGAGAGAGAGAGGGCAAAATGAGAAAATAGGAGACAAAAACGGCTGGTGGGGGTTAGTCACATTTAGGGTTTTTTTAGGTTTAGAACTTTAAATTGGGCTTGGGCCATTAGCCATTAAAATGATTTTTTTTAAGACTTTTTTATTCGGGTTATAAGGTCAGGTTCGGGTTGACCCGACCTGATTTTGACCCGAAAATTATTTTCGGGTTATGTGGGTCATTTTCAGGTTGAAATTTTCAACCTTAACCTAACCCATTTAGTTTCGGGTCGGGTTCGTGTCAACCCATTTAAGTTTTCGTGTCGAAATTCTCAACCCTAACCCGCTATTTTCGGGTCGGGCTCGGGTCGGGTTTTCGGGTCGGGTCAGTTTTTGCCACCCCTAACTAAGTATACATCTCATAAAATTAAACTAAATCTCTCCAAAATTAAACTAATCCTCTCTTAAAGTATACTAATGCCAACAATTAGGACATTTTAATGTTTGTACCTTTGGTGTGTGGTGTATGATCTTATAACTCTGCTTTAGATTGTTACTAGGTGTACTAAAACCTATTAGCTCAAGTGGTAGATGATAGGCTGTCGTCAAGCCTACCAAAGATAAAAACCTAACTTGGTCTCTCTAATGGGTAGAAAGGGCAAGTAAGGGTCGATCCCACAAGGACTAAGGGGAGCACTAACAAATATCGATTTGTGATAAGCTAAGTCAAGTCTTTTTGGGTTATGAGTTATGAAGAAAAACTACAAACAATAATAACAAGGATCTTGGGAAGGCATCCTCCAATTAAGTCATTCACAAACTACAATTCAATATACAAGACATAGCAATTTGGGGATAAATTAAGGGAAGTCATCTAAAGCACCCAACTACTCTCTCAAGCTAGAGGGATTACTTGAGTCATGAATATAACCTACTCTCGTGGTTACAAAGCATAAAACAAGTGGTAAAGCATATTCACGATGACATAAACATTCCCTTGACTAGAAATTCCTATTCTCATGGCATTTTAAGTCAATTAAGCATAAGGGAGCTAACTCAAGTTCATCTCTCGATCCTTCGTTGAGAAAGCTTAGATAAATAGTTCTAGCAATGGCCACTTACAAGAACTAACAATGAAACCACTTAATCTCAACTAATTAACATCCCACATTAGCTAAATCAACACATACAAACAAGTATTTGTGAATTCATCAATGGTTTCAACCATCCCAAGTAAAAGAACTACTCACAAATCATAATAAATTGCAAAACTAAAGGAATTAGCAACTAAGAACATAAAACCAAACACTAATCTAACATAAATAAGTAATTAAGGATGAAAAGGTACAAAAATAAGTAAATAGAATAACAAAATAGGAGAGAGAGAGTAAGAAATTCTCATTGATATTGCAAGGAGTATCCAAATCTTCAAGTCTCCTTCCTTCAATTCTTCATATTCCAAGTGTTTCGGGGTTTTCTGATGTCCTGCGGGAGAGTTACAATTCCGAGACTGGAACCGGGCGCCTGTACCTGCAAAACAAACGGATGCTCCGGATGATTGGAGATCCGCCTCCGACGGTCAAGTTAGTACTTGATTAAGGAGTAATTAATGCGGAAATGAAAGTGATTGGGTCTCTCTAGGTGAGAGAGTTTAATGTGTGTAATCTGCGTAATCTCCCTTAATGAGGATTAAGGGAGGTATTTATAACCTCGGGAAACGTGCCAATCTAGGTTTAGGTTAACCTTGGGCTGATTGGGCTTCCCACGGAAGTTGGGCCTAGGTGACCGGTTATCCCAGGTGTCATGGGAAGGACACGTGTTGTGTCGTAATTGGTCCATAGTGGACGGATCATTGCTTGACACGTGGCAGGCTCCTATTGGCCCATGTGACGGACACATGGCGGAACCTGATTGGTCCACTTGTCAGATGGTGATTGGTGACTGGTCACGTGTTACCTGTGACAGGTATCACCCTGTAACAGGCGACGACCTGCTACAGGTGTCACTCGGCGAGAGGCCGAGAGATTCTCCCGCCAAAATTTTAAATTCTGGAAGTGACCATTCGCCTTCTCACTTCGCCTATATAAAGGAGTGTTGACTTCGGTCAATTTCACACTTGAAAACTTTGTGAGAGAACATTCGGACCCCTGAACTTGCTCTGACATTTTGGACCCTTTCTGCCTACCGCCTGCTCTGACAAGCCGACTGCAAAGGATTTTCAAAACTTCATCAATCGTCACTCGTTCAGGTAACCGTCGGTTCTCTTACTCTTAATTTTCTCTTTACTTTATTCTTTTTATGAAATGGCACCACGGAAGCACACGACACGACCTAGGTTAGTGATCAGCCGGTCACCGGGGACGGCTGAATCTAGGACTAGGAGTGCCGCCTGCCCTTTTCTGGACCCATCTTTTCCCTTTATACAAAGTCCGACTATATCTGTGTCTATGCAGAGCATGATGGCCAGAACAAAAAAGACTGCCAGGATCTCAAACTCAGACGGCTCCTCCCACAGGGTGCCGATTAGTGAAACATCTGACCAGGCGCCAGATGTGGAAGTGAAACAAAGCGGCTTGAAAGCCGGCAGTTCTGAGGGAGGAGTCAAAGTGACCCCTTCCCATTTTACAGTTGACAATTCTACATTCTCTCCTGCTCCTTTTAAAGGAGAGGAGGCGGGCCCCTCCGGGAGAGGGGATGAGTCGTCCTCTTCGGACTCGTCAAAGGACGATTCCGAGTCTAGCTCTTCTGGCCATGCTTCTCTGGACACTGAAGAGAAAAACAGTCGCCTACAAGAGGCGAGGCTTTCTCACGCAGTTGAGAAGGGGGACGATTGGGCGGAGCCATCCGCCTCTCACCGAGAGCAAAATACCCCCTACTACTGCACGGAACCTCGAGGCCGGATCACAGCCATGCAAGAGAAAGTGGAGAGCTTTATCGCAAACCACACAATGGGCCCCGACTTTTTAGTGTTCGTGCCGGATCCGGAAGACACAGTCGTCTGGCCGGCTAGTACCAGTTATGATGGCGCCTGCTTTGGCTGCTACGAGGCGGCCATCAAGGCTGGGCTGCGCTTCCCACTACATCCGGCTGTTCAGCGGATCTTGGATGGGTATGAGTTGGGGTTATGGCTGTTAGCCCCGAACTCCTGGGTCAACGTACTCGGCTATGTGGCCGGGTGCGAACTGCACGGGGTGGAGCCGAACTTCGAGGCTTTCGCCCACATGAACTACCTCAGCCGGACCCCTAAGGCAGGCGGTACCGGATGGTATCAATTGACGAGCCACAGGGGCTACCTCATGACGAGAGGTAAAACAAACAAATGGAAGGACTGGCGGAGCACCTTCCTTATCATTGAGAGTTCAGACACAGAGCTGAACAAGCGCTTCAACAGGTGGAACAGGAATCCGCCCCTTCTTGCAGGCGGCCGCAGCATGCCGCCTGTTCCCCCAAGGCTAAGAAAGATATCCTAGATAAAGGACTCTTCAAAGTAGAGTCGAAGGTGAACTCTACTCCAGGGGTACGAGAGCAAGTACCCCTGCACTGCGTCTTGAGCTTCAAATGGCTCTACGACGAGTACTTTTTGGCCGCCTGTGGCCTCAGCAGTCGGTGCTCAAGAGGTAGCCGGCCTGTCGAATACTCTGTTGTTCCATGCATTTCTTGTTATGACTTTTATTAACTTTGTTATTTGTTTTTGCAGCGGACGCCATGAGCAAAATTACCGCCTCCAAGACTGCGGCGGCCTTGTTGCGGGCCTCCATCATGCAACAGTCTTCATCCGACTCCCCCAACAAGGGGGCACCCTTGGTGGGCTTCGCACCTTTCACCCTCTTTTTGGAGTTGTGTTTATGCATATACTGACTCTTTTCTTCTTTTTTAGACGGGCGCTCCAAGAGCTTCTTCTTCCCAACAGCCGGACCCCAAGGCCCGGAGGACGACTGTTGCGAGCTCTCCTGGTTCTGCCAGGAAACATGTGGCGGCTGAGAAGCAGCCGACCACTTCTTCTAAAACTCCAGCTGGGCCACCTAGAAGTATGAAATTATCCTTGTAAATTTTAGACTTGCTCCCTTCTTTACTAGGTCTAATCCGTTTGTTTATGCCTGATGCAGCCGGCCCTCAGGAGCCTGACTTGGTCGAGGTGGCCAAGTCTATGATCAAGGCCGTTCCTCCAGCTGAAAGGGAGGCGGTCAGGGGTGTCGGCACCCTTGACCTAGACGAGATTGCAGGGGTCCTTGCTGAGGTATACTTAGCATATTTTTGAGTATTTGAATTCCAGGACGCCTGTTTTCTTTTTTGTTTGGAAACTGACGCCTGTTCCCCTTTTTACTTAGGCCCTGCTCCGAGTGAACGACCTTCGCAAGCCGCTTGACCGGAAGAACAAAGAGGTAAAGGCTGCAAAAGCTATGGCCGCCTCTGACTGTGATAAGGCAATGTTTCAAATTGCCCAAAATGAAGTTCTGACCATTGATATTCTTTATTATCAGGCGCAGGCTACCGCCGCTATCCGGGCTCAGTTAGAGGCGGCCCAGAAGAGGAATAGCGAGCTGGAGGCGACCATCAACAACCTCAAGGCCGAGCTGAGACCTCTTCGCCAAAAGATGTCCTCATACGAAACCTTGGAGAAATCCTTGGCGAGCGTAAAGGTACGCCCGGTGACCCAGGAGAAGAGTCTTACTCAGGAGATCTCGGAAAAGGCCGAGCAAGAAAAGAAAGAGCTGGTCTGGGAGATGATGGGTGACTCTGTTCAAATCCAGCGCATGACTTGGGGCCGCCTCTTCCCCAATGCCGACTTTGCCTCATGGGAAAAAACGTACTGCCAGTGTTCTGATAGATATAATCAAGAGATCCTGGCGGCTGCTGAGGAAGAGGCGTTGGAGGAGGAGGAGCAGCCGGTAGTGGCGCTTGTGCCGCTTGGGGGTAATGCATCAAAGAAGGATGCAGCTGAAGCCGAGTCCAGCAAGAAGAGTGCTGACCAGGCGGCAGCTGCTAATATTGAAGATCTGCCCCCTTCTTAAGCTTTATGTCTTCTTTCCACGGCCTGCGTGCCGTTTGTTTGTATTTACCCGACCAGGGGCCGGGGCGCTGAATATTTTGCCGGTCTTTAATGACCGACTTCTTTTTAATGAATTTTTTTTGTTTTGCTTCAAATTTGTTCAAGTATTGAATTATTCTGATATCCAATTGTACACTATACCGACTGTTTTACATGGCCGATAGTTGCATACAGGTACGGATAGTTAGTCACGCCGCCTATGCCCCTGGACGACTGGTTGTCTGTTTCCAGGCTAGACGATCAGTCGGCCATTTATCCAATCGGTATTCGAACCAGTTTAAAGACTGGATCCCCTTTAGGCAGGCGGTCCTGTCATTTGTAAAATTAACCAAGTAGGAAAGTTGTTTCCTACTTGTCATGCTTTTAGGCTAGAGACTTTAGGCCGTCTAGGCCGACTGTTTCCCGCCATATTAAATCTAGTGTGAACAGGTGCTGTATGAACACCTTTTTAGTTTCATACTAAAATTTTTAAGGAGTGACCAAGTAAACATGATTGTTACCTAGTCGCCAAGTAACTGAGTAGTAGAGGTATCAAGCGGTGGGTACCGGTTGTTCCCCTTTATTCGCCAATGTTTGTTGGCTTTTAACTCATAGGTTGTTAACCTAGCAGGAGTAGTGGTTGAGAGCCCCTGTTTGCTAAAAACAGGCGGACGACTCATACCTTTTAGGCTCCATACTAAGTTTGAGAGAGTGACTATGAGTTAACTTTGGTGTTACTCAGTCGCCGTCACTCCTGCTTGAGTAGTAAAGGTACCAGGCGGCGGAGGCCGGCTGAACCTTTTGATTCGCCAATGTTTGTTGGCTATTAACTCAAGAGGTACCCCCTGCATTTATCCCAAGTAATACAGGCGGTCATCTGACTCAGATGCCAACTGCTACCACTGGTTTGGTTAGTGATAGAGTTATCCTTGTCTCAAAAACGGCTACGTGGTTGCCCTTGGGGACAGTCGTATAGGTGCCGTGTAATTAGTTTATAGAGCAATGTTCCACCCAAAAGGGAGCTTCTCTCTGCGACGAATTTCATCCGGAGGGATGCCGCCGGACGCCTGCTATGATGTTGGGACAGGTCGTATTAGTTTAAAGATTGGATCAGTTGGCTTGGCGCCTGGACTGATCATTCGGCTTGTGGAATTGGTTAGTTCTTGGTGAACGTAAGTGCTAAGTAAGAGGAGGGTAGCCGATAAGAATAAAAATTAAACATGGAGAGTAGCCGACTGTTTGTCAGTAGGCATGCCCCTCCTAAGTAAAAATGAAAACTGAGTATGGATAGTAGCCGACTGTTTGTTAGTAGGCGTGCCCCTCTTAGTACAATATTGAATATTAAGTATGCAAACTTTTATTAAGTAGCCCTTGACTATTTATATCATTCAAAAGAAATATTTCTTAAGATTATCTGCATTCCAAGTTCGAGGCAACGGTTGGCCGTCTGGTGTTTCCAGACGGTAGGTACCGTCCCTGACCTCTTCACAGATTCGGTAGGGTCCTTCCCAGTTGGGAGTTAGTTTGCCAGACTCATTAGCCCTTCCAACTGCTTCCATTTTTCTAAGTACAAAGTCCCCCACTTTGAGTGGACGCCTGTGTACTTTTTTGTTGTATGATCTAGTCATTCTCAGGCGGTAAATTTCATGGCGCAAGACAGCATTGCCCCTCCTTTCAGGAAGTGAGTCTAATGTCAGGCGCATGGCTTCCCAGTTTGTCTCTTCGTCATATAGCATTACTCGAAGAGTCGGCTCGTAGTGTTCTATTGGAAGAACAGCTTCTGCACCATAAGTTAGGAGGAATGGAGTTTCTCCAGTCGCCCCTTTTTCAGTCGTCCTAATGGCCCAGAGAACATGTGCTAATTCATCCGCCCATAGGCCGCCTGCTCGTTCAATCTTTTTCTTGAGACCGTCTGAGATGATTTTATTAAAGGCTTCTACCTGGCCGTTTGCTTGTGGACGGCCGACAGATGCAAAGTAGTGTGCAATTCCTTGGTCACCCAACCAGCTTTTGAGAACAGGCGTCTCATATTGGGGACCATTATCAAAAACCATAGACATGGGAACCCCGAACCGGGTGATGACATTTTTCCAAATGAATGAAATTACATCCTTCGTCTTGATTCCCTTTACAGCCTCCGCCTCTACCCATTTAGTGAAGTAGTCGACGACAACAAGTATGTACCTCCTTCCGCCTGTAGCAGGCGTATATGGACCCAGAATATCCATGCCCCACTTAGCAAACGGTAGTGGGCTATGAATGGTAGTGAGGTCAGTAGCCGGACGGTGAATTAGCTTGCCAAACCTTTGGCACTTGTCACATTTTTTCACCATCTCCATTGCATCTGCTTCTAATGTAGGCCAAAAGTAGCCCTGCCGCCTTGCCCGTTGAGCAAGCGTTCTACTGCCTATATGGGAAGCACAGTAACCAGAGTGAAGATCGTCTAGTATCTCTCGTCCCTTTTCTGGAGTAACACACTTTAAGAAGGGTTGAAGGTACCCCCTTTTGTGAAGTTCTCCCTTTATTATTTCAAAACTGGTTGCTCATTTTTTCAGTGCTGCCGCCCGTTGATGATCATCCGGCAGGGTACCGTTTGTCAGATATGCCCTGATTGGATCCATCCAGGTTGAGCTTCTGTCTAGGATTCCAATAGGGTCTTCCTCGATGCTTCTCTTCTCCATTACTTCCCAAAAAACAGTTCGAGAAGTATCACAGGAGGCGGATGATGCTAATTTTGACAGTGCATCCGCCTGGTTGTTTTCTGATCTCGGCACTTGGGTCAGATGGAAATCCTCAAAGGAGCCGACTGCTTGTCGGACCGCCTGTAAATACTTGATCATGGCCGGATGGGTTGCTTCGTATTCTCCATTGTACTGACTCACTATCAATTGTGAATCGGAACAGGCGTCTATTTTTCTTGCCCCTGCCGCCTTGCACATGCGGATTTCGGCTAGTAAAGCTTCATATTCTGCCTCATTGTTTGAGGCCTGAAAACTGAAGCGTAGAGCATACTCGTACCTGTCGCCCTCTAGCGACTGACATATGACGCCTGCTCCACAACCATTTGAAGTAGAGCTTCCGTCCACATATACCTTCCAGACTTAGTCTGTAACTTGAGAGTCAGGAGGACGAGTCATCTCAACAATAAAGTCAGCAAAGGCTTGCCCCTTCACTGCTTTTCTAGGCTCGAAAGTAACTTCGAGACTCTGTATTTCTATGGCCCATTTGATCATTCGGCCTGACGACTCTACGATGGTCAGTGGCCGCTTGATAGGTTGGTCTGTATACACGACGACTGCATGTGCCAAAAAGTAGGGCTTCAATTTTTTAACAGCCATGAAGAGTGCAAGACCAAATTTCTCCACTAAGGGATACCTCAACTCGGCATTTTTCAATACATAAATGACAAAGTAGACCGGGAGCTGACAGCCGTCTCTTTCAGCAAGGAGAACAGAGCTTAACGCATGATCAGAGACGGCCATGTACATGTAGAGTACTTCTTTGGGCAAAGGGCTGATCAGCCTCGGCAAGGAATGCAAGTGAACTTTCAATTTCTGGAAGGCCGCCTCAGCATCTGGCCCCCATTCAAACCTTGCCTTTTTCTTAATTGCCTGGAAAAAGTATAGGCATTTGTCGCCAGATCGGCTTAGAAATCTTCCCAAGGCCGCCAGACAACCTGTTAACTTCTCAACCTCTCGGATGGTACGAGGCGACTGCATGTCGATGACCGCCTGCACCTTCTCAGGGTTCGCCTCTATTCCTCTCTGATTGATAAGGAATCCGAGAAATTTCCCAGACTCAACTCCAAAGACACATTTCTTGGGATTGAGCATGACATGGTGCCGCCTGAGTGTGGCGAAAGTTTCTCGGAGGTCCGATAGATGATCTTTCTAAAGTTTAGACTTGACAATCATATCATCAATATATGCCTCGACATTTCTCCCAATCTGATTAAAGAACACAGTGTTTATCATTCGCTGGAAAGTGGCCGGGGCATTCTTAAGACCAAACAGCATGACCGTGTAACAGTATCACCCCTGATCAGTGACGAAGGCCGTCTTCTCCTGATCTTTCTCCCATAAAGGAATTTGATGGAAACTAGAGTAGGCGTCCATAAAGCTCATCAAAGCATGGCCGGCTGTTGAGTCGACCAGGTTATCAATTTTAGGCAGAGGGTAACTGTCTTTGGGGCACGCCTTGTTTAAGTCTGTGTAGTCTACACACATTCGCCAGGTGCCATTCGGCTTTTTAACAAGCACCACATTTGCAACCCAGTCTGGGAAGTAACATTGCTGGATGAACCCTGCATCAAGTAATTTTTTAACTTCGGCGGCTGCCGCCTGACTTCTTTCTTCGCCATGGTTCCGCTTCTTCTGCCGTACCGGCTTCTTTTTCGGATCCACTGCCAGTTTATGTACCGCCAGATCAGAACTAATGCCTGACATTTCATGGACTTCGAATGCAAAGATGTCCTTGTATTCTTTCAATAGTTTGTGAAAGTCGTCACCCAGGTCCCTTAGAGCAGTCGTCCAAACCTTGATTGTTCTGTCAGGACGCGAGTCATCTAACATCAGGTTCGTATGCTCACCAGCTGGCTGAGGGCGGAATTCATCCGACCGCTCCTCTGCCAATGATTGCTATTTTCTGTCTTTTCTTGCGGCCCCTGTCTGGGATGCCTTTCTCTTCTTGCCGCCTGCTTCTTGAACAAGCGCACTCTCCTTGACATTGTCAAGGTCTATTTTTCCACCGCTCGACATAGTGGCCATAACAGTGGGCTTGAGATCCGAGAGATAGCACTCTCGGGCCATCCTCTGATCTCCCCTTAGGGACCCGACTGTTCCATTATCCCTCTCAAACTTGAGCAACATAAGAGATGGGATTATAACAGCCTTGGAATTATTCAGGGTTGGTCGTCCCAGAATCATGTTGTAGGCCGAGAGTTCTTCTACTACCAGGAACCGGACTACCATGTGTCGTCCTTCCCCTTTTTTTACCCAGGCGGATGGGTAAATCCACTCGTCCAACTGGGTGGACGACTCCTCCTCCAAACCCTACTAAAGGGTGGGATGCCGGATGTATGCAATCAGTCTGATATTTTAGTTTCGACAGACATTTGCTACTGATGAGATTCCGGTATCTATGAGGATTCGACCAACTCTCTGGTTGGCCACTTTACATTCAATAACGATAGGGTCGTCATGCGGCCCTCTTACCCCTCCTAGATCTTCTTCAGTGATGACAATCTCAGGAAATGAATATTTGGAGGGTCGTTCTTGGTGAACGGAATTTACATCTAACTGTCTGATATTGTCTTTGTTGCCCCTAATAGTGGGGCCGCCTCCTGAGAAGCCGCCTGCAATGGTGTAGACGACTGCATCATCTGTATCGGAACTGTCGGCCTGCTGATTCTTTTTGGCCGACTGCTTTTTCGAGGAAGTGTTCCCCGTAGATTTCTTGACATAAGTGTCAAGATCACCTTGCTCAGCGAGGCGGTCCAGATACAGCATGAGACTGATGCATTCATTGGTTTGATGACCAACATCTTCATGATAATCACAGAATTTTTCTTGGTTCCGGTTGTTTGCAGAACCCTTCATGGGGACCGGCTTCTCAATTGAGATCCGTCCCTTGATTTCCTTTAGGATAAATGGCTATCCTTGTTAAACGCATACTTTGGGGAGTATGGTTTGAATTCTTTTTTCTTTTTCTGGGCCGACTGTTTAGAGGAATCAGCCGCCCAGACCTCTTTTCTCTTCTCGTCTTTGTTTGACGACTGTTTCTGTCGTCCTTCTCTTTTGTCGGACCTTCTCCCGTCTGACTGTTTTACCGTACTACAAAGATTAGTCGCATGTATATAAGCTTCCGCTTCAATCAAGGCCTCTTGAAGAGTCGCCACCCTCTTTTGGACCAAATCAAATTTGAAGGTCGACCCGTCTTTGAGACCTCTGAAAAAGTCAGTATAGGCTACTTCATCCGGTAACCCTTGAATCTGTATTCTCATCAGGTTAAACCGCCTGATGTAAGAACGAAGCCCCTCCTTCTCGCCCTGCTGAATTGTTCCTAAATCAAGGGTCGTCTTCTTCGCAGGGATGTTCATGGCGAAGTTGGAGGTGAATAAGTAAGCAAGCGTCTTGAAGTTATTTACACAACCAGTCGGCAGGTTGCCGAACCATTGTTGTGCGATTCCTTTGAGAGTCGCTGGGAAACACTTGCACCAAGTGGGATCATCCAACCCTTGAAGGTACATCAGGTTGGTGAATGTCATCAGATGGTCTTCTGGGTTAGTAGTGCAGTCATAGGCGCCTACTAATACATTTTTCACTTTGGCCGGCTGAGCGGATTCAGTAATTTCCTTGGAGAAGGCCGACGGCTGTTCACCAAGTCTAAGCAACCGTAGCTGCCAGTCCATAGGTTGGACATTTTTTGCTGCATGTCCACCAAACGGAGGTGGCTGTAAAAAATACTGTTGTTGCGGTACAAACGGTAAGTTTGGTACCGCCCGGTCGCTATGATAGCCGGACTGACGGGAGGTGCCGCCTGAATGACTCTCATGATACGACTGAGTATGCCTCATCGAGGTATTTCGTAGACTGTCTTGGAAGTTTGAAGTAGAGGCCGACTCTGACAATCGGTCACTCTTCTTCTGCTCTAGCAGTAGCCGAGCGTCTGTGTATGTTTTCCTCGACCCGTCCGCCTGAATATGACGAACATGTTTCCTATTTCCTGGAGTAGGAAAACGGTATTTTGTGAAATCAAGGGCAGGTGGCTCCCACTTCCTAGATTTAGGATGAGGGGTCGCCTCTCGCCCTTGAACTGGCTTCCTCTTCCGTGAAGTGGAGGGTTTCTTAGCCGACTACTCCTTGTCCAGAGCAGGCGACTTCTTGTTGATCAACTCTTGAATTTCTCCCTTGAAGTCCCTCATGAAGGTCATGAGTTCGTTCCTTGTGATGGGAGCAGACCCATCAGTCGGCTGCTGTCGAACAGGCGGTGCGCCTGCTGGCTCGCTTCCTGTATGAAGATGTTCCCGTTCCCTCCTTTCGGTATGACGGGTACGTTGGGCCCTTAGGGTCCCGTCTGAAGCTGTGTGAGCTTCAACTTCAAATTCATTCTCAGTATCGTGGTCCGACTGAACTAGAGGGTTGTCTAGGGGACGTCTCTCTTCAGGAGCCGATACAAACGTGGATGCCATCTCAGAAGTACTTTCCCCACAGACGGCGCCAAGATGTTTCGGGGTTTTCTGATGTCCTGCGGGAGAGTTACAATTCCGAGACTGGAACTGGGCGCCTGTACCTGCAAAACAAACGGATGCTCCGGATGATTGGAGATCCGCCTCCGACGGTCAAGTTAGTACTTGATTAAGGAGTAATTAATGCGGAAATGAAAGTGATTGGGTCTCTTTAGGTGAGAGAGTTTAATGTGTGTAATCTGCGTAATCTCCCTTAATGAGGATTAAGGGAGGTATTTATAACCTCGGGAAACGTGTCAATCTAGGTTTAGGTTAACCTTGGGCTGATTGGGCTTCCCACGGAAGTTGGGCCTAGGTGACCGGTTATCCCAGGTGTCATGGGAAGGACACGTGTCGTGTCGTAATTGGTCCATAGTGGACGGATCATTGCTTGACACGTGGCAAGCTCCTATTGGCCCATGTGACGGACACATGGCGGAACCTGATTGGTCCACTTGTCAGATGGTGATTGGTGGGGAAAAATCCCCTAATCACCAAGCTTTCCTCACTTTCTCTCTCTAGAAAATGAGAGTTTCTCTCTCTAAAAACCCTAACCTAGGCTAAAACTAAACTAAGAAGATCCCCCCCTCCAAATGAAGCTAAAGGGATATTATATAACCCCCAAGTAAAAGGACGGAGAAACCAAGAATCGGCCCGGCTACAGGTCGGCACGGACGTGCCAAAGGTTGCACGGACGTGCAGACTTGTTAAAATGAGAACAGTAGCTACTGCCTGACCTTGCGCGGATGTGCAGATTTTTCTGGCGAAATAGCTTCATTTCGGAAGGTCATAACTTCTTCATTACTCATTGGAATAAGGCATGTAAGCAGTCGTTGGAAAGCTCTTGAGATGAACTTTAATCTTCAATTTGAATCACTTCAAAAACTTGAGTAGAAAAAAAGTTATGGTCATTTGAAGTTGACCTTAAGGAAAAAATCCTTCCAAAACCCTTCCAAATGCTCTTATTTCACTCTTAGACACTTTTCCTTGCTTCTTTCATTCTTCCATAGCTCCCTTATTCCCTCTTCTTGTCTCAAACTTCTTTTCTTCTTTGTCTAAAAGCTTCAAAGTGCCATATTTATACCTAAATATGCACCAAAACACTAGCAAACCCGTAAAGCATATGATACACAAAAAATGCATAAAAATAGAGTAATTAGTGAACTAAGCATTGATTTCCTACAATTCTAGGGCTCAAATCACTCTAAAATCATATAAATAACAAGTTATCAGTAGAGCATTATGCAAATGCATAGGGGATGTAGGTTCAATTCCTACATAGGTTGTCTCTAAAACTAAATGAAAAACGCTCAAAGTAAATTAAACATCATTGAAGTTAATGAAAAACACTCACAAATAAATAAAAAACACTCAAAAGTAAATAAATAAAAAATAGATGAGGTGAACTAGAATTGCAGGAACTGGAATTGCTCTAGATGCTTGTCTTCTCACAAAGTATCTAAAACCATTCGGTGACATTCAATGGGAGATAACAAGCAAGGTTTGGGTGGAGCTGTTATGTGATGCTGCTATGCTTTGCTCACCCAATTCCTATGGCGTGCAATAAAGCAAAGACGGGGAATTCTCACGTTAGTGTGGCTGTTAATAGCTCATCTTGGTTTACATTAGGTTTGAAAATACAAAAGATGAATTTGGAAAATGTAGATTCCTATAGTAGTTGGTTAAAGTAAATAAAAAACTATTAAAGTGAATAAAAAAGACTCTAAAGTAAACCTATTAGCTTAAGTGGTAGAGTACTATCGGATGCATAGAGATGTAGTCTCGATTCCTACATTGGTTACCTCTAAAAGTAAATACAAAAAATTCTAAAGTAATTCAAAACATCTCAAAAGTATATTAAAATAGCTAAAAAGTAAATCAAAAGTAAATAGTATTAACTTAAAAGTAAATAGTATTTACTTAAAAGTAAATAATATTAACTCAAAAGTAAATAGTATTTACTTAAAAGTAAATTATATCTACTCACAACTATTCAGTCTAGGGTGCACATTGCTAAAAAGAAAAAGCAGGGTATTAGTGTTTCGGGGTTTTCTGATATCCTGCGGGAGAGTTACAATTCCGAGACTGGAACCGTGCGCCTGTACCTGCAAAACAACGCAGACTCCGGATGGTAGGTGCTCCGCCTCCGACGATCAAGTTAGTACTTGCTTTAGGAGTAATAAATGCGGAAAAAAGATTAAGTGTTTTCTCTAAGTGAGAGTAATTAAGTGGCGTAATCCTCTTTAATGAGAATTTATGATCATATTTATATGTCTTGGGATGCGTGTCAGTCCTAGGTTTAGGTCAACCTAGGGCTGATTGGGCTTCCACAAGTCATTGGGCCTAGGTGGCTGGTTTTCCCATTTGGCATGGGGGAGGCCACGTGGCATGACACAAGTGGTCCATGGTGGACCGATCATCGCCTGACACGTGGCAGACTCCTAATGGCCCATGTGGCGGACACATGGCAGCGCCTGATTGGTCCATTTGTCAGACGATAGTTGGTTAGGGAAAAACCCCCTAATCATTTGCCCCTCACAGGTGGCATATGACTGTTCATATGTCAGCTGTGACAGGTGTCGGCCTGTAACAGGCGACGGTCTGCTACAGGTGTCGCTGGGTGAATGGCCGATGGTTTTTCCCGCTTATTTTTGAATTTTTGGAAGTGACCCTTCGACTTCTCATTTTGCCTATATAAGGGCGTGTTGACCTCAGATTTATTTTCACACTTGAAATCTTTTGAAAGAGAACACTCTGATCCCTGAACTTGCTCTGACTTTTTTGGACATTAATAGCCTACTGCCTGATCTGTCAAGCCAGCTGATTTTTCAGATCTCTTCTATTTACAACGTCACTTATTCAAGTATTCAGGTAACCGTCTGTTCTCTTACTTTTCTTTTTTTATTTCTTTTGAACTATGGTACCTCTAAAGCACCCGGCACGACCTAGGGTAGTGATCAGTCGGTCACTGGGGACGGCTGAATCTAGGACTAGGAGTGCCGCCTGCCCCTTTTCGGACCAAACTTTGCCGTTTATACATAGCTCGACTGTCTCTGTGCAGAACACAATGGCTCAAACTAAGAGAACAGCCAAGATCACCAACTCGATGGCTCCTCCTTCTATGTGCCGGTCAGCGAGACATCTGACCAGGCGCCTGATGATAAAATCAACCAAAGCGGCTCTATCGCTGGGAGCTCAGAGGAGGGAGCCAAGGTGTTCCCTACCCATTTCACTATTGACTTAGCCAGTCGACAGTTGACCACTACAGAAGGAGAGGGGTTGGTCCCCTCTAAGAAAGGCGAGGAGTCGGACTCTTCTAATAGTGAGTCCAGCTCTAGCTTTTCAAGCCATCACTCCCTAAACTCAGAGGAGAGGCACTCCCGACTGCATGAGTCAAGACTCTCTCATGCGGTTGAAAAAGGGGACGAATGGTCGGAACCATCCGCCTCTAACAAGGAGTTGAACACTGCTTACTTCTGCCACGTTCCAAAGGGCCGCATCAAGGCCATGAAGGAAAAATTAGATTCCTTTCTATCGGACCATGTGATGGGTCCAGATTTTGATTTATTCGTGCCGGATGTTGAGGATGCGGTTGTCTGGCCTATGACGATCAGTTATGGGGATGCCTATTTTGGTTGCTATGAGGCAGCCATTAAGGTGGGACTTCGATTTCCCTTGCATCCAGCTGTTCAGAAAATCCTCGATGGGTACGAGGTGGGGTTATGGCAGCTAGCCCCAAACTCTTGGTTTAACATCCTTGGCTATGTGGCCGGATGTGAAATGCACGGGGTGGAGCCAAATTTTGAGGCGTTCACCCATATGAACTATTTGAGTCGGACCCCCAAAGCAAGCGGTACCGGCTGGTACCAGCTATCAAGCCACAAGGGCTTTTAGATGGCAAGAGGGAAAGAAAATAAGTGGAAGGACTGGAGGAACACCTTCTACCTTATCCAAACCTCTGATCCTATGTTGAACAAGCGGTACAACAGATGGAATAGGAATCCGCCCCTCCTTGCAGGCGGTGCTGCCATGCCGCCTGTTCCTCGCAAAGCGAGGGAAGAGATCCTAGACCGAGGGCTCTTCAAGGTGAAAACACAACTCAACCCTGCTAGTGGGGAAATGGAGCAGGTGCCTTTACACTGTATCCCCAAATTCAGGTGGCTATATGACGAATACTTCCTAGCCGCCAGTGGCCTGAGTAGTCGGGTCTCGAGAGGTAGTCGACACTTTGCTCTTTTTTAAGCAGATGTGGTTTTATGTCCTCATTAATTTTTCTAACTCTTGGTTGGATATTTTTTTTTATATTTTTTTATTTTTTTTTTTAGCGGAAGCTATGGACAGTATAACTGCTTCAAGAAAGGCGGCTGCCATGCAAAGAGCCGCAGTAATTGGTAGTCCAAAGCCCTCCTCCGATCCTTCCTCAAAGGAGTCGCCCCAAGTGAGTTCAAACTCTTTAAGCCTTTGTCTTCTTTATATTTGTGTTTATTAACACTCGGCACCCATTTTTTTGCAGGTGGGCGCTTCAAAACCCTCCTCCTCCCACCAACCGGACTCAACGGTTCGGAAACTGACAGGTGGGAGTACGCCTGGTTCGACCAGGAAACAGACGACTGACAAGCAGCCGATCACCCCCAATCTGGGGGAAAAACAAATAAAGTCCATGGTGAGAGTTGTCCCTCTTGAGGAGAGAGATGCAGTCCGGGGAGTCGGTACCCTGAACCTTGATGGTATAATGGGTCTCCTTTCTGAGGTACTCTTTGTATTTGTCATTGTTTATTGGGACGCCTGCTTTTTGTCCTAAGTATCTGACGCCTGTTTTCTTTTATAGTCCCTGCTCCGAGTAAGCGGCCTTCACAAACCAATCAGTGCGAAGAACAAAGAGGTAAAGGCTGCTAAAGCCATGGCCGCCTCTGGCTGTGACAAGGCAATGTTTCAAATTGCCCAAAATGAAATTTTGACAACTGATATTCTTTATTATCAGGCACAGGCCACTGCGGAGGTCTACACTGAGTTGGAGGCGGCCCAGAAGAAAAATACGGAGCTGGAGACCACCATCAAAACCCTCCGAGAGCAGCTGGAGCCTCTCAAACATACTGCGCATCTCAATGAATCTTTGCTGAAATCAATAGAGAATCTTAAAAGCCAGTTGAAGATCCAGGAGGCGGCCCTCACCAAAGAGCTGACGGCCAAGGCTAAAACTGAAAAGATGGATTTGGTTAGGTCTATGATGGAGGACCTGGTCAAAATCAAGAAAATGACCTAGTCCCGCCTCTTCCCAAAAGCCAATTACGCCTCATGGGAGAAGAAGTTCAAAGCTTGTACTGAAGAGTAGAATCGAAGAATTATGGAGGCGGTGGCTGTGGCGGATGAGGCGCAGGCGGTCAGCGAGGAGGAAGGGGAGGTGGTCGCCATTGACCCATTGGAGGTGGAAGTAAACAAGGATTCGGCCCTTGAAGGAAAATAAACTAAGAAGGGTGCTGCGAAGGACCAAGCGCCCACAGTTGATGTCGATCAGGCGGCCTTGAATACCGATGCCCCTCTAAATGCTTAAGCTTTTATTTTTTTAACTTTTTCTTCGGCCTGCATGCCGTTTATTTTTCACTTTACCCGGCCAGGGGGCCGGAGTCTTGAATATTTTTCCGGTCTTTAAGACCGACTGTTTATATGAATTCGGCGACCATCTTTTTGGTCGTCTTTGCTTGTCCAGGCTTCGAATTTTGCTTTATTTTTTCGAATTTTTGCTAAGTGTCGAAGTATCAAGGATCTTTGATATCCGCTTGCGTATCATACCGACTGTTTTGTATGGCCGATAGTTGCGAATAGGTAAAATGTGAGGGCTGCCTATGCCCCTGGACGACTAGTTGTCTTAGTTCTAAGTTAGGCGATCAATCGGCCATCTATCCAGTCGGACCCCAACATATTTTGGAGAATACATTAGGTTTGCTTTACTTGTGAAAGGAAAGTAGATAAATTTCTTGAGTCCTTGCTTATCCTAAAAAGCAGTCGACCTGTGAACCAACTTTTCAAACATGTTTGGTTTGAAGAGAAATCATCTTAGCAGGTTGGGGTACGAGAGCTTTAGTCCACCTCTAAGAAGGCGGACTTGTCATACCTTTTGAATCCTGGCTAAGTATGGGCGTGATTATGGGTAATCTTGAAGGTTACTCTCTCGTCATGTCTAAGCTTGAGTAGTAGAGGTACCAAGCGGCGTAGGCCGGCTAGTCCCCTTGATTCACCAATTTTGTTGGTTATTTACTCAAGTTTTAGGGAGTGACTATAAGTTAACATTGATGTTACTTAGTCGCCATCACTTCTGTTTGAGTAGTCGAGGTACCAGGCGGCGGAGGCCGGCTGGACCCCTTGATTCGCCAATGTTTGTTGGCTATTAAGTGAAAAGGAACCGGCTGTACTTATCCCAAGTAATACAGTCGGTTATCTGACGCGGATGTTAACTGCTAACACTCGTTGGATCAGTGATAGAGTTATCATTGTCTCAAAAACAGCTGCGTGGTTGTCTTTGTTGACAGTCACATAGGTGTCGTGTAATTAGTTTATAGAACAATGTTCCACCCAAAAGGGAGCTGCTCTCCGCGACGAATTTCATCCGAATGGATGCCGCCGGACGCCTGCTATGATGTTGAGACAGGTCGGATTAGTTTTTAAAGTTGGATCAGTTGGCTGGGCGCCTGGTCTGATCATTTCGGCCATAGGCCATCGGTAGTTCTTGATGAACTAAGTATGAGAGAGTAGCCGACTGTTTAGGTACAGGCGGCATGCCCCTCTCTATTGAATGCATATTTGAAAAGTATGGAGAGTAGCCGACTGTTTTACCAGTAGGCATGCCCCTCTTAGTACAAAATAAATGAAGTGAAAAAGAAAACTTTTATTATTAGCTCTCAGCTATTTACATCATTCAAAAATAATACTTTTTGAGATTATCTACATTCCAGGTTCGAGGCAAGAGTTGGACGTCTGGTGTTTCCAAGCGGTCGGTACCGTCTCGAACCTCTTCATAAATTCGATAGGGTCCTTCCCAGTTGGGAGTTAACTTTCCTAACTTATTAGCCCTACCGACTGCTTCCATCTTTCTTAGCACAAAGTCACCCACTTTGAGTGGACGCCTATGCACTCTTTTATTGTATGACCTCGTCATTCTTAGGCGGTAAATTTCATGGCGCAGGGCTGAATTGCCCTTTTTCTCTGGGAGTGATTCTAATGCCAGGCGCATGGACTCCCAGTTTGCCTCTTCGCCATACAGCATTACCCGAAGAGTCGGCTCGTAGTGTTCAATTGGAAGAACAGCTTCCGCACCATAGGTTAGGAGGAATGGAGTTTCTCCAATCGACCCTTTTTCAGTCATCCTGATGGCCCAGAGAACATGTGGTAGTTCATCTGCCCATAGGCCGCCTTCTCGTTCAATCTTCTTCTTAAGACCGTCTGAGATGATTTTGTTGAAAGCTTTTACTTGGCCGTTTGCTTGAGGACGACCAACTGATGCAAAGCAGTGCGAGATGCCTTGGTCTCCCAACCAATTTTTGAGAACAGGCGTCTCGAATTGGGGGCCAATATCAAAAACCATAGACATGGGTACCCTAAACCGAGTGATGACATTTCTCTAGATGAATGAAATCACATCCTTCGTCTTGATTCCCTTGACAGCCTCTGCTTCTACCCATTTAGTAAAGTAGTCGACTGCAACAAGTATGTGCTTCCTGCCGCCTGTAGCAGGCATATAGGGACCCAGGATATCCATGCCCCACTTAGCAAACGGTAGTGGGCTATGGATGGCAGTGAGATCAGTAGCCGGACGGTGAATTAATTTGCCAAACCTTTGACACTTGTCACATTTTTTCACCAATTTCATGGCGTCTGCTTCTAAGGTAGGCCAGAAGTAGCCCTACCGCCTTACTCGTTGAGCAAGCGACCTGCCGCCTATATGGGAGGCGCAGTATCCAGAATGCAGATCTTCTAAGACCTCTTGCCCTTTTTCTGGGGTAACACATTTCAAGAAAGGTTGAAGGTACCCTCTATTGTGGAGTTCCCCCTTTATCATCTTAAAGCTGGATGCTCGCTTTTTTAGTGAGGCCGCCTGGTGATGATCATCCGGCAAGATGCCGTCTGTTAAGTATGCCCTGATTGGGTCCATCCAGGTTGAACTTCGATCTAGAATTCCAATAGGATCCTCTTCAATACTTCTTTTCTCCATAACCTCCTAAAAGACAGTTCTTGGAGTATCATAGGAGGTCGAGGATGCCAACTTTGAAAGAGCATCCACCTGATTATTTTCAGATCTTGGTACCTGAGTAAGATGAAACTCTTCAAGGGATCCGACTGCTTGTCGAACCGCCTGCAAATACTTGATCATGGCCGGATGGGTTGCTTCGTACTCGCCATTATACTGGCTCACTATCAGTTGTGAGTCAGATCAGGCGTCTATTTTTCTTGCCCCAGCCGCCTTGCACATGCGGATACCTGCCAACAAAGCTTCATATTCTGCCTCATTGTTCGAGGCTTGGAAGTTGAAACGTAGAGCATACTCATACCTGCCAACAAAGTTGAAACGTAGAGCATACTCATTGTTCGAGGCTTGGAAGTTGAAACGTAGGACTAACATATGACGCCTGCTCCACAACCATTTGAGGTGGAGCTCCCGTCCACATAGACCTTCCAGACTTGGTCTGGAATTTGAGAATCAGAGGGCCGAGTCATTTCTACAATAAAGTCAGCAAAGGCTTGCCCCTTTACTGCTTTCCTAGGCTCGAATGTGATTTCCAAGGTATGAATTTCTATTGCCCATTTGATCATTCGGCCTGACGACTCCATGGTTGTCAGTGGCCGCTTGATCGGTTGATCTGTGCACACGACGACTGAATGCGCCAAGAAGTAAGGCTTCAATTTTCTAACGGCCATGAAAAGAGCAAGGCCGAATTTCTCCACTATGGGATACCTCAACTCGGCATTTTTCAACACATGGCTAACAAAGTAGACCGGGAGCTGGCAGCCGTCTCTTTCAGCAAGGAGGACGACACTTAGAGCATGGTCAGATACTGGCAGATACATGTAAAGCACTTCTTTGGGCAAGGGACTGACCAGCGTTGGCAAGGAATGCAAGTGAACTTTCAGTTTTTGGAAGCCCGGCTCAACATCCGACCCCCATTTAAACCTTGCCTTCTTCTTGATTGTCTGAAAAAAGCAAAGGCACTTGTCGCCTGACCGGCTGAGAAATCTTCCCAAGGCCGCCAGACAACCTGTTAACTTCTGAACCTCTCGGACGGTGCGAGGTTGCACTCTCGAGCCATCTTCTAATCTCCCCTTAGGGAGCCGACTGTTCCATCATCCTTCTCAAATTTGAGCAGCATAAGAGAGGGGATAATGACAGCTTTAGAGTTGTTCAGTGTGGGTCGTCCCAAGATCATGTTGTAGGCCGAGAGTTCCTCAACTACTAAGAACCGGACCACCATGTGACGACCCTCCCTTTTCTCACCCAGGCGGATGAGTAGATCCACTCGTCCTACTGGGTGTACGACACCTCCTCCAAACCCTACTAAAGGGTGAGATACCGGATGTATGCAGTCAGTTTTGTACTTGAGTTTTGCCAAGCACCTGCTACTGATAACATCAGAGGAACTACCAGTATCTATGAGGATCCGGCCACCTCTTTGGTTGGCCACCTTGCATTCAATGACAATGGGGTCATCATGAGGCCCCTTAACACCTCCCAGATCCTCTTCTGTGATGACAATCTCTGATAGTGGGGCCGCCTCCTGAGAAGCCGCATGCTATGGTGTAGATGATTGCGTCATCAGTATCAAAACTGTCGGCCGACTGATGATTCTTTTTGGCCGAGTGCTTGTTCTTTGAGGAAGTGTTCCCCTTGGACTTCTTGACATAAGAGTCAAGGTCGCCTTGTTCAACCAGGCGGTCTAGGTAGCGCATGAGGCTGATACATTCGTTGGTTTCATGACCAACGTCTTCATGATAATGACAAAATTTGTCCTGGTTCCGATTGCTTGCAGAACCCTTCATGGGGTCCGGCTTCTCGATTGAGATCCGGCTCTTGATTTCTTTGAGGATAGCCTGGTTATCCTTGTTGAATGCATACTTCGGAGAGTATGGTTTGAACTCTTTCTTCTTTTTCTGGGCCGGCTGTTTAGAGGAGTCGGCCGCCCAGACTTCTTTCCTCTTTTTCTCATCTTTATTGGCCGACTGCTTTGGTCGGCTTTCTTTTTTGTCGGACCTCCGTCCATCCGACTGCTTTCCAGTATTACAGTGATCAGTCGCCTGTATATAGGCTTCAGTTTCAATCAAAGCTTCTTGGAGAGTCGCAGCCCTCTTTCGAACCAGGTCAAACTTGAAGGTCGACCTATCCTTAAGACCTCTGAAAAAATCAGTGTAGGCTACCTCATCCGGCAGCCCTTGAATTTGAATCCTCATCAGGTTGAACCGCCTAATGTATGAACGGAGCCCCTCCTTTTCACCCTTCTGAATTGTCCCTAAATCAAGGGTCGTCTTCTTTGCAGGAATGTTCATAGCAAAGTTGGAGGTGAACAAGTAAGCAAGCGTCCTGAAATTATTCACACAACCAGTCGGCAGGTTACCGAACCATTGTTGTGCGATTCCTTTGAGAGTTGCTGGGAAACACTTGCACCAGTGGGATCATCCAACCCTTGAAGGTACATTAGGTTGGTGAACGCCATCAAATGGTCTTCTGGGTTAGTAGTGCCATCATAGGCGCCTACTAGCACATTCTTAACTTTGGCCAGCTGGGCGGCCTCTGTAATTTCCTTGGAGAAGGCGGACAGTTGTTCTCCAAGCCTTAGCAACCGTAGTTGCCAGTCCAAAGGTTGGACACTTTTTGCCGCCTGTCCTCCAAACAGAGGAGGCTGCAAAATATTGTTGTTGCGGTACATACGACATGTTTGGTACCGCCTGCTCTTTATGAAATCCAGACCGACGGGAGGTACCGCCTGTCTGGCTCTCATAGTTTGATTGAGTATACCTCATAGAGGTATTGTGCAGACTATCTTAGAAGTCCGAAGTGGAGGCCGACTCTGACAGTCGGTCATTCTTCTTCTGCTCTAGCAATAGCCGAGCATCTGAGTATGTTTTCTTTGACCCATCCGCTTGGACATGACGAATAGGCTTCCTTTTCCCTGGTGAGTGAAACGATACTTTGTTAAGTCGATCATAGGAGGCTCCCACTTCCTAGAGTTAGGATGGGGGGTCGCCTCTCGACCCTGAACAGGCTTCCTTCTTCCAGACTGAGAAGGTTTCCTAGCCGACTAGTCCTTGGAGGGAGCAGGCGTCTTCTTATTGATTAATTCTTGGATCTCTCCTTTGAACCCCCTCATGAAGGTCATGAGTTCTTTCTTGTAATAGGAGCGGATCCTTCATCCTCCTGTTGCTGATCAGGCGGTGAGCCGGCTGGATTGCTAGGTCCAGCTTGATAATCTACCCGTTCCTTCCTTTCGGTGTGACGGGTGCGTCGGGCCCTTAGGGTCCCGTCTGAGGCTGTGTGTGCTTCAACCTCGACTTCATTCTCAGTGTCTTGGTCTGAGTAGACTTGAGGGTCGTCCACTAGACGCCTCTCTTCTGGAGTCGGTACAGACGTTGATGCCATCTCAAAAGTACTCTCCCCACAGACGGCGCCAAAATGTTTCGGGGTTTTCTGATGTCCTGCGGGAGAGTTACAATTCCGAGATTGGAACCGTGCGCCTGTACCTGCAAAACAACGGAGACTCCGGATGGTAGGAGCTCCGCCTCCGACGATCAAGTTAGTACTTGCTTTAGGAGTAATAAATGCGGAAAAAAGGTTAAGTGTTTTCTCTAGGTGAGAGTAATTAAGTGGCGTAATCCCCTTTAATGAGAATTTATGATCATATTTATATGTCTTGGGATGTGTGTCAATCCTAGGTTTAGGTCAACCTAGGGCTGATTGGGCTTCCACAAGTCATTGGGCCTAGGTGGCTGGTTTTCCCATTTGGCATGGGGGAGGCCACGTGGCATGACACAAGTGGTCTATGGTGGACCGATCATCGCCTGACACGTGGCTAGCTCCTAATTGCCCATGTGGCGGACACATGACAGGGCCTGATTGGTCCATTTGTCAGACGATAGTTGGTTAGGGGAAAATCCCCTAATCAATTAGTTTACCAACATGTTTATATCTTTAATCCTTAGATAAGTGACCTTGAGTTTCTAGTAATAAAAGTAGATACAAAATAAGTTAAAGTAAATAAAATATTTATTATAGTAAGTAGAAATGAAATTCACCTTCTCTACTTCTAAAATAAGGAAATTGCTATGAAGAAATGCTTATTGACAATATCTAATTGCTATAAATGCTTAAATATCTAGTATAAGTGATAGAACCTTTGGTCATACCTTTAATCCTTGGATAAGTGAGCTTGAATTTGTAAGTAATAAAAGTAGATACAAAATAAGTTGAAGTAAATAAAATATCTCTTAAAGTAAATACAAATGAACCTACGTGGGATTCGAACCCACATCTTTGGTGCATTTGCACAATGCTCTACCTCTTGAGCTAGTAGGCTAGTGTATATAAAGTTGACAATAATAAAATTAGCAAAGACAACATCAGCAACTTCAAAATCAGTTGCTAAGACCAGATGAAATAAGTTAAAGTAAATAAAATAAGTTAAAATAAATAAAATATTATTAAAGTAAATAGAAATGAAATTCACCTTCTCTACTTCTAAAATCAAGAAATTGCTATGAAGAAATGCTTATTGACAGTCGCTAATTGCTATGAATGCTTAAATACGTAGTATAAGATTATAAAACCTTATGTCATACCTTTAATCCTTGGATAAGTGAGCTTGAGTTTCTAAGTAATAAAAGTAGATACAAAATAAGTTGAAGTAAATAAAATATTTCTTAAAGTAAATACAAATGAACCTACATGGGATTCGATCCCACATCTCTTGTGCATTTGCACAATGCCCTGCCTATTGAGCTAGTAGGCTACTGTTAGTTGCGCATAGAATAAGAATATTTAGTGAAATGTATAGACATTTGAAACACTTTTTATTTAAAAAACTAACCAAGTAATCAGTTAGTAAATATCAGGTGAAGAGAGCAAGGCCAAAGTTACATAATTTAATGACAATGAAAAGAAAACACCACAAATTTTATTGAGACCTTAATATTGTTTCATAAACTACTACATAAAGTACATATTGTTTCAGAGTGTTCACCTTAATATTGTTTCATCAACCACTGCATATGTACGATGAAGGCGTTCCTCAATCGAGTTACTCTCCAACTTAAGCTCTCTTGTTTCCTTTAAAATGCGATCAATATCTGTGTCCAATTTCCGATTGTTCTTTGTAATCTCAGTGATCGTTTCGATATATGATCTCCTAGAGGCAACTTTTGGCTACTGCTTCATTTCTCCCGCAAGTTTAGCATACTCCTCTTCCCTTCAAAAACAGACAAGAAAATTTAAGTCATCTACCTTGAGTTTTTAACCAGCCACAAGAAGCAAGTATATTCACTGTAGAGAAAGGGGAAAGCAAAAACCAGAACAAACAAGTAATGCTTGATTATTTAAGTCTTATAAATCTATATGCCAAAATTTACCCAGCTTTCACAACATGTTTACACACAAGTAGGAAACTATAGAATGGTAATCCAACACTCGGGATTACTATAAAGCAGGAATGCTCATAATTATCCTCAGAATGGCATTAGCTGTAGGTACTGTATGTCTGTACCTTTTTTAGATTTCAGATAAAACAAAATGCATCTCTCTGTCAATGTCTTTCAGTTTCTGCAGTTTAAGCACTCAACACTTAACAACAACCAGCCAACACCACAACCCCGCTCCCTGATTACAAAGACCCACACCATTCACATAACGCCCAAGGCCACAACAAAAATCTTAAGTGCCCTTGCTGTTACTACCAAACAACAACTCTCCAGGGGGCAGCCATAAACATCAACACCACGCAACAAAATGCAAAATTTAATCATTATCAACTCAAAAAGTAAATAATATAAGCACAAAAGTAAATATTATAAGCATAAAAGTAAATGATATAATCGAATTGGGCGCATAAAATTGAGTTCTAAATCAATAATTGAACACTTAAATTGCATATCACATTTCACATAAAATACCTAAATAAATTATAAAATACCCTAAATCATACAATTTGATTAAAAATTATAAAAAAAAAAAAAACCCCAAATCTTAGTACAAGACCCTAAAATGTAATAAGTAATTCGAAAAACACCCAAATCGAAATATATGAACCCTAAATCGTAATAAGTAATTAAGAAAACACAAAATCATAATAAAAGAACAATAAATAAATAAGAAATAAACTGAAAAAATCGAACAAAAAACAACAACAACAAATCAAAAATAACAAATCGAATGAAAACAAAACTGCAAATCGAACAAAACACATAGCAAATCAATAAAAAAATTAAGATAATCACAAAAAAGTATAATAAATCAAAACGAATTACCTCAAAACAATGAAGAAAATCGAAGAATCAGAGAAAAAACTTGATGACCGAAGAAAGATTCGAAGGAAGAGATAGAATTAGAGAGAATACAGAGGAAGAGAGAGAAAATGAAATGAAGAGAGAGAAAGTAGAAATGAAAATCGGATCAATTGAAGCAAGTCATCGAAAGCGCGAATTTACCATTTTTCCCTTAATGAGGCGGGTGGAATGTGAGCCGTTAGATTGAGCGTGATCAACGGTCCAGATGAGTTCCTAGTTCCTATTATAGACCTAGGTTCTTATATGATCTTGATCCTATATATATATATATATATATATATATATATATATATATATATATAAAGGGGAGTTTTTTCCCGAGTTTTTAGAGAGCCAGGTAGGATAAAATTTTCTTAACGCGCCATGTAGGATTATAAATTTTAGTGATAGCCAGTCAAATAAGAGATTTGTAAATTCTTTTACAATTAAATAATTCAAATGTCACATAAGCAAAATTGGCGAATGAGATTTTAAAGTTTAAATTAATTAAATATATTATGTTATGTTTTGAGATTAGGACATTTATCTAAATATATAATGAATGAGAAGAAATTCACAATTTATTTAAAATATAAATATAAATGATATATTACGTACAACGAATAAAATAACAAATTTTATAAATACAAAAAATAATTGTTTTAAAATATATAAATAAACCGTGCATCGCACGGGCTTTATCTAGTGTTCATATAAGACACACATTAGTGGAAAAAAATAGAATATTAAAATTGAAATTAATTAAGAGCGATAACTAGAATTGAACAGTCAAATAATAAGATTACAATCAAACTATAAAATAAGAACAATAACACGAAATAACAATAGAATAGAAGAACAATTACAACCAAAACTATGAATCAAATCATCATAATCATTACAATCAAACAATAACAATCGAAAAACAGAGAATTATCAAAATTAAAATCTTTACAACCAAAACTATGAAATCAAATTATAGTAATCAAACAATAACAATCTAAAACAGAGCATTGTCAAAATTAAAAATTAAAACAGAAAATCGATTGATTAATTAGCGTTAACGATATAAATTACTCAGATTAATCCTTAAAGGAATCGAGTAATCCAACTCTAGCAGGAAAAACATATTTATAATCATGATCAAAAGCAACTAAGCTAGAAATCTCCATGAAAGAAGAGAGAGAAAATTGAAAAACGATTATAAAGAAATAGGAGAGAGAGAGAATGAAATCTCTGAAAAAGAGGAGAGAGAAAATGAAACAAATTAAGTATTTAAATTTTTATATAGTGGCTTGAATGAAAAGTAAAGAAGGAAAGAAGAGAAATATAGTAATAAAAACCAAAAAAAATATGCAAAATGTGTCGAAGGCAAAATGACGTAGTTAGAATGGGGTGTAGGAAATTTTTTCAATTTTTTAATACTTTGAATTTATGTCATATTAGGCTTATATTTTCCCAAGCCCAAACCGTATCAACGGAATTGCACTTGAAAACCTAGCGGAGGTCCATACAAGGCAAGAATGAAGACATTTAGAAGATCTACATAACCGAGCAAGAGTATCAATCATCAAAGAAGTCAATTATGGAAAACTATACCAAGATTACAAAGATATGATCAATCAAGGATCAATCACCATTATTCTCTTTGTACATAATCACGAAAATAATGTACAGAAACCCTAGAGATCCACATGTATAAATAGCTCCTAAAACTATGTTACATTCACCCTCATTTTCACTCGCACAATTACTTAAAATTCTAATACAAAAGTTCATCATTTCTGATCATTGTCAATCGATTCTCAATATAGTTTGTTTTATTATCTAAATTTCTATTTACTCTCTTGTTTATGCTTTTATTGAATTCATACTCTTTTCTTGGTAGTTGTTCTTACTCGTTTTTGCAGGATTGATTATTAAAACCCCGAAAAACCTTTAACAAATTCGAAGAAATACATTTTGAGATTATTTGTCCTAAACATGTCATATGCTAGAATATTTTTGGCCCCCCAAAGAAAAATTCTCAAGATCTGCCACTTGCAAGTATTTTTAAATTTAAGTGACATATTGAGATAGGAAAATATAGAAAAAGGGAGACAATAACAGAGGAAGAAATTAAAGTGAATGATGAGAATTAAAATTGAGTTTGTGGGTGAGGATAGACTTAATTCATTTGTCTAGTGTCTTGAAACCCCTTTGGTAAAAAAAATAAAATAAACAAAATAAAAATATCATTCAAGTTGTCATTAAAATTGGACTGGAAATCCAGAATCTTTCATTTTTATGGTTTGTGAATTGAACTTGAATTACGAGACTGGTTCAATATGCTTTTAGTTCATAATTATGTTGAATTTTATTTTAAACATTAATGGTAGAGCTAGCACTTTAGGAAAATTTAACCAGAATAATCCAACTTTTGCCCCATTATCCCAAAATATTCCAACCTTTCGATTAACCCTGCATAAACCTAAGTTTACTACTTATTCTCTCTTAGCAACCCCAGCCGATCATCCCACCCATAATCACCGGTTACCAATCCATGTGTCAATTATTAATTGGTTAATTTTTTTAATTTAGAAAATTAAAATTAAAATTAAAACTAAAATTAAAAAAATTCCTCCTCTTCCTCTTTTCCTCTTTCTGCTTCTTTCTCTATCCTTTACGTCCATGATATTCCTCCATAACCACCTCACCTCCTTCTCACCCTCCTACAATAACTCACACCAACATGATATCACCACCACCATGAATCACAAACCATCATCATCACGAACCACTGCAAACCACTCGCTCACCACTACTCACCACTTCCCACAAATCTCACCACCCCCTTTACGATGAACCACCACAACACACACTCTAAATCACCCACAAATTTAAAAATCCAAACTAACAAGGGTTGACAATGGGTTAGTGGTGGTTGTTTCAAGGAGGAAAGAGAAATTGAATTGAGAGAGAAGAGGATGTAAGGTTTTGGGAAATGGATGGGTGGTGGTTTCGGTGGTGGGGGTGGGAGGGAGTGATGGTTTCGGGGATAGGTGGGAGGAGGGGTACGGTGGAAGGGAGGGAATGGTGGGGTTGCACCACTGCGGGGGTTGCACGGAGGAGTGGTAGGTCACTGGTGGTTGGTGGGGGAGGGGTGGGGGGAGCGGCGGTAGGGGAAGGTGGGTGGGTGGAGTTGTTGTGGGGTGGTGGTGCTTAAAGGATGGTGGGTTGGGGCTCTCATGATAAATCCATCCTCCGTTGATGTCAGTTAGAGGTCTTAGAACTAAGGAGGAAAGATAAGAGAAAAAAGGGGGAAAAAAAAATTAATGTTAACTTATTCAGTCGGTTACCAGTAAAATAGGTTTGCTAGAAGAGAATAATAGTAAACTTAGGATTATTCAGAGTTAATCGAAAGGTTGAATTATTTTGAGAGAATGGGGCAAAGGTTGGATCATTCGTATTAAATTTTCTAGCACTTTACAAGTAGTTTCAAATTCAATTATGTTATTATTCTAAATTCATAACAAAAAAATAAAAATAAAAACACATCTATATACAATTTTATAATTTCTTTAACAATTTCATTTGCATGCCCGGGTGTACAATAAAATAATGTAAATCCGGTTATCAGCATGTGTAAGCTTTAATTTATTTATTTTTTTCACGAAAACGCACTAACTTCAAACCAAAACTTCAGAGCTCGAGATCCGCCATCAACAAAGGAGAGAGAAAGTAAAAAGTGCGAACTTCTAACATTCAATATTCAATCAACAATGGCAAATTCATCAAACTACCACTTCTCAAATCGTGAAAACCTTATTCATGGTTTTCTAACAAACACAGACAAATTCAAGCTCCAAATCTTGAAATTCGAGCACTTCTTCTAGAATCGACCTAGATAAATTAAAACAATTATAGAGGATGAAGTACCAAATTTTGAAATGAAACACTGATTTTTAGAGATGAAGTACCGAATATTGGAGATGAAACACTGAATTTTGATGATGGCCAAAATAAATAAAAATAAATTTTAAGGTAATCAAATACTTGTATAAAGTTACCCCATAAGAAACACAAAGTTACCCCTTTGTAATATAAAGTTACCCTATAATAAACATAATAATTACCCCATAATAAACACAAAGTTACCCCTTTGTACATATAAAGTTATCCCATAATAAACACAAAGTTACCCATTTGTACATATAACACTACCCCATAATAAACACAAAAAAATCACAAAAGTTACTCTTAAATTTACAGAAATTACCCATAATCTTGCTAAAGTTACCCATAATCTAACAAACGTTGACGTTTAAAAACATAGAAAAATCAACAAAATAAACACAAAAGGATAAAATAAAAAAATTTCATCACAAATTCAATAAATTATATACTCTATTTCTCTATTGAATAGTAGAAAGAGCAATTATCTTCTCCTTTTCTTCCTAAGTTTAACCTTCACCATTTTAATCGAAAACTGAAAAAAAAAAAACAAATATAATAAAAAATAAACATTAAGTTAAAAATTAAAAAAATGTAGATGTGAACAAACCTCAAATTTGGTTGTAGAAAAACACAATAAATTGAAAAAATAAACATGAAAACCGAAAGGATATAACAAATGGATGAGATAAAAAACTTGAAATACCAAAAAAATGGAAGAGAGAAAGTCTGAGCGGTGGAGAGGAAAGAGAGAAAAAAAAAGAGGAGAGAGAAATTAAAGGTTTTGAAAGTGAAATTGAGGATTGGGTGGGTGGGTGTGATGTCAGGTGTGACACGTGTGAAGAGTAACTCAAGCAAGTAAAACTTTCCTTTTCTTCCCGCCATTCAATAAAATACTATACACCAAACTTTTTTAAAATATTTGTGATTCCTTAAAATCGAAAACTTATCCATATTACTCCCTCCGTTAACGGTTAGTTGCAACAAATACTATAAATAGGTGCTACCTATTAGTTGCAACAAATTTTTTTTTTCCTTTATAGGTAACTTTTTTATTGGTAAAGTTACCATCATACTCTTATTAAAATCTGATTATACACTAACCTCATTTTTTATAAAATCAAAAAACCTTATTATCTAAAGATCTAAGCTAATGATTCCCACCCAAATCAACCCTTTTCTAGATCTTTCTTCTCAGTCATTCATCACACCCTCCTTTCATCTTCTCCTCACTGAGTTTGCCTTTCACCTACCTCCATTAATAAGGCTCTTCAAACCCTCATCAATTACAGATTTCACGTCATTCAATTGTTTTCTTTGGTTCTTGTGCACCTCAGTCAATTGATCCCTCACCTACCTCCTACCTCCATTAATGAGGTTGTTCTTTGAATTAAATCCGGAAGTCATTCCAGATTGCAACACTGTCGCTCTTCTGTTGTTTATTTTACCACACAATCGTTATTTCCCTCTGACTGTCTAGTTCACCTCACTCTCTCTCTCTTCGTTCAAACCCTAATTCCTCCAGATCTGGTTTACCCGGTATTTTCTCTGAAAAAACCCAAAAAATGAGTTCCCCAAATGAGAAGAAGCCAGATGACGACGTTATTGCGACCTACAAATGTCAGCGTCGTACTGGGAAGATGAAGTTGATTGGAACTCGAAGGGTCACCTACCTGGATATGCGCCGTATGTACGGTGTGGGTGCCAAAATTAAGCCTTACTACTCTGATGAGGAAGGTGAGGGGTCTAAGGGTGCAGATCTGGCCAACAAAGATGAGGGTTCGAAGAATAAGCGTCCTGTTGATGTGGTTAGCAGGGACATTGCTGAAAGTGTTTCGGTAGCCCTTATCCCGGAAAACAAAGAAGATCTTGGTAGATTTGGGCCTGCTGGAGTGGTCTCTGACAAGAAGAGGGCTATATCTGGGTCCCCTGTTGGCGATGGTGGTAATGGTGCTGTGAATGACGCTCCTTCTAATTAATCACGCAGCGTAACTCTTTTCTGACCCTTTACAGTTTATACTAGTATTTCGTTCAATGATATGATTCTGTGTATTGGTTGTTGGTTGTGAAAAAAAGCCCCTTGTTGCTATTTCGTGCTGATTGGAAGTAATTTGTGCATGATTTAGTTAATTTCTGGTTTATGAGTATAAAATTTTGGGGGGTTGTTAATTGTGGCCGTCGTTGTTAGTACTTTGTGCATGATTATCCTAATTTGTGGCTTGTTACTACTAAATTGTGGCTTGATGTTGTTAATGATGGGCGTGGTTGTTCCTAATTTGTGGATGAGTATCCTATTTTCTAATTTGTTTTACTAAATTCTGGCGTGGTTGTTAATTGTTGGTGTTGTTGATAGTAATTTGTGGCTAATTACTACTAAATTGTGGCATGATGTTGTTAATGGTTGGCGTGGTTGTTAGTAATTTGTGCATGATTATCCTATTTCTGGCTTGATGTTGTTAATTGTGGGTGTTGTTGTGAGTAATTTGTGGATGATGATCCTAATTTTGAGAGCTTATGATTACTAAATTCTGGCTTCAGTGTAATTGTGACATTTTTTTCACAATGTGATTAATTCTGAATGTTGGCAATCTGTTAGCTTGAGTTTGGGAATTATTCTATTGTATCAGCTTCTGTTGGGTCCTTCTTTTGGGTATGATGTGTCTTGTTGTTGGTATTCTCCGCATGATGTTGTCAATATTAGTCCCTCTATTGTAGCCAGTTGCTTGTGTATGTGAGATAGGATCCTTCAGGTTGTTATCCTATTTGGCACTAATGGCTTTGGGGTTTGTGATCTGATGAATGATGATGACTATGTAGCCTACTTTAAATGGTGATAAATGAGTCCTACTTGACAGACCATGTGTGCATGCATATAAGTTACCTGATGTTGAGTCCCTTCTGTTTTGTGCATTCAGAGAACAATGTAGCCTAAATGTGTGGTCCTACCTGATCTAGGAGTCCCTTGATAGTGTTATTAGGTAGGAAAAATCCAAGTGATGAAGGGACTCAGTTTGAAAAAAAAATTGCATCATTGGAATTGCTCCAACAACTTTAACTAGAAGTTGTTGTTGAGGTAACCAATTATGCACTTTATGTGAAAAACAACACCCATCTGATGGATTTAAAATACTGTTTCTGCCTATGTTTCACAGTTTAATACTACTGTCATTGCTTTTTGTACATAATACCATCACATTTCATATCATATGGTCTTTCAAAAGATTACACATGTTGAACAAAACCTAGTCAAGACTGCCTTACCTAATTGACCTTCAATGTAAACAAAATACACATAACCAATAACACAAATAAAGTTAAAAAATAAAAACCAATAAACACTACCTAGTGGCTTCCTTGATCTTCATTGGTTATGTGTGGCAGTCTCACTGTTACCTTCCTCATTTGTCTTTGCTGTGGTCAGTCTGCATCAACTTCCATTCCATCATCATTGTAATTGCCTTGACCTATTTCTATGAACATACTGTTGAGGTGATCAACAGCTTGATGAACCAAAGTCCTGTCCACATGTAGTATTTCTGGCAACATGCCTATTCTTTCCAGCCTTTTCTTGCCTTTGTGTGGAGGGGTAAAATGATTCCCCCCAAGATGTTTGAGTATTTCTTCCATGCAACATTGCAATGTTATCCAACAATGCTTGTTTGAAATAGGATTAAACAAGTCATAAGCCTCTTTCACTTTCTCAATGAGTTCCATTAAGTTCTTAGGAAATGATTGGTATTGTATGGATTGAATGACATTAAACAACCCCAAATCTAGCAACATTGCCCTGATTGCCTCTTTGTTGACATTTTGTATTGCCTTTGTTTCCACAACACCTGCCTCCCTGTTTTTGCTTTTTTTCTTTGCTGTGGTTTCATACACAAATGGAAAAATTCCATATTTTCCATCATGTAAGACATTTCCTTGGGGGTCAAAAATTGGCTTCCCAATGGCAGCCATAAACATTGCTTTTACCTTGAACCTTTTGGATTGTTGGCACATGTATGGGTTAGGCTCATTGGGCAGGAGGTAGAACCTCCTGGTGTCTGGGTTCAAGTAGAACCATTTTTCATCAATATGCACTACTTGCTGCATATCCAGAAACTGTGGGTCCCTATTATCTTCAGCTGGCAGTAGATGGCTTAACACCCATTTTAGTCTTGTTATCTTGTGGTTGGATGTCAGTGCAGGGCGATTTGTGCTTGTATGTGTTCTGAGTCTTCCTTTTTTCTTTAACTTGTGGATGGTGACATGTGATATTTTGAGAGTTGCTCCATAGCTTCTCTCAGTCACCCTCTTGTACAATGGGGCTGATTGCAGGAACTCATCTGTGTATTCTATTGGTTTGGGTCCAGTTTTGCCCAACTTCTTGCTTCTGACATCTATCACATTCCCCACTGCCATTTGTGTCTTAATGTCTTTGATTAGTCTGTGAATAGTTGACCTGTGTACCTGAAACTTGATTTCTTGCTTTGTTAAAACTCCTCTTGGTATTTCCCCACACTGATGTTGTAATAAAAAATCATCAACAATCTGTCTCTTCTGGGATACAGTCAGCTCTTTCTTGGCTCTGGGATTGCCATTTGTTTCTTGTTGTTGTTGACTATGTTGATTGTTGTGAGTTCCTTCATTGCTTGCATATTGGTCTTCCATGTTGTCTTCATCGTTGAGTATTTGGGTCAATGCTGAAATAAGCATCATTGAAATTGTCTGCCATGCTTGATAAACTAATGACCCTGAGTTCCACAGATTTAGGAACTGGTAATGAAGTTGGTGGCTGTTTTTTTTTGGGCTTTGCTGTGCTGAACCAGAACAATTCAAAGGAAGATGCTGCTTCTAACGTAGGATTAATTAGGCGTAAGATGGTAGCCTGATTTTCTAAACAATTGCTGTAATGAGGATTTCTGACTTTTGGATTGTAAATTTCTACTTGTACTGTGGATTTAAGGCAGATTGTTTGTTAAATACCCTGACTTGATTGGAAAAGTCAAGTTGGGGGAAAAATTTGATGTTTCATAAGCTGTTATATTCTGGTGGCAGGGTCTTTAAGTACTCTTCCAAGAGTGCTGATTTGAAATGGAGGGAAAAAATTTGGGGAAAAAAAAAACAGACTGAAATGTTTGGAGGGAAAAATTTTGAGTTGAAAATAGAGTTAATTGTTTGGTGGGAAAAAAGGGAGGTAAAAATTTAGGGGCTGAAATTTTTACCCCTCTTATTTCACCCTCCCTATAAATTCAGATTCTCTCTCCTCCTTTTAAAAAAAAAACCGGGTTCCCACTATAATTTTCAGATTCTCCCTCCTTTTTTATTCCCCTAATCACATGCCCCTCATTACACTTATAATATCCTAAACACTCTCTAAAAGTTTTGACTTGGTTTCCGCAACAAGTACACTTGTTGCAATTAATCATTAACGGAGGTAGTATATATTATTGCCCGTATGTTATATACATATATATATATATATAAGACATAAATATATATACTTTTAATTGATGCCTTTTTTATATTAAGTAATTTAAGTTTAAATTATTATTTTTTTATCGTTTAAACGATTGTATAAAAAAGGTTAATTGGCTATATTGCTTTATATTTGGCTCTACCCTTACTACCCATGAGTGTCAATACTCCTCTCTTTGATCCATAGAACTAGTTTTCCAATTGAGATATGAACTCAAGCTGCAAATACTGGCAGTATGCTGCATGTACTATGTATGACAACCATAATTCCATGTATACTAGAGTAGTAGATCCAACTTCCTACAAGACATTATAATTTGAGCTTGTAATATGACAACTATTTCACTACCACAGTTGTATAGGTACCATAATTTAATTGTACATTTCTTTAATAACTCTGTAAGTACCAATTACTCACAACCTTCAAGCCGGTGTAAAATCACATGAGCACCATGTTGGGGCTGAAGAGTTATAACGGTGGAAGGAGCATGGGTATAGGACGGTGACAGCTCAAAAGTGAAGCGCTGCAAAATCATGGACAGTGCCATTTTAGCCTCTGCAATTGCAAAGTTTTGCCCGATACAGATTCGTGGGCCCCAGCCAAAGGGAAAGAATGAAATATTCCCCTTGGTTGCCTTCGCAATCCCTTCTGAAAACCTTTCTGGTTTAAATTCATTCGCATCATCTCCCCAAAGTCTGGGATCACGATGCGTGTTGATTATTGAAAGACTAATCATAGCACCACGAGGGACCAATATGTTTCCAAGTTTCATGTCACCTTGATATATCCTACGGGATGTTGAAGTCACAGGAGGGTACAATCTCAGCACCTCATGTAGTATCATAGTCACCTATAACAAAAACAAATATATACAATTAACTCGCAGAGGAAAATAATAATAATAATAATAATAATAATAATAATAATAATAATAATAATAATGCATCTTTTTAGTTTAAAAAACTGATAAATGTTCCTGAAATTAGCTCATCTTCTCTTAAGGAAGAGAATCCCAATAGCAGATCATGAAATATTTGTTAGGCGTCTTCTCAAACTTGAATTGGCGGAGGATCAATCAAGTTTTGATCAAGTTGTTTCATTCAAACACAAGTGACTATAAACTATTTAAAGAAGTACTGCCTAAGGTTGAGATAGTTAACAATTAAAAATAGGTTAGAACTTAGAAGAAGATCAGAATATTCCATCCTTTTATTTTATTTTATTGGATTCAGCTCTAAGTATTTGAAGTTTTCAACCCCTTAGAGGAATTTAACAGAGATGAAGAGATGAAGTTAAAAGCACTTACTATCTTTAAATGGTTTAAGCCGTCAAAGTCTGGTTGATTCTTTCCAAATGTTGCCTGCACTTCTTCTCTTGCTCGTGTTTGCCAGTCTTGATGCTTGCTCAACAATATCATTGTCCATACCAGCAAGACCGAGGTGGTCTCTTGGCCAGCAAAGTAGAAGAGTTTGCACTCATCGATCATATCCTGAAGACTCATAGCTTGCTGTTGCTTTTGACTTCCAACACTTTGAGTTTGAGACGCTTTAGAGTTGGAATCCATCAATATTCCCAATAAGTCATCCTTAGGAGCTTCACCTGCCTCCATTGCCTTCTTCCTCTTGTTGATTATTCCCATCAATAAATTTTGTATATCAGAGTTTATTTGTTTCATCTTCCTGTTGGTCTTTGTTGGCACATACCTAAGATGGGTTGAATTTTCAATGCTATGCACCAATATGCAAAAAATTCCAAGTGCAATAAAGCTTAAGTTTAACTTACCTCCATCCAGGGATATAAACTGACTGAAAAAGGCGTATAGTAATTTGTGTCTGTTCCTTTAAAAGTTCAAATATCCTTCTTCCTTCCTTATAGCTACTGCCAAATGCAGCTCGAGATATAACATCTGCAGATAGGCTGGTAAGGAATGGCCACACATCTACCTCAGAGGAACCTATTTCAGATACTAACTTCTCCCATTCGCTGACCATTTCAATAACACTGTCCCCAAACGCTGGAAGCATAAGCTACATACAAAAATGAAAGTAAATTGCAGTGAGTTGTTACCAATATTATCAAAATCTTTTTATGTGGTGTTTTTAGAAAATCATTATGCTAAATTGTATACTATTAATGCAATGGTCAATTATATACCTTAAGCTTTTCCATATGAAAAGCCGGGTTGATCAGCTTCCTGTGTTTTGCCCAATTTTCACCCTCATAGCCTACCAGTCCAGGAACAAGCAACCCAACAAGTGGGTTCAATTTTGCCTTTTGAAACTCATTCATCCTAGTGAAGGCATCCCTTATAAGCGCAGGTTCTGCAATATTTATATCCGGTATGGGCCCTAGCCATGTCCAAAAATTTTCACCTGCAATTATCCCCATATTTAAGTCGAATATAACAGGATTTCCAAAATTTGCAATGAAATTCTTACTTTGAGGAACACCAGGACATAACTGATAGTCCTCATAATCAGAAAAGATGCATACAGACTGAAATAATTGAATAATACTATAAGACACACACTACGTATAAACCAATTAGAAGTTATACCCTTCAAAACGGAAGGTTGTACTCAGATCCTTGGCAATAGCCAATATATTATCTTTTAAAGTTGATATAATCCAAATTAGACTTATTATTCCATTGTCATTGCATTTCCTCCACCATTGTTAACAATTTCAGATAGAATGTTCTTTGTCCCGCCATATGAATTTTGATAAGGGAAATAAACTTCCATACACTTCATTTCTCTTACCCATTTCATATCTAAACAATGTAAAAGTGAACCACCCAGTCTCCTTTCCCTTCGTTTGTTCCATCATTCCTACTTCCAAACACACCATACTAAGCTAATTTTTTATTTATTTATTTTTTTATTTTTTATTATTATTTTTTTTTTACAAACACCATAATGTATTGCATTTCTCGCATTATTGTGCTACCTTCGTCCCACAATATCTTACTCGATTCATTGGACATGTTGGCCAACACATAACTTAACTATATCTATATCATCAATTATCATTACCAAAAACTGATATGTTTAAAATAAATACAAAGACTAGTCCTAGTATAATTATATCATTTCATATATATATTAGAAAACATGTGATCAAAATTAGCATATAAATAATGAAAAAAAATCAAGATAGTATACATGCAAAATTTCTTCTTTAATGACGACGTATGAATGTCTTTGTTTGATATTTTTTACCCTATATATCAAATAGACTAGGCAAACTCAAACTCTTGAAATAATTTTTACATTTGATGTTGGTTCATTTACCTTTTTAAGGTTCATAAATACAATGTACTTGTACAAGTATTTGCCCAATATATGTATCTTCATTTGAAGATTATCTTTTTTTTTTTTTCATTCGAAGATTATCAAATCAACGAAATATGATCAAATATCAATAATTGCTACATTATCAATAATTGCTCTAGGCCAAGACCAATTATTGAGAATTTAGTTAATATTCAACTTGTGCACATATATTTTGGAAAAGTTAGAGCAATTTGCTAGTTCGTACTTTCAGTCAATTTTTTAAGTCAATTATTGTAACCACTTTGCCATGACCAATTCCACTACTCTATAGTGGTACTCTTCTTTTACTAAATAGTCGCATTGTAGACAAGATTTTATCTCAAATTTACGTACCACTTCAAGAACATATAATCTTTTTTTTTTTTTTTATTTCTTTTTTGAATAGGTGAACATATAACCAAATAAACTAGTTAGGACCCATCAATAATCTGATTAAAAAAAAAAAAGAAACAAAAAAAAATCAATAGCACTTATTTAAAAAAAAAAAAAAAAGGCAAACAAAATAAATGATTAAGCGACAAAATCGGTACCTAAAACAGAGAAAAGCGCGCAATCAATAATTTATTTCTGGAATTAGAATAGACTAAAAAAAGAAGAAAAAAAATAATAACTAACCATATTTTTTGATATGTTGTTGAAGAAATGGCAAAACACGATCAACATAATCATGAGTAAAAGGAATAGGTTTTTCTCTTGCTTCTTGACGCATTCTGAAGGTTTCTTTTAAATCACCATACAAAAATTTGTATGAATTTCCTTTCAAACCCTGTTTTCTGAGACACTTTTCCATCTTTTTTGGATTAAACCATACCCAATTTAATGTTTTCCAAACCCATGTTAGAATTACAATACCAAAAATTGCTATTAAAATATACCCGATTTTCATTTTTGATGAATTTTTCTTTTCAAATTCTAAGGGAAAATGGAGTAAGATTGTAGAGGTTTTATATAAAGTGGAGGTGGAGGATAGAATGGTGGTAAACGTGTTAATGGATGGACCACTAGGAATATCTTGGGCTTTTTTTTTAATGTGATGACTCCACCTTGTTGTTTCCCTTGTACTTAGTTTTATATTGGATGATGGAAGTCAAAATGAATAGTCAATGTTTATTTAATATGCTAATATGTTTAGTTTATTTATCTTAGCTTATTTTATGATTCTGTCAAATTATATTCGAATATATATCCTGCTAAGTATGCTAACCTATTCGTATATTCTGCTATAAGCATGTTTATGTTTTTATTATTCTTTAAATAACTGATTTTATCTTTATGTTTCTAAGATAATATTTTCTGTCAAATGTATTTATTTATCTAGCTTATTATTTATCTTATTTGGTTGTTGAATTTTTCTGAATATGATAAGATTTCTGTTTAAGATAAATATTGTTGTTACTTGTGCTTGCTGACCTGGTTTTTAGGAAGCTAAGTATGCTGTAACAGATTTCTAGCTGGAAGATAAACGTTGAATTTAAAAGCAGCTTTGAAGTTTGAATTTGAAAGCTTCGAAATTTCTGGAGTTTGTTGAAGACCCAGAGACTGCTGGCAACGTTTTAAAGTCAGCTTCAAAGCCTTATAAATAGCATGAAGATCAGCCAGTTTCATTATCCAAGTTTTTCAAGAAGTCTTGTGCTATTCTAAGAGCTTTAATTCTCTCATTGTTTACTACTTTTCATTACCTAAAAGTGAGGGAAAAATACGAGTGTTCACTTGTGCTAAACTTTGTAATACTTGAGTGATACACTTCGTAGTAAAATTATAATACTCGAAGTTGTTTGAGTGTGTTAGCTTTTATTTCTAAGATTTGAGTGTTTAAGGTGTAGTGGGAAGTACTACGGAGAGAAGATAGTGAGATCTTTTAGGTTGCTTTAGAACTCTAAGGGAAGAAATAAAAGTTGGTTAAAATCCTACGGGTTGGACAACCCTAGGCGGAGACGTAGGCCTTTGTGCTGAACTTCGTAACAATTCCTTGTGTTTATTTCTGTTTTTATTTTTGCCTTATTCTTGCTTTCGTTCTTTGTTTTAAACATTTTTAACAAAATCCAAAACAAACGTTTATAACCTTCTGCTTACTAACTGTTTTACTTTAAATAGTTTTCAAAGTCTTGATTTGTAAAACAGAGATCAGTTTATTCCGCCCTGTAACTGATCTCAAGGCCTTGACATTTTCTGTTTTGCGAAAAACGCCCATACTCTATTCAACCCCCCCTCTAGAGTATTAATATGTTTATTCCATTACCATTGTGATCCTTTCATAATGGTTTTCTGTAATGCAGTTTTAGCCTTAGTTTAATATATACGAGGCTAGATAACCACGAAATTAATATTAAAATATCTTTAATTATGCAAAATGTAAGTGGAGTGGAGGACTGGAGGTACTAGGTAGAGGCAGAGGTCTCTAGTCTCTAATGTTTATTTATCCGGACGATTAAGATAATGATCGATAAATTTAGATAAGATAAATATGAATTTAATAAATTCGATTTAATTAGTATAAAATAAGATATTTTGAATTGCAAGTGAAAAATACACTCTGTAGTGACAATTACATTTCACCCAAGTGAAGAGTACACTCTAGCAATCACATTTCACCTTAATCAACTTCTCTTTTTCCTTTTTAATCAGTCAAATCTCATTATCTTAATTAACCCTATATTCATTTTTAATCAACTAAATCCACTATCTTAAGTAGATAGATTAATCTATAATATACATGGAGTACTAAAATGAAACTTTTTGCAGAGAGCCTAAATCCATACAAGCAAGCTTTTTAACTTAATTGTTTAGTTTTTCTTCAATAATTTCCTCAGATTTTTTTAATTTTAACCATCTATTACATTTCAATAATTTAATACATCAAATTGTGATTCGAGTATTAAAAATGGTATTGCTCTCTTTTAGTTTTTAATTATATATATTGAATTATACTTATGAAACACGTAGTATATTTTAAGATAATTTTTTTAAAGAAATGCAATTGATGACCAATTTATATTGATAAAATTTTATTAACCATGTATTGTTTCAATTTTAAAATCTAGATGGTTTGGCATTAATTAGTCGATTGTGCTATAGTAGAAACTCTAGAAAGGATCTACAAGAAAATTCTAAATGGCAGAAAAGGAAAATCCGTCACTTCAAAAGAAATTTTTAAAAAATATAGTATGTATATACAACGAAGTATGGAAAATGTAGCACTTTTAAAAATAATAATCATAGGGAGTAAAATGTATCACTTAAAATAAAATAAAAAGAAAAAAGAAAAAAGCAGTAAGGGAGTATTGTAAAAATATTTTGCCTTTTTTTCCTCTCTTTTTTAATCAACAAATATCCTATTCTTTTTTTTTTTTTTTTTTTTTTACTACAAAAAATATCCTATTCTTTAGAATCTAAGATAGCAACATGTTATGAAAGAAGGATAAGAAAAGTGATTAGAAAATTGTGCACATGAAAACATGAAGTCACCGATGATGATATGTAAATCTGGCTATATTGCCTATATATGAACACAAGCTGGTATTAGTGGTATGTGATATGTCATGCGTTACGCCACTACCGTGGCTTGTCGTTGATTAAAAGAGCTACTCCATTGACCATTAATGTTGGTCCCTTTTAAATGTTACTCGTACTACACTACTACCCGTACTTAGTTAACTTCTTCCATTTTTTTACTTCCTTGGTTTCCATTAAATTGACACATTGTAATTGGACATAAATTTAAGAAATATTTGAATGGGGTAAATTTATTGAAGTGTTTATAGAAAAGTTAAGTTAGTGAAATATTATTTTATTCATGAAAATAGTGCATGAGTTATTGTAAAGTGAAGTTTGTGAAATATTTAAGTTGGGGTGGGGATTATTATAATACTCCCTCTCCTAAAGGAGGTGGGCAACAGGCTGGGTCGTGCCGCCGCGGGCCTGCCATGGCGGCTAGCCGTGTCGTGCCGACACGCCAGCACGGTTCCGGCGTGCCGTGCCTCTATTTCTACCAGGCCAGCCCACGGCACGGCACGACCTACGTGCCGGGCTAGGCCACGTGCTTGGCACATTGTTCAGAGCTTTTTTTTTTTTTTTAAAAAAAAAAAAATACATATTTTTTTTATAATTAACTAATTAAGTTTACTCCTCATTATTATAAATTATTTAATTGAGTTTACTTCTTATTATTATAAATTAATTAATTAAGTTTATTATTATTTATTAAGATGAAAATTTCAAATCTTAACGGCAAAAAAAAGAGGAAATTGGACTTTGATTCTTTGAATGTGATTAATGCATACTTCATATTATTATTACTTGAAATATTACAAATAAATACATACTTCTTAACGTTGGAAGATATAAATTTCAAAAAAAGAAACTCAAGTATAAATGTTTGATATTAATCTAATAAGTAATAATGATAATGATTTCGTACAAGGATATTATACAAAAATTGTCTATAATTAGAAGTATGTAATCTATATATAGTTCTTCATCTTCTTCTTCTTCTTCGTCTTCGCGTTCAAGGTCATCGGCTAGTTGAATAGATTGGGAACTAGACGAACCCGAACGGTCGGAAGCGGAGGTTCCGTCATCGTTGTCGTTGTCGGAGTAAGTACGGTCTTGTGAGCGATTTTCAGCATCCAACCAATCTTTGAAACACACGCACATTTCAAGTGTTTCGGGTTTTAGACTTGTTCTTCTATCGTCTAAAACTCTCCCGGATGCGCTGAAAGCTCGTTCGGAGGCAACAGAGGAGACTTGGATACTAAGAATGTCTCGTGCTATTGCCGCCAAAGTTGGATGCTTCGAGCTTTGTTGTTTCCACCATACAAGGAGGTTGAGGCTGTTTATCTCATCGTCGTCCATGCCCTTGGTGAAATCGTAACTCAGGTACATTTGCTACTCCGAGACATCGCTTTGCGTTCTCCTTATTGATGAATCACCTGAAAACCTTGAAATCAAGTTAGTAGCTTGTGAAAATAAATGCTTGGCCTTTTTACTTACGTTTTTGGATGGTTGTGAAGGGCTAGAGCGAGGAACGGTGCCATATTTGGTTTCATAAACTCTATATAAAGCAAAAAATTGATCCTTCACATTACTCTTAGGTTTCTACACTATCGTCAATAAGCATGCATTGAAAATAAATGTCAACTAACATAAATGTATTTTCATACTTTTGCCTAGTATCTAATATGGAAGCTGTTTCGGGGTTTTCTGATGTCCTGCGGGAGAGTTACAATTCCGAGACTGGAACCGGACGCCTGTACCTGCAAAATAACGGAGACTCCTGAGAGCTCCGCCTCCAACGGTCAAGTTAGTACCTGATTAAGGAGTAATTAATACAGAAATTAAAGTAATAAGGTCTCTCTAGGTGAGAGTATTTAATGTAGGTAATCTGCTTTGCTAGCGAGATCAGCCGGTTATTAGTGTGTTCTGTAAATTATTCGGTCCCCTGATTAATGAGGATTAATCGAGTATTTATAGCCTTGGGAAGCGTGCAACTCTCTAGGTTTAAGGTAAACCTAGGGCCGAACGGGCTTCTAGACTGAAATGGGCCTTGATGGCCGGTTGTCCCATTTGGCATGGGTGGACACGTGGCGTGTCTTAAGTGGTCCGTGGAGGACGCGTGGCGGAACCTGGTTGGTCCACTTGTCAAACGGCGCTTGGTGGATAAAAATCCCCTAATCATTTGCCCCTCACAGGTGGCACGCGACTGGTCACGTGTCGCCTGTGACAGGTGTCGCACGGTGACAGGCGACGGCCCGTTACAGGTGTCACCTTGCAGACGGCCGGGAGATTCTCCCGCCCAAATTTGAATTCGGAAGCGACCCTTCGCCTTCTCATTTTGCCTATAAAAGGAAGTGCTGACTTCGGTCATTTTCACATTTGAGAATTTTTGCGAGAACATTCGGACCCCTGAACTTGCTCTGACATTTTCGGACTTTTTCTGCCTACCGCCTGTTCTGACAAGCCGACTGACCCGAACTTTCAGGGCTTCATCAACTGTCATCCATTCAGGTAACTCAGTTCTCTTACTCTTAATTTTCTTTTTATTTTTTGAAATGGCACCATGGAAGCACACGACACGCCCTAAGTTAGTGATCAGCCGGTCACCGGGGACGGCTGAATCTAGGACTAGGAGTGCCGCCTGCCCTTTTCTGGACCCATCTTTGCCCTTTATACAAAGTCCGACTGAATCTGTGTCTATGCAGAACGTGATGGCCAGAACAAAAAAGACTGCTAGAATATCAAACTCAGACGGCTCCTCCCAAAGGGTACTCCTTAGCGAAACATCTGACCAGGCGCCAGATGTGGAACGAGGCGACTGTCAAGCTGACAGTTCTGAGAGAGGGACCAAGGTGTTCCCTTCTCATCTAACCGTGGACATGTCCAATTTACCTTCTGCTCCTTCTAAGGGAGAGGAGGCGGGCCCCTCTAGGAGAGGGGAGGAGTCGTCCTCTTCGGACTCGTCAGGGGACGAGTCCGATTCCAGCTCTTCTGACCATAGTTCTTCTGACTCAGAAGAAAAACATAACCGCCTACAAGAGGCGAGAAGTTCCCATGCAGTGGAGAAGGGGGATAATTGGGCAGAGCCGTCCGCCTCTTACAGAGAGGAAAACACCCCCTACTACTGCAGGGTGCCCCGGGGCCGGATCGCAACCATGCGAGACAACGTGGCGAGCTTTATTGCTAACCACAAAATGGGCCCGGAGTATTTACTGTTTGTGCCGGATCCAGAAGATACTGTCGTCTGGCCGGCTGGTACCAGCTATGGTGACGGCTGTTTTGGCTGCTATGTGGCGGCCATCAAAGCTGGTCTGCGCTTCCCATTACATCCGGCTGTTCAGCGGATTTTAGATGGGTATGATCTGGGGTTATGGCAGTTAGCCCCCAACTCTTGGGTAAACGTACTCGGCTATGTGGCCGGGTGCGAACTGAACGGGGTGGAGCCAAGTTTTGAGGCTTTCGCCCACATGAACTATCTCAGCCGGACCCCTAAGTCGGGAGGTACCGGCTGGTATCAACTAACAAGCCACAGGGGTTACCTCATGACGAGAGGTAAGGCAAACAAATGGAAGGATTGGCGGAACACCTTCCTTATTATCGAGAGTTCAGACACGGAGCTGAACAAACGATTTAACAAGTGGAACAGGGATCCGCCTCTTCTTGCAGGCGGCCGCAGCATGCCGCCTGTTCCCCAAAGGCTAAAAGAGAGATCCTAGACAAAGGACTCTTCAAAGTAGAGACTAGGGTGAACTCTACTTCAGGGGTACGAGAGCAAGTACCCCTACACTGCGTCCCGAGCTTCAAGTGGCTCTATGATGAGTACTTCTTGGCCGCCTGTGGCCTCGGCAGTCGGTGCTCTAGAGGTAGCCGGCCTGACGAATACTCTGTTTTTTCACGCCTTGTTTACTTGGGATTTTTACTAACTTTGCTGTTTAATTCTTTCAGCCGACGCCATGAGTAAAATAACAGCGTCTAAAACTGCGGCGGCCATGCTGCGGGTCTCGCTAATGAAGCAGTCGTATGCCGACTCCCCCAGCAAGGAGGCACCCTTGGTAAGCCTTGAAAACTCTTCTCCTTTTAGTTGTATTATGCATATACTAACTCTTTTTGTTTTCAGTCTGGCACTCCAAGGGCTTCTTCCTCGCAACAGCCGGACCCCAAGGCCCGGAGGACGACTGTTGCAAGCTCTCCTGGGTCTTCCAGGAAAACAGTGGCGGCTGAGAAGCAGCCGGCCACTTCTTCAAAAACCCAGGCGGGGCCGCCTAGATGTATGGACACTTGCTTGTAAAAACTCACTCTTGCTTCCTTCTTGATTAGGTCTAACTTGTTTTTCCTTTTGCTTAATGCAGCCGGCCCCCAGGGACTTGACTTGGTTGAGGTAGCCAAGTCAATGGTTAAAGTAGTTCCTCCCTCTGACAGGGAGGCGGTCAAGGGTGCCGGCACCCTTGACCTCGATGGAATTTCGGGGATCCTAGCTGAGGTATACCCTTTTGAAGTTCCAGGACGCCTGTTAACCCTTATGATTGGAAACTGACGCCTGTTTTTCTTTGTACTTAGGCCCTGCTCCGAGTCAACAGCCTTCGCAAGCCGATTGATCGGAAAAAACAAAGAGGTAAAGGCCGCAAAGGCTATGGCCGCCTCCAGCTGTGATAAAGCAATGTTTCAAATTGCCCAAAATGAAGTACTGACCATTGATCTTCTTTATTATCAGGCGCAGGCGACCGCCGCTGTTCGGGCTCAGCTAGAGGCGGCCCAAAAGAAGGTTGACGAGCTGGAGGGGACCGTCACCAAACTTAAAGCCGAGCTGAAGCCCCTTCGTCAGAAAATGCACTCTTACGAAGCCATGGAGAAATCTTTGGCTAACGTAAAAGAACGCCTGGTGAACCAGGAGAAGAGTCTTACCCAAGAGCTCTCGGACAAGGCCGAGCAAGAGAAACAAGAGCTCGTCCGGGAGATGGTGGAAGACTCCGCCCAAATCCAACGCATGACCTGGGAACGACTGTTCCCCAGTGCCGACTTTGCCTCATGGGAAAGAACGTACCGCCAGTGTTCGGAAATATATAATCAACAGATCCTGGCGGCTGCTGAAGAAGAGGCGATGGACGTTGCGTTGGAGGAGGAAGAGGCTGTTGTGGCGCTTGTGCCACTTGGGGGTAAGGCATCAAAAGATGATGCAGCTAAGGCCGAGTCCAGCAAGAAGAGTGCTGACCAGGCGGCTGCTGCTGATACTGAACTGCCCCCTTCTTAAGCTTTAAGTATATTTTTTCTTTTCACGGCCTGCGTGCCGTTTGCTTTGTAATTACCCGGCCAGGGGGCCGGGGTTTTGAATATTCTGCTGGTCTTTTATGGCCGGCTCATTTTAATCAAATTTTTTGTTTTTGTTCAAATTTGTCTAAGTATTTGAAATTTGCTCACTAGACAGACTGTTGTGTATGGCCGAACGTTAAGACAGGTACAAATAGTAAGTATGCCGCCTATGCCCCTGGACGACTGGTTGTCTGTTTCCAGGATAGATAATCAGTCGGCCATTTAATCAATCGGTATTCGAACTCTTTATTCAATTTGACCAAGTAAATAGAATTACCAAGTAGCCAAGGAATTTAAGTAGGAAAACAAGCGGCGGGTACCGGTTGTTTCCCTTTATTGCCAATGTTGGCCTCTAATTTGTTATTTGTTAACCTAGCAAGAGTATTGGTTGAGAGCCTTTGTTTATAAAAACAAGTGGACGACTCGTACCTTTTAGGCTCAGTACTAAGTTTGAGTGACTATTAAGTTAACATAGGAGTTACTTAGTCTTCGTCACAATCTTGATTGAGTAGTAAAGGTATCAGGCGGCGTAGGCCGGCTAGACCCCTTGATTTACCAATGTTTGTTGGCTATTTACTCAATAGGTTATCCAGTAGGAATAGGGGTTCGAGTGCCCTTGTTTGTATAAAACAGGCGGACGACTCAAACTTTTTAGGTTCCATACCAAATTTGAAGGAGTGACTATGAGTTAACTTTGGAGTTACTCAGTCGCCGTCACTTTTGTTTGAGAAGTAGAGGTACCAGGCGGCGTAGGCCGGCTAGACCCCTTTATTCGCCAATGTTTGTTGGCTATTATCTCAATAGGTACCCCCTGCATTTATCCCAAGTAATACAGGCGGTCATCTGACTCAGATGTCAACTGCTACCACTGGTTTGGTTAGTGATAGAGTTATCCTTGTCTCAAAAACGGCTACGTGGTTGCCCTTTGGGACAGTCGTATAGGTGCCGTGTAATTAGTTTATAGAACAATGTTCCACCCAAAAGGGAGCTGCTCTCTGCGACGAATTTCATCCGAATGGATGCCGCCGGACGCCTGCTATAATGTTGGGACAGGTCGGATTAGTTTTTAAAAGTTAGATCAGTTGACTAGGCGCCTGGTCTGATCATTCGGCCGGTGGCCTTGGTAAGTTCTTGGTGAACGTAGGTGCTAAGTCAAAGAAGGGTAGCCGCCTGTTAGGCACAGGGTCGGCCAGGCCCTAATCTTTTTAGCTAAGTATTGTGAGTAAAATACTCAATGGAGAGTAGCCGACTGTAAAGGTACAGACGGCATGCCCCTCTGATGATAGAGTGAAAAAACTCAATGGAGAGTAGCCGACTGTAAAGGAACAGACGGCATGCCCCTCTGAAGATAGAGTGAAAAAACTCAATGGAGAGTAGCCGACTGTAAAGGTACAGACGGCATGCCCCTCTGAAGATAGAGTGAAAAAACTCAATGGAGAGTAGCCGACTGTAAAGGTACAGACGGCATGCCCCTCGTAATACAAAATTGAATAGTAAGTGCCAACTTTATTAAGTAGCTCTTTACTTTACATCATTCAAAAGAAATATTTCTTAAGGTTATCTACATTCCAAGTTCGAGGCAACGGTTGTCCGTCTGGTGTTTCCAGACGGTAGGTACCGTCCCTGACTTCCGCATAGATTCGGTAGGGTCCTTCCCAGTTGGGAGTTAGTTTGCCAGACTCGTTAGCCCTACCAACTGCTTCCATTTTTCTAAGTACAAAGTCCCCTACTTTGAGTGGACGCCTGTGCACTTTCTTGTTGTATGATCTAGTCATTCTCAGGCGGTAGATTTCATGGCGCAAAACAGCATTGCCCCTCTTTTCAGGAAGTGAATCTAATGCCAGGCGCATAGCTTCCCAGTTTGCCTCTTCGTCATATAGCATTACTCGAAGAGTCGGCTCGTAGTGTTCTATTGGAAGAACAGCTTCTGCACCATAAGTTAGGAGGAATGGAGTTTCTCCAGTCGCCCCTTTTTCAGTCGTCCTAATGGCCCAAAGAACATGTGGTAGTTCATCTGCCCATAGGCCGCCTGCTCGTTCAATTTTTTTCTTGAGACCGTCTGAGATGATTTTATTAAAGGCTTCTACCTGGCCGTTTGCTTGTGGACGGCCGACAGATGCAAAGTAATGTCCAATTCCTTGGTCTCCCAACCAGCTTTTGAGAACAGGCGTCTCAAATTGGGGACCATTATCAAAAACCATAGACATGGGAACCCCGAACCGAGTGATGACGTTTTTCCAAATGAATGAAATTACATCTTTCGTCTTGATTCCCTTTACAGCCTCCGCCTCTACCCATTTAGTGAAGTAGTCAACGGCAACAAGTATATACCTTCTGCCGCCTGTAGCAGGCGTATATGGACCCAGAATGTCCATGCCCCACTTAGCAAACGGTAGTGGGCTGTGAATGGTAGTGAGGTCAGTAGCCGGACGGTGAATTAATTTGCCAAACCTTTGGCACTTGTCACATTTTTTCACCATCTCCATTGCATCTGCTTCCAAAGTAGGCCAAAAGTAGCCCTGCCGCCTTGCCCTTTGAGCAAGCATCCTACCACCTATATGGGAAGCACAGAAACCAGAGTGAAGATCATCTAGTATCTCTCGTCCCTTTTCAGGAGTAACACACTTTAAGAAAGGTTGAAGGTGCCCCCTCTTGTGCAGTTCCCCCTGTATCATTTCAAAACAGGAGGCTCGTTTTTTCAGTGATGCCGCCTGTTGAGGATCATCCGGCAGTGTACCGTTTGTCAGATATGCCCTGATTGAATCCATCCAGGTTGAGCTTCTGTCTAGAATTCCAATAGGATTTTCCTCGATGCTTCTCTTCTCCATTACTTCCCAAAACACAGTTCGAGGAGTATCGGAGGAGGCGGATGATGCTAATTTCGAGAGTGCATCTGCCTGGTTGTTTTCTGATCTCGGTACTTGGATCAGATGGAAATCCTCAAGGGAGCCGACTGCTTGTCGGACCGCCTGTAAATATTTGATCATGGCCGGATGTGTTGCTTCGTATTCGCCATTGTACTGACTCACTATCAGTTGTGAATCAGAACAGGCGTCTATTTTCCTTGCCCCGGCCGCCTTACACATGCGGATCCCGGCTAGTAAAGCTTCATATTCTGCCTCATTGTTTGAAGCCTGGAAACTGAAGCGTAGAGCATACTCGAACCTGTCGCCCTCTGGAGATTGACATACGACGCCTGCTCCACAACCGTTTGAAGTAGAGCTTCCGTCCACATATACCTTCCAGACTTGTTCTGGAACTTGAGAGTCAGGAGGACGAGTCATCTCTACAATAAAGTCAGCAAAGGCTTGCCCCTTCACTGCTTTTCTAGGCTCGAAAGTAACTTCGAGACTCTGCATTTCTATGGCCCATTTGATCATTCGTCCGGAGGACTCCATGGTGGTAAGGGGCCGCTTGATCGGTTGGTCGGTATACACGACGACTGCATGTGCCAGAAAGTAGGGCTTCAATTTTTTAACAGCCATGAAGAGTGCAAGACCAAATTTCTCCACTAGGGGATACCTCAACTCGGCATTTTTCAGTACGTGACTGACAAAGTAGACCGGAAGTTGACAGCCGTCCCTTTCAGCAAGGAGCACCGCGCTTAACGCATGATCAGAGACGGCCAGGTACATGTAGAGATTTTCTTTGGGCAAAGGGCTGACCAGCCTTGGCAAGGAATGCAAGTGAACCTTTAATTTCTGGAAGGCGGCCTCAGCATCCGGCCCCCATTCAAACCTTGCCTTTTTCTTAATTGCCTGGAAAAAGTATAGGCATTTGTCGCCTGATCGGCTTAGAAATCTTCCCAAGGCCGCCAGACAACCTGTTAACTTCTGAACCTCTCGGACGGTACGAGGCGACTGCATGTCAATGACCGCCTGTACCTTCTCAGGGTTCGCCTCTATTCCTCTCTGGTTGATAAGGAATCCGAGAAATTTCCCAGACTCAACTCCAAATACACATTTCTTGGGATTGAGCATGACATGGTGCCGCCTGAGTGTGGCGAAAGTTTCTCGGAGGTCCGTCAGATGATCTTTCTGAAGTTTAGTCTTAACAATCATATCATCAATGTATGCCTCGACGTTTCTCCCAATCTGATCAAAGAACACTGTGTTTATCATTCGTTGGAATGTAGCCGGGGCATTCTTAAGACCAAACGGCATGACCGTATAGCAGTATAATCCCTGATCAGTGACGAAGGCCGTCTTCTCCTGATCTTTCTTCCACAAAGGAATTTGATGAAAACCAGAATAGGCGTCCATAAAACTCATCAAGGCATGGCCGGCTGTTGAGTCGACCAGGTTATCAATTTTGGGCAGAGGGTAACTGTCTTTGGGGCACGCCTTGTTCAAGTCTGTGTAGTCTACACACATTCGCCAGGTGCCATTCGGCTTTTTAACAAGTACCACATTTGCAACCCAATCTGGGAAGTAACATTGCCGAATGAACCCTGCATCAAGTAATTTTTTGACTTCGGCGGCGGCCGCCTGACCTCTTTCTTCACCATGGTTCCGCTTCTTTTGCCGTACCGGCTTCTTTTTCGGATCCACAGCGAGTTTGTGTACTGCCAGATCAGGACTAATGCCTGGCATTTCATGGACTTCAAATGCAAAGATGTCCTTGTATTCTTTCAACAGGTTGTGAAAGTCATCACCAAGGTTTCTCAGAGCAGTCGTCCCAACTTTGACTGTTCGGTCAGGGCGGGAGTCGTCTAATATCAGGTCCGTATGCTCACCAGCCGGCTGAGGGCGGAACTCATCCGGCCGGTCCTCTGCCAATGATTGCTATTTTCTTGCCTTTCTGGCGGACTCTGTCTGGGACGCCTTTCTTTTTCTGTCGCCTGTTTCTTGAACAGGCGCACTTTCCTTGACATTGTCAAGGTCTGTTTTTTCTCCACTTGACCCAGTGGCCTTAGCAGTGGGTTTGACATCCGAGAGATAGCACTCTCGGGCCATCCTCTGATCTCCCCTTAGGGAGCCGACTGTTCCATTGTCCCTTTCAAACTTAAGCAGCATAAGTGACGGGATTATAACAGCCTTGGCACTATTCAGGGTTGGGCGACCCAGAATCATGTTGTAGGCAGAGAGTTCCTCTACAACTAGGAATCGGACTACCATGTGTCGTCCTTCCCCTTTTTCGCCCAGGCGGACTGGTAGATCAACTCGTCCCAGTGGGTGGACGACTCCTCCTCCAAACCCTATTAAAGGGTGGGAGGCCGGATGTATGCAGTCCGTCTGATATTTCAGTTTTGACAGACATTTGCTGCTGATGAGATCTGAAGAGCTCCCAGTATCTATGAGGATTCGACCAACTCTCTGGTTGGCCACTTTACATTCAATAACGAGAGGGTCGTCATGCGGCCCCCTTATTCCTCCTAGATCCTCTTCAGTGATGACAATCTCAGGAAATGTATATTTGGACGGTCGTTCTTGGTGAACGGAATTTACATCTAACCGCCTTATATTATCTTTGTTGCCCCTAATAGTGGGGCCGCCTCCTGAGAAGCCGCCTGCAATGGTGTAGACGACTGCATCATCAGTATCGGAACTGTCGGCCTGTTGATTCTTTTTGGCCGACTGCTTTTTTGAGGAAGTATTCCCCGTAGATTTCTTGACATAAGTGTCAAGATCACCTTGATCAGCCAAGCGGTCTAGGTACCGCATGAGACTAATGCAGTCGTTGGTGTGATGACCAATGTCATCATGATAAGCACAGATTTTGTCTTGGTTCCGGTTGCTCGCAGAACCCTTCATGGGGAGCGGTTTCTCAATTGAGAGCCGTCCCTTTATTTCTTTTAGGATAAACTGGTTATCCTTGTTAAACACATACTTTGGGGAGTATGGTTTGAATTCCTTTTTCTTCTTGGCCGGCTGTTTAGAGGAATCAGCCGCCCAGACCCCTTTTCTTTTTTCATCTTTGTTGGACGACTGTTTCTGTCGTCCTTCTCTATTGTCGAACCTCCTCCCGTCCGACTGTTTCATTGTACACAGATCAGTCGCCTGTATATAGGCTTCTGCTTCAATCAAGGCCTCTTGAAGAGTCGCCACCCTTTTTCGAACTAAATCAAATTTGAAGGTAGACCCGTCTTTGAGACCTCTAAAAAAGTCAGTATAAGCTACCTCATCCGGTAACCCTTGAATCTGTATTCTCATCAGGTTGAACCGCCTGATGTAGGAACGAAGCCCCTCCTTTTCACCCTGCTGAATTGTTCCCAAATCAAGGGTCGTTTTCTTCGCAGGGATGTTCATTGCAAAGTTGGAGGCAAATAAGTAAGCAAGCGTCCTGAAACTGTTTACACAACCAGTCGGCAGGTTGCCGAACCATTGCTGTGCAATTCCCTTGAGAGTTGCTGGGAAACACTTGCACCAAGTGGGATCATCCAACCCTTGAAGGTACATCAGGTTGGTGAATGCCATCAGATGGTCTTCCGGGTTAGTAGTGCCATCATAGGCGCCTACTAAAACATTTTTTACTTTGGCCGGCTGAGCGGCTTCAGTAATTTCCTTGGAGAAGGCCGACGGCTGTTCACCAAGTCTAAGCAGCCGTAGCTGCCAGTCCATAGGTTGGACGTTTTTTGCTGCAGGTCCACCAAATGGAGGTGGCTGCATAAAATATTGTTGTTGCGGCACAAATGGCAAATTTGGTACCGCCTGCGCACTATGAAAGCCAGACTGTCGGGAGGTGCCGCCTGACTGACTCTCATGGTACGACTGAGTTGGCCTCATCGAGGCATTTCGCAAACTGTCCTGAAAATTTGAAGTAGAAGCCGACTCTGATAATCGGTCACTCCTCTTCTGCTCTAGCAGGTGCCGAGCATCTGTGAACGTTTGCTTTGACCCGTCCGCCTGAATATGACGAACCGGTTTCCTATTTCCCGTAGGATAACGGAGTTTTGTGAAATCAAGAGCAGACGGCTCCCGCTTCTTAGATTTAGGATGGGGAGTCGCCTCTCGCCCTTGAACTGGCTTCCTCTTGAGTGAAGTGGAAGGTTTTTTGGCCGCCTGCTCTTTGACTGAAGCAGGCGGTTTTTTGTTGATCAACTCTTGGATCTCTCCCTTGAATCCCCTCATGAAGGTCATGAGTTCGTTTCTTGTGATCGGAGCAGACCCATCAGTCGGCTGTTGCCGAGCAAGCGGTGCGCCTGCTGGCTCACTTCCTGTTTGAAGATACTCCCGTTCCCTTATTTCAGTATGACGGGTACGGCGGGCCCTTAGGGTCCCGTCTGGAGCTGTATGAGTTTCAACTTCAAATTCACTTTCGGTATCATGGTCCGACTGAACTTGAGGGTCGTCTAGGGGACGCCTCTCTTCTGGGGTCGGTACAGACTTGGATGCCATCTCTGAAGTACTCTCCCCACAGACGGCGCCAAATGTTTCGGGGTTTTCTGATGTCCTGCGGGAGAGTTACAATTCCGAGACTGGAACCGGACGCCTGTACCTGCAAAATAACGGAGACTCCTGAGAGCTCCGCCTCCAACGGTCAAGTTAGTACCTGATTAAGGAGTAATTAATACAGAAATTAAAGTAATAAGGTCTCTCTAGGTGAGAGTATTTAATGTAGGTAATCTGCTTTGCTAGCGAGATCAGCCGGTTATTAGTGTGTTCTGTAAATTATTCGGTCCCCTGATTAATGAGGATTAATCGAGTATTTATAGCCTTGGGAAGCGTGCAACTCTCTAGGTTTAAGGTAAACCTAGGGCCGAACGGGCTTCTAGACTGAAATGGGCCTTGATGGCCGGTTGTCCCATTTGGCATGGGTGGACACGTGGCGTGTCTTAAGTGGTCCGTGGAGGACGCGTGGCGGAACCTGGTTGGTCCACTTGTCAAACGGCGCTTGGTGGATAAAAATCCCCTAATCAGAAGCAAAAATATAAATTAAAGGAATTTCAGTATAATATTTACGCCACTTTATTTCCATTGTTGGAAGATATTGATCATAATCACTTTGATTGCGATGATCAGAGAAAAGCTGGGCGAGTAATATGCATTTGAAAGAAAGTTTTGAGCACAAGGATTATAAACAGAAGAAAAACAAAATGTCATGTTATATAATAATTGTAAAAATTGCATATATCTTTCACATTTATACCAATCATCCTCATATATAGCATTTTGTGGAAATTTTTGGTTGTAAAAAATTGTTAAGGGATTCTTATATTCAATTGCCTTGGTTAACATGTCATAGGTGGAATTCCACCTAGTTGGACAATCAGTTTTTGTTTCGGGTGTTTTTAGTCCCTCGAGAGAGTTACAATATTGTGTATGAGCGCCTGACTTCTGTACCTGCAAAACCACGAAACTCCGGTTGGGTGGAGTTCCGCCTCTGAAGATCAAGTTAGTATGATTCCGGATGAGAAAGCGTGCGGAAAGTAAGATGAATGTTTCTATCTGATTCAGGGAGAATCCGCAATTAATATTGCTCGGGATTTGTGTATGTATTTATGAATATTTGTGAATCCCTAATAAATGAGGAGGATTCCTCTATTTATAGCAGATGAGGATCTGCTCCCCCATTGGGGGTATATTGCCACGTGTCAGCATCCAATTGGATCCCGTTGGGCCTCTAGTGGGCTGCCACGTGTCATCATACTATCGGGCCACATGGTATAGGGTATTTTTACCCTAAACATTTGCCCCTCATAGGTGTGACGTGGCGTAGCCACGTATCACTTGTGACAGGTGTCAAGCACAGGGGAGGCGTCGGATGGCCTACTATCCCGCCTTTTTCCTTTGCGATTTGCTTTGAGGCAGAAGGTGATGATTCGCCTATAAAAAAAGGCACACCCCCTCTCTCCTCTTTACTTTACATAATTTTCAAAAAAAAATTCTTGAGCTTTGACAGCGGCTGCTTAATTGTGCACCCAGCTTCCTTGCTTGAACACATCCGAATACCGGTTGTGTGCTTCTTCAATCAACTCACCCAAGTACCGTCTGGCTCTAGATTTATTCTTGATTTGAGTAGAACTACAGGCGGTCTTAAACTGTTTGGGGCACCTTAAGCCCTTTCTTTCATGTCTTGCATTTGGTAGATCCACAGACAGTTTGGACCGTCTGGGGTATCTTCAAACCATGGTCTTCAAAAATAGATCCTCATACGGTTATGGACTGTCTGAGGTATCTTCGAACAATGGACTTTCCAATAATGCATCCCATAGGCCCACAGACGGTGATATACCGCCTGTGGCATCTCTAATCAATGGTCTTCAAGGAGTTGCATTCAAAAGACCCACAAATAGTTACATGCCGTCTGGGGCATCTTCAGACAATAGTCTAATATTTTGCATTCAATAGACCCTCAACCGGAAATATTCCGCCTGAGTCATCTTCAAACAATTGCTTATCAAAAAATTGCATTTCATAGACCCTTAGACGGCTAAGAGCCGCCTGGGGTATCTTCAAACAAAGGATCTTAAAATCAAGACCCACAGATGGTTTTGGACCGTCTAGGGTGTCTTCAGACAATTGCTTTTCGAAACTAGTCCCACAGGCGGTTATGGACCGTCTGGGGTATCTTTAAACAATTGTTCCTCAAGACTTGGATCCATGATACCCTCATCCGGACTTAATCCGTCCGGGGTATGCTGGACCAATTTTCTTCATAACTTGCTCATGATCTGCTCTTGTAAAGCCCACAGCCGGGAATAATCTGCTTGGGGCATTTCTGAGTAATTTACATCATACTTTTATTTGCATTCATAAGACCTTCAACAAGTATTATCGCCGTCTGGGGGGCTTTTGGGCAATCATCATCGATCCCGCCTGGGGGTCTTTGAACAATGCTTTGCAACCCAATTCATTAGAACTTCAGGCGGCCTTTATGTCATATGGGGGACTTTTGGGCAAGCTTCCTTGATACCGCCTGGGGTATCTTTGGGTGATTTTCTTCCAAAATGACTTACTGTTTGTTTTTGTGCTTCAGGTTTTTAAACGCGAACTGACTGCTCTGCCTGTGGTATCTTCAAGCCACACTTTGGAATCTCAGCCAAGTCTTCTTCAGATGTCTCCATATATTCAAGGTATCGCCTTTGCCCCCTTGTAATCTCTTGAGTTTACCGGTTGTATAGGTTAGAGAATAATGGACTCTCCTAATACACACACGGCACGACCTAGGGCAGTTGTCAACCGGTCACCGGATACGGCTGAATCTAGGACTGGGGATGCCGTCTGGGGGTGTATGGAACACCCTTAATTTTTTGCAAATCCAACCGTCTCCGTTCTTGTGCAGGACAGAATGGCTCGGACAAGGAAAATGACTGTTGACCCTGAGTACAAGTCAGATGATTCAGCCGGTACTCCGGTTGAAGATGTTCCCTTTGATCAACCAGGCGTTCCGAGTACGCCTGGTGATAAGATTCTGGAAGAATCCGGGGGCTCAAGCGGTGAAGAAATCGATCAGGAAGCCGGATCTACAGAGTCTACCACGACACCGGATGCCCCTCAAGATAATGAGGAAGCATACAGCTGGCCTTCAATAAACAATCCAATGGAGGCTCACATGAGCGCCCGGGATGTTGTGACGTTAAACGCAACACTCCCAGCATTTTTGGAAAAGCGCCCGGTTGGAGCTAGATGGGAGGTTGGTGTCCCGCCTGCTACAACAACTGTCGTCTGGGAAGACGATCTGGAGCATGCCGACAATTACTTTGGCTGCTATGAGGCGGCATTCAAAGCCGGCCTCCGGTTCCCCCTCCACAGAACAATTAAAGCCATTCTACGGGGTTATGACCTTGGTGTCTGGCAGCTCACACCCAACTCTTGGGTGAACATCATTGGATACATTGCCTATACCGCTTGAATATCTTGTAAAAAATTTTGATATTAACTTTTTGATTTCTTATCTTTTGCAGATGGGGAGCCAGAATGTGCCTCGCTCCCTTAGACAAATGGTCAGGAGACCAGGGTAGGAACTCCCGCAACCGGCCCCTCAAAGGCGGAGGACCTCAACCGGCCCCGCCCCAATCTCAGCCGGTGAGAGACCTACAACTGCAGGCAAAAGTCTGCAAGTCCCGGGTGGAAGCTTGGGTCCGGTTGGGGCAAGATCTAACCAGGTGCCTGCTATTGCATCCGGCTCTAATACGGCTAGGGGTGGTGGCACCCCGCAGCCTGAAAATCAAGGTATGGATTTCCCTTTTGACCCCCCCCAGGCCGCTTGGGCCAGTTCGAGTTAAGTCTCATACTTCTCAATCAGGAGAGCCCTCCGGCGATCGACTGAATATAGGGGCCGCCTATGCCCAACACTTAACCAATATCTCTCATGATGCAGATACTACTTCTCGTTGGCCGGATATGCAAAATTACGTCAGGAGAATGCTGAGGACCCTTACCCGGTCTGAGAGGGAGGAAGTGTCGGGTATCAACTAGGTCAATCTTGATCGGATTAACTCTCTGCTTGCTGAGGTAAAAATACCGGTTGGGGTAGTTGCTGGTTATTTTGTCAAAAATCGGATGGGGTACTTTTGTGCAAAATTAGTATTTGCCTGTTTTCTTATGACTGAAACTAACTCTTTTTCCGGATGATCCTGCAGGCGTTGCTGAGGGTTGATGCCATGAAAACCCCCTTGCGGAAGAAGCAAGAGGAGGTAAGGGATGCCCAGAAACGGGCAGCCGAATTACTTGATGTATGTCAATACAACTCCATAATGCTTGAATTCAAAACTAAAGCAAGGGAGATGAAACAGGAGGAACTCATCCAGGAGCTTACGGATGCTGCTGACACTGCCAACAAAGCTGCAGAGAGCCGCAAGCTCGACATTGATCAGCTCAAAGAAGACATCAATACTTTGAAGGAGGCTGATAAGGAGATGGCTGGTCTAAAGGACGATGTCGCTCGGCTAGGGAAAGAGTTGGAACAGGCGAAAGGTGAGCTGGTAAGAACCAAAAAAGAGCACCTGGACTAGCTGTCGGCTGAGCAAAACTGGCTGGTGGCCGAGAATGAGCGCGACTGTGAAGCGCGCATGAAGATGGCATGGTCCATGATCCACCCGGATACCGACTTTGCTTACTTCAACTTGAGGTACAGATACGCTACAGAAGTTTTTGATGCTCAAGTTCTCGGGCTACCACAGCCGGCTTCTTTCAAGGAGTGGGCCAGCTTGGAGGAGGAGCAGGCGGTAGAGAATGTGCCGGGTGGGGCAGAAGAGGCCCAAACCCTGGAAACTCAAGGTGCCCCTGCAGCCGGTCAAGACCAGCCGTCCGAGCAGTAGCAGCAACAACAGCAGCAACAGTAGCTTTTAAAAAATTTCATCCGGCCTGCGAGCCGTGTAACCTTGTATCACTTTTTCTCCGGAAAGGGATCTGGCTAACATTGAAAATTTTTAATATATATATTTATGAGTATGCCGACTATGTCGGTTTGATTTGCCAATGCTTCAATTTTTTTCAATTTTGCATTTTTTGAACTTTTTTGCTTTTAAATCTGGATATGCGCCGGATGCATTGGTCTTGTCTGCCCCTGGATGGTTGTTTGCTGACAGTTTTTCAACTCTAAGAAGGCAACCGTCCATAGGCATCCGGTTGAATAAAAAGACGGTTTTTGACCGTTTTAAAACAGGATTTTAACAACTGATTCTGCTAGCTATGCCAGACTAAGGTTACACGTATACCCGGCTGCTGATTTTAACAAATTCAATTTTTTCGACAAGGGTCTGACCTTGGTTTTTAAGGTGGGTGCCGGCTGTAGTGCTTTTTGGCAAAAGCCGGCTGCTGATCAAGAGTTAATCAACCGCTTGTATTGTATTGGGGCAATAACCGATTGTATCTTGATGCATAACAAGGTTTTGACCTTGTTTTACAAAAATTGTGACCGGTTGTATTGCTTTTTGGCAAACGCCGGTTGCATATCAAGATTTAATTCACCGTCTGTCATACTTTGGGGTAGGAACCGGATGTATCTTGAATTCAATAGGTCATTCGAACGACCATGGGTTATCTTTCCTAGACGGTTAAAGCCGTTTGAGTATATGACGCGTAGAACAATGTACCGCCCGAAAGGGAGATGTTCTCTTCGACGAATTCACCCAAATGGGCGTCGCCGGATGCCTACTCATGTGTAGAACATGCGGTTAAAAATGTGTTGGCTTTGTGCCTTTAAACATCTAAGTTAGGTACTTAGCATTTTAAATGGCTAAGTTGGGTACTTAGCATTTTATTTGGTTGAGCAAATGGGTGCCCGGTTGTGCATTGCACCATTAAGTCTTAACAGGTGCCCGACTGTGTATCATACAGGGGACTTAGAAGGTGCCCGGTTGTGCATTGCACCTGGGACTTTACACAGAAAATTGAAATAATGTATTACTGTATTTACAAAATATAATTACATCTCCTTAGAAGTAGTACTTTTTCAAGTTATCTACATTCAAGGTTCTGGCCAATTTCCCGTCGTCTGGTGTTTCTAGGCGGTAGGTTTCGCCTCTTACTTATTCAAAAATCCGGTAGGGGCCTTACCAATTGGGGGTTAGCTTTCCTTGTTCATTTGCCCTACCGATTGACTCCATTTTTCGTAGCACAAAGTCTCCCACTTTGAGGGGTTGCTTGTGTACTTTTTTGTTGTAAGCCCTCGTTATTCTCAGACGGTATATCTCATAACGCAAGGCGGCGTTGCCCCTGCGCTCCGGGAGTGAATCCAATGCTAGACGCATGGCCTCCCAATTAGCCTCCTCATCATAGAGCATGACTCGGAGTGTTGGTTCATAAAGTTCAATAGGCAAGATGGCTTCAGTGCCATATGTCATGAGAAACGGGGTTTCACCGGTTGCACCTTTTCAGTTGTTCTGATGGCCCAAAGGACGTGAGTTAACACATCCGCCCAAAGACCACCGACTCTCTCAATCTTCTTTTTTATGCCGTTTGAGATGAGCTTGTTGAAGGCTTCAACTTGGCCGTTTGCTTGGGGCCGGCCAACAGATGGAAAACAATGTGAGATCCCCTGATCTCCCAACCAATCCTTAAGGACAGACGTTTCAAACTGAGGGTCGTTGTCAAAGACCATGGACATAGGCACCCCAAACTGGGTGATGATGTTCCTCCAAATGAAGGAGATGACGTCCTTTGTCTTGATGCCTTTGACTGCCTCGGCCTCAACCCACTTGGTGAGTAATCTACAGCCACTAGAATGTATCTTCTGCCGCCTGTGGCAGGCGTTTAAGGACCCAAGATGTCCATGCCCCATTTTGCAAATGGAACCGGGCTGTAGATAGCCGTTAGATCTGTTACCGAACGGTGTATGAGTCGGCCAAACCTCTGACACTTGTCACATTTCTTCACCAATTCCATGGCGTCTGCCTCAAGGGTGGGCCAAAAGTAACCTTGCCGCCTGGCCCTCTTTGCTAGAGACCTGCCGCCTATATGTGAAGCACAAAAGCCCGCATGAAGATCATCTAGCACCTCTTTTCCCCTTTCTGGGGTAACACACTTCAGCAACGGTTGGAGGTAACCCTTTCTGAAGAGTTCCCCCTTGTACATTGCAAAGCTCAAAGCTCATTTTTTAAGTGCAACCGCTTCTGAAGAGGCATCCGACAAAGTGGCGTCTACCAAATAATCCCGGATGGGATCCATCCATGTACAGCTTCGGTCAAGAATTCCAATGGGGTCATGTTCAATACTTCTTTTTTCCATGACCTCCCAGAAGATTGACCTAGGCGCATCACAAGTGGCGGATGAGGCCAATTTGGACAAAGCATCCGCCTGATTGTTTTCTGACTGGGGCATCTGACTCAGATGGAATTCGTCAAGTGTCCCCGCCTCATCTTTGACCGCCTGAAGGTATTTGATCAGTGTCGGATGGGTGGCCTCATAGTCACCATTGAATTGGCTAACAATCAATAGAGAATCAGAACAGGCGTCAACTTTTCTTGCCCCTGCCGCCTTACACATGCGTATACCGGCTAGCAGGGCTTCATACTCAGCTTCATTTTTTGAAGCTTAAAATTTGAACCGTAGTGCATATTCATACGTATCCACTTTCGGAGATTTGCAAATTACGCCTGCACCACAGCCGTTCAAGGTAGAGCTTCTGTCTACGAATAACTTCCAAACCTGATCGGGATTTTCCGCCTGTTTCGGCCTAGTCATTTCAACAATGAAGTCGGCAAACGCCTGACCTTTCACTGCCCGCCTGGGTTCGAAAGTTATCTTTAGGCTTTGCATTTTAACAGCCCACTTGATCATTCTGCTCGATGACTCTATAGTAGTCATTGGACGCTTGAGTGGCCGATGAGTATAGATAATCATCGGATGAGCCAAGAAGTAGGGCTTCAACCGGTTGACTGCTTTGTAAAGAGTCAGCCTAAATTTTTCAATCATTGGGTACCAAAGTTCAGTATTTCTGAGTATATGGCTGATGAAATACACCAGGAGCTGTTTACCGTCTCTCTCAGCAAGGAGAACAACACTAAGGGAGTGATCTGAGACGGCTAGGTACATGTAGAGAACCTCCTTGGCAAAGAATGCAAGTGTTGCTTTAACCTCTGAAATGCCGCCTCAACTTCTTCTCCCCATTCAAATCTAGACCTCTTCCTGATTGCTTGGAAGAAGTAAAGGCACTTGTCACCTAACTGGCTGAGGAATCTTCCTAATGCCGCTAGGCAACCGGTAAGTTTCTGGGCTTCCTTGACGGTGCGGGGTGACTGCATGTCAAACACCGCTTGTACCTTCTCTGGATTGGCCTCTATGCCTCTTTGATCAATCTGAAATCCGAGAAACTTCCCAGACTCAACACCAAAGACACACTTCTAGGGATTAAGCATGACCTTGTGCCGCCTGAGGGTGGTGAAGGTTTCACGGAGGTCGGCTAGATGATCCGCCTGTAGCTTGGATTTGACTATCATGTCATCAATATATGCCTCTACATTCCTTCCAATTTGGTTGATAAAAACGGTGTTGATCATTCGTTGGAAGGTAGCAGTGACAGGATTTAGTCATATCACCCAATCAAAAGAAATTCCTAAGTCCTCTAACTAAAGCAGATAGGGAAGCAGGGTCGAATCCACATCGAAAGTGTTCTTTTATTCCTAATCAACGATTATAATCTAAACTATTAAATAACTAAATTTGTGTTTGTGTGAATTAAACTAATAATAAAACTAAGCAAATAAATCAAAGGAATAATCAATAATAAAGAGCTCTAGGGTATAGGTTCACCAATAAATAATACTCAAGGGTAAATCATACGATCAATTATCAATGCATAAATTAACCAGATTATAAAGGGCTGTCGCTACGTATTATAATCACATAATTAATCTACTGGTATTAAATCTCATCTCTCGAATCTCGACCTAACCATTAATAGATTAACATGCCTATTGAAACTAAGCCTAAACATCAATTCTCATCTCTCGAATCTCGAATCAATATTGCAAAACTCATACAATTAAATCTGCGCAAATCTAATTGCATAACATTAAATCAATCAATAGGAAATTAATCAATCATTAACCATTAACAATAAACAATTACCCCTTCGTACTATTCATGGATCACCACAACCCTAGAATTAAACTACTCACACATATTTAATATTAAGCTAAGCAAAGCAATTAAAGAAAGCATAATTAAGTCAAAGCAATTAAATTATTGAAAATAAAGAGGGAAGAAATCGTTACCAAAATTAAGGAAAATAATGAATTCTATAAATCAAGAATGTATAGAGAGATAAAGTATAGAGAGAGAAAGTGAGAAGGAGAGAGAAAGGAAGAGAGAAAGAAAAGTCGTCCGTGTCAAAGACGCCCCGAAACTCACTTAACAAAAGCGTATTTATACTAAACTAAAATCCTCAATAAAGAAAAAGAGAAACGAAAATAAAAATCCTTAATAGAACACGCGCCCGGTCGGGCAAGGCATCGCCCGGCCGGGCGCGCCTTTTGTACTTCCTAAAGCTTCCTCGCGCCCGGCCGGGCGCGCATCCGGGCGAAGCTTGCCCGGGACTTCTCCTCTCGCCCGGCCGGGCGCGCCTCAGGGCGAGCACTGCCCGATCGGGCGGATAATTGGGCTTACACTTCTTCGTCCTTTGGGCCTCGTTACCTTAGCCCAATTCTTCATCCTTCTTGGATCGAATTGCCCAAGCTCCAAATTTCCTCATTGAGCCCTTAATCACCGGATGGAATCATCAATTACGGTCTTGGGCTTCTAAACACGATCATATAAATACATTTCAACTCCAATGCTCGCGGTGGCTCCATTAAATGCCGAAAAATGTTCCAAATCTGCAGTTTCATGTAGAATAATACCACAACTACGAAAACACTAGAAAACGCATATTAGTAATAAAATTGGCTCTAAAGAGCCAAAAATACTCCTAACTATGATCACGGGACGGAGATAAAATACTATATAAAATGAATACATCAAACTCCCCTAAGCCAAACCTTTGCTTGTCCCAAGTCAAACAGCTCATCAACGAATAAATAAAACATACTTCACCCCAAAAATCAATCAAAACCAACCATTACCGATTCAGGGCAAATCCAACAAATATGCATCAAAATTAACCAATAAAATTCATCTAACTACTCATCCTTCCTAACAATTGTCAAATAGAGCAAACCACAAGAGCATATAGAATTCAAGACTAGTGCTCACACACTCAACTCTCATTTATGTGGCGGATATAAAATGTATCCGATCGCTCTCCTTCTAACCCCTTTATTGTGAATAGTGCCCTCCAAAACTCACAACACTCGTGTGTTTAAGAAAAGCAAGCACTCAACTTAATAGTCGACTCGAAATATGTCAAATCATTCTTTGCATTGATAAGCAACTAATTTGACATTCACACAACTCTATGCACAAAGGTCGGAAGGTCTTCAAAGCTTGTAATGTAAGGCTTAGGTAAAGGGTAGGAAATATTTGGGAAAATGTGAGAGTAAAGCTATGCTTAAGGGAGCCAAAATCCTAACAAATAAAACCAAGGTCAAAAATAAATAATGACCAAATCATCTCCAACACAACTCAACTCTACCAAAAATTCACCAAACATCCCGTTATATTAAAAATACCCAACACTTACAATTTCACTCATATATATATACATCATAAAACTCAAGTGATAACAAACCTTGAACTCTTTTTTTTTTCTTTTCTGATTTTTTTTCCTCTTTTTTTTTTCAAGAAACCTATAATAAAACATTTGAACATCAACAATTTTTTTCTTTGCTCTTTTTTTTTTCACAGTACTCACTCGTAATTTTTCAAATTTTGAACACTTTTTCTCAATTTTTTTCAATCCACAAAAATAAGAACAAACAAACAACTTCTCAAATTCACCCAAAAATGTGCAAATAAATATGAACACTAAAAATTCCCTCACCTCACTCACTAATAGCTCCCCCAAGCCAAACTTGGGACTAGTAATCAATGGGGCAAAATAGGCTTGTAATGTGGCTAATAAACAATAAAAGGGCACAAGCAACAACATGGGTAGCAAGAAGGGAATAAATGTATCTAAAAACATCTGGTGGCCACCTAAAAGAACAAATTCCTTCGTCCTCCTCATTGTGCATATTAATGAGTCATACAAACATTACTCAAAGTTATAAACCAATACTCAACTTCATTGACATAACAGGAACTAACACACATTCCTAACCAAATCAACTAGTCAAGCACTATATTCACAAGCAGTTGGGCAAAATTGACTCATGTTAAGATTTCAAAGCAATCAAACATCAAATCATGGCTAATCTATCCACAATACTCATCATCATATACCAAGAATCAAAACAATTTTCATGTATGGGGCACAAGGAAACATGATTTATCATTCATTGGATCGTATTTTTTTATTTTTTAAAGCAATAAAAACAAAATAACCTAGAAAGCAATAAAACTAAACTAAAAACACCAAAGAAAATAAAGAGAAAGGGGAAGAAAGGGTACTTGTATATACAAGAAATTCCCCCCAAGCCAAACCAGACAATTTCTCATTGGCTCAAAGGGAAGAAAGTAACCCAGGCGACTACCCCTCATCATCAAACTCATAACCTCCACCATCCCCAAGCATTGCGATGCATCACCTTGTTACAATACTGGACAAGAAAGAAACAAAATGTTAGTAAGAAAAAAGGTAAAAACAAGTCATCTTCACTATTTTGATCATAACTTTTTTTTATAAAAATGATAATGCTGTAATTCTAATTTCATTGGAAAGTAGCCTTGAAGAGCTTTCCAATGACAGGTCACACGCAAAATTCCGTAAAGAAACGCAAAAGTTATGGCTTTTTGAAGTTGGCCGGTTTTGCTGACGCGATCTCGCGCCCGGTCGGGCGGATGTTCGCCCGGTTGGGCGAGCTTAGCTTTTTTTTTTTTACCTTTGTTCTCGCGCCCGGTCGGGCGAATTTTGGCCAAAAATCCTCTTTTCTCTCGCGCCCGGTCGGGCGGGATCTCGCCCGGTCGAGCGAGTATGCTCGTATACGGACTTCCTCTCGCGCCCGGTCAGGCGAGAGGTCGCCCGGTCGGGCGCCCTACAGCACTTTGAGTCCGATTTTTCTCAATTTGTTCCTTTTTCTCCACTTGTTCCTCGTCAAACCCAAGCCCTACACAATTTAGAGCCCTTTCTATAGCATCCACTTCATCCTTCCATGTAGTTGCTTTTCCTGTGGAAGATGTAACACAAGATACCGCCTCCAAGTGATCTCTAACGAGAGCTTGGGACTTATTAGAAAAATTATATACATCAACCACATCAATGGTGTAGCACTTTTCTTCCAACATGGGGCTTTTGGGGGCATTATGTAAATTAAAAATAATGTTTTCATCCCCTACACATAATGTAAGTTTACCACTTTTCACATCCATTATAGCCCCTGCAGTATGAAGGAATGGTCTACCCAATATAATTGGAATTTGCGAATCTTCCTCCATATCAAGAACGACAAAATCAACAGGTATGTAAAATTTACCTACTCTAACAGGTACATCCTCTAAAACACCTAAAGGATATTTAAGGGAACGATCAGCCATTTGTAGAGTAATATTGGTAGCTTTTAATTTACCCATATTCAATTTAGAGCTCACAGATAATGGCATAACACTTACACTAGCACCCAAATCACATAAGGCCTTATCAATCATCAAATTTCCAATGTGACAAGGAATAGAAAAACTACCCGGATCTTTTAGCTTAGGTGGAGACTTATTCTGTAGTATAGCACTACATTCCTCAGTAAAAGCAACTATCTCTACCTCACTAATAGATCTTTTTCTAGTCAAAATCTCTTTCATAAATTTAGAGTATGCAGGAACTTGAGTAATTAATTCTGTAAAAGGAACTGTTACCTGCAAATTCTTGACAACCTCCTGAAACTTACCAAACTGCTTACCCAACTTATTCTTAAGAAGTCTATTTGGGAATGGTAGTTTGATAACTGGTTTCTGTACATCCCCACTCTTGTCTTGATTTTTATCCTTCTTTGGAGTTACAACCTGCAATGAATCATCAGAAATGTTAGTTTTACTTTGGAGCCCTGCAGGGCTAGTAACAACAATATTTGGTGTAACGGAATCATGATTAACAATTTTTGTAATTATAGGTTCATCATCTTTGGGCATAGGAGTCCCATCGAAAGTTAAACCACTTCTCAGCGTATTTGCATTCACGTGATCTGTAGGTTGCACCGGCTGCGATGGTAGGGCTCCCTGCTGGCGAGTTTGTAGAGCAGAGGAAAGTTGCGCAATTTGATTGTCTACGATTTTATTATGTGCTAAAAGTGCATCAATTTGCGCATCCCTACTCTGCATGTGTTTTTGCATACTTGCTAACATAGTTCTAATTTCGGACAAGGCAGGGTCAGTGGGTGGAGGTGGATTTTGTGGTTGGCCCCTTTGGTTGGGAGGTTGATAATATTGTTGCTGTGTTTGTTGTGGTGCTTGTTGCTGTGGTTGTTGTGGAGGTGGAGGGTTTAGCACATTGGTACTCCGGTAGGAAAGATTTGGATGGTCTCGGAAGCCAGGATTATAAGTGTTGGAGTATGGGTTATTTTGCCTATAGGTTTGGAAGGCATTAACTTGCTCCCTGGAACTCCTAAAATCTTGTTCACAATGACCTGCAATTCCACAATTTTCACAAAAAGCATCATTAGAATTATTCACAGCAGAAACATTAGCTACGGGAGTGGAAAAATAGTACTGAGATTATCAAGTTTCTGACAAATAGAGGTTAATTGAGCCTGAACAAAGGATACTGAATCAACACTATGCTTCCCCTTGCTGGCAAAACCTCTAGGATTCCCATATTGGGAGTTGTGTATTGCCATCTCTTCAATAACCGTTCCTGCTATATCTTCATTCAGATTCATAAATCTCCCATTAGCTGCCGAATCAAGGATTGATCTGGAAGAATTTCCAAGCCCGTTGTAGAAGGCTTGAATAAGTTGCCATTGTTGCATCCCATGATGTGGGCACTCTCTCTGCAGATCCTTGAATCTTTCCCAAGCCTCATATAAACTTTCATCAACCTCTTGGTGAAAATTTGTGATTGAACTCCGTAGTAGAGCTGTTCTCTCTGCAGGGTAATATTTATTATAGAAATTCAAAGCAAGAGTATCCCAGTTAGTAATACCAAGAGCAACTCTATTCAATCCATTATACCACAATTTTGCTTTACCACACAAAGAAAAGGGAAATAGAATCTCCCTGATTTGGTCGTGCGTGACCCCATTTTGCCTAATAGTATTGCAATACTGGCAGAAATCTAAAATATGAAGATTTGGATCTTCACCCTTAGCTCCGCTAAATTGCTTCCTTTCAATCATAGTGATAAACTGGGGCTTGATTTCAAATTGTACTCCTTCGAGGGCAGGCGGAGGAGTAAGATGTGGGAAATCTGTCATGGTCGGCTGCGAATAATCGCTGAGCTTGCGAGGTGGTTGGTGCGTCATCTCTGCTTCTAGTTCTGAATGAACCTCTGTATCACTAGAATCAGATGGTGGTTCCAAAGGTATAGTACCCTCAGAAGTAGCTCGTACCTGTCTAAAAAGATTCTTTTGTCTATGAAAAGAACGTTCAACTTCAGGGTCAAACAGAATGTAACCTGATCTAGAAATCCTGGGCATAAACACAGAACTAAACAAACAGATATGAGAAACTGTCCCAAAGAACTTGCGTTCTCTGAGACGAAAGGAAATAATTTAGACTACAAAAATAATAAAAAATAAAAAAATAAAACTGTTTCCCCGGCAACGGCGCCAAATTTTGACAGGATTTAGTCGTATCACCCAATCAAAAGAAATTCCTAAATCCTCTAACAAAAGCAGATAGGGAAGCAGGGTCGAATCCACAGGGAAAATGTTCTTTTATTCCTAATCAACGATTATAATCTAAACTATTAAATAACTAAATTTGTGTTTGTGTGAATTAAACTAATAATAAAACTAAGCAAATAAATCAAAGGAATAATCAATAATAAAGAGCTCTAGGGTATAGGTTCACCAATAAATAATACTCAAGGGTAAATCATACGATCAATTATCAATGCATAAATTAACCAGATTATAAAGGGCTATCGCTACGTATTATAATCACATAATTAATCTACTGGTATTAAATCTCATCTCTCGAATCTCGACCTAACAATTAATAGATTAACATGCTTATTGAAACTAAGCCTAAACATCAATTCTCATCTCTCGAATCTCGAATCAATATTGCAAAACTCATACAATTAAATCTGCGCAAATCTAATTGCATAGCGTTAAATCAATCAATAGGAAATTAATCAATCATTAACCATTAACAATAAACAATTATCCCTTCGTACTATTCATGGATCCCCACAACCCTAGAATTAAACTACTCACACATATTTAATATTAAGCTAAGCAAAGCAATTAAAGAAAGCATAATTAAGTCAAAGAAATTAAATTATTGAAAATAAAGAGGGAAGAAATCGTTACCAAAATTAAGGAAAATAATGAATTCTATAAATCAAGAGTGTGTAGAGAGATAAAGTATAGAGAGAGAAAGTGAGAAGGAGAGAGAAAGGAAGAGAGAAAGAAAAGTCGTCCATGTCAAAGACGCCCCGAAACTCACTTAACAAAAGCGTATTTATACTAAACTAAAATCCTCAATAAAGAAAAAGAGAAACGAAAATAAAAATCCTTAATAGAACACGCGCCCGGTCGGGCGAGGCATCGCCCAGCCGGGCTCGCCTTTTGTACTTCTAAAGGTTCCTCGCGCCCGGCCGGGCGCGCATCCGGGCGAAGCGTGCCCAGGCCTTCTCCTCTCGCCCGGCCGGGCGCGCCTCAATCGGGCGGATATTTGGGCTTACACTTCTTCGTCCTTTGGGCCTCGTTACCTTAGCCCAATTCGTCATCCTTCTTGGATCGAATTGCCCAAGCTCCAAATTTCCTCATTGAGCCCTTAATCACCGGATTGAATCATCAATTACGGTCTTGGGCTTCTAAACACGATCATATAAATACGTTTCAACTCCAATGCTCGCGGTGGCTCCATTAAATGCCGGAAAATGTTCCAAATCTGCAGTTTCCTGTAGAATAATACCACAACTACGAAAACACTAGAAAACGCATATTAGTAATAAAATTGGCTCTAAAGAGCCAAAAATACTCCTAACTATGATCACGGGACGGGGATAAAATACTATATAAAATGAATACATCAAGCAGGTGCATTCTTCAACCCAAACGGCATTACCGTGTAGCATTATAACCCCTGATCAGTGACGAATGCCGTCTTTTCCTGATCCTTCTTCCATAGGGGAATCTGGTGGAAGCCTGAGTAGGCATCCATAAAACTCATTAAGGTATGACCGGCTGTAGAGTCGACCAGGCTGTCGATCTTAGGAAGTGGGTAGCTATCCTTCGGACATGCCTTGTTTAGATCTGTGTAATCTACACACATCCGCCGGGTACCATTCGACTTCTTGACAAGAACAACATTTGCTACCCAATCCGGGTAATAGCATTGTCAAATGAACCCAGCATCTAGGAGCTTTTTGACCTCGGTGGCTGCCGCCTAAGACCTCTCCTCGCCATGATCCCTTTTCTTTTGCCTAACCGACTTTACTTTGGGATCAACGGCTAACTTGTGGACAGCAAGATCCGGGATGACGCCTGACATCTCCTCCACTTTAAAGGCAAAAATGTCTTTGAACTCTCTCAGAAGTTGGAGTAGGTCTACTCCCAACTTTTCAAAAGCAACCGTCCCAACTTTGACGGCTCTGTCGGGGCGGCTGTCGTTCAGGACGACATTAATGCTTTCACCGGCCAGCTGGGGTCGAGAGTCATCCGGCCTTTCCCTAGTTAGTGATTGCTATTTTGTTTTTCCGGCAGGGGCCAATTGGTCCGCCATTCGCTTTTTGCCGGTGACCTTGGGAGCAGGCGTGGCTTCCTTGTCATTAGGGTCAGTGAATCCCTCATTATGACCGGCTGTAGTTGCAGTTGGCCTGACGTCTGAGAGATAGCACTCCCTAGCTGTCTTTTGGTCCCCGCTCAGGGCACCCACTGATCCGTCATCCCTCTCAAACTTGATCATCATAAGAGAGGGGATGATGACTGCCTTGGACTCGTTGAGGGTAGGATGACCCAGAATAAGGTTGTAGGCGGTTAGTTCCTCGACCACCAAAAATTTGACGACCGTGTGCCGTCCTTCCTCTTGTCCCCTAGCCGGATGGGTAGGTCAATCCTGCCCACCGGATGCACTACTCCTCCCCCAAAGCCGACTAGGGGGTGAGGAGCCTTGTGCATACTGCTAGGCTTGTACTTGAGCTTTGTCAAGCACTGGTAGCTGATCAGGTCAGACGAGCTCCCGGTATCGATTAAGATCCGGCCAACTCGTTGATTGACAACTTTGCATTCGATGACAATGGGGTCATCGTGAGGCCGCCCGACCATACCCCTATCCTTCTCAGAGATGAAGACCTCAGGGAAGGTGTCCTTCGATGCCTGGCCCTCATCTTCTGGGTTGGATAATTTCCGGATGTTATCCTTAGCACCACGGATGGTTGGACCTCCGCTTACGAAGCCGCCTGCTATAGTGAAGATGTGCTCTTCATCGGTTTCAGAGCTAGCAGTCGGCTTCTTGGACGGTTGTCCACCACTTATTTTGCGGCTGCCATTGGATTTTACCAGATAGGACTTCAGAGCCCCCTTATCAGCCAAACGGTCCAATAGCCGCCTGAGGCTATAACAACCATTAGTTTCATGACCAACATCCTCATGAAAGTAGCAGTACTTGCTTTTGTCCCTGTTCTTGATAGAGCTTTTCATTGCAGCCAGTTTCTCAATTGTCAACCGGTCTTTTATCTCCATGAGGATGGAGGAGCAGTCCTTGTTGAACTCGTACTTGGGGACGCATGGTTCCAACTTCCTTTGCTTCTTCTGGGACGGCTACCTGGGCGGTCTACTGCCCAGACTTCTTTTCTTCTTTTTTGGCCGGCTTGGTAGGCCGGCTATCTCTCCTGTCGGACCGCTTGGGTTTCGACGGATGCTTGATGGCGCAGAGCTCAGTTGTCTGTATGTAGGCCTCAGCCTCCATCAGTGCCTCGTGGAGAGTAGCCACCCTCTTACGGACCAGGTCAAATTTGAAAGTTGACCCATCCTTCAGACCCTTAAAGAAGTCTGTATATGCAACTTCGTCAAACAGCCCCTGAATTCGAATTCTCATCAGATTGAACCGCCTGACATAGGACCGAAGTCCCTCCTTGTCACCCTGCTGTATAGCCCCTTAGTAGAGACTTGTCTTTTTTGCAGGGATGTTCATGGAAAAGTTGGACGCAAACAGGTATGCAAGCGTCTTGAAATTATTGATGCACCCAGCCGACAGGTTGCCAAACCATCGTTGGGCTATGCCCTTCAACGTAGCTGGGAAGCATCTGCACCATGCGGCTTATCCAACCCCTGTAGGTACATGAGGTTGGTGTATGCCATTAGGTGGTCTTCCGGGTTGGTGGTATCGTCGTAGGCACCAACCAACACATTTTTAACCTTGGCCGGCTGTGCCGCCTCGGTTATCTCCCGGGAGAAAGCCGAAGGCTGTTCCCCAAGATTTAGCAGACGGAGCTACCAGTCCATAGGCTGGACTTGGTATGCCGCCTGACCCCCGAAGGGAGCCGACTGCATGAATGGAGATCCATACGGGGCGTATTGCTGTTGGGGCACATACGGAGCCTGCTAGATCACGTGAGGGCCAGTACGTGCAGACACGCCGCGCGACTGACTCCCTTAATGCGTCTTTGAATGCTTCATTGAAGCATTTTGGAAAATGTATGAGTAGGTCGACGTAGAGGCCGACTGCGACATGCTCTGACTTCTCTTCTCCTGGATGAACATCTGGGCGTTAGAGAATGTCTTCTTTGACCCATCCGGCTGTGTATGCCGGATGGCTTTCCTTTGCCCTGATTCAGGGAAACGAAGCTTTGAGAGGTCGATCAGGGGCCCACCTGTCCCCTTGGGTTTGGGGTGCGGAGTAGGCACCCGGTCTTTGATTTGCTTCTTCCCGAAGGGAGAAGGCTTCTTTGTCGACTGAACCTTGTTTGAGCCAGTTGACTTCTTGAGTATGTCTTTAATTTCCCCCTTGAAACTAGTTATGAGATTCATGAGTTCGTCTCTGGTGACGGGGGCAGCACCCTCCGCCGCCTGGGGTTGTCCAGGGTGCTTGCCGCCTGGGTTGTTGGGACAAGCTTTGTCTTGGCCCTGTTCCTTCTTTTCCTTGGAACGGGTACGCCTAGAGCGGAATGACCCGTCTGGGGCCATGTAGGTTTCGACATTGTAGTCGTCACCACTGCCACTTTCGTGGTCTGTATGGACCTTAAGGTCAGCCGTAGGCCGGCTGCCCTCTGCATTCGGTACAACATCAGATGCCATCTCAGTAGTACTCTCCCCACAGACGGCGCCAAATGTTTCGGGTGTTTTTAGTCCCTCGGGAGAGTTACAATACTGTGTATGATTGCCTGACTTATGTATCTGCAAAACCACGAAACTCCAGTTGGGTGGAGTTCCGCCTCCGAAGATTAAGTTAGTATGATTTCGGATGAGAAAGCATGTGGAAAGTAAGATGAATGTTTCTCTCTTATTCAGGGAGATTCTGCAATTAATATTGCTCGGGATTTGTGTATGTATTTATGAATATTTGTGAATCCTCAATAAATGAGGAGGATTCCTCTATTTATAGCAGATGAGGATCTGGTCCCCCATTGGGGGTATATTGCCACGTGTCAGCATCCAAATGGATCCTGTTGGGCCTCTGGTGGGCTGCCACGTGTCATCATACTACTGGGCCACATGGTATAGGGTATTTTTACCCTAAACAGTTTTGATTATTATTGCTCTTATCTTTTGTTGTCTTAGAAAACCTTTCCATTCTTGGTATCTCATGTTTGAGCTATTAATAGTCATAATAGTTTCTCTAATTTTGTTATAGTATGGACCAATTGCTTTTATTCCATCTTGTACACATAAGTTAAGATCATGGCCAACACATCTAGTATGAAGTGCGTCACCATCTAATATTACATCGGTTAAATTTTGTTTCACTAAATTAGTAGTATATGTCGTTGAGGTTGCATTGTCAAATGTCATAGACATGATTTTTTCTCTAAGGTTGTATTCATTTATAGCTTCCATTAAATGGTGAGCAATGTTAATACCGGTGTGCGGGTATTCTAGCATTTTGGAATGGATTATTCGTTTTTGTAACAACCATTGATCATATACCCAATAGCAAGTCACACATAAATAGTTATATTTATAACCACTATCCCAAGAATCGGCAGTCAAAAATACTCTACAATTAAGTTTATTCAATTCGACTTGTAACCGCATTTTGTAGTCTAGGAAGTTTTTCATGGCGGCGGAATGAACGTTTTTCCAAGAGATTCTTTTATGTTGGGGTTGTAATGCTTTATTAATATAAGTGTTAAATGGGTCACTTTCGGAGAAAAGAAAAGGTTCTTCGGCGTGTACTATCATTTTCCCTAGTTCATCCCTATCCCTCTCATAGTTGTAGGTAAAGCCGTGTGGATGGAATTGGGAAACTTTTGGCTGGGTTGGATCACTAGATGGTTGTGCACATGTTCTAAAGTGTCTACTTAAGTGGCCGGACATCCCGTCCCGGCCTTGGATGTGGCCGAGTATATTTTACCACATGTTTTACATTTTGCTCTTGTTTGGTCTTTATTTAGCAAAAAATAATTCCATACATCAGTTTTGCAGCTTTAAATATTTACCATGTCTTGTTGGGTGTTTGTAGCTTCGGGGGTTTGTTGTTGAGTAGTAGAATCGGAGGCAAATAGACTATCTTCTTCGTTACCTTGGCTAGTATAAAAATTTTGTGGGTCAAAGAAATTAAGTGGGAATTGACCGAATTGTGGAAATTAGTTTTGTGGTGGAAATTGATTTTGTGGAAATCCGAGCATATTCATGTTATAGGGTTGAAAATCGGAAGTACCACCATGCCTAAATTGCTCAAAACCCTAGGGGGGCGATTCCGGGGTCATTGGTCGGACTCGGAATTGGTGGGGTCATTGGATTAGGTGATTCCCTAGAATTATTACCACGGACAAATTGGGCTTTCCTAGAGGATGATGGGTTGTTCATGTTTGGTGATGCCATAATTAACAAATTAACAATTTTAATAATAACAATAATAATAAGTAATAACAACAATTATAACAATAACAATAATAATAATTAATAACAACAATTATAACAATAACAATAGCAATAATAATAATTAATAACAACAATTATAACAATAATTATAACAATAATAATAAGTAATAACAACAATAATAACAACAATAACAAAGATTAGTTAGATCAAACAACCGTGCTTCAACGCTTTCCACTAATTACGATTACGAACTTTTAATTTTTTTCGATATTAATAAATAATAATTAGAGATATAAGAGATTAAGAGAGTATAAGAGATTAAGAAAGAGTTGAGTTGTGATTTGGAATTGAAGGAAATAGGGTATTTATAGTAATTTTGGGGCAAAATAGCCGTTGGGAGCTTAGGAAATAGCTGTTGGGAGCTTAGGAAGAAACGACTATATTTCACGGGCCAGGCCGTGCCTGGCGGGCCGCCCACGTGCCAAAAAAGGGCCAACACGGCGGGCTCATGCTGTGCCGTGCTTGTTTTCTGGCTGGCTTGGCCGCGGCACGGCCCATGGCACGCTGGCGACCAGCGTGCCGTGCCGCGCCGACCAGCGGGCCATGTTGGGCCGCCTGCAGGCTTGCACGGCCCGTGTCCACCTTTAACCTTTGCTTTTTAAATGCTAACTAGATTTTGGCCTGGACAATGTCTCCGGTCATTATATGTATATTGAAAATGAGTTTTTATAATAAAAATTATGTGATTAAATATAAATATAGATTAAATTTGTTACATTTACTTTAAAATCCTAAACTTATTAGTTTACTTTGTTTTATCTTAAAAAAATCAATATATATTTTGAGTTATATATTCAAAATAGTTATAGCTATAGGTTATATGTATGAGCAAATAAAAGAAATGATATTAATTTTTGTTATTACAGATTTATGTTATATATACATGTATAAAATTAAACATTATTACATCTTCAAGTTTATGAATATGATTAAATATTTTTAACAAAACATTGTAGTTCTTATAGATATATATAAGACGTGACATTAGAATAAGAAAAAAAAGCATTAGCTTAAAAAGTTCAATACATATTTTGGGTTACATGTATAAAATAGCTATAAGTTTTATTTTATGTATGAGCAAATAAAAGAAATTAGGTTAAGTTTTATTATTATATATTGTTGTTAAATATACATGTATAAAATTGAACACTGAATCTTCAAGTTTATTAATGTGATTAACTCTACTCAACAAAACGTTTTAGACATAAGATGTTCCATTGGAGTAGTGTGGTTGATATTAAAGTATAATGAGCATGAGGTCATGGGTTCAGACATTAATGCTATCATCAATTGATCAATTTTGTTTAACGAATAATAGTAATCTTTTATGACATGGCGCCACATCATCTTCCTAGTAATGACGACACGTGGTGGGCTCATGTCTTCCCATTGAGTTTTAATATATATAGATTAGATTTTCTTATTCGTCTAGGCATTACTTTAACCATCAATATCTTTTATTACATATTAGTGAATTATTTAAAAAAAAATTAGTTTATAAAAATAGACAATGTGACAAATCCAAAAACATATTACATGATCATATAATTATATATTAGTAAAAAAACATAAGTTAAAGGTGACATATGAAAAGAGCAAAATCTCAAGTCAAGCATTAAAATACAAAAGGGAGTATAAACCTTAAAAGTGGTGGACTATTGTGTAAGTTAGAAAAATAATTAAAAATTAATAGGTCCTTGCTATTTTTTAGTAATGTGTCAATTATTCAGGAACGAACGAAAAAGAATGTGTCAATTATTTATAAAAGGGAAGATTATCACTTTGACAATGTATAAGTGTAATGACCGATATCTCTATTTAATTTATTAACATATACAAGTTTATAAATAGTCAACATTAATGGATGCCACCACCAACCTCTGTTGTTGTTGGTGGTGAAGGGTTGTTTTGACAGCGGCGTTGATCGTTCGTTGTGTGAGTCTAGGTTGAAGAGAGAGAACAGAAAAAAAAAATAGGGTTTAAAGAGAGAGAAAACAAATTAAATAGTTTTATTATTTGTTAAAAAAAAAGTAATAAATATTAGTTATTTGAAAATTTTGTAGCAATAATAATCTCAATATTTAAACAAATATTATTTTTTCTAATAAGAAGAATTAGCCGTATTATCTAAGGAATTATGATCTACTGTAGTCATAAATATTTTAGGTGGGAAATTTTTTCATAAGAATTTAACATGTGATATGTATGGAGCGTTTAACTCATTTGATTGAACATGAAGTGAATTTTGGTGGTTGGAAGCCAGTGAGGGCAAGTAGGGGTGGACCGTCTATTTCTAACTTAGCCTTTGCCGACGATTTGATTCTCTTCTGTGAAGCTAGTGTGGAACAAGCTATTATTATTATTATTATTATGAAGATTGTCTAGACAGATTCTGTGCCACTTTGGGGAGTAAAGTCAGCTTTGACAAATCAAGAGTCTTTTCAGCCAATACTCATGTAGAAGTCAGGGAGGCTGTTTGTGGTTCGTTCGAAATTGAGGAAACAGAAGACCTCGAAGTCTATTTATGGTTCCCTACAATCAATGGAAGGACTACAAAAAAAGACTACCAATATCTTCTAGATAAGATTGGATGGAAGGCAAAAACTCTTTCAATGGCAGGGAGAAATATATTGGCTCAGGCTTGCATTTCTTCTATTCCGTAACACAATGCAAACTACTAAGATTCCTCGTTCGATGTGTGATGAGATTGATCGTAAAACTCGCAATTTTCTGTGGAGAAGTAATGAAGAGAAGAGGAATGTCCACTTTGTGGCTTGGGAGAGAATTACTAAACCAAGAATCGAAGGAGGGTTGGGTTTGGTGTGTTTTGACTCAGCCTCAAGCTTTATGGTCTCATGTTCTTAGACATAAATATTGCGAGGGAAGGTGTGATATTGACATGTTCAAGGACAAGAAGGATGCATCAAATGCTTGGAAAAGAATTCTTAGTAATATTGATATTTTGAAGAAAGGAGTGGGAATGGATGTAGGTATTGGCTACCGTACCCAATTTTGGCATCACAGGTGGGCGTGCTCTGAGCCTTTGCTGTCGAAGGCTGTTATTGATCCTCCGAGTGACAATTTAGATGCATATGTCAGCGATATGTGGGATCATAATAGAGGGTGGAACTTTGAAAAATTTGCTGATTTTCTCCCTCGGCAGATGCTTCGTGATATAACTTCTCATGAACTAGCGGATGATGATGAAATGGTGGATGAGATATTTTGGAATGACTGGACTTCAGGGGGTTTTCTTTAAATTCAGCCATCAAAATAATGAAGAATGTCACTACACTAAATGTGGATCAAGTGCGTGGTTGGAGATTGACTTGGCAGGCTCCGATGCCTCAAAGAATAAGATTATTTCTTTTATAGCAATTCAGGATAGATTAATAACGAATGCTAATCGGTTTATGAGAAAAATTACAACTGATCCTCGTTGTTATGTCTGTGGTGAGACAGAGGAAAACTCAGAGCATATCTTGCGCTTATGCCCAGCCGCAAGAATGGTTTGGAGAAGGTTAGGCTGGACTGATGATCGCATAATGAGGGGAGGTAATTTTAGTGATTGGTTGTTGGCTAACCTGGATGAAGATGATAATCAGATGAATGATCAATGGCCAATAATGTTTGCAGTCATTAACTTGGTGGCTTTGGAAGTGGCGCAATGAGCGCTGTTTTGAGAGGGCTACTAGTATTCCCATATATCAAGTCACTTTTCTTCATGCAAGAGTAGGGGATATTAGAAGAGCTCTAGATAGCTCTCCTATCAAGGCTGGGAACAAGTGTAAAGAAAGGGTAGAAAAGTTTATCAAATGGCAGAATCCGGATTTTGGTTGGGTAAGATTGAATACAGATGGGGCAGCCAAATGGAATCCGGGAAGAGCAGGTGCAAGAAGGATAATCAGGGGTCATGGACTCATGGTGGAGAATTATTTGAAGTATTTGATGCTAACTGTGGCTCGTGTTCTAGTACGAGGGATGAACTTCTTGGAGTTTTGCGTGGACTGGCTATAGCTTGGAATGGCAATCATCGAAAGGTCCAACTCACTGATAATTCGGAGGTGGTTGCTAGAATTTTGTTAGATGAATACCCGTCTAACTCTCCATACATTCATATAATTTGTCGCTGTAAGGCTCTTATCTTGCGTGAAGGATGGGAGGTTACAGTTAATCATTGCTTTCTAGAGGCTAACCGTGCCGCTGATTAGTTAGCCAATTTTGGGGTGAACTCTGATCAGAAAGTAGTGATTTTTGAAGCGGTCTCGAGGGATCTTTGGGCCGATTTATTGGAGGACTTGTGTGGAGTTGCGAGACCGAGAATTGTGCCGAGCTCTATAGGGGATTATTCTGTGATCTTTGTTTTAGTTTGTTTGCTTTTGTTCTTTGGTTTTTAGTTTGGTGTATTTCTATTTTGTTTTAGTTTCGTTTTTTTTTTTTGCCTTGTTTTGGGACTTTGTCCCACTCGTTCACCAAAAAAAAAAAAAAGAATTTAACATGTATAGATTAATGAATTAAGCATAGTATGTTTTATTAATAATTAACAAAATAGATTTGGGGACCACTGCTTTAATTAGTCCAACTTTCCTTGTCCTCTTATCTTTACTCTTCGTAAACAATTTCAATAGAGTAAAACACCTAGAACAATCTACCTTGTTATGCCAATACGAATCACAACACTCTAATAAAGATTGTTGGTGCATTTATTAGACCTTGTTTGACAATTCCTCCCATTTACTCTAAATGAATTGTCTTTTTTCACTGTTCAATAAAACGTGCTAAAGAGAGAAATATAGGAATATTACTACCATCGTCGCGTGATTATAAATGAATTTTCAAAATAGAGACTTGCAGTTGAAGAAAATACTCCCTCCGTTTTTTTTTTCTTAAATGTCTCACTTGCCTTATTTCGCGTGATTTTGGGGTACACTCTAGTTTACACAAATTGTGGAAATTATAATTTAACAATATGAGTTTACAAGGACATGTATCAATAGATTGAAGTGAAAGAACCAATCCAATTTTAGGGTCAAGGCGGTTGGTTATTGTTGTCATCGTATGTGACATTAAATTTGTTATATTTTTTTACAAGTATATGATGTTATATTAAAGTTGGTACTATGCTTTCTCGATTAGAGCATAATAAGTCGGTAAGGTTCAATTTAAAAAAACCCATTTTTCCTCCAATATATTGAAGGAAAAAAAAAAAACCCCATTTTTCCTCCAATATCTAACTTAAATTTTGTGGAAAAAAAGAAAACCCATTTTTCCTCCAATATCTAACTTAAATTTTGTGTGAACTTATTTTTTTCGTTTGTTGTAGTTTCATGTAAAATATTTTCTTTGATATTGATGTAAATTAACAGCTTCTCATAAAAATAGGAATTAATTAAAAAAAAATTACTGTATAACCGAGTGCATTTAAATTTTAAGACTTAAAATGAGAAAAAAAAGAAAGAAAAAATTTACAACAATAATCCCACCTTTTTCAAGTCTTCTCAAAATTGTCTCACCTTTTAAAAATTTGGGAATAATCCCACATTTTAGTGTTATCTTCTCAAAATGGTCCTATAAGTGCTTTTTTAGAAGATACCCCTAAAAGGGGGATTATTCCCAGATTATTAAAAGACGAGATTATTTTGAGAAGACTTGCAAAAGATGGGATTATTGTTGTAAATTTTTCCAAAATAATTTCAAATAAGCAAAAGTACTACCTTGATGCACCTATCTCTATGTGACCATGGTGTTAATAAAGAAGTGTTTACTTCTCATGAAAATATCAAATATGGGGTGCATAAGCATTGGTTAATTACTTCTTTCTTTCCAATAAAAAAAAAAAATAAAAAAAAAAAAACCATTGGTTACACATTTGTAGATATAACACAAGAGTTTTATTCATTTATTTATTTTAATTTTCATATGCGTAAAAAAAAAAGAATAGAAAACCAAAGGATGACTTGCTAGGATTGTTATTGGAGTCAAAGTTTGAAGACAATGGACTTAATAACAAAAAAACACATTGAGTTGAGTACTGAAGAGCTGATTTTTTGTTTTTTTTTTTTTTTTTTTTTTTTTTTGACAAAGAGATTGAAGAGATGATTAATAAAGTAAGTTGTACTTAGCTGGCCAAGGTACCACTTCAACGTTAATTGTATGGACACTAATTATGCTAGGAAAGCGTCAAGAATGGCAAGCGCGAGCAAGAGAAGAGATCTTGAACACATTTGGGAATCGCATCTCGGATTTTCAAGGGTTGAATTATCTAAAGACGGTAAGTGTTAAGGTTATACGAAATATATTAACTCAAAAAAAAAAAAAAAAAATTGTGACATATAATGTTATAAATCATAGTTTTTTTTTGGTAAGTAAGCAAGGAATTATTTTAACTCATCAAAGGAAGTAAACCATTACAACCTAGCAGACAAGACAAACAAAAACAACCCAGGCCAACAGGGCAGCAACAAAAACAAAGACAGACAAAACTAGGCACCATTTAGCAAGGAATTGGCCCAATCGTGGTCTATGTCTTTCCATTTTACCTTATCTAAGCTATTAATCGTGCACCTAACATAATGATTAATAAGGTTACAAAGTACATTAATTCTAAGAGCTGCAGGGTTCCAGAGAGCTTTCTTCCTAGCTTTCCATATATGATATGATAACAGTAAAGATACAAAGCATAATCTTTCTTTTCACCTTTCCTACATATCTATTCTTCCACTCTTTCCAGCACATAAGGCATTATTCCCTTGCAAAACACTAACACCCCCCCATTGACATACCACGAGATAACACTAGTAGGTATAGTCACAGTGAAGAAGAGATGACTAACAGACCCAGACTGATTGCCACAAAATAAACAAATATCAGAAGCAGAGATACCAAAACGAGAGAGCCTGTCTCTAGTTTTAAGCTTTTCTAGTGCCACCAACCAAGAGATAAAAGAGTTCTTAGGGTTGTTGTATCTGTTCCACACCCAAGTAGTCTAAGGAGCAGGAGAAAGAGCACCTTGAAGCCAAGCATAACCATCAGCAATGGTGTATTTGCGACCATCAGTAGCCTAGGAATGCTGAAAAAACCCAAGCTTCAAAACCTCTTTAACTTTACTGATATTTTTCCATCCCCAACTAGCAGTACGAGGGGGCTTATAATCCCACCAGTTGCTATTTTTGATATAAACACTACGTACCCAATTAATCCAAAGCATATCAGCTTTAAGAGCAATGAGCCACACAAACTTACCATGGACAACAAATTCCAAATATCCCCATCCTTAATCCCAAGACCACCATGGGTTTTGCTTTTGTTAACATATTTCCAAGCAACTGGAACATTTTTCCAGAGTTGTATGTCTTCCTTCCCACAAAAAAACTCTACAAATTTGAGTGACCTTCTTCATAACAGGCTTGAGAATGAGAAAAATTTGAGACCAAAAGGACAGTAAAGCTATAAGAATAGAGTTGACCAGAATAGTTCTTGCAGCAAGATAAAAAGGTGTCTGTTGGACCAACAATTAATCTTATGCATCATTTTATCTAACAGAATATCACAATCCTTGACAGAGATACTTTTAGAGCTGAGAGGAATACCAAGATATCGAAAAGGGAAATTACCCTTAACAAAACCTGTCAAATCCAAAATTTCCAACTACAAATAACTTAGGACATTACCAAAATAAATGGCAGATTTATCCAAATTAGCAGACAAGCAAGAGACAAGAAAAAATTTATTCAGGACATCTAAAATGAGTCTAACAGATTGAGAATCACCATAAGAAAAAGGAAATTTTGTTAAGAACTACCAATTAAAGAATGTGTTTTCTAAACAACTACCTATTATTATTATTATTATTATTTTTGTAAAAAAACTACCACAAAGATGTAAAAAGTTTAACTAGCACTAGCACTCTAACAATTCCGGTTAGAATATTCGGCATGTAGGTTCCACTTTTTACCTTTATCTCATAAAATCACCATCTAAATTGACTAAATTACCCTTCATAAAGGTAAAAAGTGGTAAAATGTGAGACCCAAATGCCGGAGATTCTAGCCGAAATTGTTAGTGTGGTAGTGCTTATTAAATTTTTTACAACTTTGTGGTAGTTCTTTTACAAAAAAAATTAATAGGTAGTTGTTTTCAAAACACGTGCTTTAATTGGTAGTTGTTGAGAAAATTTCCTTAAGAAAAAATCATTAAGTCATCAGCAAACATGACATGATTAATCTTCTATCTAGCACATCGATAATGAAATCTGAAACCCAAATGCCGGAGATTCTAGCCAAAATTGTTAGTGTGGTAGTGTTTGTTAAAGTTTTTACAACTTTGTGGTAGTTCTTTAAAAAAAAATTAATAAGTAGTTGTTTTCAAAATACGTGCTTTAATTGGTAGTTGTTGAAAATAATTCCTTAAAAAAAATCATTAAATCATCAGCAAACATGACATGATTAATCTTCTATCTAGCACATCGATAATGAAATCTGAAACCCACATTGTCACCAAGAGCACAAAGAAGTCTAGAAACATAGAAATAGCAAACAGAAGGGGAGACATGGGGTCACCTTGTCTAAACCCCTTTTTACCCTTGAAAAAACCATGAAGACCACCATTGATGAGAAGAGAATAGGAAGGAGAATAAACACAACACATAATCTAGTTTACCACCTTTTCAGGAAAATGCAAAGCAACTAACATCTCTTTAATGAATTCCCAGCTAAGGGAATCATAGGCCCGTCTAAGATCGATTTTGATAGTGCATCTGGGGGGTTTATTGTTGTAATTTTATTGCTTCATAACATCCCGATAGAGAAGAATATTTCGAAAAATAGATCTACCACCAATAAAAGAACCCTAAACATCATTAATAAGCACAGGAAAAATCTCATGAAGTCTCGAGCATATCATTTCAAAAATGATCTTATAGAGAACATTACAGCAAGCAATAGGACAAACTAACTTACATGGGTAAGGACAGGTGAAAGGAATGGTGTCCTTCGAACAAGTGTATTACTCCTAAAGAGGGTTCAGAATTAATTAGGAAAGCTAATTATTCAGTGAAGTCAAGTGATCGGAATGCCTAGTTGGAGGCCCCTTTCCGATCAATAAGATTAATATAATTAACCTTACAGCTTGCTCTCGACTGATCCCTGCGGGTCACACTTAATCATGTAACTGAACTAAGGCGACAAATTAATCTGAAGGGTTAATGCAGACACCCAATTTTGTCTCCCCAAAAACCAAACCAAGTGATGAGTACCTTTCACGTTTTGATTGACGAGTTCGGTAAAGAGTTGAAGAGTCACGTGAAGTCTCCATAAGCCTTGACCATGTTTATAACCTCACCTAATATGTTTTAATCCAAAATCATCCATTTCGTGTCTTTAAACCCAAAATCATTCATTTCGTGTCCTTAAAATCATTCATTTCGTGCCTAAATCATAAAAACGTCCAAACCAAATTATTTTGTTCCATGTTCCTAGTCCAATTATTGTTTAGTTGGATGGGTCTTGAAAAGTGTTTTCCAACGACATATTATAAGCCCAAATCAGACTTAAAACGAATAAGTTATGGCCAAAATACTAAACCGAGCCTAGGTCCACCTTAGGTACGACCCAATGATTATATGGAGTCCGAATATCTTATTTAGGCCCAATATGATCATATTCCCAATCCTAAATCAGTTAGGAACTTCTAAAATCCTCTAGAAGGTTCTAATCTATCATTATTGAAATAAATAAAGATCAAAGAAGTTCGAGATTGAATAAAACTTCTCTTTTTGATAATCCTTGTTCTATTCATATTCAAAGACGTTCGGAGATATTTCACCATCATAATTCCATTAGAAATCAAACTCCGTACAACTTGAATGTTCAAAGACGTTGCCTTCGACCTCGATGTGAAAAGTTGATGGTTCTGAGGGTTTGGTCCCAAACCTATATTTCAATTCATATTTTATTTTTTTACTTTATTTATTTAACTTTCTTGAAGTTTACTAATATGTGTATCGTTTTAATAGCAAGAAGGTCGAGGAATCAAAGTGAGTAATTTAATAACCCTTATTATTATTCTTTGATTTTGGAGTAGAAATCATGTTTACAATGTTATGTTAATTCCTATTACCATGTTTAGAATGTTATTTTGATTTCTAGTATCATGTTTAGGATAATACTTTGATTTTGTTATTAGTGACATGCTAGGATTGTTATTAATTCGTTTAGTATCATGCTTAAGATCTTACTACAAACAATGTTTTGATGATATTTTTTGGGAAAAATTCATGGCAATAATCCGACCTTTAGCCCATTCTTTAATAATAATCCGACCTTTCGATTATTATTTAACAATCCTACCTTTGGGGGTCTTTACTTTTTATTGGTCCCAACCAGTCATATAACCTGTTATAACAGGTTACATGACATGTGGCGGCTTGTGATTGGTAAAAAAAAATTAAAAAAAAATCAAAAAAACAAAAACAAAGAAAAAACAGCCACCCACCAGCCCAGGCTAGCCCCCTGTCGCCGGTACCTGCTCCGGCAGATGCGCCGACAGCCGCCGGCCTTTCTCCCCTTCTCTCCCCTTCCCTTTCCCCTACTCTTGCCCTACCATCACCAGCAGCACCGAACCACCCCCGAATCTCCCTCACTCACAACCCTGCTCCATCACTTCCACCACAGCAGCCACAATCAACACCACCTCACGCCACCCAGCAAACAATCGCAGTAGCTCACTTCGCTGCTCTCACACGCACCAGTTGCTGCTCTCACACGCACCACCAGGCAACAATTAAAGCCACCGATGCACCGTCACTTCACCGCCACCACTGCACCCCTTTTCCGGGTTTTGGGTTTTCCCAGTTAAACCGATTTTTTGGTGGTGTTAGGTGGGGGAATAAGGTTTATGGGGACGGAAAACATGGTAAGGGGTGGTTTCGGGGCTGCGGTGATCGGGAAGGGGTGGAATCAGAACTGATGTTCGTGAAGGTGGAGGTTGGTTGCTGTTTTTGCGGGTTAGGGTTCGTTTGGATGGGTGGGGCGATGGTTAAGTGGAGGTCGGAGTAATAGGGGGTGGGTCAGCCGGCGGTGGGTGAACTGGACGCCGGCTGACCAATTTCTGGGCTGGGGGAAAGGGGAGCTTCGTAAAGGGGAGGAGGAGAGGGAATGGTGGCAGGGGTGGTTGTTTTTATTTTATTTTTTTTAATTTTGGACAAATCAAATTGTGGGATGTGTAAATTAAACTTAAAAAAAAAATTACCTTTTCAACCGGTTTCTGGTCAAATGGGACCAATAAAAATTAAAGACCCCCAAAGGTCGGATTATTAAATAATAATCGAAAGGTAAGATTATTAAAAAAGAATGGGCTAAAGGTCGGATTATTGCCATGAATTTTTCCTATTTTTTATGATGATGATTGTTATATTATTCATATATTGCTTGATTATTTATGATTTATTGCTATTACTTGATCACGCCCCTTTTCTAAAGGTTTAAAGGGAATTTATACTTTAAATCATGCCTAATAAGATAATTAATAACTTGATCTAGTTTTTAATATGATATTAATTCAAGTGATCACCAATATTAGATTTGATTGTGCATTAATAATCAACCAATATAGATTAAACAGGTCTAGGATTAATTTGATGTATGTATGTTGATCGAAAAGCGTGCATGAATATCAATAAGAATCAAGTAGAGGCCTATTTTAGGGCAAGTTTGGCTTCTAATAGCTCAAATTCGTACCATCGTCCCCGAACTTCCAGCCATGGTTCCGGACCACCATGGAGTTAGCAATTTCTTTGATTGTGAATGGGGTGTAACCTTCACAATCGTGAACGGTTTACAAGTTCCTAAAAATTGTTGGCGACTATTTTTCTCTAGCTTCTTTTCCTTGGAGTGCCGCCATGCTTAAAAACATGACACCATAGTAGGGCGGAGTGAAAATTCCCTACAGTTTTTGGTGACTCCACTAGGAAGGATTTCTAAATTAATTCCCAATATGTTTTGCAATCAATTAGAATGAGTGGATGAGACTTGAAAGATTCTTGATATTCATGTGCGTAATTGATAAACATTGTGGAATAAGCATAAAAAAGCAAGCATTGGAAATACCATCCGTAATGCGTCAAAACATAGGAAATACACGTAGGAAAGGCCGAAAATACTTTTCACAAATAAAATCGGAAAGACACTGTGAAAAATCAGATAAATATTCGAAGATTGAAACTGCCGCAGAATGCCAAAACTGACGCGTGGCGATAGTAACCAACGCCGGACTACAGCCCTGTCGTTTCGCGACAAGGTTGTCGCCGGACGTTGGATCCTGCCGTCCTGCGACAGAGTCTGACGACTTTGCACCAGATTTCTGTCTTCATGTTTAGCCAAAATCTAGTACTGTCTAGACGATTTTATTTCCTGATTAAGTTTTTTTGACCTTTCTGAACCCATATGTGTTTTACAAATGGTTTTAGCCCTTGGGAATTCACGCTCTTTCCACCCTAAAAATACTCCGTGCAATAATGGGTGCATCCGAGTTTGTGAATTCACCAAACCATGGAGTTGAGTTTACCTCGCGGGATCCCTTCCGTCGCGCCTACCCTTCTAAGGTAAGGCTTCTGTGCAATGCATCCGGAGTCTTAACCATGGACCCTCTTGGACACCATAATTCTTGACCTTAGAGAACTAGAGGCATGGTTAGGTTGCAAACTCATTGCATCATATTGTGACTACTTGACTACTTGTGCATATCTTACTTGTTAATACCTTGCTTGTGATTACATTAACCCTTTGCTTTGATTTGATTCTTGTACCTATGTCTATACACACTAACCCAAAGGACGTTGCTTAAATAATTTGGTTAATTAAAACGAACCCATAAAGTATGAATATGCTCGACCTAGGAGAACTTTAGGCTCAAACCTTTGAAAGAACGACTGAAAACAGATCGTTGTAATGCTTCAGTACTAGCGTATTACTTCGAATTTGTGGTGCATGACGAGGGTTTCCATCACGGCGCGTCAAGCATTGACGCTGCACGATGGAACCAACGCCACCCGACAGTTCTATCGTCGTGCGATGGTTTGGTCGTTCTTTCTGAGTCTTCATAACGAGTCCCACTGTATTGATTAACCACTTTAACGTCAGCGTAAGGTCTTTCCATGGTCTTATATAAGTCTAACCATATGTCTAGTCACATGGTCATGGCACTAGTCTTGTAAATATCACACACACTCACGAGTCTTTGTACACACTTTGTATATGTCTTCTTTCACACCATGACTATGTCTTAGGTCCATGCATGAGTTATCATTTCCGTCATATGAGTTGAGGGTCCATCCTATTCCTGGAAATTTACATATCTTTCCACAAATACATCTTTTCCCTTTACATCACTTTCCATACATTACATACTTCATACTTTCCTTCTTAAACACTTTCCACATTCACATACTTTCCCTATACATACTTTCCCTCCCTGCATACTTCCCTCTTACATGTTTTCCCCATGCATATCATTCTCCTTCACACACCATGTTCTTTCGGGAATTTCCCTATCTATGCATGTTGAATTGAGTTCGAATCATGTGATTGACAAGAAGAGTCCATGGTTTAATTTTTACAGCATTTTGTCGAGGAAAGAAGGGCGCTTAGTTCGAGATAACTCTTACATACAAGAGATCTTCTTCACGAACACGGTTCGAAGGAAGAAGAAACCAATGTCGGCCAAACAAGAAGATGTTGACACACTCTAAACGACCATGGATAGTCTTGTTGAGCTTGTCAAAGGACTCACCACTCGAATGGAGAGGGTCGAAGATTCTGACAAATACGTTCCACCTGAGACAATCAAATGCATCCAAGAGGGCTTAAGTCAAGTCTCAAATGACTACAAGTACCTCGACATAAGTTCTAAAGGACTCTCAGTGGACAAAGAACATCTTCGGCACAAGTTCTCAACCACTGACATCCTTAAGTTCAAAGCCATTGACAATCCTTACTTTCACTTAAAGGCTTTTGAGACAATCATGGAAATTAAGGGGATTGATAAGAAAATCTTCCCTTCGCTTTTCTCTCTCTCCTTTGAAACAGTATGCCAATAATGGTTCTTCTCTATAGGTTCTGAGAAAATTGCTACTTGGGATAGTATCACGCAGGTTTTCATTGATAGATACAAGTGTAATATCCGAGTGGAGACTGACAATAGAGAGCTCGAGATCCTTAAGCAAAAGGGAAATGAAGGCTTCACTGCATTTTACAATTGGTGGAAAGAAACATCTGCCAAGATGATCATTGTCCCAAATGAAAAAGAATCTGTGCAAATATTCATTAGAAATCTCCAAGATAAGTACCAAAAGCACCTAAAATATCAACTTCTAAACACTTTCAAGGATGTCTACAATATAGGCATTAAAACTGAGGACGACCTTTTGAAATCGGTAGCTGCTAATAACAATGCGAAAGGAAAGAAGAACGACCATCCTTATTTTTCCTCTCCCATTAATGAAGTACATGCTATATACACTCCTAAGTAACGAATCCAAAGGTCTAAAAGGGTGTTTACTTCTCTTGGCATGAGCTACGAGACAACCTTCGATAAACTACACCACAAGGGATTGGTTATGCCTATAGGACCTATCCAAGATCCAGTCCCATAGGCTAGACCACCTAAGTGGGATCCTAATAAACTTTGTAAATACCACCAAGGAAGAGGTCATGATATTGAGGAATGTTGGAAACTCAAAGAAGCTATCCAAGATTTGATCGATGATAACAAACTTTCTGAGGTTCTAGGCATTATAGAAGATGAAATAATCTTTGATCCTTCTCTCCTCATTACACCTATTGATGAGCCCATGATTGAAGAAGTCTATATAACTGCCATTAAGGAAGTGACCATGATTGAAGAGGATGAAGAAGTTTTCTTAGATGCCATCGAGGAAAACTCAGCAAATCTAAAGGAAAACATTAATAAGCTGTAAGATTCCATTACTAAGCTTACAAGTATGGTAGAAGATCTAATGAATCGGATGTCTGTCATTGAACAAAACCCTCATCGCCAGGACTGGAAGAATGAAAAGAATGATCATCCTCCTTCTTCTTCTTTCCATCAGAGAATAAAGAAAAAACTCAATGCTCCTAAGCCGCGGATTAAACGAACCATTGATGAATATACACCAATAGGAATGACTTATAATGAAGCTTTTGACTACCTCCATGGCCAAGGTTTCATTCATCCCATTGGTCCAATCCAAGATCCAATACCTAAGAGATGGTCTCCTAATTGGAATCCAAACTCCTATTGAAAATACCATCGAGGCAATGGTCACACTATTGAGGAATGCTTCACCCTTAAGGATCGCATTCAAGACCTCATTGATTCGAATTGGCTTCATGTTCCTCCGAGCAATAAGAAGGCTAAGTGATGATAAGCACAAAGCATGAGGCAGGCTTCAATGAAAAGATTTCATGATTCTTTTCTTATTTTTGTTTTCCCTTTCCCTTAATAAGTCAAGCATAGGCACCCTCCATCTTCTTCTTAGATTTATTTCATAAGTTTGTTTTTACCCTATCCATTTCAATAAAATGAGCATTTATTTCCTTGCATATGATCATTACATTTCATTGCATTGCATTGTATATAAAAAAAAATCCACGCCGAGCTAAACACAAGGTATACCAGTGATTTGAGGCACCCTTTTTAGCCACATCATATCACCTTTACCCTTTCAAAAATACCATCTCTTTTGATAAACCACTTTGAGCTTCACCTAACGATTGACCTTTCTTTTTTCAACCCACATCTAACTAGCCTTGGGATGGGACGGTGTGCAACTTATGCAATTTTCAAAGCAAAATCTTGAGTGATTGTTACCTAAGTTTCAAAAGTTCAAAAATAATAGAAGTGTGCAAAAGGGCAAGTGTTCCAATGTCTTTGATATGAACACGTCTCAAATTGCGTCTCTTATCAAGTGCTCGGCACCGTGCTTGAGAAACATGATGACAAGTGAGTGATAGACCGCACAATCGGGATTGCCCGCACTTATCCAAAGAAAGATTTAAATACAAATCAAATGCAAAAAACACAAAAACAAGTTCAAAAAGTTAGAAACCTTAAGCATACAAATACCAAGATTTAAACGCAAGGTTGCACACCTTGGGGGCTTATTTTTGGTCTTGAGCCTTTATCCTTCTTCAAACTTTAGCCTAACCCCGGTACAAACCTTAAATGACCTCCTTGAGGTATACACACACTTTTGCGAGGTTTGACTAGAGCTACGTTCGGCCTGATTCCTAACGGATATGCAGACAACCTCACATTGGGGTGTGCCTGTAATAATTATTCATCACATTCATTACATATTCATTCATGATAATATCAAGGGATCTCCAATGCTCATCCCTATCCATTTAGAGCTAGACTTGGGGGCTTGATCCCTACTTCATTAGCTTACCCAGCTTAAGAGTCACCATCATTTGGCTTTTCTCATAAAACCCTACACCCTTAGCCTTTGCAGCCTAACCTTAGTGTAACTTTCACTCACATCACAAATACATAGCCAAATAATCCTTCTCTTGGGAACCCTCTAATATGAAATCTTGATGCAACTCTGAAGCACGCCTTACCATCTTCGAATCACACATTATCATAATCATCATTGCATCACAAAGTATGAGGTACTTAGCCTCCGAGCCTAAGTTACCCAAATACTTTCATTATCGGATCATCAAGTGAGATAGTCTAGTATGCTACAATCCTTGCACCATGAAATACAACGATTAATACATACACTTGATTAAGCTCATTCAACATGCATCATTACTTGATTCATTCTTTTTATAATCTTTTCCTTTTAGGGAAGTTCAAAAACTTCTATTTTCACCAACACTTTACCTCTTTTCATTTTCACTTTTTCTTTTTGGGAGAAAGTCGGTACCCTCCACAAAAATAACGGATTTTTTTTGCTTTTTCTGCATTTTTGGGTCGCACGAGCACAATCACAACACAACGCACACAAGCCATGCACATTGAGTCATGTCGTGTCACTTTATCGAGTTGAGTCTACACTCTACACATACAAGCCATGCACATCGAGTCATGTTGTGTTGAAACACCTCGAGTTGATGCGAGTACATTGTGAGTACATTGAGTTACACAATGATTCCAGTGCACCAAGTCTTGGGTCAACTCCAAGAAAACCATCAGCAAAGTCCTTTATTTGATTTTACAAGATACACCTATTCATCGAAATTTATGTTTGGAGTTGTTTCGGGGTTTTTGGAGTCCCTCGGGAAAGTTACAATTCCAAGAATAGATGTCGGCCGTCTGTACCTGCAAAACCACGAAAACTCCAGTTGGGTGGAGTTCCGCCTCCGACGATCAAGTTAGTACGAGTACGGACGGATTTAAAAGTGCAGAATGTAAAGGATTTTCTCTCGGATTCCGAGAGAGAGTATTTGCATTAATATTGCTCTGTTTCTTGAGAATTTCTCTGAATGTGCAATAAATGGGATCTCTGCCTATTTATAGGGTTTGAGGATCAACTCCCCTTTCATGACATGGACTACCACATGTCCTCAGAGGATTGGTTCGTTCAGAACCTCTCTGAGGCTGACATGTGTCAGCATGCGATTGGTCCATGTGAATCGGGTATTTTTACCCTAAACATTTGGCCCTCATAGGTGTGACGTGGCCTACCACGTGGCACCTGTGACAGGTGTCATCTTCTAAGAAGGTGCTGATTCGACTCCTTCTCTATTTTTTTTAAGGTGACGGTTCACCTTCTGAGGGTTTTCCTCTATAAGTAGAGGACCCCCCTCCCCCTATCATTTTCCTCACTTTGCCATTTTTGAGAAATTTTCTGAGAGAAAGGAGAGCTCTGATACCGGCTGCTATTTTTTGCACAACCGTCTTTCTTTTCTTCACTCAACCGGCTACCGCCTGAGTGCTCATCACTAAAAACATATTAGAACCGCCTGGGGGTCCTTTGAATGATTCCCTTTGCTTTCAATACACCCACAACCAGTTAATCGTCTGGGTATCATCAAGGAAAACTTCAGAGGAATGTCTGGGCTTTTCAATAATTTTCAATTACTTTTCAAGTGGGTACATCCGGGCAACCGTCTGGGTATCTAGCAAGTAGCAAACAGATTTCCGCTTGTTGATCCAGTTGGTCAACCTCTTCCACACTCAAAACATCTTCAAAATAACGTTTCTACCCATTGCAACTTTTTGAGCTTTTTCGGTTGTATACCTTGTAAAGAATAATGGACTCACCCAACACACACACGGCACGACCTAGGACAGTTGTCAGCCGGTCACCGGATACGGCTGAGTTTAGGATTGGGGATGCCGTCTGGAGGTGTTTGGACCACCCTTTTCTGTCCCACGAATCCGACCGTCTATGTGCATGTGCAGGACAGGATGGCTCGGACGAGACGGACGGCTGTAAACCCCGACTATCGTTTAGACAGCTCGGCAAAAGTTCCGGCTGACTGTAGGGTTTCGTAGAGACCCACTCTACGCGGAAAGAAACCCACCAAGACCCGCCCCGATAACTAAAGTAATTAAAGCATGCAAAACATAATTAATACATAATTAAGAAAAGGAGGGATAAAGAACTATACCCTAGACGCGTGCTTCGCTCGCTAAAAGAGCTCTTACTTGAATCTCACAAATGCAAGGTCTCCAACGGCTCGTACCCTCTAATCCGACCCGATCGTCCTAAGTCCCGAAGGTTAGTCGGGACCCGAACAAAATATAAACTTTGGAGTTTTACGAACTTAAGGTATTCTCAACAATGGAGATGCCTATATAGTTCTAGTGAAGCGTCTTTCCAAAATCCCACTCAAGGGGTATTTATAGGGAATGAGGACTTGAACCCCTTGTACATGATCAATGTGGGATCATATGCAATTGTGATAATTTATTTAATTCTAAATTAAATAATTAATCAAAAGCAATCACCATGCAACAAGTGGCAAAAGGATAGAGAGAGATAGGTGAGGACCATGTCCCTTAGGGGGACCATTGCCTTGCTCCCCAAGGGAAGCCTTGAGGCTTTTGGTCACCACACCTCAATCCGCCACCTCGCAAGGCAGCTGGGCTGGCTGCTAGCTACCACGCCAGCACACCAGCCAGCTAGCGCCAGCACGCACTGCAAGCATGCACTGGCCTTAGCATGCCAAGCACATGCGTGCTTCGTGCTGCTGGGCTGCTGGGCGCTAGGCGCTGCTAGTGGTGCTGCTGCCTAGCCAACGCACACGCACAGGCACAGCCCTGCTGGCTGGTGTGTAGTGTTGTTGCCTAGTATCTCGCATACACACATACGCATAGCCAGCATGCGTGCTGCTAGCGAGCCACACATGCTGGGCATTTCCTCGCCAACCACACACACAAGCATGCCATGCTTGGTGTTGTGCTAGCGATGAGATGTGCGAAGGCACACACGCTAGTGCCTAGCACTTGTGATGGTGTTGTGCTTGTGCGAAAGGCTGCGATGGGTGATGCTAGGGCGCATGGGTTGCTAGCATATGCGCAAGCACCTAGCACACCTATCATGCGATGGACTGGCCTAGCCTAGCATTCACATGGCTATGCCAATGTGATGCTACAGCTATACTCGTACTTGTTGCTTGTGATTTTGCGACGCTCGGTTTCGACGCCCTAAGCTCGATATCCGACGTCTGTGTTCGTAAAACTCCGACGATGCATCGAATCCTTCGGATTAATTTGTCGTCTCGGATTGGTTTTTCGATTGGGTTCGACCCGAAGGGTTCAGTTAAGATTAAGCTGTAATATTAATTGTACCTCAAAATTACTGATCGGAAGCGACCTCCACCTAGGCCTCCGATCACTTGACCTTACTGAAGAATTAGCTCTGTAATAATTCTGAACCCTCTATCAGAATAATACACTTGTTGGAAGGAAACCATTCCTTTCACTGACATAGTATATTATGACCATCCGTGTGCACCCAGCACACCCAGTGATGATATTTTAGAAGGGTCTGAGTAGGTAGGCGGTGATGAGGTCGTCCAACAATCAGACTTTGACGAGTCGTCTTCGTTAGAAACGGATTCCCTCTAAGGGGATGAGGAGGTGTACAAATTGCCATCCATCAATAATCCTACTGAGGTACACATGTCCGCCAGGGACGTTATTACTCTGAAAGCCACCTTCCCCGTCTTTATTAAGAAGTGCCCGGTTGGGGATGGATGGGAGGTTGTAGTACCGCCTGTGGAGGCATCCGTCTTCTAGGACGATGATACTGATCATGTCAACAATTATTTCAGCTTCTACGAGGCTGCGTTTAAAGCCGGCCTCTGGTTCCCCCTCCACAATGCAATAAAAGCCATTCTAAGAGGCTACGACCTTGGCGTTTGGCAGTTAACACCCTACTCCTGGGTCAACATATTAGGATATATAGCTGTCTGCGAGATGCAGGACATAACGCCTAGTTGGGAGGTGTTTGCCCATATGCACTACCTCAGCCGTGCCCTAGGCGGCTGGATTGCATGGTATACACTGACTACGCACCGGAATATATGATGACGCTGGACAAGCTGTCAAAATGGAGCAACTGGAAGAGAAAGTTTTACTTGGTTTCTTCTCCATCTTTGCGTCTGAACCGCCGGCTGCATCATTACAATAAACATTCGGCTCTCCTTGAGAAGAAATGCGCCCTTCCCCGCATCCCTGAAGAGGCTTGGATGCAAATAATGGAGACGGGGTTCTTCAAGAGAACCTCCATGCCTCTAGATGATGGGACTGAAATTATTGTCCCTAAGAACTGGGTCCCTCATCCGGACTGGCCAAAGGACAAGGCGTTTCTTTTCGCCTGCGGCCTTAGCACTCTTTTCAACAGACGTATGTTGACTGATCAACAAGCACTTTAAGTCGTCTCTAATACTATGAGTTGTGCCTGACTTGTTGCTTTTTGTTTTTGCAGAAAAAGGACTAGAAATGGTGCCTCCTGCAAAGACGCCTGCCAAATATGCTGCCCAGATCCGGAAGGATCAATTGGAAAAGAAGAGGGCCTAACTAGCGGCCAAGGATGATGGGGTAAGCTCCGGCTAAGCTCTTTTTATTGTCTGTACAATTTGATGTCAATTCTGATATTAACCAGTTGCTTTGTTTCTTTTTCAGGCGGGGAGCAAGAATGTTCCTCGCTCCATTGCAAAAATACTAAAAAGATCGGCTGAGGAGCCCTCTTAGCCTCCTTCCAAGATAAGGAGTGTTCCGGCTACCCCTCCCTCTTCTGGAAGGCCGCCTGTATTTGACAGGCCTACCTCAGCAGGCAAGAGCCTGAAGGACCTTGGTCTAAACACAGGACTGGCTGAGGTTGAGACGAGGGAGCCTAAAACGCCCTCGAGCCGATAGCCTGCTGTAGCAACCAACTCCAATGCGGTTGGGGGTGGGGTGACCCCTCAGCCTGAAAATCAAGGTATGGCTTTCACCTTTGATCCCCCCTGGCCGCTTGGGCCTATGCGAGTAAAGTCCCAAGCTACCCAATCAGGGGATTCCTCCGACAGCCGGTAGAATATAGGTGCCGCCTATGCTCGTTACTTAATACATGACTCTGTTGGTGCAGATGCCTCTTCCCAGTTGCCTGACCTCATCAAATACGCAAAGAGGATGATGAGGACCCTCACCCGGTCCGAGAAGGAGGCGGTGCCGAGTGTGCATCAAGTCAACATTGACCGCATCAACTCCCTGCTTGCTGAGGTAATTTTCCGGTTGGAGTACTTTTGTATAATTTACTCTTTTTGCCGGATGTACCATAATCGAGAGACTAACCCTTTTCTGGCCGATGTTGCAGTTGATGCTGAGGGTAGACGGCCTGAAGGTTCCCTTAAGGAAGAAACAGGAGGAGGTAAGAGATGCCAATAGGTGGGCGGCTGATCTCATTGATGTTACTCAATACAACACCTTAATGTATGAAATAAAAACTAAAAGCTGGGAGATGAAACAGGAGGAGCTTATCAAGGAGCTATCTGCGGTTGCGGACACAACCAACAAGAAGGCGACTGACTTTGAGCTGCAAGTGAAAAACCTCCAGGCCGATGTCAAAGAGCTTTGGGATGTCGACAAGGAGAACATCCAACTAAGGGCAGACGTCTCCCGACTGAAGAACGAGCTGGCCCAAACGCAGGCTGATCATAAGGCTGAGCGGGCAGCCGAGCAGGACCGGTTGGTTGCTGAAAACGAGCAGGACAGCGAGGCTTGCATGAAAACGACTTGGTCCCTCATCCACCCGAACTACGAATGGGAGTTCTTTGAGTTAAGGTACAAGTACGCCACCAAGGTGTACGATGCTCAGGCTCTTGGGCTTGAGAAGCCGGCTCCTTTTGAAGAATGGGCTGGCATTGCAGAGGAAGATCAGGAGGAGGAGCGGGCGGAATAACGAGTGCCGGGTGAGGCTAATCAAGCCCAACCTTAGCAAACTCAATATGCTCCTCCATCCGGCTAGGGCCTGACGTCTGAAACCTCCCCAGCAGCAATGAGCCTTGTTATTTGACCGGTTACATTTGACCAAGATATCAGTTACCGTTTGTGTTCCTTTGAAGCAACGACCGGTTGTATCGAGGTTTTGAGTTATTCAAACGGCCGTGAGTTATCTTTAACCTAGATAGTCGGTTAAAGCCGCTTGAGTTATGATTTATAGAACAATGTACCATTCAAATGGGATATGCTCTCTTCGACAAATTCACCCTAATGGGCGTCGCCGGTTGCTTGCTCATGTTGGAGCAGGCGGTTTGAAGGCTATCCGGCCATTAGCCTTGTAAATTGCTACTAAGTTTGGGACTTAGCCTATATCTACTCAAGTTAGAGCAGACGTATGCCTGGTTATGCATTACACAGATGGGACTTTGCATAAGAAACCATAAATAAAGCATTCTTTCATTAACATACTCTATTTACAAAGATTTAAAAGTATTTAGAAGTAGTACTTTTTCAAGTTGTCTACATTCCAAGTTCTGGCTAGCTGCTTATCGTATGGAGTTTCCAGGCGGTAGGTGCCACCTTTAACTTCAAAAATCCGGTAGGGGCCTTCCCAATTAGGGGTCGGCTTTCATTGCTCATAGGCCCTACCTGTTGCCGCCATTTTTCGTAACACAAAGTCCCCCACTTTTAAGGGCCGTTTGTGCACTCTTCTATTGAATTCTCTCATCATTCTCAGACGGTAAATCTCATGACGCAAGGCGGCATTGCCCCTGCGCTTCGGGAGTGAATCCAATGCTAGTCGCATGGCCTCCTAATTAGCCTCTTCATCATAGAGCATGATTCGAAGTGTTGGCTCGTAATGCTCAATAGGTAGGACGCCTTCAGTGCCTTATGTCATGAGAAACGGGGGTTTCACCGATTTCCCCTTTTTAGTTGTTCTGATGGCCCATAGGACATGAGGCAACTCATCTTCCCATAGACCGCCAGCCCTTTCAATTTTCTTTTCAATGCCGTTTGAGATGAGCTTATTGAAGGCTTCAACTTGGCCGTTTGCTTGGGAACGACCTACTAATGCAAAACAATGTGAGATCCCTTGATCTCCCAACCAACTCTTGAGGGTAGGCATCTCAAATTGAGGGCCATTGTCAAAGACCATAGACATAGGTACCCCAAACCGGGTGATAATTCTCCTCCAAATGAAGGAGATGACATCCTTTGTTTTTATGCCCTTGACCGCCTCTGCCTCTACCTATTTGGTGAAGTAATCAACGGCAACTAGAATGTACCTCCATCCGCTTGTAGCAGGCGTATATGGACCCAGAATGTCCATACACCATTTGGCGAATGACACTGGGCTGTAGATAGTCGTTAAGTCAGTAGCCGGATGGTGTTTGAGTTTGCCGAATTTTTGACATTTATCAAACTTATTCTCCATTTCCATGGCATCTGCCTCAAGAGTGGGCCAAAAGTAGCCTTGCCGCCTGACCCTTTTTGCTAAAATTTTGCCGTCTATGTGTGATGCACAAAAGCCCGAGTGCATCCCCCTTTCCGGGGTAACACATTTCAGCAGCGGCTGGAGGTAACCCTTGTTGAAGAGTTCTCCATTACGGATCTTCAATGCAGCCGCTTTTGAATGGCCGTCTAGCAAAGTGTCGTTTACCAGATAGGCTCGGATGCCATCCATCCAGGTCGAGCTTTGATCAAGGGATCATGCTTGATACTTCTCTTTTCCATGACTTCACAAAAGACTGACCTAGGCGTATCACAGGAGGCGGATGATGTAAGCTTAGAGAGTGCATCCTCCTGATTGTTTTCTGACCTGGGCGCTTGACTTGGATGAAATTCGTCCAGTGTCCCAGCCTTGTCTTTGACCGCCTATAGATATTTGTCCATAGCCGAATGGGTGGCCTCGTAGTCACCATGGTATTGGGTAACGATCAACTGAGAATCAGAGCAGGCGTCAACCTTTCTTGCCCCTGCCGCCTTAAACATACGGATACCGGCTAGCAGGGCCTCATATTTTGCCTCACTATTTCAGGCTTGGAACTTGAACCGTAGTGTATATTCATATTTGTCCCCTTCCGGAGACTGGCATATTATCCCTGCACCACAGCCGTTCACAGTAGAGCTTTCGTCTACGTACACTTTCCAAACCTGATCAAGATTTTCCGGCTGGGCCGGCCTTGTGTTTTCGACAATGAAGTCGGCAAACACCTGACCCTTCACTGCCTTTCTAGGTTCGAACTTGATTTCAAGGCTTTGCATTTCAATATCCCACTTTAACATCCTACCGGATGACTCCAAAGTTGTCATTGGCCGCCCTAGGGGTTGATCTGTGTAGACCACCACCGGATGAGCCAAGAAGTAGGGCTTCAACTTCTTGATCGCCATGAAAAGGGCAAGGCCAAAATTTTCAACCAAGGGGTACCGCAGTTCAGCATTTCGAAGAACATGGCTAATGAAACAGACCAGGAGCTGAATGTCGTCTCTCTAAGTTAGGAGAATGGCACTGAGGGCATGATCCGAGACAGCCAAGTACATGTACAGGACCTCCGCAGCTAGGGGGTTAACTAGCCTTGGCAACGAGTGCAAGTGCTCTTTTAACTTCTGAAATGTCGCCTCAGCATTTCCCCCCCATTCGAATCTAGTCTTCTTCTTGATTGCTTGGAAGAAATACAGGCACTTGTCACCAGACCGGCTGAGGAATCTCCCCAATGCCGCTAGGCAACCTGTTAATGTTTGAACCTCCTTGACAGTGCGGGGTGACTTCATGTCAATTATCGCCTGCACCTTTTCTGGATTTGCCTCTATCCCCCTTTGATCAATCAAAAATCCGAGAAACATCCTAGACTCAACACCAAAGACACACTTCTTGAGAATAAGCGTGACCTTATTCCTCTTGAGGGTGGTGAATGTTTCTCGGAGGTCAGCAAGGTGATCCGGCTGTAGCTTAGATTTGACTATCATGTCATCAATGTATGCCTCTACATTCCTCCCAATTTGATTAATGAAGACTGCATTAATCATTCGCTGGAAAGTAGCAGGCACATTCTTCATCCCAAACGGCATAGCCGTATAACAGAATAACCCTTGATCAGTGACGAATGTTGTCTTCTCTTGATATTTTTTCCACAAGGGTATCTAATGAAAGCCTGAGTAGGCGTCTATGAAACTCATCAAGGCATGACCGGTTGTAGAGTCGACCACACTGTCGATCTTTGGGAGTGGATAGCTATCCTTAGGACATGCCTTGTTGAGATCTGTGTAATCAACACACATACGCCATGTACCATTCGGCTTTTTCACAAGAACAACGTTTGCTACCCAATCCGGGTAGTAACATTGCCGAATGAATCTGGCATCCATCAACTTCTTGTCCTCGACGGCAGCCGCCTGAGATCTCTCCTCGCTGTGATTTCTCTTCTTTTGCCTAACCGGCTTCTTTTTTGGATCCACGGCGAGTTTGTGGACAACAAGATCCGGGCTGATGCATGACATCTCTTCCACTTCAAAGGCAAAGATGTCTTTGAATTCTTTCAACTGTTGGTGCAGGTCGGCATCCAACTTTGCAAAAGCAGCGGTGCCCACCTTAACAGTTCGCTCCGGACGTGCATCGTCTAGAGGGATGTCAATATGCTCACCAGCCGGCTGGGGCCAGAGTGCGTCTGACCGCTCCACGATTAGTGATTGCTATTGCTTTTCTTTTTTGACGACCACCAACTGGTCCGCCTTCCTCTTTTTGCCGGCTGCCTTAGGAGTAGGCGCGACTTCCTTGAAGTCATCAAGGTTAATGGATTTGCCACCTTGGCCGGCTGCGACCACGGTAGGCTTGACGTCTAAGAGATAGCACTCCCTAGCCGTCTTCTGATCCCCATTCATGGAGCCCACTGACCTATCATCCCTCTCAAATTTCAGCAGCATGAGGGATTGGATGATGACTGTCTTGGACTCGTTGAGGGTTGGACGACCCAAAATCAGATTGTAGGTCGTCAATTCCTCAACCACCAAAAATTTGACGACCATGTGTCGTCTCTCCCCTTTTTCTCCAAGCCGAATGGGTAGGTCAATCTCCCCACCGGATGCACTACTCCACCCCCAAAACCAACTAAGGGATGAGAGACTTTGTGCATGCTGCTAGGCTTGTACTTGAGCTTTGCCAAGCACCTGTAGCTGATAAGATCAGACAAGCTCCCAGTATCAATAAGGATCCGGCCCACTTGTTGATTGGAGACCTTGCACTCAATGACTATGGGGTCATCATGTGGCCGCCTAACCTTGCCACAGTCCTTCTCAGATGATGACCTCAACGAAGGTGTCTTTCGACGCCTGGCCCTCATCAACTGAGTTGACCTCCAGCCTTCTAATGTATTCCTTGGTGCCCCGGATGGTAGGACCCCTCCACCAAAACCGCCTGCTATTATATAGATCTGATCTTCATCAGTGTCGGAGCTAATAGCATGCTGGTCTGACTTTTTGGACGATTATCCACTGTTTCTTTTGTGGGTCGCCTTGAACTTTAGAAGGTAGGACTTCAGTACCCCTTTGTCAGCCAGACGGTCCACTGACCGCTATAGCAGTCATTAGTGTCATGGCCAATATCCTCTGAAAGTGACAATATTTGTCCTTGTCCCGACTTTTGACGAGACTTTTCATTGCAGCCGGCTTCTCAATAGTCACCCGGTCTATGATCTCCATGAGGATGGAGTAACAGTCTTTGTTGAACTCGTACTTGGGGACGTACGGTTTTAACTGTTATTTCTTCTTCTGGGATGGCTGACCAGAATGGTCCGCCACTTAGACCTCTATCCTTTTCTTGCACTCTTCTTTTTTAGCCGGCTGAGCTGGCCGGCTTTCTTTTTTGTCGGACTTTTTAAGGTCCGACGGCTGCTTGATGGAATAGAGCTCTGTCACCTGTATATAGGCTTCAGCTTCCATCAAAGCTTCTTGGAGGGTAGCAACCCTCTTTCTGACCAGGTCGAACTTAAAGGTCGACCTGTCCTTTAGACCCTTGAAGAAGTCTGTGTAGGCAACTTCGTGAGACAACCCTTGAATCTAAATTCTCATCAGATTGAACCGCCTGACATAAGACCTTAGCCCCTCTCTATCTCCCTGCTGGATAGCTCCCAACTCGAGACTTGTCTTTTGGCGGGGATATTTATCGAGAAGTTGGACGCGAACAAGTATGCAAGCGTCTTGAAATTGTTGATGCATCCGGTTGGCAGATTCCCAAACCATCGTTGGGCTATACCCTTCAATGTCACCGGAAAGCATCGCCATCAGGCGGTGTCATCCTACCCCTGTAAATAAATGAGGTTGGTGTATATCATTAGATGGTCTTTCGGGTTGGTGGTACCGTCATAGGTACCAACCAACACATTCTTAACCTTTGTTGGCTGAGCCTCCTCGTTTATCTCCCTGGAGAACGCCGACGGCTGTTCCCCAAGGTTTAGTAGCCAGAGTAGCAAGTCCATTGACTGGACATTCAGTGCCGCCTGACCCCCAAAGAAGGCCGGCTGTTGGGGCACATACGGTGCCTGCTAGATAATCTGAGGGCCAGTTCGTGCGGACATGCCGCGTGAATGACTCTCTTGGTTTGTTTCCGAATACCTCATTGATGCATTTGGGAAACTGTCTGGGTAAGTCGATGTTGAAGCCGACTCAAACAATTGTTGGCTTCTCTTGTGCTGGATTAACATCGGGGCATTCGAGTAAGTTTTCTTTGATCCATCCGGCTGAACTTGCTGGATGGCTTTCCTTTTCCCTGCTTCAGGGAAACGGAGTTTTGATAAATCAATCATGGGCCCATCCGTCCCCTTTGGTTTAAGGTGAGGAGTAGCCACACGATCCTTCACATGCTTCTTCCCTGAGGGAGAAGGCTTCTTGGCCGACTAACCCTTGTTGGTGCCAGTCGTCCTCTTGTTTATCAAGTCCTTCATTTCCCCTTTGAAACTTATCATGAATTTCATGAGTTCGTCTCTTGTAACAAGGGCAGCACCCTCCACCGCCTGGGGTTGACCAGCCGGCTTGACGGTTGGGCTGCTTGGACCAGCTTTGTCTTCACCCCATTCCCTTGTTTCCTTGGAACGTGTGCGTCTTGTTCTAAGTGACCCGTCTGGGGCCACATAGGTGTCGACATCGAAGTCATCACCACTGTCTTGGTCTGTATAGACCTCAATATCGGCTATAGACCATTTGCCTTCAGCAGGCGGTACAGACTCTTATGCCATCTCAAAAGTACTCTCCCCATAGACGGCGCCAAATGTTTCGGGGTTTTTGCAGTCCCTCGGGAGAGTTACAATTCCAAGAATGCATGTCGACCGTCTATACCTGCAAAACCATGAAAACTCCGGTTGGGTGGAGTTCCGCCTCCGACGATCAATTTAGTACGAGTACGGACGGATTTAAAAATGCGGAATGTAAAGGATTTTCTCTCGGATTCCGAGAGAGAGTATTTGCAATTAATATTGCTCTATTTATTGAGAATTTCTCTTAATGTGCAATAAATGGGGATCTCTCCCTATTTATAGGGTTTGACGATCAATTCCCCTTTCATGACATGGACTGCTACGTGTCCTCAAAGGATTGGTTCTTTCAGAACCTCTTTGAGGTTGACACGTGTCAGTATGCGATTGGTCCACGTGGACCGGGGTATTTTTACCCTAAAAAGGAGTCAATCGAGCAATCTCATTATACCTATTCATCAAAGCTTCTGTTTGGAGACAATCGAGCAATCTCATTATACCTATTCATCGAAGCTTTTGTTCGGAGACAATTGAGCAATCTCATTATAACTATTCATCAAAGCTTATGTTCGGAGTTAATCGAGCAATCTCACCATTCGTTACCAATTCATCGAAGCTTCTGTTCGCAGCCAATCGAACACTATCACCATTTGTTACCAATTCATCAAAGCTTCTGTTCGCAGTCAATCGGACACCCTCACCACTTATCTTTCCAAAAGCTCTTTTGTTCAGAGACGTGTGAACATACATTCAAAGCTCTTTTGTTCAGAGATGGGTGGACATTTCATTCAAAGCTCTTTTGTCTAGAGACGCGTGGACATTTCATTCGTAGCTCTTTTCTTTAGAGACGCGTGAACATTTCTTTCAAAGATCTTTTGTTTAGAGACGCGTGGACATCCCTTTCGAAGCTCTTTTGTACAGAGACGCGTGGACATTCCTTCCCTTTCGAAGCTCCTTTGTTCAAAGACGTAAGGAAAATTCCTTTCAAAGCTCTAATGTTAACAGACGTGTGGTCATCCCTTTCGAAGCTTCTGTGTTCAGAGACGCGTGAACACATTTCAGATCGACATTGCTAATTGAGAATGAGGAGGTTGCCACTTGATTCGAGAAGACGACTCAAAGAGAAGTAGTCTTCAACGGCTGTAACACACTAGAAATTCCTTTCCTTTAAAAATACCTATTTTGCTCTTTTAAATTATGAAGTAGGAAAATCTAAGACATTACCGCCACCGTGAAAACGCCTAAGACAAATATCAAAAACACACAACGAAAAACTATTGTTCATAATTACTTAAAACAAGTCAACTTTAAAAAAAAATAACCCAAAAGAAAGTAAAGTCAAACGAAGTCAAACAAAGTCAACCTTAACTTGGAACCATTGTAGGCCCTTAAAACACAAACATTATTAAAAACCCTTTACGTTAGTCTCATAAACACAATAAAATAAATAATATGTAAAACAAATAAAACACATCACATTCCTATGGGAACTAAGCATGATTTGCTCTTCACTCATGCCCATCATAAAAATGCTTCTCTCTACTTGTCCCCACTATTCGCCATTAGAAATGGGTCGTCGTAGGGCCAAGGTAAAGACAAGGCCAAACAAACATACAAACACACAATCAGCAATGCTGAGTACATAAGCGTAATAAAACACACTAACATGTTTCCATCCTAACATCCAACAACTTACCGTGTTGCACCTGTTTACAAGCATACAAACATTCAACATTCAACTAGACAAATAAGTAGTCTAATTATTTAGCTTGATTACGCATCGAACGGGTTTCCCCCTAACCTGCCCCAATAAAGGGGTACTAACACGGGAGCTAACCGTGCTAATAAACAATAAACCACTCGTAAGTGGTGGAATTCCCGCGCATAATAAAATAAGGAAAATACAGCATCCTGTACTCCCAGTAGAAGTTATGGTCAAATATAAAGTCTCATAACTCCCCCCATATGTTCATACTCAAGGTGTATACGTTCCAAGAGTTTTGGTGCGTAATCTGTTTCACTTTACGTTATTTACGTATTATTAGACTTGGTGATGACTCTCAAACCATAACACAATCAAACATTATAATTCATGCAAGCAATCAAACATACCAATTTAATTCTTAAATAATTAGTGACCACATAAATTTAATGTTGAATCATTTTTAAACTACCCCGGTGTTAAATAGCACCTTAAGCGCATAAAGCACCACAAATCTTATCCCTCAGTGTTTAGAACACCTTAAGTGCACTTAGGCACCAAAAATATAATTTAATCCTCGTGTACATATAAACTTAAATAGCTCCTTCCTCATGCTTATAACATCAATAAAAATTATATGAACCATAATAAAATTCTCTTTTCGTATTCCAAACCAAATTAAACATTTAGTTTAATTAAACATGCTCTCTAACATGCCAATAATAAAAGTGTGGTTCATAATAAACATGCCAATACAATTAATTCCAATCACCAATTCACCATACATAATTCATACATCACAAATCATTTACCAACATTAATCCAATCAACAAATTCCAATCATCACCTATCATGATACTACATGGAATTAATTAAACAAAGCCTAGCATGTGTCTACATATTCAATTAATTACCAAGTACGCGAACGTACCTTGAATATGATCTCAAAATCGCCATGACTAAATAAAATCATGCACTTGAAAGTCTCTTACAAACCAAAATTACAAAGAGGCGTTAATACCTATTCCACACAAATTTCAAACAATATATACACTCTTTAAATCACTCATAAACCCTCTAAAATAAGCTGAAATTTTATTTAAAACCCTTACTTTTATTCCCAATTAATGGGTAATTATAATTCCTTTCAAGAAACCTAATTATAGCCTTTATGCAAAAATTCCAGCTTTATTAAACCATGAAAAATTGTTGTAATTATGTTTTAATACACTTATTTCAATAATTTAAATCACCCATAAACAACTCCCATCAATATACATCAAATTAGAAACCTAGGGTTTTCAATTTGGGGAATTCAAAACTAAATCTTAAAATTTATATACAAAATACTTATCATTAAACATCATAAAATCATCACAAAACCCAAAAATAATAATTAAATTTAGGGTAGATTGATTTAAAATCAAAAGAATATTTTTTTTTGTTCGGACGCCACAGCACCGACACCACAGCCGGTTGCTGCCGCACCTGTTGGTGGTGTTGTTGCTGTCGCCGGCGCATGTTGGTGGTTGCGGCGTATGGTGGTGGCCGGCGTGTGTGTGGTGGTGTGTGGGTGGTGATTGAAGCTAAAGTAAATTAAATGGGAAGGGGAAAAATTAAGGGGAAAAGAAAATAAGAGGAGAGAGAGAGTTTACCTTTGGTGCACTCCACCTTAGGAATGTGGTGGGTATTTAAAATTCCTTTACTATCCTTAATGATCATTTTCCTAGTCAAACTAGTATTTTGACTTTCCTTAAATACCATTGACTTTTAAAATTATCTTTTTATAAAATATTATGCCGCAATATTTCCAGATCATGAAATAAAATATTTTCAAGATTATTAAATAAATAAAAATAACCTTTTAATTAAAATAATTCTTTTTAAATTAATGAAAACACCATAAATAATTCATTTTGAATTATTTAAATACTTTAAGAAATACTTATTTAAATTAAAATATGTATAAAATACGGGGTATTACAGTCTATCCCCCTTAAAAGAAGTTTCGTCCCGAACTTGGGCAACGAAATTCAAACTTTTTTCCTCACTTTGTATAATATTGTTGTACTCTTTTGTCATACTTTTTCCTTTATCATCTCTTTGAAATCAAAATTACTCGAAATAACCGTTAAAAATGTGCAAAAAGCACAAAAATAACTGAAAATATAGGTTAAAAGTGCGAAATTCTACCGCATTCTACCCCTTAAAGAGCACGAGTTACGTCCCCGTAACTCAACATACCTCAAATAACTCGGGATACTTCTTTTTCATCTCATCCTCATCTTCCCATGTTACTTCCTCATACTCTTGGTTAGACCATAGCACTTTAACAATCTTAACTTCCTTATTGCGTGTACTACGCACTTTAGTGTCAAGGATCTTGAAAGGTTTTTCCTCATAAGTTAAGCTTTCATTTAACTCAATAGTTTCAGGTTGTAGCACATGTGACTTATCAGGGATATACTCTCTTAACTGAGATACATGAAATACATCATGCACTTTACTTAGCTCCATAGGTTAGGCTAGCCTATAAGCTACTTTGCCTATCTTTTGTAGTACTTCATATGGACCAATTTACTTTGGGCTAAGCTTTCCTTCTTTCAAAATCTCATTACACATTTCATTGGTGACACCTTTAACAATACTTTGTCACCGACCTCAAATTCCTCCTCTCTACGCTTCAAATCCGCGTAGCTCTTTTGGCGATCTTGCGCTGCTTGAATTTTAACTTGAATCTCCTTTACTTTTTTAACTGTATCCTCGATCATTTAAGGCCCTAAAATCATTATTTCACTTATGTCGTTCCAACAGATTGGACTGCGACATCTTCTTCCATATAAAGCCTCAAATGGAGCCATTCCAATGCTTGCATGGTAGCTATTAATATAGGAAAATTCAATTAAGTCCAAGCTATCTTCCCATCCCTCTTGGAAATCTATAACACAAGCCCTCAACATTTCTTCCAAGGTTTGAATGGTTCTATCAGTTTGCCCATCTGTGGCAGGGTAAAATGTTGTACTCATCTTAAGTGTTATACCAAAGTTTTCCTGCACACTATTCCTGAATTTTGAAAGAAACCTAGAATCTCTGTCAGACACAATATCCTTTGGAACTCCATGTAACCTCACAACATTTTTGATGTATGCTTTTGAAAGTTGCTCCATCTTCCAAGTCTCCTCATTAGTATAAACACTGTAAATTTTGGAAGTCTATCCACCACTACCCAAATGGTGTCGTTTCCATTCTTTGACTTTGGGAGGCAAGTCACAAAGTCCATTGAATTACAATCCCATTTCCATCAAGGAATTTCCAATGATTACATAGTTCCTTGCGATCTTTTGTGTTCTATCTTCACTTTCTGATAGGTCAAACACCTTGCCACAAATTCTGCAACTTTCATTCTTCATTCCGAGCCACCAATACATCTTTTTCAAGTCTTTGTATAGCTTGTCCCCTCTTGGGTGTATTGAGTATGGTGTATTGTGACCCTCTTCCATTAATTTTCTCTTTACCTCCTCACATATTTGTGGTACACACCAACGGCCTTTGTACCTTAAGCTCCCATCTTCATGAATTTTGAAATCCGTGGCTTTTCCTTGCTTTATTTTCTCACGAATCCTATCCAACTTTACATCTCCTACTTTATTTTCCCTTATCTCATCAAATATTTTTAGTTGAATATATAGATTCGCAAGTATGCCTACTGGCACTCTCCATTCTACCACTTCTAGATTCATTTTCCTCATTTCTCTTCATAACTCATCAGCCACTATCAAAGTATTCAGTCCATGACTGGTTTTACGACTTAGAGCGTCTGGAACTACATTTGCTTTCCCCTCATGATATTGTATGTCTAAGTCATAATCCGTCATATATTCTAACTATCTTCTTTGGCGTGAGTTTAAATCCCTCTGACTGAAAAGGTATTTTAAGCTCTTATGGTCTGTATAAATCCTACATTTCACTCCATACAAGTAGTGCCTCCAAATCTTTAGCGCAAAAATGATTGCAGCTAATTCTAAGTCATGAGTAGGGTAATTTACCTCATGAGTCTTCAATTGTCTTCATGCATATGCAATCACTTTCCCATTTTGCATAAGTACACACCCTAGACCATTCTTGGATGCGTCACTATATACATCATAAATACCACTATCATCTAGCAGTGAAAGCACTGGCGCTGTGATTAGCTTTTGTTTCAAGAGTTGAAATGCCTCCTTACACTTATCATCCCACTCGAACTTCTTGTCCTTCTTCATTAGAGAGATCATAGGTTTAGCAATATTCGAGAAATCTTTCACAAAACGCCTATAATACCCTGCTAAACCTAAGAAACTCCTGACATCAGACACTGCTTTTGGCGTAGGCCAACCATTCACTGCCTCGATCTTGGTCGGATCTACTTCTACCCCATTTTTTGACACAAAATGGCCCTGGAATGCTACCTTCTCCAACCAAAACTCACACTTAGAGAACTTTGTGTAATGCTTGTTTTCCCTTAGTGTTTGCAGAATTGTCCTCAGATGTTCTACATGTTCTTCTTTACACTTCGAATACACTAGTATATCATCTATGAACACTACCACAAACTTGTCCATAAATGGATGAATCACCATGTTCATCAAGTCCATAAAAATTGCTGGAGCATTCTTCAATCCAAAAGGCATTACTGTGAACTCATAATGTCCATATCTTGTTCTAAATGCAGTCTTGGGAATATCTTCATCTGCAATCCTAAGTTGATGGTATCCAGACCTTAAATCAATCTTAGAAAATAAAGTTGCGCCTCTTAACTGGTCAAATAGGTCATCAATTCTTGGTAATGGGTACTTGTTCTTTATGGTGACCTTATTTACCTCCCTATAATCAATACATAACCTCATACTTCCATCTTTCTTCTTCACAAATAACATTGGCGCTCCCCAAGAAAATGCACTTGGTCTTATATAACCCTTTTTCTAACAAATCCAGCAATTGCTCCTTTAACTCACTCATCTCTATAGGTGCCATTCGATATGGTGCCTTGGAAATTGGCGATGTTCCTGGAACTAGCTCTATTGTGAAATCAATTGCCCTTTTGGGTGGCATTCTAGGAATCTCTTTTGGAAACACATCCAAAAACTCATTTACTACTTTTATATCCTCAGGCTTAGTTGTCTCCTCATGCTCCATATTCCTCACACTATAAAAATACACTGGATGCCCCTTCTTAATATACTTTGCCAATTTTAGCACATATATGATCCTTGGGCACTTGGTTTCACCATGCATCCAATATGTCACTAACTCATTATCAGCTGTACTCATTTTTACTTTCTGCGATCGATAACTAATCACTGCACTGTACTTGCTCAATCAATCCATTCCCAGAATGACATCTAAGTCACTCAATCCAAACTCAATGAGATCCGATAAAAACACTTTTCATTCTATTTCTAAAGGTACATCTTTAAAAGTCTTATTACATTTTACTACCCCACCCGTAGGAATAACTATAGGTAAATCTACCTCATCTAGGTTTCAAACAGTTTGATAATTTTAAAACAATAGCCTTTGAAATGAAAGAAAAAGTTGCACCAGAAACAAACAAGACTTTAACAGGAATAGAGTTTATAGAAAAGGTACCAGTGATGACATCTTTCGTGGAATTAGCCTCATGCCTACTTATAACATTCAACTTTCCTACAGTTCCACCTTTCTGTTGGTTGTTTCCATTACTATTGTTAGTTTTTGCCGCATTTTGTTGTACTCCCTTGTTCCCAGAATAGTTCTTGCTCCCCTGAAAGTTTCTCTGAGCCCCTCCTTAATTATTCCCTTGTTTGTTTCGATTGGGATCCTTGGAGAAACATACATACTCCTTGTGTCCTAACTTGTTGTAAGCATGACAAGTAACCAAATTTCCATCACAATCCCTACCAGGGTGGTTATTCTTGCACCTTTTGCAAAAATAACGCCTTCTATCCTTATTATATCCCTGGGTAGAGTTCTTAGCTCCACCATTAAAGTTTCGTCCTCTATGACGATTGTTACCTTGGAAATTGTTGTTGTTGTTGTTATGGTGGTACTTTTGCTTTTTAAAGTTGTTCTGGTTACCTTGCGGTTTTCCAAAATTTTGTCCCACCTCTTTTCTCTTTTCTTTCCCTTTTATCTCAGCTAGCTCTTTCCTTTTCTTCAGCTCCAACGCATAAAGATGTGCAGCTCTCCCATACACTTCATCCAAGGTTTCAAATACTTGCCCACACAGCTTTAACTGCAAATCAGTAGTCAGACCACTCTCAAACTTCCTAGCCTTAGACTTATCTGTAGAAACAGACTCCTTAGCAAATTATGACAACTCAATAAACTTGGTGTAGTATTTAGTGACTGACATATTCCCCATCGCAAGGTTGGAAAATTCCTAAGCTTTTTGTTTCTATAAGAAGCTAGGGTAAAACTTGTCCCTAACCTTCTCCTAAAACATAGTCCAGTCAAATCCAGGTAATGCCTTAATGGTAGCTTCATTTTGCTGCCACCAAAGGTCAGCTTCACCCCTAAGGTAATAGGTAGCACAACCTACTTTCGAATTCTCTGGACACCCTACTGCCCCAAACAGTTTCTTAAACTCCCTCAACTAGTTTTACAGTATAATTGGATCAAGCTCTCCTTGATAGGTCGGTGGCTTGCTCTGCGCCACCTTCTTAAACAACTCTCCCTGAGCATCTACATTATTGGTTGAGTTCCTTGCCAACTGTTGGGCAACAACTACCAACTGCCTCACAACTTCACTTAGTTCTCCTCCATCATTGTTGTTACCATTCCTTCCTGCCATCTTTCTTCGCCTGAACTAAAACAAAGGGGTCTTTATTTAATACGGTCTTTGCTAGCTCTCAAGTTAGACTCTCATCCACCTAACTCACACCCTTGACATATACACATTAAGTTTTAAGCTAACAAATTGGAATTAAATTTCCCAAAATATGCAGCTTTGTCAACCGAATATTGATTGCTAACCAACCACACATTTAATAAAGCATCACATTAATAAATAAAAATGATTCCCATGGATTCCTAAAGTGTAAAATTGAATTATTGGAATATTTTTGAGTAAGAAATGGCTTATTGGAGTAGTGATACAAAATTAATGATTTGGGAACAAAATTAATGATTTGTCAATAAAATGAATTAATTGACAAGGAAATAAATGAAATTGTATTGCTGAGTAAGAAAATGAATGGAATACTGAAATAAAATGAGTTTAAATAACTTCTGCAACTACATAAGACAGTGAATGATTATAGCAGAAGCACGATCAGGAAGATCATAGTGCTTGTCTCCTAAGACATTGCTCATGTGGGAACAATAGAATTGAATTTTGTTGACATAGTCAAACAGATGATCATTGTCTTTCTTAATTAGAGTACCAATTTGGGAAATGCTAGGAAGAATTGGCATCCTGAAAAGGAAAAGGTTTAGAAAAGAATTCCTTTCCCCAAAAAAAAAAAACAATACAATTCTTGCATGAATTAGGTTCAATGTTCAATCAAACAATTTCACTCATTCCTAATCACATAATCACATGCTTTCAATCAGTTCACATGATCAAACATCACAACCTAAAGTTTAATGCATACAAGAACATGATTATTTCTAACTTATATGCCCAAATTCTTTCCTACCCAAGCTCACCAATATGCTTTTAGAAGCTTTTAACACATAATACTTACCTTAATCCTTGCTTTCCTGCAAAATGAACAAACTAAAAAAAAAAAAATATTTTTGACTCCTCTTTTTTTTTTCAGAAAAAATTTATTTTCGAAAATAATCCCCGAAAAGACCAAAATATTCGGCTAAATTAAAAAAAATTCGAACACCCAAAATAAATAAAAAAATCGGATGTCCCAATTAATTTTATTTTTTTTCGGATTTTTCAAAATAAATTTTTTTTTCGAATTTCCTAAAAAAAATTAAAAAAATAAATTATCCGGTTTTCAAAAATTAAAATAAGTGAAAATAACCCTCTTTTAAAATAACTTAATTAAATAAGCAGTTGGCCAAGTTTAAAACAAAATACTTTAAAACACATTTTTGGCTTTAATGGTAATAAAAATCTCAACAAAGCTCGATACCACTTTGTAACACCCTAGAAATTCCTTTCCTTTAAAAATACCTATTTTGCCCTTTTAAATTACGAAGTAGGAAAATCTAAGACATTACCGCCATCGTGAAAACGGCTAAGGCAAATATCAAAGACACATAGCGGAAGACTATCTTTCATAATTACTTAAAACAAGTCAACTTTAAAAAAAGTCAAACCAAAAGTAAGTAAAGTCAAACGAAGTCAAACAAAATCAACCTACAACTTGGAACCATTGTAGGCCCTTAAAACCCAAACAATATTAAAAACCCTTTACGTTAGTCCCATAAACACAATAAAATAAATATCAAAACAAATAAAACGCATCACATTTCTATGAGAACTAAACATGAATCGCTCTTCACTCATGCCCATCATGAAAATGCTTCATCACCTGAAAAGCTTCTCTCTACTTGTCCCCACTACTCGCCATTAGAAATGGGTCATCGTAAGGCCAAGGTAAAGACAAGGCCAAACAAACATACAAACACACAATCAACAATGCTGAGTACATAAGCGTAGTAAAACACACTAACATGCTTTCATCCTAACATCACAAAACTTATCGTGTTGCACTTGTTTACAAGCATACAAACATTCAACATTCAACTAGACAAATAACTAGTCTAATTATTTAGCTTGATTACGCATCGACAAGTTTCCCCCTAACCTGTCCCAATAAAGGGGTACTAACCCGGGAGCTAACCGTGCTAGTAAACAATAAACCACTTGTAAGTGGCGGAATTCCTGTGCATAATAAAAAAAAAGGAAAATACAGCGTCTTGTACTCCTAGTAGAAGTTATGGTCAAATATAAAGTCTCATAACTCCCCCCCGTATGTTCATACTCAAGATATATACGTTCCAAGAGTTTTGGTGCGTAATCTCTTTCACTTACGTTATTTACATATTATTAGACTTGGTGATGACTCTCAAACCATAACTCAATCAAACATTATAATTCATGGCAATCAAACATACCAATTTAAGTCTAGAATAATTAGTGACCCCATAAATTTAATGTTGAATCCTTTTTAAACTACCTCGGTGTTAAATAACACCTTAAGCACATAAAGCACCACAAATCCTATCCCTCGGTGTTTAGAACACCTTAAGTGCTTTTAGGCACCAAAAATATAATTTAATCCTCGTGTACATAGACACTTAAAATAGCTCCTTCCTCATGCTTATAGCATCAATAAAAATTATATGAACCATAATAAAATTCCCTTTTAATATTCCAAACCAAATTAAACATTTAGTTTAATTAAACATGCTCTCTAACATGCCAATAATAAAAGTGCGGTTCATAATCAACCTGTCAATACAATTAATTCCAATTACCAATTCACCATAAATAATTCATGCATCACAAATCATTCATCAACATCAATCCAATCAACAAATTCCAATCATCACCTATCATGATACTACTTGGAATTAATTAAACAAAGCCTAGCATGCTTCTACATATTCAATTAATTACCAAATACACGAACGTACCTTGAATATGATCTTAAAATCGCCACGACTAAATAAAATCACTCACTTGAAAGTCTTTTACAAACCAAAATTACAAAGAGGCATTAATACCTGTTCCACACCCATTTCCAGCAATATATACACTCTTTGAATCACTCATAAACTCTCTAAAATAAGTTGAAATTTTATTTAAAACCCTTACTTTTATTCCCAATTAATTGATAATTAAAAATCCTTTCAAGAAACCTAATTATAGCCTTTATATAAAAATTCCAGCTTTATTAAACCATGAAAAAATGCTTTAATTATGTTTTAAAACACTTATTTCAATAATTTAAATCACTCGTAAACAACTCCCGTCAATATACATAAATTTAGAAACCTAGGGTTTTCAATTTGGGGCTTTTTAATTCAAAACCAAATCTTAAAATTTATATACAAAATACTTATCATTAAACATCATAAAATCATCACAAAACCCAAAAACTATATATATATTTAGGGTATATTGGTTTAAAATCAAAAGAATTTTTTTTGTTCGGACGCCACAGCACCGACACCACAGCCGGCTGCTGCCGCACCTGATGGTGGTGCCGCTGCAGTCGCCGGCGCATGCTGGTGGTTGCGGCAGTGGTCTGGCGGTGTGTGGTGGTGTCCGGCGTGTGTGTGGTGGTGTGTGGGTGGTGATTGAAGCTAAAATAAATTAAAGGGGAAGAGGAAAAATTAAAGGGAAAAGAAAATAAGAGGAGAGAGAGAGTTTATCTTTGGGTGCACTCCACCTTAGGCATATGAAGGATATTTATACCGCCTCTTAATAACCCTCCTACTTAAAATTCTGTTACTACCCTTAATTATCCCTTTCCTAGTCAAACTAGTATTTTGACTTTCCTTAAATACCATTCACTTTAAAAATTATCTTTTTATAAAATAATATGCCCCAATATTTCCGAATCATAAAATAAAATATTTTCAAGATTATTAAATAATTAAAAATAAACTTTTAATAAAAATAATTCTTTTTAAATTTATGAAAACACCATAAATAATTCATTTTGAATTATTTAAATACTTTAAGAAATATTTATTTAAATTAAAATACATATAAAAATACGGGGTATTACAACGGCTCTCCCTGAGAATGTAGAGGTTGTAAAATTGAGTTAACAAGATATCACCTAGAGACGTGTGCTCGGCAATCCCAGATACGCGTTTCTATCCCCTTAATTTCGTTATTTGTAGAACTTCTACAGGTATCGGCATTAAAAAGGATGATTCAGGATCGCAGAACGCTCTGAATCATTCCTCGACCCTATCGACGTACTCTTAATAGCGTTTTCAGAACTTATGTTCTTCCAAACTCAGTCAAAGTGGGGGCTTCTATAGACACCCAATTGTGTCTTCTCAAAAACCAAACCAAGTGATGAGTACCTTTCACGTTTTGATTGACAAGTTCGGTAAAGAGTTGAAGAGTCACGTGAAGTATTCTTAAGTCTTGACCATATTTATAACCTTAACTGAAATGTTTTAATCCAAAATCATTCATTTCGTGTCATTAAACCTAAAATCATTCATTTCGTGCCCAAATCAAAAAAACATCCAAACCAAATTATTTTGGTCTATGTTCCTAGTCCAATTATTGTTTAGTTTGATGGGGCTTGAAAATAGATTGTCAAGGATATATTATAAGCCTTAATCCGACTTAAAACGAATAAGTTACGGCTAAAATACTAAACCAAGCTCAAACTGACTCTAGGTCCACCTTAGCTACGACCCAATGGTTATATTGACTCCGAATATCTTATTTAGGCCCTATATGATCATATTCCCAATCCTAAATCAGTTAGGAACTTCAAGAATACTGTAGAAGGTTCTAATCTACCCTTTCCGAAAAGATTAAGATCAAAGAAGTTCGAGATTGAATAAAACATCTTTTTTTGATAATCCTTGTTCTATTCAAATTCAAAGACGTTCAAAGATATTTCACCATCATAATTCCATTAGAAATCAAACTCCGTACAACTTGAATATCCTTTAAAACCATCGCGCAGCACTAGAACTGACATGCTACGTCAGCAGTATCACGGCGCAACAGAAGCCAACGTGGTGCGACAATGCTGTCGCGCCACGTCAAAAGGTGTTTTATTCCGTTCCAAATTCTGTTATTTTTTCGTTTCAACTCTCTTTTTCCTTATAAATAGAGGTCGTTTTCCCCATTCCAAATCATGGAAAATAACCATCATTTACCTAGCCACAAACATCATCAATAGCCATCATAATTCTCTAGAATTCTTAACACCTATGCTTTTAACCTTAGCCTAAACACATCATTGATACACCATAAATCATTCACAATACTTCCTTCACGCGATTCGAATACTCCAATCCATACTCGACGTTGCCTTCAACCTCGACGTGAAAGGTTGAAAGTTCCGAGGGTTTGATCCCAAATCTATATTTCAGTTCATATTTGATTTATTTACTTTATTGATTTAACTTTCTTGAACTTTACTAACACTAGGCGAAAAACCCCAATCCCCACCAGTTCAAACCACACATTAGCCACCGGTTTTGAACCGTTATTGATTTGGGGGGTGGTAAATCCTCAAAGATTTCCCATCGGTTCAAAACCGGTGGCAAAAACAACTTTTCCCACCGGTTTTGGGGTGAACCGGTGGCAAAACCTAGGTTTTTCCCACCGGTTTACACATTGAACCGGTGGCAAAAGTTTGCCCGCCAGTTTTGGAAAATATTTTGGCACCGGTGGCAAAAACCTGTTTTTTTTAAAAAAAAAAATTATAATTAAAAATAATTAAATACCTGCACATCCCGTATGAATTCTACCATTAATATATATTATAATAACATTAATAATAATAATTATTATTACCCGTATTATTATTATTATTATATTATTAAAAATACTAATAATATAATAATTTTTACATTGGAATAATAACAACAATACATAAATATTTACAAACTATAGCTAGAACTCATTAATTAAAAGGTGTTATATTTACAAACTATACTAATAATTAATGTATAAGTTAACAAGTTCAAATTAAATTATATGTGATGAAAGACGCTAACATGTCTCGAACTTCATTCAGCTCTTTGCTCGTCAATGGACCTCCTTTCTGTACCTTGCAAAACTTGGTTAAACAAAAATGATGTTAGCTAGAATTAATTACTTAGGTTATGTATGTAAAAATACATTTACAATTTAAGTTAGGCAAAAATTTAATACATAGGCCTATATGACTACTACTTCACCTATTTTCTACATTTATTGCCAAATCAACTCATTCTTCCTCATAACATGTCAATATTACCTAGTTAGAGGCAGCTAAAGCTTGAAATCACTTTAAAAGAGCAAGTCAAGTGTTTTAAGATGCATTTTCAACCTAAATGGCTCGAATAAGGCCTATATCACTACTTGTATGCCTATTTTCTACACTTCTTATCAAATCCACTCATTCATTCTTTTAAAATCTCATTATTACATAGTGAGAGGCAGCTAAGGCTTGAAATCACATTAAAAGAGCAATTCAAGGGTTTTTGAACGCAATTTCATTCAAAATGGCCGAAATAAGGCCTATATCACTACTTGTATGCCTATTTTCTATATTTTTAATCAAATTAGCTCATTCTTTCTCTTAACATGTCATTATTACCTAGTTAGAGGCGGCTAAGGCTTGAAATCACATTAAAAGATCATTTCAAGTGTTTTAAGACGCAATTTCATTCAAAATGGCCGAAATAAGGCCTATATCACTACTTGTACGCCTATTTTCTATATTTTTAATCAAATTAGCTCATTCTTCCTCTTAACATGTCATTATTACCTAGTTATAGGCGGCTAAGGCTTGAAATAACATTAAAAGAGCATTTCAAGTGTTTTAAGACGAAATTTCATTCAAAATGGCCGAAATAAGGCCTATATCACTACTTGTATGCCTATTTTCTATATTTTTAATCAAATTAGCTCATTCTTCCTCTTACCATGTCATTATTACCTAGTTAGAGGCGTCTAAGGCTTGAAATCACATTAAAAGAGCATTTCAAGTGTTTTAAGACGCGATTTCATTCAAAATGGTCGAAATAAGGCCTATATCACTACTTGTATGCCTATTTTCTATATTTTTAATCAAATTAGCTCATTCTTCCTCTTAACATGTCATTATTACCTAGTTAGAGGCGGCTAAGTCTTGAAATCACATTTAAAGACCATTTCAAGTGTTTTAAGAGGCAATTTCATTCAAAATGGCCGAAATAAGGCCTATATCACTACTTGTATGCCTATTTTCTATATTTTTAATCAAATTAGCTCATTCTTCCTCTTAACATGTCATTATTACCTAGTTAGAGGCGGCTAAGGCTTGAAATAACATTTAAAGAGCATTTAAAGTGTTTTAAGACGAAATTTCATTCAAAATGGCCGAAATAAGGCCTATATCACTACTTGTATGCCTATTTTCTATATTTTTAATCAAATTAGCTCATTATTCCGCTTAACATGTCATTATTACCTATTTAGAGGCGGCTAAGTCTTGAAATAACATTAAAAGAGCATTTCAAGTGTTTTAAGACGAAATTTCATTCAAAATGGCCGAAATAAGGCCTATATCACTACTTGTATGCCTATTTTCTATATTTTTTATCAAAATAGCTCATTCTTCCTCTTAACATGTCATTATTACCTATTTAGAGGTATCTAAGGCTTTAAATCACATTAAAAGAGCTAGTCAATTGTTTTAAGACGCATTTTCAACCTAAATGGCCCGAATAAGGCCTATATCACTACTTGTATGCCTATTTTCTATTTTTTTTTATCAAAATAGCTCATTCTTCCTCTTAAAATGTCATTATTACCTAGTTAGAGGTAGCTAAGGCTTGAAATCACATTAAGAGAGCAAGTCAAGTGTTTTAAGACGCATTTTCAACCTAAATGGCCCGAATAAGGCCTATATCACTACTTGTATGCCTATCTTCTATATTTTTGATCAAAATAGCTCATTATTCCTCTTAACATGTCATTATTACCTATTTAGAGGTATATAAGGCTTGAAATCACATTAAGAGAGCAAGTCAAGTGTTTTAAGACGCATTTTCAACCTAAATGGCCCGAATAAGGCCTATATCACTACTTGTATGCCTATTTTTTATATTTTTGATCAAATTAGCTCATTCTTCCTCTTAACATGTCATTATTACCTCTTTAGAGGTAGATAAGTCTTGAAATCACATTAAGAGAGCAAGTCAAGTGTTTTAAGACGCATTTTCAACCTAAATGGCCCGAATAAGGCCTATATCACTACTTGTATGCCTATTGTCTATATTTTTTATCAACTTAGCTCATTATTCCTCTTAACATGTCATTATTACCTATTTAGAGGCAGCTAAGTCTTGAAATCACATTAAAAGAGCATTTGTATTGTTTTAGGACGCAATTTCATTAAAAATGGCCGAAATAAGGCCTATATCACTACTTGTATGCCTATTTTCTATATTTTTAATCAAATTAGCTCATTCTTCCTCTTAACATGTCATTATTACCTAGTTAGAGGCGGCTAAGGTTTGAAATAACATTAAAAGAGCATTTCAAGTGTTTTAAGACGAAATTTCATTCGAAATGGCCAAAATAAGGCCTATATCGCTACTTGTATGCCTATTTTCTATAATTTTTTTAATCAAAATAGCTCATTCTTCCTCTTAACATGTCATTATTACCTATTTAGAGAAATTCAAGGGTTTTAAGACGCAATTTAAGGGTTTTCTCTTATCAAAACACACCACAAAAACAAATTAACTAAGTCAATGGCATACCTCATCAAGCTGTTGTAAGTCTGTGCAATGACTCATTATGTCCAACATGAATCTCATCATGTATAGTCCGCAATCAACTCCGTTATCTTGTTGTGCGCACTAGCATAGGAACACAGTAAATGAATCAAACATGCATAACAAATTAGCAACATCTTACGCATCGTTTATTATAAAAATCACAAAATCATGTAGCATTACCATCGGTGATTTCCATGTAGGACCTTGAGGAGCTCGACAATTTATCTTCTTCATAGCACTATAGAAAAGTAAGTTCGAACTTGATTAGTATGAATAATATAATTAATGAGTTAAGTAAGGATAATCAACACTAGATAGCTATATTTACTTTCGCAGTATAGACTTCACGAGGAGCTTTTTCGGATGAGGCAATCAGGCTGAATCAAAAAGGAAGATGGTGTTACTGGGAACACAAATCACCAGCAGGGTCCAATGTGCACTACAGAAATGGACAATACACAAACAAGTCAATAATTAGCTGTGTACAACATATAATTAGGGGAAACAAATGAATTTGACATGGTCAAACGTACTCCTCAAAACATGGGATTTCATACTTGTCAGCTTCAATTCTCCATTTAAGGATACAAATCTTTTCATGTTAGATCCATACCCTGATGGAACCTTAATGCCGTACAGACATGCACAAAACATCCGTTTTTCTACCCTTGACAATGTGTAGCAAGCCGGAGGTAAATAAGCCTTGGCATCCTTTGCTTTTCCATCATAATTCTTCTTCAACGCATCTGTGGACTTTCCTTTTCCCTTGCTCTTCCCCTTTCCTTGTTTCGAACTCGTTTCATCTCTCTTTTCCTGTTCCTTTCCCTTTCTAACCTTTTTCCCGAGCCCACAAATCTGGACGAACCCCCATCTTTTGCAAATCTAATCGTGCACCCTTTCTGTCCTTTGTTTTGCCTTGAATATTCATCAGCGTTCCCACAAGAGCATCACACACATTCTTCTCTATATGCATTACATCAAGACAGTGCCTAACATCATGTTCTTTCCAGTAAGGAAGCTTCCAAAAGATTGATTCCTTTTTAAAGAGAGTAGTTGAGTCCGCAGCTTTTTCTGTTTTCCCAAATACTGTTCGTATACCCTTAACTCGAGCATAAACCTCCTCACCAGTCAATGGACTAGGCGCAGTCCCCTCTTCCGCTTTCCCATCGAAAGCCTTTTTCTGCCTACAGTACGGGTGATCGCGCCTTAGCAACCTTCGAGCCGCAGATACACCTCTTTGTGGCAATTGTCAAGGTGTATGCTTGGGGTGTCATCAATACAAATGGGGCATGCTTTTTTTCCTTTGTTCTTGTACCCAGACAAGTTGCCATATGCAGGAAAATCATTAACGGTTCACATAAGAGCTGCACGCAAGGTGAACATCTCATTCTTATGAGCATCAAACACGGAAACCCCTTCGTCCCACATCTTTCTCAAATCGTCAACAAGTGGCGCAAGATAAACATCTATGTCTTTTCCAGGTTGCCTTAGCCCAGTTATTAGTAGTGAAAGCATTACATACTTACGTTTCATGCACAACCAAGGAGGCAAATTGTAGATCACTAAAAGTACCGGCCATGTGCTGTGCTGGGTACTAAGAGTGCCAAATGGATTCATCCCGTCCGTGCACAACCCAAGCCTTAAATTGCTGACTTCATCACCAAATTCACCAAACTTCATATCAATGTTCTTCCATTGCGGGGAGTCGGCTGGATGCTTCAGCATTCTGTTTTTCTTTCTTCCCTCTGCATGCCACCTCAAGTTTTTTGCGTCTTTTGGTGTTGAGAAAAGACGCTTAAACCTTGGAATGATGGGAAGATACCACAACACCTTCGCAGGAGGTCCCTTCATACCAGCATTGCAACTCATGCTCTTGTAGCGCGACTTCTTGCATCGCAGACACTCCTCCAATTGTTCATATTCATTTCGATAAAGAATACAATCATTAGGACATGCATGTATCTTCTTATACTCCATACCAAATGGACACATGAGCTTCTTTTCATAATAGTATGACTTAGGAATTTCATTCCCGTCAGGCAACATCTCACTTAACACGGTCAACAAAGACGTAAAACTGTTGTCCGTCCACCCATGCTTCGACTTAATGTTAAACAGTGTTAGCACAGCTGATAGTTTGGAGTATTTTTTGCACCCAGGATACAAAGGCTTTTTAGAAGCCTCCGATAACGACTCAAACACGTCACCTTCAACACCACGCATCATTTCATTCACCCCTTCATCCTCCACCTCATCCACCTGATCATCATCAAATCCATCCTCATCACCATTATCAACAATAAATTCATCCTTCTTGTATTCCTCGTCCACACGAATATCATTGCTTCTATCATCATACACATCATTCCCAATAACTTCCCCAGTGTACTCTCCTTCTTCACCGTGCCAAATCCACACATGGTATTTAAGCCTAAACCCACGACAAACTACATGATCTCTAATGATATCAACACTATTAACCACCTTCACATTATTACAATCAACACAAGGACAATAGAGGCAATCATAACCCATTCTGCGCTGATAAGATGAAGCCCTCTCACAAAACTCTTGAACCCCATCAAAGAATTCCAATGTATCATGTCTACCATACATCCAGCCACGATCCTTCTCCATTAAGTAAATTGCCTCTAAACATGGCAACATATTACGAATAATGTATAATTGCTATATCTATTATATATGTAAATCAAATTTAAACACACACCATGCATATAACATTCATATAGATACAATAATGCATATATGCTTCCAAAGGATCCTTATCGCTCCAACCTAACCCATCCTTGAACGTTTACTCTCACTAGTGAATGTATGTCGACTTTCCAATTTTAAGGAAAATCTGGCAGCATTTCCCCCCAGTTCTCCAAATACACGATGTAGGTAATAACTTACCCACATATGTACCCAGAGAACATGGTGATCGAGGAAATGCTAAGCCAAGATGTTCCTTAAAATCGAAAAAAGAAGACATACATTCACCACCTAAGTGAGAGCAAACGTTCAAGAACAGTCTCAACCGGGGACTATTCAAGACTTTCTCCTAATGAGAAAGCCTTGAACGGGTATCTAGGCATTTGATGATGCAAGCATTTATATATTATGGTATTTATTTGTCATTAAACAATACACAAGTTGTAATGGCATGAGAAAACTTTCATCATGAATCAAGAAAAAGAAACATAGACTAAGTTTTTAATTCATACCACAATTGAGCTAAATTTATAGTCTTCAAGCTAAACTTGTGCTTCAATTCACATATGAATCAATAAAAAAAATAAAAAGAAAAAACAAAAGTTAGTAAGTAATTAATACCTACATACATTGCTAAAGAATAACGCATCATTAATCAAAATAACAATTGCTAATCACTAGGTTTTTTAAATTTTTGAGGAAGCACTGTCAAGCTAAGCTTGCTTTCTGCATTTAATGGATTTCAAATGCTATGGGCTAAACATAAAATGATAAAGGCTAGAATTTTGATCAAATTCAAATGCAAATACCTGTTATTCCTAATCATGTGAATTGGGCTAAATCCATCATTTCAAATGAAATGTCCAATACCAAATAGGCCATTGGATTTATAACTTTTGTTTAAATAATGAAGAGAGGATGCAATTACGACATTGACTTTGAAACTCATTGACATCAAGGAGATTTAGTAAAATCATGACAAATCCTTAATTATGTAGGTAATAAATGGTCAATGTGACTATTAATTTTGGGCCGAGGGAAGTTAAATGGAAAGAGATATAAGAGTTATTGCAATGGAGAGAATAAAAAATATTGATGTGATGGCGACAAGAGGAATGACTCTACTTAGACTGCCTTCAACTCAAAATGGAAACGTAAGAAAAACTTAATTTGCCAAAACAGTAGTCATCATCTTGTCCCTTTCTCTTAGACTATAATCACTTCTAATCATAAAATTAATATTGCAAAAAAAAAATTACACCTCTTAAATTATTTAGACATCATAAAATACCAACTAGTGTCACTCCATATCTAAAACAGCCAACTTTACCAGCTTAGCATTTTCCAGTCATTTTGTTCAAGATATGCCATGTCTACATTAGCAAACCTTTTTACAGAATTAAGTATTGTGATTATAACAAAATTAACATTTTAAGTTAGATAATTGACCATGACCTAAATACTACGGTAACCCCCCCCCCCTATTGGTACAACTGAACAGACACTTTGGACTAATTTGTCATAGTAAGGTAGTAAATTGTGTTCCATGGATTAATAAGGTAGTAAATTGTGCTCATTACATATGTTAAGTCCCATTGTCCCAAACTTATCTTGATCACCTAGCTCCTTACGCGAGGTTTTATCAGATTTTCCTTATCAAAATGTTGGGCAAAAAGATAGTTCAATTGGCAAGTTAATTCCATTTGGTCAGACATTGTATTATGCCTTCTAAATTAGTTGCACCACTTTTCTCAACAAGAAACTGAGAAATAGCATAACACTAATTCAGTGACAAGTGAACTATTTTAGTTCTCACGGATCAAAACATACATGCAATGATTAAAACAGAGCTAAGCAACTGAAAATGTTTCAAATCAGTCAAAATCTTAGTGAGCTGAACTTAAATCAGCAAAACCCACTTTAATTAAGATCAAATTATTTGCTTAACATAAATTAAAACCTCCTACAATGGTCAAATTCATCAATTTTTCAAGTAAAACAACACAATTATCAGCAACAACACTTCCAACATGACAACCACAACACAAAAAGGATTAGCAAAAACCAACCCAGCAAGGACCAGCCACTAGCAGAGCACCAGCAAGAAACATCTGCTGTAAAAAATAATAAGAAGACAAAAACAGCCAAAACAGACCAGAAATTCAGCACTATCCTATTCTTTCACCAATTCACACTTGCTGTTCTTCCACAAAACTTTTAACTGATCAGACTTTATACACAGCATAACAAATGTGCAGATGTCATGACATTACATCATCTTTGGGGGAGCACAAAAGCAGGGATCTAAAGCTAAAAGAGTAGCAAGTAGGAATATATAGAGGGTACAAAAGAAAAAGAAAAGGTAACTAAAGCAAACCACAAAGAACATATATAAAACCCTCAAGCAACGACTAACCCTAGATTGCGAAATTAATCAATAATACCTCGAAGCTGCTACAATGCAGTTGGAAAGTCAGAATGCGCTTCAATGGAGGTAAGAAAGCTCGACAGAATGCACTTCAATGGAGGAGAGTTATGGAGAGAAAGAGAAGAGTTGCGCGGCAATGGAGGTGAGAAACCCAGAATGCGCTTCAATGGAGGACGACAGGAAGGACAAGAACAATGGTGAGGGTCGTATGTAGGCGAGAACGAGAGAGGAAGAATAATTGATGAAGTTTCAGTAATGGAGGCGAGAAGAACAGCAATTGGGAAAGCAGGGGATGGGGAATGCGAATTGAATGGAATAGTGCTGAAGGAAAAAGAAGGTAGTATAAGGCGGTTTTTCTTTTTTTAAATGCCACCGGTTCGAATCGCTTCTAAAAGCACCTTTCCCACCGGTTTGTGTTGAACCGGTGGCAAATATGTTTTCCAACTTTTTTTTTAACAAAAACAATTAGGATTTGGCACTGGTTTTTCAGGAACCGGTGGCAAAAGTGATTATCCAAAATCAAGCCCACTATTTTTCCCACCGGTTTTTAAGAACCGGTGGCAAAAGGGGGGTGGCTTTTTCGATTTTTCTACTAGTGTAATGTGTGTATCGTTTTAATAGCAAGAAGGTTGAGGCATCAAAGTGAGTAATTCAATAACCCTTATTATTATTCTTTGATTTTGGAGTAGAAATCAAGTTTACAATGTTATGTTAATTCCTATTACCATGTTTAGGATGTTATTTTGATTTCTATTATCATGCTTAGCATGTTATTAGTGACATGCTAGGATTGTTATTAATCCGTTTAGTTTCATGCCTAGGATCTTACTACTAACATTGTTTTGATGATATTCTTATGATGATGATTGTTATATTAATCATATGTTGCTTGATTATTTATGATTTATTGATATTGCTTGATCACGCCCCTTTTCTGCAAGTTTAAAGGGAATTTGTACTTAAAATCATGCCTAATAAGATAATTAATAATTTGATTTAGTTTTAATATGATTTAGATTCAAGTGAACACCAATAATAGATTTGATTGTACATCAATAATCAATCAACATAGATTAAACAAGTCTAGGATTAATTTGATGTATGTATGTTGATCGAAAAGCGTGCATGAATATCAATAAGAATCAAGTAGAGGCCTATTTTATGGCGGGTTTGACTTCTCTTAGCTCAATTTCGTACCATCATCCCTGAACATCCCGTCATGGTTCCGGACCACTATGGAGTTAGCAATCTTTGTGATTGGGAATGGGGTGTAACTTTCACAATCGTGAACGGTTTACAAATTTCTAAAACTTGTTGGCGACTCTTTTTCTCTAGATTCTTTTCCTTGGAACGCCGCCATGCTTAAAAACATGACACCACAGTAGGGCGGAGTGAAAATTCCCTTCAGTTAAATACATAAATAAATATATTATGAACTTTGACGTCAGATGCCGAGATTAGAGGGTTGAAGCCGAGCGTCAAACGTCGAGTCGATTATAGGAATTGACGAGACGACAAAATAATAAAACAACACGACTTAAGGCTAAAACCCCAAAGTTGTAGCCTTGTATTGTCCTAGCATCGTGCTAGCCATACGTGTGCTAGGCCATGGGGCTGCTAGCCGTATAGTGCTAGCATCGTGCTAGCCATACGTGTGCTAGGCCATGGGGCTGCTAGCCGTATAGCGCTAGCATGGCAGCCAGCCCAAACGCTATGTGCGCGAAAGTGGCTAGCTGGCTAGGCTTCTAGCGCACCAGCCCACATGGTTGCTGGGCATGTGTTGGCTAGCAGCAGCCCGCTAGCAGTAGCCCACTAGCTAGCCTATGGGCTGCAAGGGCATGGCAGCCTAACCGTGGGCAAAGCTGCCGGTTGGGCTTGCCATTAAGGCCTATGGTTGGGGCCGTCCATATGGGAGTGTTTTAGGGTTTTGCCTCTTTGCTTCTTCTCTAAGGCATGGTAAGTGGTCCTTACCTAACCTCCCTAATATTGTGACAAGTGTTATTTGCTTATTGCCTTGAGTATTTAATTTAGTTTAGAATTAAATTAAACGCTTGTTTTCTAACTTTACCACTTCTCCTACATGGAAAGATTATTGTGGGAAATGGGGATGCTTTGCCTATAAATACCAACCTATGGAGTTGGGAAAATAGACTTTGAGTAGAACTAAAAATGGCATCTCCAAGTAAATGTGAGAAAACCTTAGAGTTCGTAAAACTCCAAAGTTTTGTTCGTTCTCGTCTAAGCTACGAGATAGGAACCTCGTTCGGGCACGAGGGTGTGCAAAAGGGGAGGATCTCGAGCGTGCGGGTCTAAGGCTTTCAAGGGTCGTGCTCGTGTTCGAGGGGAAGCACGCTACGAGGGTAAGATTGTCTTTTTCCCTCTCTCTCTCTCTCTCTCTTTCTTGTGTGTTTATTTCTTTATTAATTATATGCTTGTTAGTTGTAATAATTAATGCATGTGGTCCGGAGCGTGGTTTGGTTTGGTAATTTTTGGTTGCTTAAATTGGAGTGCTCAGTTTTTCACATAAAGTTGAAATTGCTTAAATTTGCAATTGGATTACTTAAAGTGACTTGGTTTATGTTGAATATGTTTGATGACTTCTAAAATAGTTAAGGATTTAATCTTTATTGGATGATTGATTTGGATCTTGACTTGCTAAAACCCTAAATGAACAATTTGTTAGTTTTAATGATTTTAGATATCGATTTAAAAATCATGTTGTTCATGTTTATGTTTGAAGTTGTTCTTCATTGGATGATTAAAATATTCAAACATATATGAGTCTTGATTGAATAAATTAATTTTCATCGGATGATTAATTAATATATTTAATTAGTTTGTTAAGGTCATAATTAATTTAATCATTGGATGAGATAATTTAATTATGATGCATGCCCTTAAATTTTGATTATATCAAAGTGACCTAAAATTATTAAAGAATGGTTCTTGTAAATAATATTTAGTTATTGCACTTCATTTGGATTAATTAAGTTGGACTTAATATTAATTCAAAATTGCTCAATATTCAATTCAAAATTGGATTTGAAATTAGTTGAAGTCACAAAAATACTTTGGGAATTAAAATCCCGAGGCACACCCCAAATATAAAGGCATGGAGCCTCGATGCTAGACTCGGCCAGCAGGGCTGGTCGCGCAGCCATGTTAATTTGCTAACCGAGGGTTGTGGTGCGGGTGTGTGTGTGTTGGAGTGTGCGGAAGGGCTGCTATGTGTGTGCGGTGTTAGGATGTGCTGTAGTGAGCAGGGCTAGGCCTGTACAAACTACTAGAGAATCTGATCCGCAACCGGTCCGAATTTTTTGATATCCAATCCGAGTTTTCATTTTGGATCGGATATCCGATCCGAAAAAGTTGATATCGGATGCGGATTTGGATATTGATTTTCAAAATTTCGGATATCTGGTATCCGAAATATAAAGGCTGAAATAGTGAAATATATGTAAAAATTTAAATTGTTTATATAAAACTAACACTTATTAACTTATTATAATATTCTTAATATATTCGATGATAATTTTCATTGCAAAAAGAATACTATTTTGTTAAATTACATTGTACAACTTAGCGGTAAAATTAGTGAAATTTAGAAAGTAATCATAATCAATTTTACTTAATATTGTATAATGGATATCCGAAACATCTGATCCAAAAATTTCGGATATCTGGATATTCGAAATTTTTGGATCAAATTTGGATATTAGTTTCTAATATCCGAGTATTTGGATATCCGATCCGAAATGTGATTTCGGATATCCGATCCATGAACAGGCTTAAGCAGGGCTACTAGGTATCACCTGCTGCTAGCACAAGCAAGTGCGCAAGCACCAGCGGCATGTTGTGCGGCTGCCAGTGCTGGTAGGTGCCACAGTGCGCTGTTGTGCTATGCGGCCAGCACCTGCACGCAAACAAGCTGGGGCTGCTTGGTAGCGCCCAACTTGAGTTCTAGCAAGGCTGCTTGGCTAGGCAGCCTAGCAACACCCTATCCTTGGCTTGGGATCGAGGTGCTCGGCTTAGCTTGCGGTGTTGCGATTTTGTTTAAAACGAGTTTAGGGCTCGATTTTTCACATAATTGTGTATTTTTGACCAATTTGACTCAATGTGCTTAATTAAATTTAATTGGATTAATATAATTAAGATGGATACGGGTTTTAGTGGGAGTGTCGTTAATCGATTTTTGAGCATCTAAAGCTTTAATTATGCATGTTATTGCCTTAGTTCACATAATTGGTTAACAGTTTGACTAGTTGTAATTAGGCGTGTTAATCGGATTAGCCACCTAAGTTAGTAACTAGTGCGTGTTTGTTTGATATATGGTTTTGTGTTATCGCTCGTCTTGTTTATAAAATATGCATGGGTAATTCACTATAGAAATGAATTGGTGAATGGAATATTATAAATGTTCATATGGAGGTATTTACAAAAAGTAACTAGTATGGCCCGACTAGGATAGAAAATACAGACTGCGCTCCGTTATGTATTTTTGTAAATCTAAATACGGACTGCGTGCCGTTAGGTAATTTTGTACTTAATTTATTTAGATTACTCCTTGTTTCTATTACTTGCATGCTTATTAGTGAACTCTAAAGACGGTGTAGCTTAGAAGATGCAGCCAAAAGGTGCCCAGATGACCTTGAAGATTGGATGCTTCAAGATAATTTTCAAGGGGTCATGCTAGTTCACTATGCATTTACATATATCTATTCGTATGTTGCTTATATATCTTGATATTTAGATGCATGTTTTTAGGATTACTAATGTTGAATGATTAGTTTAGTTCACTTAAATCAAACCAATATAGAAACCCTAAGTCCCAAAGAATATTGAGTTAAAATTGCCATTCTAAAATGACAACTTACTAAAAATACAAAAATCAGTGATGGGCTATGCCAAAGCAAGGCATCATCATTTTCTTAGGGATGTAGGGTATATTGGATATACACGTTAGTTTTGGTTATACTCAGTAAGGAGTCCTTAGATGTTGTGGCAAACGGGATAAGCGTCAAGAAAGCATTAGATATGACGACTTATCAACCAAGAGTAGTTTGGAACTATTAGCAATTGGATTGCTTACCATGAAATAGTAAGTATTAAGACAAGCCCAAGCATGCTTAAACACTTATTGATTTTGGGGATGTTGTAATCGTTTTATTCTCGCCTAAATGGGACAATCTTATGAATGTGTGAATAAAACACTAATAAGTTGATTGATATTGCTAGTTTGCATGTATTTCAAAGCTTATTATGTTATCTTGATAAATGGTTATACTTTGCATATATATTTGTAGAATTCTAAATCAAATTATAATGTTTCCAACAATTGGTAAAGGAAATATTTCTAGAATGGTTCTCAAAGAAAGAAAAGGCATTTCTAAAATACAACTTCTCACAAATGACTTTTATGGCTAAATCCGAAAGGACGGTTGGACATCATGTATTTAAAATACTAGGCAGTTTTTATAAACATGAAGTATTGAGTTGAGAACTCAATTTGTCCATAGTAGACAACCAACATATTTTTTCACTTTATACACTAATGAGTTGGATTCATTAATGTAGTAATTCAAGTACGAATTAAAGGAACAAAACTTTGGTTATGGCGCATTAGATGCTTAATTATGTCTAACAAAGTATAAAAGCCAAAACACTTAAACAAAAGGTTCTTAAAGTTATGAGATGATGTATGATAAGAAATATAGGAAACAAGGAACAAAGAAAAGGAATTCAAGATTCCAATTCTACCTTAGAGTTTATGTTATCGTAGTCAACTTAGCAACTTATCTTCATAAGTATTGGATACTGCTTGAGTGTTCCAATTTAGAAGTGACCTCAAAACCATTGAAGTTGAGCTAAGTTAGTAACTTACAAGCTTAGAATGAAGCAAGTGGTGCTACATCCAGCTATAAGGTCATCTGCTTAGTTTAAAGATCTCTTAAAGCTAAGGCAGGAACAAATAATGGTTATTGTGTTCCATAATCAGCAAACATTCTGTTTACATATGGAAGGAAAGACTCACATTCAAAGTAAAAGTACAATAGTTGTTTGTTTTATTTGAATGACATGGTCATTTAAAGCCATGAGTCATGGATGCTTGATTATAAACAAACATTTCCCGAACATAAACTCACAAGGTTCAAGTCATGGACATGATTTTTGTTCTGACTATCTTTAGCAATGTCACATCATCAAGAATATACTCAAGGCTCTATTAGATAGACTCTTAAAAGTGATCGATTCAGAATCGTTCTAAGGCAAGCAAGTCTTACTTGTTGAAACCGACAAAGAAATGAGCTATTGTGCTTTGTATAGACAATTGAGTCCAAAAGCTAAAGAGGATTCCATTACTTCAATGTTTTCACAAGAATTTGAATGAATATGGCTATATTCATCAAATGTGAAACAAATTAAATCACGAGTAGCTCAAAAGTTCAGTGAAGTATAGAATCGACTTGGCAAGATATCAAAACGTTTAGATTAGATCAAGTGATGTTTGCTTGAGCCAAGAAGTGATCATCCTAAGGTTATGAAATTTGAATCTCATAATCAGCTCCACAAAGAATATAGTATGTCTTAATGGAGACCTCGAAGCCATTTAGAAATGACTCGAACAAAAATGGATCACATCCCTTCCTATAATGTTCTTAAAGATGTATACCAATGACTAATGTTACACTAAACAACATTGTCGAAGCTAAGAAAAGACACCATATTCAGTTTTAGATAAAAATAGTGTCTAGCGTCTTTTTAAGTATATGTGTAGGGCTCTTAGCCTCAGTGGGATCTCATTGGTTAAGTGGGAGCTAAGTGCGCAATAAAGGCTAAGGTAACTCAAGTGAGAGCTAACTGTTTGTTTCGCAACAAACGTTTACCCAAAGACAATATACAAGTCTCATTGTAAGCAATCAAGTGAGACTAGGGGCATTACTTCCACAACCAAATTGAGAATATAGTACTTATTGCTCTAAGTTGTGTCTTTCTGGAAAAGAAACACATTTGCAAAACGACAAGTGGGAGAAAAATGGACTCGATGACCATCGAGACGAGCAACAAACGGAAACTGAATCTCGAAAGTCTTTAGAAGGGCTTCATTAGAATGATTGATCAAGAATACTCAAAGGACTTTATAAGTTCCTTTAAGAGAATTCATTACTCAAAAAACCTTAAAAGTATTGGACTAAGATAAAAATAATAAAAGGGCTTTAAAAGCGCCTCGAAACACAGTGTTGATGCAATTACCCCGTATAGGTACAGAATTCACCAAAAAGCTTGGATTGAATCCTATAAAGTTTCTATTAAGTTAGAAATGAACCTAAAACTTGCAAGCATATTATTTACTATTGGATAGTTAGGGAATAATGTCTTGTAAGATAGCTACGATAAATCCAAATTCTGAAAATGGTTAGAGGCCATAAAATCTGAAATAGACTCCATGTTTGAAAATCAGGTTTGGAACTTGATTAATTTTCATGAAGGGTAAAAACCCATAAATTGTAAATAAAATTTCAAGGGGAAAACTAACAAATATGGAAATGTATATGCATACATAGCTAGATTGGTGGAAAAGGTAACAATTAAATTCACGGGGTTGAAATTAATAAAACTTATTCACTAATCGGAATGCTTAAGTCTTTTCGTGATTATTCTAGCAATTATTGCATATATGGAATATGACAAAATAGATATCAAAACCACCTTCTTAAAATGAAATTTTGGAAGATACTATGGATATAGTCTAAGGGTTTTGTTAATCTAAATAATGCTATATTTGACTGTAAGCTCAAGAAATCCATTGGTAGATTGAGGGAAGCATGTAGGAATTGGAATATGTTGTCTCATAAAGTTAATAAAAGGTTTGACTTATTGAGAATCATAGAAATTCTTTTAGATAAGAAGTTTAGTGGGAGCAAAAGTTGATTTTGTAAGGTCCAACATGAAGTTTACATCAAATCTAAATGCTTAGATTTGAAAGTAATTTTCAATAATGGACCAAGCTAAGGTGATACTTAGTACATAGTGGGAATTAAGATCTATTAGATAGACATAATAAAATGTTTGAATGAGTAAAGGAATTTACCGTGTTAAACATGAAGGACTTAAAAAGGCTTTCGACCCATATGTATAAGACTAAGTAAATGTTGGAATAAAGTATAAGCTAAGCAAATACTAAGTCTAATATGAAAGACTCTAGTAGAGACTTTCAACCGTATCATATAGCAAACAGTTTAGCAAGATTTAATGAAACTGAATGAGCTAAAAGTAACATGAGTGGGATCACTTTGGGAATAGTCTGCAATTGAATCCATAATGTATGCTACGATATGGAATCATCACATGACTTGCATGCTTAGAGAATGACAAGTATAAAGTACCAATCGACTTGAATCTAAATAATGGATCGTTAGATTATGATCAATAGTATCCAAAGTACTTGGTTAAGTAAGAGGATGAGTTCTTGATGCATGGAAATAAATATAATTTGAGTCTTGATGTTGCAAGCACAACCTTAGTAAGGATAAATCCTTATTATGGAAGCCATTTATAAGCACAAGCTTAGATGTGTCGTTGCTTGAGAATGGTAACATGGAATTACGTCCATGTGTAATGTGCGAAAATTTTAGGTAAAATTCCGCGATCACAAATGATTAGGGTATCCCAAATCATTGTGAAATAGTTGGAGTAAAATCTAAACAAAGCATCATTAGGAAGTCTATTAAAGTATATGTTGAGAGCATTGTTGCCTTAGAGACAATAAAAAAGGGAAGTTTTTCAATGGATAGTTCTTTGTTGAACTTTTGTGATTGTACATTGCCAAGTTGAAGGTCTCTAATCATGAAAATGAGTGGGAGCCATCATTTGAGCAGTAAATCATAAATCACATGTAATCCATAGCACACTCGAAATTTATCATTTTATTATGAAAGTGTTTGATAATGAAGATGCTAAGATTTGCAAAGTAATCATAACTAAACCTGTGCAATAAGTAAACCACAACATTCACAATTGCACAAAAGAAATCAAGCATATTAGATATGGGTGTGATTTTTATAAATGTTTTTTTAAAGAGTATTACTTTCAAAATGTTTTGGAAAACAATTTATCATAAAAGTTTCATAGTGGAATAAATATGCTTATTATTATTATTCCATGATCATTTAATTATGGTTTAGAATTAAATGGTAAATCCATTCGATTTGACGATATTCAATATGGGGTATCAAGACAATGTCTTGGATAAAGAAACACTTATTAAGTGAACATTGAATGTCATATCGAAACTATCCCTAATCAAGGTCATTTAAAGGATGGACGATTAATGACCGTGTGAGATTAGTGTGTAGTATGATTTATAGCACCGTTTCTTGTGCTACAAGGACATGAACGTCATAAAACAATTTAACGTAGGGAAAACTAGGTCGTTGACTAATCCTCCCTAGAGCCAAACAAAATTATAAATACTTAATAAACCTATAAACAAGTATAGAGGTAGGTCAAGGGTCGAACCACTAGGAACGATTATGCTTAAATGTTTCCAATATGCGCCTAGGCTAGATCGAAGTCAAGGGTGCAGAATAGAGTAACTAATACTAATCAACTACCAAATAAAATAAGCAAACAAATGAAACACTAGGGAATGAGGATCAACAAGTAATCATGACAATTGCAACAACTTGTGAAGGTTAAGCTAATCAATGGTTGTGAAGACTAATGATAAGAGCTATCAATTGGAATCAAAGAGCTATCAATTGGAATCAAAGAGCTATCTCCTAATCGTTTAGCTAGAGATCAATAAGATGAGATAGAGTTAGAAATGCTCATTGATAATTGAGAAGATCTTCAGTACAATTGTCACCCTTGCATCATCAATCTCTCAAATCACCATTGAAATCTCTCACTTTCTCTCTCTAAATCTACTCCTAAAACTAACTCTAAAACTAGAGAGAGAAACTCTCAAGCTAGCTAAAATTATGAGGAAAATAATGTCTAAAAACTTCTTACAAAAATTGGTTATTAAAGGGTATTTATAGGAGGCGGGAATACGAATTTGAAATAACCTGGAAAACAGGGAACGCGCCCTCGCTGCGCTGGGTGTGCGAGCCCGTGCTCTTTTGTGTTCCTTCGACGCTTTGTAGCTTCGTGCGCTCGCAAATGGGTCTTTGTGTGTGCACGCAATATCTTTATGATAGTCACCAAGTATGGTAGATTCAAATGGAGTTGACGGTGGGTTCAACACCATGATCTCATGAGAGCGCGACTTAAGAGCGCAAGAGCTAGAACTTAGAGCATGCCACTTTCTTACTTCTTGAGCTTTCTCAATGCTATAAGCTTGATCCAAAGGCAACTTCCAACTTGGTAAGCCACCAATATGAGGACCTGAACCTCGTACAATACCTACAACCACGTAAAGAGAACAAATAGAGGTAAAAACACTAGAAAATCCACGAAAGTGGACAAAAGCACAAAATAAGAAAGAATAAGGAAACTAAAGAGAAAATGAACAAAACCAAGCATTTATTTATAAAGAAAGCTATAAAAAGAAAGTAAAAACAACCTAAAAACTCGTCAAATGAGTGCCATAAATGGCATTCATCAAATTCCCCCAGGCTTAACTTTTGCTCGTCCTCGAGCAAAACAAAAGCTAGCAAGGAAAATGATGAGCTTATTCAAATAAAGAAGAAAAGAAGAGGGGAGATGAGAATATACACTAACTCACTTTTGTATGAATCACAATTGTTTTTAGCTACAACAAGCCCTTAAAACCCCAAAGTCGACAATGAGGACGAGTGAGGTCTCGTAACGGTTTCCTAAGAGTTTACCCCATAACTCTCCTAAACCAAACAAAAAAGGAAAAACATGAAAGGAAAATCAAAATAAAAGTAAAGAAAACATTGCTCTTGAAAGGACATTTACAAATGTACAAGCACAAATGGATGCAATTCTTTCTAAGCAAATAAAGGAGTGCACGTTTCAAGATATCCAAGGTTTATTGAAACATAAAATATGCTAAGCATAGAGAACTAATAAGACACAATTCACCTTCATCCCAAATAATCTTACCACGTTCTCCCTACTAGTTTCAAATCCACCTCTAGTGAGCATCTCAATGATTCCTCGAAGGATCTGGAAAAGAAGAGATTTTAGGGCTACTCGACATCTTGACTATGCAAACCGCTCCATAAGCTTGACTCCCATCTCCCTCCACCGACTTGTGACTCAACCACAAAGGTTAAAAGGTTTTTTAAGGGTTGTAACGGATGGACAAAAAGAGTAAAGGTAAGCTAAAATTTAAAATTTGGTGGTATACCTAAATTGTGAAGCAAAGGGTGATCAATCCTCAACACCATAATCAAGTAATCACCAAACAAAAACAACAACACCCCTAAGCTTATTCAAAGCAAAAATCACAAACATATATACAAAAAGCGTAAGAACGCTTCCCTCAAGCTTAAATGGAGCATTGTCCTCAATGCTCTAAACTAGAGATCACACTTACATCAAAATATTTCTGTGCTTTTCATTTTTTCCTTTTTTTTTATCTTTTTTTATTTTTTTTTTATTTTTTTAAGAGCATTTGCTTTTGCTCTTTATTATACTTTATTGCTTTGTCCTCGCCTCTTTTAACTATGGACAACTTTTTCAACTTGCATTCGCCTTTATTCATACACTTTATATACAACACATACTTGCTTAGCAATAGAACCAAATAACCATGCTCATATTCCCATAAGCACCAACAAACTATGGATCAATTGCTTTAGAAAAACCAAATATGGAAACAAACACTAGTAGAAAAAACCAAATAGGCAACCCCCCTATGGCAGCGGTTCATGAAAACCGTTGCCAACTAAAATGAGCGCCAATTAAAATTTCTGAGTTGGCAACGGTTAACCGTTGCCAACTGATAATTTTTTTTTAAAAAGAAAAAAAAAATAAAAGGGTTAGAGTTGGAAACGGTTAACCGTTGCCAACTGATTATTTAAAAAAAAAAATAAGAGGATTAGTGTTGGCAACGGTTAACCGTTGCCAATTAATAAAAAAAAAATTTGGGCTCCTTTTATTCTTTCCCTCAGCCACCCCTCTATCTCTCTCTCAAATTCATTCTCGTTCTCTCTCATCTCCCTCAAATTCATTCTCGTTCTCTCTCATCTCCCTCAAATTCATTATTCATTCAGAGCTCCTTCTCTCTCATCTCCCTTAGATTATCTCCAAAATCTCGCATGCACCTCAGATCTCTCCAATTCATATTCGCAAGGTATTTTTTAGAATTTTTTTGGTTTTTTTCGTGTTTTAATTTATGGGTTCGAAATTTTTTCGTTTTTTGGGGTTTTTCTAGGTTCGAATACCTGGTTTTTTTTTCTCGATTTTTTCTTGGTTTCTTAGTTTCTTGAATTTTTTGGGTTTTTTGGGTTTAAATTTCTGGGTTCGGATTTTTTTCGAATTTTTGGGTTCGAATTCCTTTGGTTTTTTTTGGGTTTTTGGGTTCGGATTGTTTTCTGGGTTTCGAATTTGATTGGTTCGATTTTTTTTGGTTTTTTCTGTTTAAATTTCTGGGTTTCTGGGTTCGGATTTTTTCAGAATTTTTTAGGTTCGAATTCCTTTGGTTTTTTCTGGGTTTTTTGTTTCTAGTTTTTTTGTTAGTTTTTCCTGGGTTTATTAGGTTCGTTCTAGATTATTGGTTTTTTCTGGGTTTATTAGGTTCTAGATTAAAACGTAACAATGGTTTTTTCTTTGTTTAATGTTCTGGGTTTATTAGTTTCCAGGTTATTGGTTCGAATTTTTTTCTGATTTTTGGGGTTTTAATTTAATTGATGCAGGTAGTATTACAACTACAGCAATTGCTCATAGACGAAGGATTCAAGATTCAAGGATTTGGTGTTTTGTTGTTCATTGTTGCGTTTTTATTTATATAATTTTTTTATAAATTGTAAAATAACAATTTATTTAATATAATATATTCATGTATATTATGGTGTTCATTATTTTTCTGGTGTTTTGTTGTTCATTGATACGATTCTGGTGTTTTTTTTTTTTGGTTTAAACGATTATGGTGTAAGTTTATGCTGATTTTGAACTGTAAAAAAAAAAAAGAAAAACAAGTCAATGGCACCGGTTAACCAGTGCCAACTACATTAAATTTAATTAAAAAAAAACGCCATAGCAATTGGCAACGGTTTTGAACCGTTGCCAATTATTTTGGGATTTGGCAACCCTCTAATACGCAACGGTTCAAAACCGTTGCCTTTGGGGGGGTTTGAACCGTTGCCAATTTGCTCTATTCGTGTAGTGAAAACTGAAACAAATGGCTCAAAAGCTAGTAATATGGCTAGAAAAGTGGGTATAAGGCTCAAATTGTTAGCAAGAAGGCAAGTGTAAACCCAAAACCAAAAATATAAAATCCAATCCTAGAAAAGGAAAAATTACCACCCCGAAAAGATGCCTTTGTCCTTCCAAAATGGTTCGGTCGCGATTTCGGGAGATAAAGGTCAAGTTCTAGATAAAGTAGGCGATAGTCAAAAACCTCGCATGGTTGTAGCAATAACTCACTATTAGCTTCAAATCCACTATAGGAAGCAACACCTTCTTACCAAAAACAAGTAGACTAGGGCTTCAAGGTCCCAAAAGTTCTAAACACACTACCTTAGCATACTCTATCTTAGAGTAAACCAAGCATATTCTCAAACCGTGCACACCATTACCATTTAAGAAGTAAACCATTCAACTATACGAGTCCAAAAGTATTATGTCCAAAGCAAAAGCAAAACAAAACTGTTGGGTTTCGTAGTGACCCACACTACGCGGAAAGGAAACCCCCCAAGACTCGCCCCGATAACTAAAGCAATTAAAACAAGCATAACATAATTAAGCAATAATTAAAAGAAGAGAGAAAGAAATCATACCCTTGATGCGTGCTTCGCTCGCAAATCGAGGTCTTACTTCGAAAGCTCTAGCCTCGCAAGTGCGACGGCCTCCAACGGAGTCCACCCTTCAGACCTGACCCGAAAGTCCCCTACCCCGAAGGTTAGTCGGGGCTAGACCAAGAAAGACTAGAGTTACGAACTTAGAGGTTTTCTCACCTTAAGGGAGATGCCTCATTGAGTTCAAATCAAGTAGTTTTTTCCCAAAACCCAAACTTGGGTATTTATAAGGAAAGGAGACTTGAATCTCCCTTCTCCCATCCATGTGGGAGAATTGCATTTTCTTACTAATTTATTTTAATCAAAAAACAAATTAATGAACAATGCAATCAATGAGTTACAAGTGGCAAATGGAGGAAAAGTGATTAGGTGGGGACCATTTCAAGAGGGGGGGACCATTGCCTTGATGCTTAAGGCAATGCCCACAAGCCTTGGTCCCCTCACCCAAACCGTATCCACCAAATGGCTGGGACAGTTGGCTGCCAGCCAGCCTTGGCAACCAAGGCAGCCTTGTTGGCGCCTGGTGCCTTGGTCGTGCTTGCTAGCCAGCATGCATGTTGCGGCCAGCATAGCGAGCACCCTTGCCAGCATGCGTGCTGCTAGCGAGCCACGCATGCCGGGCACTGCATTGCTACGCACACACACAAGCACATTGCATCTTGGTGTTGTGCTAGCTATGCATGCGCACATGCACGTCCAGCGAGTGTTGTGCTAGCAACGCATCTTCACGCACACAAGTTGCGACCCTGCTGTGCTAGCAGCGCATATGCACGCATATGCATATGTGATGGTGTGAGAGCAGTGCCAGGCCATGGCTAGTGCCAGCACACATGCGATGGTGCAGTGCTAGGCCCTTGCCTAGCGCCAACGCCCAGCACATCCTCACGCATATGCGATGATGTGATGGCTTGGGCGCATGGCCCTGCTGGCACACATGTCCTAGCACGCCTACGAGCGGCCTTGTAAACAACAAAGACATATTCCCTATTGTTAGTAGGGGGGCATTCCCAGTCTTGTATTGTAAGCTTTCCTACTAAGAGGACCTAGTCACCCAAGTGTTGCCGTTATGATCCCCAGTTATGGCATATGTTGGACAACATCAAAGAGACTAGTACTCAAACAAGAGAACTTCACAATACTCATGGTCGAGGAAAGAGGTTCCGATAGTCATAATGAGAATTGTACTTATGACGATTATAAATCTCTTAAAGTACTCTCATAGGTCGATCCGGTGCAGTTCCAAACTAGCACCTGTGCAAATGATTTATGACTTCTATGTCCTTGCAGCACAAGAAACGGTGCTATAAATCATACTACACACTAATCTCCAGTGGTCATTAATCGTCCATTGGTTAAATGGCCTCGATTAGGGACAATTTTCGATTTAAATATTCAATGTTCACTTAACAGGTGTTTCTTTATCCAAGACATGGTCTTGATACCCTGTTTTGAATATTTTCACAAATCGAATGCACTCATTATTTGATTCTAAACCAGAATAAAATAGTTTGTGGAATTTTATTAGTAAAATTTTATTCCACCATGAAACTTTTCAACGTTTCATCTTATGATAAATGGCTTTCTTCAAATGTTTCAAGAGTTATACTCTTCATTAAACATTTATAGAAATCACACCCATACTTAATATGCTTGATTTCTTTTATGCAATTGCGAATGTTGTCGTTCACTTATTGCATAGGTTTAGCCACTATTACTTTGCGAATCTTAGCATCTTCATTATCGAATAATTTCATAATAAGACAATAAGATTTTGAGAGTGTTATGGATCATATGTGATTTAGGATTTATTGTCCAAGTGATGGCTCCCACTCATTTTCATGACTTGAAATCTTTCAACTTGGCAACCTACAATCAACATTTGACAACGAACTTTCCATTGAACACTTTCTTATTATTTCCTTCTAGGCAACAATATTCTCAACGTATATTCCAGTAGACATTCTAATGTTGCTTTACTTAGATTTTATTTCGAACGACTCACAATGATTTGGGAGACCCTAATCACTTGTGATTATGGAAATTTACCTTAAATTTCCGCACATTATACATGGATTCTTGTCCATGTTACCATTCTCAAGCCACGACGCATTCTAGCTCGTGCTTATAAACGACTTCCTTATTAAGGATCTAATCCTTGCTAAGTATGTGCTTGCAACATCAATTTCTCAAATTACAATTGTTTCTATGCGTCAAGAACTCATCCCCTTTTACTTATCAAAGTACTTTGGATTTTCTTGACCATAATCTAACGATTCATCATTTAGATTTAGATTGATTGGTATTTTATACTTTTCATGCTTTAAGAATGTAAGCTTGTGGCGATTCCATATCATAGCGTACATGATGGTTTTAATTGCAGAACTATTCCCAATGTGATTCCATCCATGTAACTTTTAGCTCATCCAATTTCACCGAGTCTTGCTAAATTGTTTTCTATGTGACATAGTTGAAAGTCTCTACCAGAGTCTTTCTTGTTTGACTTAGCATTTGCCCAGCTTATACTTAGTTAAAACAATTACTTAGTTTTATACATATGGGTCGAAAGCCTTTTCAAGTCCTTCATGTTTAACACGGTAAATTCCCTTACTCGTTTAAACGTTTCATTAAGTATATCCAATAGATCTTAATTCCCATATGTACTAAGTGTCGCCTTTTGCTTGGTCCATTGTCGAAAATCCTTTCAAATCTAAATATTTAGCATTTGATAGTCATTTCACAATAGAGTTCACAAACTTCTTGTTGGACCATACAAGATTGACTCTTGCTCCCACTAAACTTCTTGTTTATAAGAATTTCTATGATTCTCCTTTGGCCAAACCTTTTATTGACTTTATGAGAATGCATGTTCCAATTCCTTCATGCAATGCTTCATTTAATCCCAAAATAGATTTCTAAGCTTGCTTTCAAATCTAGCATTTATTTAGAATTGCAAAACCCTTAGACTATTTCCATAGTCTCTTCCCAAAATCCAATTTTCGGAAGGCGGTTTCGTATCTTGCCATATTTCATATGCGCAATTTTGCTAGAACAATCATGAAAAGACTTTAGCGTTTCGATTGGTGAAATAGGTTTTTATTAAAATCAACGCCGTGAATTAATTGTATCCTTTTCAACCAATCTAGCTTTGTATGCTTGTGCATTTCCACATTTGTTAGTTTTCTCCTTGAAAACCTTTTTGCGATTGATGGGTTTGTCACCCTTTACGCAAATGAATCAAGTTCCAAACATGATTTACAAACATGGAGTCTATTTCGGATTTTATGGCCTCTAACCATTATTTGGAATTTGGATTTGTCGTAGCTAATTTACAAGACACTATTCTCTCACCATCCAATGGTGAATAATATGTCTGTAAGTCTTAGGTTTATTTCTAACTTGATAGAAATTTATAGGATTCAATCCAAGCCTTTGGTGAATTCTATACCTATACGGGGTAATAGGTTGAGCATTTACATTGTCTGTTTGATTCTGACCAATCTTATCAACTGCTTCTAAAGCATTTTGATTGTAAGTTTTATCAGGTTGACATTGTTGCTCGTCCTCTCGAACTTCGTCCAAGTTGAGCATTTACACTGTCTGTTTGATTCTGACTAATCTTATCAACTACTTCTAAAGCATTTTGATTGTCAGTTCTCGAACTTCGTCCGAGTTGAGCATTTACACTGTCTGTTTGATTCTGACCAATCTTATCAACTGCTTCTAAAGCATTTTGATTGTCAGTTTTATCAGGTTGACATTGTTGCTCGTCCTCTCGAACTTCGTCCAAGTTCGATTTTCCTCCCACTTGTCATTTTGGAAAGGTGTTACTTTCGAGAAAGACACCATTTAGAGCAACAAATACTATGTCCTCAATTAGGTTGTGGAGGTAATGCCCGTAGTCTCACTTGAATACTTACAAAGAGACATGTATATTGTCTTCGGGTAAAAGTTCGTTGTGAAACAAACAGTTAGCTACTTCTCGAGCTATCTTAGCCCTTATTGAGCCACTTAGCTCCCACTGAGTTAATGAACTCCCACTGAGCTAAGAGCCCTAGACATATACTTGAAAAGACGCTAGAAACTATTTCTATCCATAACTGAATATGGTGTCCTTTCTTAGCTTCGACATTTTTGTTTAGTGTAACATTAGTCATTTGTGCAAATCTTTAAGAACTTTATAGGAAGGGATGTGATCTATCATCATTCGAGTCATTTCCAAATGGCATCGAGTTCTCCGTCTAGACACACTATGTTCTTTTGGAGCTCTTTATGAAATTTCAATTTCATAAGTTTGATATGATCACACTTGGCTCAAGCAAACATCACTTGATCTAATCTAGATGTTTTGATATCTTGTCAAGTCGATTCTATACTTCACTGATCATTTGAGCTACTTGAGGTCCAGTTTGCTCACCTTTGATGAATATAGCCATATTCTTGCAAATTATTGTGAGACATTGAAGTAATGAATTCCTTTTAGCTTTCGGAGTCAATTGTCTATACCAAGCACAATAGCTCCTTTGTTTGTCTATTTCAACAAGTAAGACTTTCTTGTCTTAGAACGATTCCGAATCGATCATCTATCAAGATTCTATCTAATAGAGCCTTGAGTACGTTCTTGTTGTTAGTGACATTGCTAAAGGGTTTGGAACACAAATCATGTCCATAACTTGAACTTTGTGAGTTTCATGGTTGGGAAATGTTTGTTTATAATCAAGCATTCTTGACTCATGGCTTATGCGACCATGTCATTCAAGTAAACCTAGCAACTATTGCTTTTACTTTTGAATGTGAGTCTTTCCGTGTGTAAACGGATCGTATGCTGATTATGGAACTCAATAACCATTATTTGTTCCAGCCTTGGCTTAAAAGGACTTTAAACAAAACAAATGACCTTACAACTGATGCAACACTCACTAGTAGAAAAAATGAATTAGGCACCGCACCTTTCGCACCGGTTCTTGAAAACCGGTGGCAAAAGAAAAGGGCGGGATAAGCTAAATGGCTTTTCGCACTGGTTCCTATTAAACCGGTGCGAAATTATCTTTTTCGCACCGGTTCAAACCAGTGCGAATTACAAACGAAAAAAAATAAAGAAAAAGGGAGAAAATGGATTTGCCACCTGTTCTAACCAAAACCGGTGCGAAATGTTAAAAAAAAAAACAGTTTAAGGCTTTCTTTCTTCTTTTTTCTTTTTCCCCTTGCTTTCCCTCTTCGTTCTGCTCTTTTCTTTCCCTCCCATTTTCGCATCTCCTGCTCTTCCTCCCAGCTTTCCTTCTCCGTTTTCGCATCTCCTTCTGCACTCCATTGAAGCACCTTGCTCTCTCTCCATTGAATTGGTTTACGCGCTTTCTCACTCCATTGAAGCAGCACCTCCATTGAACCAGCTCTGGCCTCCATTGAACTCACTTCGAGGTAAGAATTTTCTTGTGGTTGTGCGAATTCATTGATTTTCTTTCGCAATCTAGGGTTTGTCGTTGATTTTCTGTTAAATTTAGTAATTTTAGGGTTGTGGTAATATAGGGTTTGTCATTGAAGCGCGCACGGCTACACCTCCACCCTAACGGCCTCCTTGTCACGGCTACACCTCCACCGATTTTGAGCTTTCTCACCTCCATTGAACCAGCTTCGAGGTAAGATGATGGTTTACCTTTAGATAGGCGGACTAGGTTTAGACTATATATGTTCGAATGTTCTGCAAAGCATTGTTGTTTTTACGGAGTTTGATCTGCATTGATAATGTGTTCTCCTTGGCCCTAAACTGATTTTTAATCTTAAGAAAATGCGTTATCTGTTTCTGTGCATTATAGCAAGTTTTTTATTTCTTCTATTACTGAGCATGGTTAAAATCTACTAGTAGGAAGCTAAGGATTAGCTCGACTTCAAAATTTCTCTCGATTAAAACCGGGGTGGTGAGACTGGTGACTGGTGAGGTTATACAATTCCATTAGCTCAGGGTCCCTGATAAGTTTAAGGCGGCCCTGAACATAGAGTGTGACAGCGACCAATTAACTACATGCATTTATTTTGTAACTATATACTGTATATAATCTTGCTTTTAATTCTTACAATACTTGTCCATGATTCATGATTGTATATATATTAATCTAAAACTTGTATGTACTGTCATACAAATCTCAAGTCAAACTTCTCTTTCTTTTAATTATTTAAGATCATTTGGGGAAGAACAGAAAGAAGAATGGAGGTTCATCTTCCTAATTTTCCAAAAGATTTTAATGCGTCAGATTTTATCCCTAATCTTTACTCTACAAAAACCATTTTGGGTATTTTTGCTGCTACTTCAATTGCTGTTTTCTGCTTCACATGGATTCTCTCAGGTATTATTTTTTTTCTACTCGATTTACTCTGTTTATATTCTATCATCACGCCTCTTTAGATAAAATTTTGGTTCATGTAGCTGACTATCATTGGGATTAAGGTTCTACTTCTTGTTATTGATTTACTCCTTCAATATATAGTAATTACTTCAAATGATTTAATCTTTGTTGATGGGTTATTTGTTTTGTTATCTAATAAGGGGAACAAGTGTAAAAAGGAAACAATCGAATGTGAAACATAGTAAAAACTCCGTAACATAAACGAATGGATGTAGTAGTTGTTATTGTTGATTGATCTAACAAGTAACAACATGTCTGTAATTCTACAAGGACAAGACTGGATCCATTTTTGCCGAATTATGTAATTCTCTTGCTCATATCAATTAATTCAACTCCTTCAGTTAGTTTAAAGGGTGATTATGCTCACTTCACTATAATTTGACTACATTACCTTTTTTTTTTTTCGATTTGCTAATATTTTTGATTTTATAGGGAAAGAGTACAGCAAGGGTGATATTTGTCTCTTGATTCAACAACAATAGCTCTTGAAGCAATTTCAATCTTCTTATTTGGTCCAACCAACCTATTAGCTGCGTAAGTAACAATTAAGCAACATTTATCTTCTATCTGCTACGTAGTATACTTCTGTGGGTGTGGTCGTATGGAGCGGATAGTTTTATTATTTTGTCTATAATTAATGCCGTGTTTTTAAACAAACTTTCACTATAGCTAACTTAAAAACTCATGCATTAGCACGGGCACATGCTAGTTTCATCAATTAGTTAAATATTATATAATGTAGGCTAATTTAAAATGAGCGTATCAAATGGATGAAGTTAGTCTTAGCACGATATATGTCGTATTTTTTTGATAGTATGATGGGACAAATGGACAAAAATTCAATTAAATATTACCCGTTATTGTGGCTCCCTAAAAAAAAAAAAAAAAAAAAAAAAAAAAAAAAACCATTCTTGTCCAACTTTGTAGGTTGGATCCTTCTTTTAGGAGGTCAAGGCAGAGGAAAGGATAGGGAAATATGAACAGATGCATTCTTAGTAATTTTAACTTTGATAATTCCTAGTCGCGATGAGCTTGATTCGAATAATGCAATGAACCAACTAGACTGAGCTTTGCTACTGAATAGTTCTTAATGGTATAGTCGTATGGTAGTTAGAGGTGTTAATTTGACCAGAAACCTAGGTCAATTTTATTTTTAATGCGCGATTTATATACTGTCATTTATTCAAATCTTTATGAATTGCAGTGGAGATGTGGATTCAGTAGTGCCAGTAACAGCTAATAGGTATTCTCTTGCATAGTTGAAGTTGAAAGTTAAAATCCCATGGTATCCTTGGTATGTTAAGAAACAGGTTAGTAAACAAAACGCGCTCTAACTTATTTCATAATCCGCATATAACAGAATTCCAAGTAAAAAATATATCATATGATATGCCTAATTGTTCTATAATGTGTTTTTTTTCAAGGTTGGAGGATGGACAGAGGTATATGAGGGGCTAACATTTGCGACTGTAAGAGGAGCAGGGCACGAAGTGCCGTTGTTCAAACCATGCTTTTATATATCCATGCTTTTATAGGATATCATTGCGACCGGAGGGACTGATACAAATGCTGTTGTCTTTGATCGACCTTCTGGACAGATTGTATCTACAATAAGTGGTCATTCAAAGGTCTTTCTTATGTGTGGTTTTGCAATGCAAAAGCCATATGGACTAGTAAATGTTAAACTATTTACACTTCATTGCTTTTTTTGCAGGTTACCAGCATTAAGATTGTTCCACAGGATGAAAGTTTAGTTATAACCGGATCTGCAGACAAGGTACTATTCTATCAGTTGTGATACACACCCTTTAAGCATACATTACTTCATAAGTGCAGAGAGTCTCTTACAGTCATTTTATTAATAACCGGTTTTTTGCAGGGTCATAAACAATGGCTGGCAGAAGTTCAGTTTCTTGGTGTTGTGGAACACCCTAATCTTGTCAAGCTCATAGGATACTGCACTGTGGATGGAGAGAGAGGGATATAGAGATTGCTCGTTTATGAGTACATGCCTAACAAAAGTTTGGAAGATCACCTTTTTAAGAAGACATACCCACATCTTCTTTCTTTTCTTTCTCCATAAAAAAGGTGATCTTTGTTTTCTTAAAAAGGTAATCAGGCTTTTCTTAAAAAGGTGATCTTTCTTTTCTTTCTCCAAAAACAAAAAACGGGCCTTATCTTCTTTCTTTTCTTTCTGTCTTATGTATTTCTCTTTCCTCGATCTCATCTCCTCTCTCATCTGCCTCTCTCAGTCTCTCTTATCTACAACAATGGAGCCTCAAACTCCTTCTCTCTCCTTCGATCTCGTTATCTTATTTTGGTTAGATTTTTTATTAGAGAGAGAAATTGATTGATTTTTTTGGATTATAGGAGTTCAACATTGAGAAATTGCAGTTAGTTGCAGCAGAGAAGAAGAAGATCAGGCAGAAGTATAAGCGTAAGGAGAAACGAGTTGAAGTTTGCCATGTGAGTAATTTATCTGTTGTTTATCGATTGAATTGCTGCTTACTTTTTTGTTTAATTTCATCAGTCGAATTAGTGAAGGCAGAAATTGGTTTGCTTCACGATAATATGGATATCTCATCAACTTTTTCTTAAATGTTTTGTGCTATATGTGAGTGGCTTGCTGTGAAGGATCTTAGCAATATCAAATAATTGGGTGATGAGCAAACATGGCTGAATTGACAAAATGATCCTTCTTTAGTGTTCATTTGATTAAAAATATAGAATTACATAGATAGTTCAACTTCCTAAGATGTACTTCATCTGTTTGTTTGTGAAAATCACTGGGACTAGTCCTCCTTGTGTTTGTTTGGGAATGTGGAATAGCTTATATTTGATGCTAGATGAAAATAAATAAATTAATGGGAACATAGGAAGATATTGCACTGAAAATCTGAAAGTACATAATGCAATGCTGGATACTTCTATAAAACAAATAGGTTGTCCAGGTATTGAAAGATGCTGTTTTGGAAACACTTTTGAAAGTTTTTTAGAGTACTTTATCCATATGTACCATCTATATTAAAATCAACAATTTTTATCCTTACCTAGCTTCAAGCCCAAAGGCGAATATTCATACTCCGTATTTATCCAAGGCATCAAATCATAAATTTTGATATGTTTAGCCTTCAGGCTAATTGCTTTTGCTCATACGTAGATTTTTTTTATGATATTTCACATGCTTTCATCTATGAGTTTATAACATGCACTCTATTTAGCCAGTCGTAGATATTTGATAGTGTGTCCAATGATACGTAACAACTATCAATTTCAGGAACAAATTCGCTTAGGGGTTCAACTTCATCATCGTCCGAGTTGAAAAATATGACCACATATATCCTATCTTTTCAGAATTCGTGCACTGCACTCTTAAATACTCCATTAGTAAAAGCCTGCAAAGTGAAAACATAACAATCCTTTGGTTTCATTGTATGACAACTGATAAGTAACTTTTAAGTGGAAAATGGTTAGTTATTATTATGTGTTGCTGTGAATGTGCAGAGAGCACACTTATTGTTTTTGGTATTTATCGTTATCCTGTAAACCATTTGCTGTCAGAGATGTAGGAATATGATACAGTTGATAAAATGTCAGATTTTTTTTTCTTTTGCTGGCAGGCTAGAAGAGAAAAGATCAGTGAGAGGATGAGAATACTACAAGATCTTGTCCCTGGGTGTAATAAGGTTCGACCACTGCAGCTGTTGCCTATTAATCAGAGTGTTATTTTCCCATTACTGCCTATAAGCTCATAAACAACTCTCTTCCCTACCCTAACCCTTTCCTTCTCAAGCTCGACAGTTCTCCCCCTTTCCTTTGCTAAACACTTTGATAGAAAAACTATGGTAAGCAGTTATATTAGAGTCGGTCAAGTTGATGCAATGTCTGGGTTAAAAAGTAGCAGAAGCAGAATAGCAATAGCAGAACAGCAAGCAGAACACAAAGTAGCAGAAGCAAAACAGCAGTAGCAGAATTTATATGTTTTTTTTTCAAGTGTAATATTACAAGTTATTGAACAAAATATATGTGTTTTATGTATATTAGTATTATATATAAGTATATGGTACAATTTAAGTGAAAAAAATGCAAAAAAAAATTTTTTTTTTGGGCATTTTTGGCACCGGTTTTGGCAAAGAACCGGTGCTAAAAGTTTTTTTAAAAATATTTTTAGGGACTTTTGGCACCGGTTCTAAGCAAAAACCTGTGCGAAAGTTCAGTTTTTGCCACCGGTTTTCCCTAAGAACCGGTGCAAAAAGTCCTTTTTCCCACCGGTTTTGAACCGGTGCGAAATCTATAGGGTTTGGCATCCCCCAAATACAACCCGGTTCAAAATCGGTGGGAAAGGGGGGGTTTGAACTGGTGGGGAATTCGTTTTTTCGCCTAGTGATTACTTGCTTCATTCTAAGCTTGTAAGTCAATAACTTAGCTTGTCTTCAACGGTTTGAGGTCACTTTCAAAGTGGAACACTCAAGTAGTATCCAATACTTGTGAAGATAACGAGTTGCTAAGTTGATCATAATAACATGAACTCAAGGGTAGAAAATGAACCTTATTCCTTTCTTTCGTTCCTTGTTTCCTATATTTCTTATTATACGCCATCTCATAACTTTAAGAGTCATTTCTTTAAGTGTCTTGACTTTTACACTTTGTTAGGCATGGTTAAGCATCTAATGCGCCATGAAACAAAGTTCCATATTTTCTTTCAATTCGTACTTGAATTGCTACATCAATGAGTCCTACTCATTTGTGTATGAAGTGAAAAGATATGTTGGTTGTCAACTATTGACAATTTTGAGTTTTTCTACTCAATATTTCATGTTTATCAAAACTACCTAGTATTTTGAAAACATGATATCCAACCGTCCTTCCGGACTTTAGTCATAAAAGTCAATTATGAGATGTTGTATTTTGAAATGCCTTTCCATTTTTGAGAACCATTCTCAAAAGATTTCTTTTACCAATCAATGTAAACAATATAATTTGATTAAGAATTCTACTAATATATAAGTGCAAAGCTTAACCATTTATCAAGATCATAATAAGTTTGAAATTCAAAGCATATATGTAAATTTTCAATCTTATTACGCGTCTTATCCACGCATTAAAAAATTTCCCTTTATGGCGAGAATAAAACGATTCCAAGATCCCAAAAATCAGAAAGTGATTAAGCATGCTTTGGCTTGTCTTAACACTTAATATTCTAGGGTAAGCAATCCAATTGCTAATAGCTCCAAGCTACTCTTGGTTCGATAAAACGTCGCATCTAATGCTTCCTTGACATTTTATCTCCATTGCCACGACATCTAAGGACTCCTTACTAATATCGTTGAGCTTAACCAAGACAACTTGTATACCTAGTATACCTTACGTTCCTAGGGAAGTAGTGATGCCTCACTTTGGCGTAGTCCATCACATACGCGCATTAGTTCGGTAAGTGTTGTTCTTGGAATGGCATATTTTAGCTCAATATTATTAAGGGACCTAGGGTTTCTATGTCGGTTGATTTAAGTGAACTTAACTAATCACCGCAACATTTGAAACCCTAGACATGCATCTAACATTCAAATATATATAATCACAATATATATATAAAGCATAAAATAGATGCATTTGGCAACTAGCATGACCCCTTGAAATCTTCAATTTCCATGGGTCTTCATCTTGGCTTGTCTTCATCGAAAACGTCGTCTTGAGACATCTTAACCAAAATAAAATAACTAACTAGTACGACTAAGATTAATCTAAAGTACAAAAATACTTAACGGTTCACGACCGTATTTAGATTTACAAAAATACATAACGGATCGCAGTCCGTATTTTCTATCCTAGTCGGGCCCCACTAGTTGTCATTTTCAATAACCTGTTTTGAAAAACATCTTCCATTCACCCATTCACTATTTGTGAATGGCCCATGCAAATTACGAAATACATAATTAAACACGCAAAACTAGTAACTAACTTAGGTGGTTAATCCGATTAATGCGCCTAATTAAAACTAGTCAAAGTTGTTTAATTCATTATTTCTAAAAAGCAAAAAGCTTACGCGATCAATTAAGCTCCCACTAAATTCCGCATTCATACTTAATTAATCCGATTAATTAAGTCGGTATAACCCATAATTTGTCAAAATCAAAAAATTTTGCAAAAGCCTGAAAAATCGAAGTCTAACCTCGTTAAAAATAATTACATAAAATTTTAAAACGACAAAATTTTGCAAAATCATAGCTCGAAATTTAAGCAAAACCGCTCACACTTATCCTAGCGAGCTATGCACCATGGCTGCTAGGCAGCCTAGTGTTGCGTGTGGTGCTGGCTGCTAGCAAGCTCGCCCAGCGCACCATGCTAAGCTAGCTGCACCAGCAGCACGCTAGGCATGCTACGCATGCTAGCTGCTCGCTGGTGCAGGCAGCAGTGGGCTGGCTAGCTGGAGCTTGCTACTTCGCTGCCCAGCAGCACGCACAAGCATCCCAGCGGCCTTAGGCCCACACACCTAGCCCAGCCATCATGCAACGACTGCCCAACCCACACAGCGTAGCGCATCATCAAGCCTTGGTGACGCTTGTGGTTTTGCCTCGATTTGCGTGCTTTTTCTCGGGATTTTAAACCCGATTTACGTGTGACATAAAATTAATCTAAATTTATTTTTAGAATTAATTTTGGGCAAAATGAAAATAAAATAAGTCCAACTTAAATAAATTCAATTTTAATTGTGCACAAGCCTAAATTATTCAAGAACTATTCTTTAAATCAATTTAGGTCTTTCTTTATAATTAAAATTGAATTAGCTATGTCCATAATTAATTTAGCCAATATGCAAATAATAATGGATTCGACAAAAGGGAATTGGAAAAACAAATTAACCATCTAATGATAAAATTTTTCAACTTTCATACTTGTGTAAAATATCAAGATAACATCTTCCAATATGAAGATTAATCAAATTTTACTCACAAGCATTTGAACTTCATGAATTTTAATCAACCAAACATGAAAAATCCAAACTTTGTTCAATATGGAATTTAGGGTTAAAGTTCCAATCAATTAAACATTTAAAGATTAGATCTTTAACTTACTTGGGAACTTAAAATTACACATTAACATCAAACATTCACACATTAATGCAATTTATTTGCATAATTGTGAAAAATCAAATTCTTGTGACAAAAAGCGTATCAACTCAAGCACTAATTAAAACTCCATAATTATGCTTGAGGATAATTAAAATAGCAGTAGATTAGGGATGCAATAATGCATTTAATCTAACTTTGTAATGCTTGCATTAATCAAGGCTCAAAAAGATTTAAAATTTTCGTTGAAAAACGAAAAACCCCAGAAAAAATGGGTTTCTGGTTCGAATTTGGCTTCTGGACAGAACTCTAAGAGGAATGAATCTTTTCCAGAACATCGATTCCACCCAAAAATCACTATTTTTGAGCCAAAATCCGGGTTCGACAGCCAAATCGATAAAAATACGAGTTTTAAAATTAATTAAAACGAGCTTCTAATCTAATTAGAAAAGCAAAGCCAGAAATTAAATCTACTTTAAAACACCATAATTAATTAATAATTGCAATAATTAAAAGGAGCGTGGCTCCGATACCGCTGTTGGGTTTCGTAGTGACCCACACTACGCGGAAAGGAAACCCCCCAAGACCTGCCCCGATAACTAAAGCAATTAAAACAAGCATAACATAATTAAGCAATAATTAAAAGAAGAGAAAAAAAAATCATACCCTCGATGCGTGCTTCGCTCGCAAATCGAGCTCTTACTTCGAAAGCTCTAGCCTCACAAGTGCGACGACCTCCAACGGAGTCCACCCTCGAGACCCGGCCCGAACGACCCTTACCCCAAAGGTTAGTCGGGGCTAGATCAAGAAAGACTAGAGTATTACAAACTTAGAGCCTCATTGATTTCAACTCAAGTAGTTTTTTCCCAAAACCCAAACTTGGGTATTTATAGGGAAAGGAGACTTGAATCTCCATTCTCCCATCCATGTGGGAGAATTGAATTTTCTTACTAATTTATTTTAAACAAAAAACAAATTAATGAACAATGCAATCAATGAGTTACAAGTGGCAAATGGAGGAAGAGTGATTAGGTGAGGACCATTTCAAGAGGGAGGGACCATTGCCTTATTGCCCAAGGCAATGCCCACAAGCCTTGGTCCCCTCACCCAAACCGTATCCACCAAATGGCTGGGATAGCTGGCTGCCACCCAGCCTTGGCAACCAAGGCAGCCTTGCTGGCGCCTGGTGCCTTGGCAGTGCTTGTTAGCCATCACGCATGTTGCGGCCAGCACGCATGTTGTGGCCAGCATAGCGAGCACCCTTGCCAGCATGCGTGCTGCTAGCAAGCCACACATGCTGGGTGCTGCATTTATACACATACACATAAGCGCATTGCAGCCTGGTGTTGTGCTAGCTATGCATGCGCACACGCACGTCCAACGAGTGCTGTGCTAGCAACGCATCTGCACGCACACAAGTTGCGACCCTACTGTGCTAGCAGCGCATATGCACGCATATGCATATGCGATGGTGCAATGGTGCGAGAGCAGTGCTAGGCCATGCCTAGTGCCAGCACACATGCGATGGTGCAGTGCTAGGCCCTTGCCTAGTGCCAACGCCCAGCACATCCTCACGCATATGCGATGCTGTGATGGCTTGGGCGCATGGCCCTGCTGGCACACATGTCCTAGCACGCCTAGCATGCTAGGCTTGCGTTGGACCTCGCCTAGCCTAGCACTCTCATGGCTAGGCCAATGCGAGACTAAGGCTAGGTTCGTACTTGTAACTCGATTGATTTTGCGTCTCGTCGAATTCTAAATTCGACTCGACTTGAGACGCTCGATCTCGACGCTCTAAGCTCGATATCCGACGTCTTTGTCCGTAATACTCTAACGACTCATCTAATCCTTCGGATTGATTCTTCACCTCAGATCGGTTACTTGATTGGGTGTGACCCGAAGGGTTCAGTCAAGATTAAGTTGTAATATTAATTGTACATTAATATTACTGATCGGAAGTAGCCTCCACCTAGACATTCCGATCACATGACCTCACTGAAGAATTAGCTTTCCGATAATTTTGAACCCTCTATCGGAGTAATACACTTGTTGGAAGGACAACATTCCTTTCAAAAACACATTGCAAATTTACCTTGATAGAAACAAAAATCTTTTTAGAGTTTTTCAAAATAAAAGAACATGGAAATGCATATACAAATGTGCATGGTATATATGAATTAACATTCCACAAAATATGATAAAATACCCTCCCACAAGCTTGATAAGACAATACACTCAAACAATCAGTCATAGAATCCATGGGAGGGGATAAGAAAGAAATCAATCCAACAAACCATCATATGTCCAACAAACATAAGAGGAAGGGTAAGGAAAGATATTACCGGATATTGGTGGGTGTAAATACCCGCAAATGACCCAATTTAACCTTTCAAAGTCAATTTCCTCTAGAATTGAATATCATTGTCCATATGCTATTAAAAGTGGAGTTAAAATTCCTTGATTCTTGATCCAAACCAATGCACCAAAGTATATCAAGTTATGTACCTAGCAAAAGGCACACAAACATTTCTATGAGAGAAAATCTATACTAGAAAGAAAAGAAAATGAAAGTAATAAAACACGGGTTACTTCCCGAGAAAGGCTTGCTTAAGGTCCAAGCTTGATCGCTCTAGTAAATAATATTGCAACGAACGCAAGAGCTTGTCAAATGCAGTACTACACATCTCATAAGATAGTAGGTATGCATATGACGAAATGAGGGCATGCAACAAGCTTAGTGCACAACTATGTGGTTGAGAAGAGTTATGCCAAGAAAATGAAGGGGAAAAGGGGAAAACAAGAATATATGAAAAAGAAGAAGAAATGATAGTAAAAGAAGAAGGAATCCTCTTCTCAACAAAATATTTTTGGGTGGCAAGATCACCCTTTTCCTCAATAGAAGACGAATGAGGGACATGCAAAACATCATAGACAAGGGGGTCCGCAATAGGCTCATTGACAAAAGAAGGGAAGGGCATAGGATAGAGGGGATATAGTTAAATTTCCTTGAAAGAGGGATATGAGAAGAAGGGATAGGAGCAATGGTCTCACAAATGAACTCTTCCTCACCACCATTCCTCGCATCACCAATAAGAGCATGGAAGTCAATCATTGAATATTCAAAAGAAAGACACTCATGATCTCCATCTCCCTCAAACATCCAACTTCGAAGAGAAACTACATTATCCTCTCCATCACAACAATGAAAAAAACCTCCCTCAATATCCTTAAAGCCCAAAGTCTCAAAACCATGCATGAATGGATGCAAATTCTTTTCAAACTCATCTCTCTCCCATGAAGCATTCTCAATGAATTCATTCAAAAGGCTATAATTTTTCATTTGAACCTCAAAGAAAATTTTGGACATAACCTCAAACGAGTCCAAATACTCATGGATAGAAGAATCACAATCATGCACATGAGACTCCCTTTCCTTCACTCCTATGCTCACTAATAAGATCCTCACAAACTCTTGGTTGCTCAAAAACATCATCATCATCCTCAACACACACATTGGATTTGAAATTTTCACACACAAGCATCAAACATGACAATTGGCTTTCTAGCTCTCCATTTCTCCTTCTTGCTTCCTCAATGTGCTCCTCACTCCTTTCCATCATCTTCAATTGATTTCTCATAGAATTAAGAAACAACTCCTTATTAGGACCAAGATCATTATCAAGCTCAACATGTCTAATTTGATATTTAAAGATATCAATAAGAGTCTCAAAAGGTGTAGAAGGTTGAGGTTCAACAAAGGAATAAGGATCACAACCAAGATTGGAAGCATAAACATTAAAACATGAGCATATTTATCACCTTGGGGAGAGGGGGCACAATTAAGTACATGAGATTCATCATTAAGAGAACAAAGCACATCATAAGAAGGCATGGTAAATAATGAAGAATATTGAAAAAAACCATTAGCATCAACTTGGGAATGTACCTCATCATCATGAACAATAGGATAGAGTTGAAATCATTCGTTCTAGGTTCAATCATGGGATCATGTGACAAATCATGGGAAATCATGCTAATATTAGAAGAATCAAGACATTTCACATCAATATTAGAAACATGATTACCCCTACTATAGACATCCCAAGCAAACCAAACATAAAATTTCCAAGCATCATCAATTGACAATGCTCTAAAATCACCATTATGCATGCCTTCAACTATGTCCCTAGTTTGCTAATTCAAACCAAAATAACAAATCTCACAAGCCTCCCAAAGACTACAACAATTATAGTCCAAATAACCCTCAAGTCTATTGAAATATTCACAAAAAAGCTCATTGTCATACGGAGGAAATGAGAGACATGCCATTTTTTTTTTTCACAAAACAAACAAAAATCAAATAAAAGAAAAGTATATACAAAGATCTAGACTCAAGCAATCAAAAACACTCAAATATAGACACCGTTCCTCGGCAACGGCGCCATTTTGACGTAGGGAAAACTAGGTACTTAACAAACCTATATACAAGTATAGAGGTAAGTCAAGGGTCTAACCAGTAGGAACAGTTATGCTAAAATGTTTCCAATATGCGCCTAAGCTAGATCAAAGTCAAGGGTGAAGAATGGAGTAACTAATACTAATCAACTACCAAATAAAAGAAGCAAACAAATGAAACAGTAGGGAATGGGGATCAACAAGTAATTATGACAATTGCAACAACTTGGGAAGGTTAAGCTAATCAATGGTTGTGAAGACTAATGATAAGAGCTATCATTTGGAATCAAAGAGCTATCTCCTAATTGTTAAGCTAGGTTTCCTCTATGAATAACAAACTAGGAGAATCACAATCCAAACCAATCAACAATTGCAAATCCTAAATCAAGTGGTCATGTCATTAGGAATCAGAATGCAATCTAGCATAGTTCTCAAGGCCTAATCAAACTACACACATGCAAACTTACATTAATCACTTTAATCTCAACAATCAATCAACATAATTCCCAAATCCATCACAAACAATCAGTCATACAAGTTTCACCCAAACCTTAGCAAAAAAACTACTAAGGATCATCATCTAATCAACAGGCAAGTAAATGAAATCAAGAATAAAAAAATATGAAGAACAACTACACTAATCAAGATTCAATCATCAAAACCAAATCAAACAAACATGAAATTAAACAAAGCAATAAGATGAGATAGTGTTAGAAATGCTCATTGATAATTGAGAAGATCTTCAATACTTCCTCCGTTCTTTTTTTATCGCATCACTTACTACTTTAGGAAGTTTACTTATTATTGCATCATTTCCTTTTTAGGATAAAAAATATCTATGTTCACACTGCAAATACCCAAGATACCCTTACTTTTTCACACTTAATTTTTATTTTACCTTACATTACATGGACAATTTTGTATTTTTACGTTTCTCTCTCTTACTTTTTTCCACTACCAAATTTTGCCTCCAAAACCCTATGATGCAATAAAAAAAAACGGAGGAAGTATAATTGTCACCCTTGCATCATCAATCTCTCAAATCACCATTGAAATCTCTCACTTTCTCTCTCTAAATCTAGTCTTAAAACTAACTATAAAACTAGAGAGAGAAACTCTCAACCTAGCTAAATTTATGAGGAAAATAATGTCTAAAAACTTCTTACAAAAATTGATTATAAAAGGGTATTTATAGGAGGCGGTAGTACGAATTCGAAATAACCCGAAAAATAGGGAAACGCACCCGCGCGAGAGGTGCGCGCCCTTGCTGCACTGGGTTTGCATGCCCGCGCACGTGGCCTGCGCGCTGGGTTCAACACCATGATCTCATGAGAGTGCGACTTGAGAGCACAAGAGCTAGAACTTTGAGCATGACACTTTCTTACTTCTTGAGCTTTCCCAATGCTATAAGCTTGCTCCAAAGGCATCTTCCAACTTGGTCAGCCACCAATATCAAGACCCAAACCTCGTACAATACCTACAACCACGTAAAGAGTACAAATAAAGGAGAAAACACTAGAAAATCCACGAAAGTGGACAAAAGCACAAAATAAGAATGAATAAGGAAACTAAAGAGAAAATTAACAAAACCAAGCATTTATTTAGAAATAAAGCTATAAAAAGAAAGTAAAAACAACCTAAAAACTCATCAAATGCGTGTCATAAATGGCAATCATCACATTTGCACATGCATTAGTTTAGAACTATACCGGATCGACATATGAGAATACTTTATGAGATTTAAAATTGTCATAAGTATATTTCTCATTATGGATACCGGAACCTCTTTCCTCAATCTTGAGTATTGTAAGTTCTCTTGTTTGAGTACTAGTCTGTTTTGATGTTGACAAACGTCAGCCATGAATGGGGATTATAAAGGCAACACTCTGGTGGCTAGGCCTCTTAGTAAGGGAATCTTGACATAAAAGACTAGGAATGTCCTCCTATTAACAATAAGAAACATGTCTTTGTTGTTTACAAGGTCTCTCAAAGAGCGAGACTATGAAAATGCAAGGCCGTGCTAAGATGGATTTTGGAAACACTCTGTACTTGACAGTCGAACTCGGAATTTAGAAAAAAAATTCTGGAACTAATAAGGATGACGATGAATCGTAATTTATAGTTCATGAAGAGGCATTAAGTGATATAAAAAAGGGCAATACACATACAACACACTTGTCCGGAAGGACAAGTGGGAAATTGAAAGGAATGTTGTCCTTCGAACAAGTGTATTACTTCGATACAGGGTTTGAAATTATTTAGGAAAGCTAATTATTCAGTGAAGTTAAGTGATTGGAATGCCTAGCTGGAGGCCGCTTCCGATCAGCAAGATTAATGTAATTAATCTTATAGCTTGCTCTTGACTGAACCCTGCGGGTCACACCCAATTGTGTAACAAAACTAAGGAGAAGAACTAATTCGAAGGGTTAAATACGTCATTAATGATATTATGAACTCAAACGTCGGATTCCGAGCATAGAGCGTCAAAGTCGAGTGTCAAACGTCGAGTCAATTCTAGGAATTGACGAGACGGCAAAATAATCAAACAACACGGCTTAAGGCCAAAACCCCAAAGCCCTAGCCTCGCATTGTCCTAGCATAGGGCTAGCCAAGCATGGTCTAGGCCATGGGGCTGCTAGCCGCATAGCGCTAGCATGGCTGCTAGGCCAAGCCAGGCCAGCCCAACACGCCATGCGTGCGAGCGTGGCTAGCTTGCCAGGCTGCTAGCGCACTAGCCCGCATAGTTGCTGGGCGTGTGGTGGCTAGTAGTAGCCCACTAGTTAGAAGCTAGCGTATGGGCTGCAAGGGCATGTCAGCCTAACCGGGGACAATGTCAACCGGTTGGGCTTGCCATTAAGGACCATGGTTGGGGCCGGTCATATGGGAGTGTTTTAGGGTTTTGGCTCTTTACTTCTTCTCCAACGCATGTTAAGTGGTACTTACCTAACCTCCCTAATATTGTGACAAGTGTTGTTATCTTATTGCCTTGAGTATTGAATTAGTTTACAATTAAATTAAATTAAACACTTATTTTCTCACTTTACCACTTCTCCTACATGAAAATATTATTGTGGGAAATGGGGATGCTTTGCCTATAAATACAAACCATGGGAGTTGGGAAAAAAAGACTTTGAGTAGAGCTCAAAAAGGCATCACCAAGTAAACGTGAGAAAAACTTAGAGTTCGTAAAATTCCAAAGTTTGGTTTGGTCTCGTCTAAGCTATGAGATAAGAACATTGTTCGAGCACGAGGGTGTGCAAAGCGGGAGGATCTCGCGCCTGAGGGTCTAAGGCTTTCAAGGGTCGTGCTCATGTTTGAGGGTAAGCACGCTATGAGGGTAAGATAGTCTTTTCCCTTTCTCTCTCTCTCTCTCTCTTGAGTGTTTATTGCTTTATTAATTATATGCTTGTTAGTTGTAATAATTAATTAATGCATGTGGTCTGGGGCGGGGTTTGAATCTGCATGGTGTTCAGGACACAGTAAAACCCAACAACAACAACCTTAGGGATCAAAGTGAGAGTGGTTGTATTAACCTATGTAAGAAACTGACCACAATTGAAAAAATCCAAAACCGCAGCAATGACATCTTTTCTAACTATGCTCTAGGCACTCTTGAAAAACTTGCTTGAGTAGCCATCTAGCCTTGAAGCCTTAACATCATCAATATAAAACAAAGTATCTTTCACAACCTTTCCCACAAAATTTCTGGATAAGCCTAGCTGCTAGGTATCATCAAAAACCACACCAGTAATAACAACCTGATTTTTAATAGGACATCTTCCTATATTTTGAGTGCCCATAAGATTTGAATAGAAATCAAGGAACACATCAACAACACCATCAAAAGACTCCCACTAATTAACCTGAATATTTGTAATTTTACACACCCTTTTCTGAACACTTGTTTTCTTCAAGCTAGCATGAAAGTAAGCGGAGTTATCATCACCATGTTTACTCCATTTGGCTTTTGCCTTCTAAGCTAAGAAACTCATCTTAGCCTTGTGAGTGACAGTAAAATGAAACATAGCTTCACTTTCAGCTTGCATCAAAACCACATCACCGGGATTCTCTTGGATCTTCCACTAGCAAAGATCAAGAGCATATTTGACAGCCTCATCAGCTTTTCAATATCATTGAATAATTCATAGTTCAGACTTTCAAAACGTTTTTCAACATTTTTAATTTAGACACCACTTTTTACAAAGCAGTACCTGTCACCCTAGTATCCCAAAAACTCTTAACCTTATCTAGAATATAGTCAGCATAAGTCAACATGTTGAAAAATCGGAAAGGTTTCTTCCCCATACTAGTATCATCAAAGAATCTTAGGAAACAAGTGAAAGGAATGGTGTCCTTCGAACAAGTGTATTACTCCGATATAGGGTTCATAATTAATTAAGGAGTTAATATTTAGTGAAGTCAAGTGATTGGAAATTTGGGCTAGAGGCCATCTCCGATCAGTGAGATTAATTATATTAATCTCATAACTTTCCTTTAATTGAACCCAACGGGTCACACCCAAGCATGCAACCGAACTAAGGCGATGAATTAAGCTGAAGGTCTTAATACGTCAAATAAGAGGATATGTACTCCGACGTTGGATTCTGAGCTTAGAGCATCGAAGCCGAACGTGACATAGGGTGAAATAGGTCGTTTACTAATCCTCCCTAAGGTCAAAAAATATTTATAATCACTTAACAAACCTAAATAGAAGTATAGAGGTAAGTTAAGCGTCGAACCACTAGGAACGGTTATGTTCAAGTGCTTTCAATCAATGCCTAGGCTAGGTCGATGTCGAAGGTGAAGAGGTAACAATATTCAACTACTAAAACAAAGAACGAAACAAATGAAACACTAGGGAATGGGGATCAACAAGTAATCATGACAACTGCAACAACTTGGGAAGGTTAAGCTAATCAATAGTTGTGAAGACTAATGGTAAGAGCTAACAATTGGAATCAAAGAGCTATCTCCTAATCGTTAAGCTAGGTTTCCTCTATGAATAATAAACTAGGAGAATCATAATTCAAACCAATCAACAATTGCAAATTCTAAATCAAGTGGTCATGTAATTAGGATCTACAATGCAATCTAGCATAGTTCTCAAGGCCTAATCAAACTAAGCACATGCAAACTTACATTAATCACTTTAATCTCAACAATAAATCAAGTTAATTTCCAAATTAATCACAATCAATCAATCATACAAGTTTTACCCAAAGCCTAGCAAAACAACTACTCACTAACAATCATCATCTAATCTAAACAAACAATTGTAATCAAGAATCAACCAAACATGAAGAACAACTACACTAATCAAGAATCAATCATCAAAACCAAATCAAACAAACATGTAATTAAACAAACATCTTCAATACAATTGTCACCCTTGCATCTTCAATCTCTCAAATCACCATTGAAATCTCTCACTTTCTCTCTCTAAAACTACTCCTAAAACTAACCATAAACTAGAGAGAGAAACTCTCAACAAAGCTAAGAATTAATTTCTTAATTTCTTTTTTTAAGAAATAATAGAGAAAAGTTATTTATAGTATAACTACCTACAAAGGAAATAAGGCAAATGTCGTGAAATAGACCAAGCCGGGCGTGCCCTCTTCTGAGCTTACGCACCCGCGATAATTAGGGTACAAAATCAGGAGCCAAAGTGGTGCGCCCGCGCAGAAAAGAAGCGCGCCCACGCAGCCTGATGATTGTCGAGCAAAAGCGGTTCCTGCCGTGACACGGTGGTTCTTTCCCTGCGCGCCCGCACATCTATCGTGTGTACCCGCGCTGCTGGAGCAGGTTACTTCTTCAGTGCACCCTTGATGCAGAAGGTGCGCTCCTCATGATCAACACTAGGTATGGTAGTCCCAAAATGAGGTTTACGTTGGGTTCAACACCAGGACTTTATGCAAACGCAGCATGAGAGCGCAAACACCAAGTCTTGGAGCTAGCCATTCCTTGCCTTGTGAGCTATGTATGAGCTTCCAACTTGCACTTTGAGCCCTTTCTAACCTATAAAATCATCGTGACGAGTCTCGGGCTTCGCCTTAAACCTGCAAATAAAAGGGAAAAACACGAGAAAATCCCAAAAGTGGACGAAAACACAAAATAAGCATGAATAAGGAAACTAAAAAGCATGCGCGTGCTACCTGGGCGAGTGTGTCGTGGCTTGCAAGATAGTAGTGCTAGCAAGCGCTGGGACTCGCTAGCGGCTGCTAGCACATGCATGTATGGCCTGCTAGCAAGTGCGAAGCAGCCCGCTAGCAAGCGAGGCTTGCTGGTGCTTGCGGGGAAGACTAGTGGGCTTGCGTCAAGGCAACCCGCAACGCATAGTAGCCCAACAAGCTTTCGGTGGGTTTGTGGTGCATGCTGGTTGGCCCAACAAAAGGCACAAGGCCTCGACTAGTCTTGCTTTGTTGCCCACGGACCTTGACCAGTCTTGCCTTGTTATGATTTGTGGGTTTGGTGGCTTGGGGAACAAGGAGGCCATGTGGTTCTCCTTGTGGTCCTCACCTAACCACTCCCATGTGATTACCACTTGTTGTTTGATTATTTGTTCTAAGCATTTTAATGCATTTATTTCTCAACTTTGCAAAGTCACACATTGATGGAATATCAAGGGGATGGAGATGCTTCTATTATAAATACCCAAGGCTTACCTTGCGAATAAATTGCACGAGTTGAACTTTATAAAAGGCATCTCCATTAAGAAAACCATATAAAGAGATCCTCTTGTTTGTAGTGTTAATATTACCCTAGCCAGTAATATTGACCAAAGTTTGGGCGCGTGGGTGGACCTCGTTGGACGAGTCACATTTGAGGCTTTAGCTCCATTCGTGAGTTCGTGTTCGTGCTAGGTGGAAAACACGCTTCGAGGGTTAAACGTCTTTTCCCTACCCTCTCTCTCTATTATGTGTTTATTGTTTTATTAATTATATGCATGTTTTAGTTTAGTCGCTTTAATTTATGCATGTGGTCCTTGGGCGGGTTTTGGTTCCGCACGGTGTTCGTACACCATAAAACCCAACAACAAGGACAATGATCATATAAGACCTTTGGCAAGAAACAAGCTATAACAATAGGAAATTTACTCATACATTCTATATTAGACACTAGTCTGTCAATTTTGGAACAAACATTTGTTGGGTTTTGCGGTGTCCAACACCGCGCGGAAACAAACCTCGATAACCGGATCGCATGCAAATAATTACAACATAAATAAAAGCATGAAAAATAAACATAAACATTAGAGATTAGAGAAAGAGAAAAGAGAGAATTCTCACCCTTGTAGCGTGCTTTGTTCAACCTCGAGCTCGGACTTGAAAGCTTAAAGTTCCGCAAGTGCGAGAACCTCTGACAGCTCACACCCTTGCTACTGAACAACACCGGTCCCTACCCTGAAGCTTAGTCGGGGCTAGACCAAAAATAACTTAGAATTATTAGAACAAAGGTTTTCTATTCTTGGAGATCCCTTAAAGTTAACCAACTCAAGTGTCTTTCCCAAATGCCAAATGATTGGTATTTATAGGGAATAGTGCCCTTGAAATCCCATCATCTGGAGTAGGTGGGAGAACCACATTTTCCTTGGAGAGCAAGGCAAGGATTTCCCTCCCCAACTACTTAGTCAGCCCGGGAAGCTTCCCGGCCTTGGGCAGCAAGGCCAGCCTTGCGCCCCAAGGCTAGGCATGTTAGACCATGGCTGCAATCCTACGAATTCCACCGCAAGCCCACGCACACACGCAGGCCAGCAGCAACATAGCAGATCCAGCAGCGCCCCTCGCAAGCACGACTTACTTGCTGGCCTTGCTAGGCAGCCCGGCTTGGGGTGTTGTGGCGCGCAGGCACACGAAACAACTCCAGCCAGTCCCGCATGCCACGGCTAGCCTAGCTGGGCCTTGCAACGGTTGCGGTGGCTCAGTGCCGTGATGTTTGCGGCCCCTAGCCACTCGCTATCGATCCAAGGCATGGCTACGGCTGGTGTTATTCTCGTAATTTTAGCACGATATATTATTTAATTATTTTTCTCGTCTTCGTCAATTTTTAAAATCGACTCGGCGCACGACGCTCGCTTTCGACACACTAAGCTCGTAATCCGACGTCTTTGATCATAAAACACTATTGACTCATTTAATCCTTTAGATTAATTAGTCGCTTTGATTCGGTTACACGATTGGGTGTGACCTGAAGGGTTCAGTCAAGATTAAGTTGTAATATTAATTATTCATAAATATTACTGATCGGAAGCGGCCTCCAGCTAGGCATTTTGATCACTTGACCTTACTAAAAAATTAGCTTTCTAATGAATTTCGAACCCTCTACCGAAATAATACACTTGTTCGAAGGACACCATTCCTTTTAATCTCCCTCTTGTCCTTCTGGACAAGTGTGATAATTTTGTATTGCCTATTTCCTATGTCACTTAATGTCTCTTCATGAACTATAAGGTAAGATTCTTCGTCATCCTTATTATGTCCAGAAGTGTTTCTCGATTTCCATGTTCGACTGTCAATAAGCAAATGATTTCTAAAATCCATCTGAGCACGGCCATGCATTTTCATAGTCTCACTCTTCGAGAGGCCTTGTTAACAACAAAGACATGTTCCCTACTATTAATAGGGGGACATTCCCAGTGTTGCACTACTAGCTTCCCTTACTAAGAGGCCCTAGCCGCCCAACTTTTGCCTTTATAATCCCCTTGTACGGCAGACGTTTGACAACATCAAAGCGGACTAGTACTCAAACAAGAGAATTACCAATACTCATGGTCGAGGAAAGAGGTTTCGATAGCCATAATGAGTAATATACTTATGACGATTGTTAAATATCTTAAAGTATCCTCATAGGTCGATCCGGTGCAGTTCCAAACTGATACCTGTGCAAATGATTTATGACAAATTTGTCCTTATATCACAAGAAACGTTGTTATAAATCATACTACAGACAAATCTTACGCGATCATTAGTCGTCCAACTATCAAATGACCTTGATCAGGGATAATTTCGATATGATCTTCAACGTTCACTTAATAGATGTTTCTTTATCCATGATATGGTCTTGATACATTATTTTGAATGTTCTCAAATCGAATGGACTCATTATTTAATCCTAAACTACAATTAAATAGAAATGGAATGATAATTTAAAGAAAAATTAAATTACTCCATTAATGAATGGTTTAATATGGTGTTTTACATTAAGATCTGCACAACTTAATTAAAACACACAAATAGGGAAATCAAAGCCAATCTCCAGTGTGGCTGATTCCCATTGCCTAAACGTGTTTTTTGTGTTTTACTTAAGACAAAGGTTTAGTGAGTGGATCGACTACATTGTCGTCCGTTCCAATCCTACAAATTCTGATTTCACCCTCCGACTTCCATTCCCTTATCATGTGAAATCGCCTCATGAAAAATTGACTTTCTAATGCTCTCTTGGCTCTCTGGCCTGAGCAATAGCCCCACTATTATCACAATAGAGGTCTATTAGTCCAATTATTAAGGGGACAACACCAAGTTCACCAACGAACTTACGAATCCAAACTGCCTCCTGAGCGGCTTTTGAAGCTAAGAAGTATTCGGCTTCAGTTGTAAAAATTGCAAACGTGCTTTGCTTAGCACTCTTCCAACTGAACGCTCCACCATTAAGACAGAACACGTATCCTGATTGTGAATTGAAGTCGTCTCTGTCACTCTGGAAGCTTGCGTCGGTATAACCTTCAACAACCAAATCCTTACTCCCACCATAGACCAAAAATTTATCCTTGTTCCTTTTCAGGTATTTTAGGATATTCTTGGCCGCAGTCCAATACGCCTATCCTGAGTCTGATTGGTATCGGCTTGCAGCACTCAAGGCATACGATACATCCGGCCTAGTATATATCATGGCATACATGATTGATCCAATAAGCGAAGCATATGGAATTTGACTCATCCTCTCTCACTCATTAGGTGTCTTCGGACATTGTTTCTTGCTGAGAGTTATGCCACGTGACATGGGTAGGTGGCCTCTCTTGGCTTCCTCCATATTGAATCCGTTTGGTTTCGTAGTGTTTGGCACTACACGGAATGAAACCCATCCGAGACCCGCACACTAATTAATGTAACTAACCATGCGATCACATAATTAAACAACAAAGGAGAGGGAAAGAGAAAAGACGATCTTACCCTTGACGCGTGCTTCGCACGCTTACGAGCTCTTACTTGAAAGCTCTAGCTTCCTAAGTGCGTAAGCCTCCGACGGCTCGCACCCTCGACCCGACCCGAGCGGTCTCTACCCCGAAGGTTAGTCGAGGCTATACCAAGGAAATACTAAAGTATTATGAACTTAAGGGTTTTCTCTCTTATAAGGAGATGCCTTATTGAGTTCAACTCAAGTGCTTCTTCCCAAACCCAAAACATGGGTATTTATTAGGAAGGAAGTCTTGATTTCTCGTTTCCCATTAATGTGGGAGAATTGCATTTTGCTCAATTTGTATTAATCCAAAAACAAATTAAAATGAAAATGAAACAACAAGCTCCAAGTAGAAAATGGTGAGCAAGGGTAGGTGAGGAGCACTAGGGAGGGGGGGACCAAACACCACTTGCTCCCCAAGCAAGACACCATGACCAGCCCCCATTTTGACTGGATGCTACCCCACGGACAGCTTGTTGGCAGCTAAGGCTGCCCTGTTGGCGCCTAGAACCAAGGCTCGGCTAGCTAGCTAGCTAGCTCACACACGCATGCGCGCAACAAGAAGGCCACGCACGCAATGCGGGCTGCTGCTCCTACTGCGTTGTGTGTGCTGGTGATGTGCGTGTGTTGGGCGATGCCCAGCTACTGCATGCTGCGAGTGGTTGGGGGCGAGGTCCAACATGCTAGCACGCATGCTAGCTTGCTTGCGGGCATGAGCACCAGCCTCGCAAGCATGCTCGACAAGAAAGCCTAGCATGTATATGCATGCTTGGTTTGCGGCATGCAGTTGCGGTGCGGTTGGTGGCCTAGGCTAGTGATATACGTGTTTTATACAATGGTTTTCCCCGGTTTTACTTAGTAATTTTATATGGTTTTGAGCTCTACGGAGCCATTTCTTGCTAACAATCTCTTCTTTAGTGTATTCGATTGTTTTAGTAAGCTTTTCAGGAATATGAAGCGTTTCTAGGCAATTGGACGTGTTTTTAGTAGATTCGGAAGAGTTGATAGCCAAGAACTGCAATTTATGTGGAGTGCCCGACCGGGCATGGCTTGCCCGGGCAGACCGGGCAATGAAGAGTTCACAGGAAGAAGCCCAATTCTGAACGGTGCAACGCGCGCCCGATCGGGCAGGCTTCGCCCGGTCAGACCGGGCGATGAAGAAGTCAAGTTATGAAGATGCAATTCTGGAAACGTGTTACGCGCGCCCGACCGGGCGAGGTTCGCCCGGTCTGACCGGGCAAAGAAGGAAAACTGTCGTATTTTACGCAGCCTTCCTCCGCCCGATCGGGCGAGGTTTGCCCGGTCTGACCGGGCGATGTTCAAGATTGCGCGATTTCAGCTATTTCCGAATTTCTATCTTTTGAGGGTATAAATACCCTTTTGTAATTAACTCTTAGAGGGAGTTTTTCATTAGTTTTTCTCCTTAAGCCCTAGAAAACTCTCAAGAACCCTAGTTTTATTTCCTTTAAGCAATTTCAATCTTTTAATCCCAGATTAATCAATTGTTCATCAACAATTTGAGTTCTTTCAATTGGAGTAATTGGTATTTATCTTACTTCACTCTTTTCTGATATTCACTGTTCTCTAAATATGTTTTCTTTACTGTTTCTTGTTTTTGAACTTGATTTTGATTTTATTATGATGTGTGAGTAGTTTCCTTAATCCGGGATCTTGCTAAGCTCGATTATGATTGATGTATAAAGTAGATCTTTAAATTCCCCAATAATAATCCCAATTGACATGCTTAATTGATTGTGTTTATGCCAATACTAGATTAGGAATAATTAGTATTGTTATCATCCCTTTGTTCTTATTGCAACGGAAGTTGGGTATTAACGGGATTAGGTTATTCCAATTAAGGGTTTGAAGATCATCACGGAAGTAGATGATTGAATAATTAGGAATCTAGGCATGGTGTTTAATGTCCCTTATTCGCTTGATTCCACGGAAGTAGGCTTGATAGTTAATTTGGGAAGCCATTGATAACTTGGAAGAGACCTTTGGTATTATTATTAGGGATTGCTTTTCTTCTTGTCAATTGATTTATATATTGGGGGTAGATTTATTAGTTTATCAATCATAATCGTGGTAATGCTTGATCTTGGATGCTTTAGTTTATTGATTAATATTTCCTCTAGTTAATTGTGTTATTTAATATATTAGTTGATTATTATCATCCATTATTGATTGGTGACGTGCTTAGTGATTAATTGAGTCTGATTAATTGAATGAACCATAGTCTCTTGGGATTCGATCCTTACTTGCCCTACTACACAGTTAGAAGGAATAGTTAGGTTATTTTTGTTAGGTACGCGATAAGCCTATCAAATTTTGGCGCCGTTGCCGGGGACTAACGGTTTCATATTGATTTTCCGTGATTCGTTTTTACTAAGCGTTGTTTGTTGCTTCGGCTATTGCCTCCTGTGTTTTTGATGTTCTTTGCCTAGTTCTTTGTTGTATGCAAACACGTCGCTCAGGGTCAGACGACTTAGTGCCTCTCGATTCAGAAATTGAAGCGACTGCAAGAAGACGAAGAAGTAGAAGAAGAGCAGGTAACAGAAATATGGAAGACCAAGCAACAAAGTCTCTTTTGGAGTACGGTATCCCTGACACAACAACCGGACTCCTTTCTAGCATTGTTAGACCACCTATCACCGCTCAGAATTTTGAATTGAAACCGCAGTTTATTCAATTCATATCCAATGATTCATTTGCTGGCACACCTCTTGATTGCCCAGTGAATCATATAGATGGTTTCTTGGAAAAGTGTGACACTATGAAGCTGAATGGTGTTACAGATGATGCTCTTAGACTTCGCCTTTTTCCATTCTCATTACGGGATAGGGCGAAGGAATGGTTAAGAGATGAGGGTTCTGGTTCCTTTGATACATGGGATAAACTAGTAAAAGCTTTTCTGGTCAAGTTCTTGGGACAAGAAAAGACTGCAAGATTAAGGAACGAGCTATCCACTTTCAGGCAATCAGATGAAGAATCCTTATATGACGCATGGAGGAGATTCAAGAGATTACAGAGACAGTGCCCTAATCATGGCATACCTGAATGGATGTTAATCCAAACCTTTTATAACGGTCTAACCCATGAATTCCGGATCTATATCGACGCCGCATCTGGAGGCTCCCTTTTAACTAAAAATCCAACCGAAGCAAAGGAGCTGGTTGAGAAGATGTCAGCCAATGACAACTATCACCCAGGCGGCCGAAATAGTGTCAAGAAAGGAGGTAAATTAGATGTTGATGCTCTAACTCTTTTAACTAGTTCTGTGCAGGCACTTTCAAGCAAGTTCGATAGATTACAAACTGGATCTTCTAATAATGTGCTAGAAACTTGTCAAATGTGTAATACTCAAGGTCACATCGCACCTAATTGCCCACGAAATTCGAATGAGGTATCAATTGAGGAAGCCAATGCCTTCTACAATTCCAACCCTAAAAGACCATACGATCCCCATTCTAATACTTATAATGAAGGTTGGAAGAATCACCCAAATTTCTCATACAAAAACACCCAGGCTCAGCAAAATCCACCTCCGCCCCCACCTCGAAACAACAATTATAATCCACCTGGTTTTCAACCAAGACCACCCCTAGTACAACAACCCATGCAACCTATGCAACCACTCCCTCAAAAATCCAATCTCGAACTAATGATGGAGAACTTCATCAACACCACAAATAATTCCATCCAACAGTTACAAGCCCAGAATAAGCTCATGGAAAATCAAATAAGCCAACTTGCTCATCAAGTCGGCCAATCTTCAAAAACACCAGGTACGTTTCCTGGCCAAACAGAGCAACCACAAAAGGGGCACATGAATGCTGTAATTTTAAGGAGTGGAAAACAGTTGGAAGACCTTCCCGTAAGGGAACCATCAACGATAGATATTGAGGGAATGAGTGAAAACAGGGGATTTTGCAAAATTCTTCTTCGCCCGGTCAGACCGGGCAATGTCCGCCCGATCGGGCGCGAGAAGCAGTCGACGAAAAACAGGGGACTGTGCGAATTTCTTCTTCGCCCGGTCAGACCGGGCAAGGTCCGCCCGATCGGGCGCAAGAAGAAATTCCAGACAAACAGAAGAACATAAGCAGCTCTTCTTCGCCCGGTCAGACCGGGCAATCACTGCCCGACCGGGCGGGAGATCCAGACAGCCTAATTCCAAGGAATGATGTTCAAGAAAAGCCACGGGAACCGATCCCACCTCTCGCCCCATACATGCCAAGAGTCCCTTTCCCACAGAGGTTAGCCCAGGCTAAGTTAGAGAAAAAGTACGGTAAATTTCTAGACATCCTTAAGAAACTTCACATTAATATACCGTTCTTGGATGCAATTTCTGAAATGCCTTCTTATGCAAAGTTTTTGAAAGACATGCTATCTAACAAGAAGAAGCTTGCAGAGAATGCTACTGTTTCTCTAACTGCAGAATGTAGTGCCATTCTGCAAAACACTCTTCCTAAGAAACTAGGTGATCCAGGCAGCTATTCAATCCCAGTGAAGCTCGGAGATATAGAGATCAATAGAGCGCTATGCGATCTTGGTGCAAGTGTAAGCCTTATGCCGCTCTCCATCTGCGAAAAGCTTCAAATGGGTGAGCTAAAGCCTACAAGGATATCTCTGCAACTTGCAGACAGGTCAGTTAAATTTCCCCTCGGTATACTTGAAGATGTTCCATTGCGAGTTGGTAAATTCTTTATTCCATGTGATTTTGTTGTTATGGAAATGGAAGAAGATGCCCATGTCCCTATTATTCTTGGTAGACCATTCTTAGCTACTGCAGGTGCAATTATTGACATGAAGAATGGGAAAATAACATTTGAAGTAGGGGATGAGAAAATGGAGTATTCATTACTGAATGCTATGGGAAATCCGTCTATGGGTGAGACTATTTTTCAAGTGGATGTCCTCGATGATCTACAACAAGAACAACTTCCCCTGATCAAAAAGGAAGATGCTCTTGAAACGGTGTTGATAGGGAGTATCCATGATGAAGATTGGGAAGTAAGGGAGTACACGAGGCTACTAGAAGACGCAAAAGCTAATCCAATCATCGCTCCAGTCAAGGAAGTCCTTAGTACATCGAGTGTTGGGGAGAGTTCGACGCCTCCCGAGGTAGAGTTGAAACCCCTTCCATCTAATCTTAAATATGCATATCTTGGTCCTAAAAATACATACCCTGTTATTGTTAATGCTGAGCTTAATAACATTGAATTAGAGAAACTTCTCGCTGTTTTAAGAAAATATAGAAATGTTATTGGGTATACCATTGATGATATCAAGGGTATTAATCCCTCTTTTTGTATGCATAAGATCATTCTTGAGGACGATCATGCCTCCTCTAGAGAACCTCAAAGAAGGCTAAATCCAACTATGATGGAGGTAGTCAAGAAAGAGGTTCTCAAATTGCTTGCTGCAGGAATAATCTACCCTATCTCAGATAGTATGTGGGTTAGTCCTGTACAAGTAGTACCAAAGAAAGGAGGTATGACAGTTGTCAAGAATGACAAAGGCGAGCCTGTTGCCACAAGAACTGTTACAGGGTGGCGGATGTGCATTGATTACAGAAAATTAAATAAAGCCACCCGTAAAGATCATTTCCCCTTGCCTTTCATTGATCAAATGCTCGAACGATTGGCTAACCATTCCTTTTTCTGTTACTTGGATGGATATTCCGGTTTTTTTCAAATCCCCATCCGCCCTTGTGATCAGGAAAAGACTACATTCACATGTCCATATGGCACCTTCGCATATCGCAGAATGCCATTCGGACTGTGTAATGCCCCAGCCACGTTCCAACGGTGTATGATGGCTATTTTCTCAGGTCTCATAGAAAATTCTATGGAAGTTTTTATGGATGATTTTTCTGTTTATGGTTCATCTTTCGATATTTGCCTTGATAATCTAACAAAGGTGCTCCATAGATGCCAGGATGTCAATCTGATATTGAACTGGGAGAAGTGCCATTTTATGGTACAACAGGGAATCGTTTTAGGCCATGTAGTTTCAAACAAAGGGATTGAGGTGGACAAAGCCAAAGTAGAGGGAAACTCAGGTCAAGATGGTCGGGCCCTTTCACGGTCTACAAAGCATATCCTTATGGCACCATTGAATTATGGAACAACACCGGGGGCACCTTCAAAGTCAATGGACAAAGGGTGAAGCACTATCGAGCGGGAGATCCTATTGAAGAAAAGTCAGATATCACATTCTCTTCCTCACCACAAACTCAATGAGGATGAATACGGTCAAGCTAATGACCTTCTAAACAAGCGCTTGCGGGAGGCAACCCGATTCTTTTTGAGGAGCCGTCGAGATTCCTATGCTCTCCTTACGCTGCAATGAGGCCATTGCCGCATTTAGCTTGGGGGAGTTGCTTCGTACATGTGGTACTCTCTCTCTCCTTATCTCTCTTATCTTTCTTGTTTTATTTTAGTGTAGTTATTTTAGTTGTTTTTTTAAAAAAAAAAAAAAAAAAAAAAAAAAAAAAAAAAAAAAAAACATACAAAAAATACGATCCAATGAATAATAAATCATGCTTCCCTGTGCCCCATTCATGAAAATTGTTTTAATTCTTGGTATATGATGACGAGTATTGTGGATAGGTTAGCCATGATTTGATGTTTGATTACTTGGATGTCTTAACATGAGTCAATTTTGCCCAACTACTTGTAAATATAGTGCTTGACTAGTTGATTTGGTTAGGAATGTGTGTTAGTTCCTGGTATGTCAATGAAGTTGAGTATTGGTTTATAACTTTGAGTAATGTTTGCATGACTCATTAATATGCACATTGAGGAGGACGAAGGCATTTGTTCCTCTAGGTGGCTTTCAGACGATATTAGATACATTTGTTCCCTTCTTGCTACCCATGTTGTTGCTTGTGCCCTTTTATTGTTTATTTTGCCACATTACAAGCCTATTTAAGCCCCATTGGTTACTAGTCCCAAGCTTGGCTTGGGGGAGCTAATAGTGAGTGAGGTGAGGGAGTTGTAGTGTGCATGTAATCTGCACAATTTTGGGTGGATTTGAGAAGTTTTTATTTGTTCTTATTGTTGTGGATTGAAAAAATTGAAAATTTATTGTGCAAAGAAAAAATTCCAATGTGAGATGAAAAAAAAGGGAAAAGAAAGAGCAAAAGAAAAAATTGTTTCAATGTTCAAGTGTTCTAATTGAAGGCTGCTCAAGAAAAAAAAGGAGAGTTCAAAGTTTGTTTGTTCACTCAAGTTCTATAATTTTATATTTTGTATATATGAGTGAAATTTTAAGTGTTGGAAATTTTTAATATAATTGGATGTTTGGTGAATTTTTGGTAGAGTTGAGTTGTGTTGGAGATGATTTGGTCATTAATTCATTTTGATCTTGGTTTTATTTATTAGGATTTTGGCTCCCTTAAGCATAGCTTTACTCTTACATTTTCCCAAATATTTCCTACCTTTTATCCTAGCCTTACATTACAAGCTTTGAAGACCTTCTGACCTTTGTGCATAGAGTTGTGTGAATGTGAAATTAGTTGTTTTCCAATGCAAAGAATGATTTGATATATTTCGAGTCGACTGCTAGGTTGAGTGCTTGTTTTCTTTAAACACACGAGTGCGTGAGTTTGGGAGGGCATTGTTCACATTTAAAGGAGTTGGATGGAGAGCGATCGAGTATATCTTTTACTCGCCACATAAATGAGAGTTGAGTGTGTGAACACTAGTCTTGAATTCTATATGCTCTTGTGGTTTGCTCTATTTGACTATTGTCAGACAGGATGAGTAGTCAGATGGATTTGATTGGTTGACTTTGATGCATAACTGTCGAGTTTACCTTTAATCGTATTTATTGATTTGAATTGCTTTTGGGGTGAAGTATTGATTTATTTATTCATTGCTTTGCTTAGGGACAAGCAAAGGTTTAGCTTGGGGGAATTTGATATACGTGTTTTATACAATGGTTTTCCCCGGTTTTACTTAGTAATTTTATATGGTTTTGAGCTCTACGGAGCCATTTCTTGCTAACAATCTCTTCTTTAGTGTATTCGATTGTTTTAGTAAGCTTTTCAGGAATATGAAGCGTTTCTAGGCAATTGGACGTGTTTTTAGTAGATTCGGAAGAGTTGATAGCCAAGAACTGCAATTTATGTGGAGTGCCCGACCGGGCATGGCTTGCCCGGGCAGACCGGGCAATGAAGAGTTCACAGGAAGAAGCCCAATTCTGAACGGTGCAACGCGCGCCCGATCGGGCAGGCTTCGCCCGGTCAGACCGGGCGATGAAGAAGTCAAGTTATGAAGATGCAATTCTGGAAACGTGTTACGCGCGCCCGACCGGGCGAGGTTCGCCCGGTCTGACCGGGCAAAGAAGGAAAATTGTCGTATTTTACGCAGCCTTCCTCCGCCCGATCGGGCGAGGTTTGCCCGGTCTGACCGGGCGATGTTCAAGATTGCGCGATTTCAGCTATTTCCGAATTTCTATCTTTTGAGGGTATAAATACCCTTTTGTAATTAACTCTTAGAGGGAGTTTTTCATTAGTTTTTCTCCTTAAGCCCTAGAAAACTCTCAAGAACCCTAGTTTTATTTCCTTTAAGCAATTTCAATCTTTTAATCCCAGATTAATCAATTGTTCATCAACAATTTGAGTTCTTTCAATTGGAGTAATTGGTATTTATCTTACTTCACTCTTTTCTGATATTCACTGTTCTCTAAATATGTTTTCTTTACTGTTTCTTGTTTTTGAACTTGATTTTGATTTTATTATGATGTGTGAGTAGTTTCCTTAATCCGGGATCTTGCTAAGCTCGATTATGATTGATGTATAAAGTAGATCTTTAAATTCCCCAATAATAATCCCAATTGACATGCTTAATTGATTGTGTTTATGCCAATACTAGATTAGGAATAATTAGTATTGTTATCATCCCTTTGTTCTTATTGCAACGGAAGTTGGGTATTAACGGGATTAGGTTATTCCAATTAAGGGTTTGAAGATCATCACGGAAGTAGATGATTGAATAATTAGGAATCTAGGCATGGTGTTTAATGTCCCTTATTCGCTTGATTCCACGGAAGTAGGCTTGATAGTTAATTTGGGAAGCCATTGATAACTTGGAAGAGACCTTTGGTATTATTATTAGGGATTGCTTTTCTTCTTGTCAATTGATTTATATATTGGGGGTAGATTTATTAGTTTATCAATCATAATCGTGGTAATGCTTGATCTTGGATGCTTTAGTTTATTGATTAATATTTCCTCTAGTTAATTGTGTTATTTAATATATTAGTTGATTATTATCATCCATTATTGATTGGTGACGTGCTTAGTGATTAATTGAGTCTGATTAATTGAATGAACCATAGTCTCTTGGGATTCGATCCTTACTTGCCCTACTACACAGTTAGAAGGAATAGTTAGGTTATTTTTGTTAGGTACGCGATAAGCCTATCAGCTAGCCTAGCACTCGCATGGCTAGGCCAATGTCAGGCTACGACTTAGCTCGAACATGTCGCTTACTTGATTTCTCGTCTCCTCGATTTCTAAATTCGACTCTACTTATGACGCTCGGTTTCGACGCTCTAAGCTCGATATCCGACGTCTTTGTTCGTAATACTCTAATGACTCATCTAATCCTTTGGATTGATTCGTCGTCTTGGATCGGTTACTCGATTGGGGTGTGACCCGAAGGGTTCAGTCAAGATTAAGCTGTAATATTTATTATACATTAATATTACTAATTAGAAGTGCCCTCCACCTAGGCATTCCGGTCACTTGACCTCACTGAAGAATTAGCTTTCTATAATTCCGAACCCTTTATCGGAATAATAAACTTGTTGGAAGGACACCATTCCTTTCAATCTCCCACTTGTCCATCCGGACAAGTGTGCAGTTAGTGTATAACCCATTTCCTATGTCACTTAATGTCTCTTCATGAACTATAAGGTAAGATTCATCGTCATCTTTATTACGTCCAGAAGTGTTTCTCGATTTTTGAGTTCGACTTTCAATAAGCAGATGATTTCTAAAATCCATCTGAGCATGACCATGCATTTTCACAGTCTCACTCTTCGAGAGGCCTTGTAAACAACAAAGACATGTTCCCTATTCTTAATAGGGGAAGATTCCCAGTCTTCCCTTACTAAGAGGAACTAGTCGCCCGAGTGTTGTCGTTATAATCCCCTTTTACGGCAGACGTTTGACAACATCAAAACGGACTAGTACTCAAACAAGAGAACTTACAATACTTATGGTCAAGGAAAAAGGTTTCGACAGCTATAATGAGAAATATACTTATGACGATTTTTAATCTCTTAAATTCTTCTCATAAGTCGATCTGGTATAGTTCTAAACCAATACCTATGCAAATGATTTATGACAATCATGTCCTCGTAGCACAAGAAACGGTGCTATAAATCATAGTACACACTAATTTCAATTGGTCATTAATCGTCCATCATTTAAATGACCTTGATTAGGGATAATTTTCGATTGAAATATTAAATGTTCACTTCACAAGTGTTTCTTTATCCAAGACATGGTCTTGATACCCTGTTTTGAATATTCTCAGAAATTGAACGGACTCATTATTTAATTCTAAATCACAATTAAATAGTTTGTGGAATTATTAGTAAAACATTTATTCCACTATGAAACTTTTCCACGTTTCATCTTATGATAAATGGTTTTCCCCAAATGTTTTAAGAGTAATACTCTTGACAAAACATTAATAGAAATCACACCCATATTTAATATGCTTGATTTCTTTCATGCAATTGTGAATGTTGTCGTTCACTTATTATATAGGTTTAGTTATGATTACTTTGCAAATCTTAGCATCATCATTATCGAATAATTTCATAATAAGATGATAAAATTTGAGAGAGTTATGGATTATATGTGATTTAGGATTTATTGTCCAAGTGATGGCTCCCACACATTTTCATGATTTGAGATCTTCAACTTGACAACCTACAATCATCAACGTTCAACAACGAACTTTCCATTGAACAACTTTCTTTTTATTCCCTTTGAGGCATCAATATTCTCAACATATATTTCAGTGACTTTATGATGGTGCTTTGCTTGGATTTATTTCCAAACAGCTCACAATGATTTGGGATACCCTAATCACTTGTGATCATGGAAATTTACCTTAAATTTTCGCACATTACACATTGATTCACGTCCATGTTACCATTCTCAAGCCACGAAGCATTTTAGCTCGTGCTCATAAATGGCTTCCTTGCTAAGGATGTGCTTGCAACATCAATTTTCAAGTTACATTTGTTTCCATGCGTCAAGAACTTATCCCTTTTTCTTATCCAAGTACTTTGGATGTTCTTGATCATAATCTAACGATCCATTACTTAGATTTTAATTGATTGGTATTTTATACTTCTCATTCTCTAAGTATGTAAGTTGAGTGATGACTCCATATCATAGCATACATGATGGTTTCAATTGCAGAATTATTCCCAATTTATTCCATGCATGTGACCTTTTAGCTCATCCAATTTCTTCGAGTCTTGCTAAACTGTTTGCTATATGATATGGTTGAATGTCTCTCCCAGAGTCTTTGTTGTTTGATATATTATTAGCCTAGCTTGTACTTTCAAAAATTTACTTAGTTTATACATATGGGTTGAAAGCCTTTTCAGGTCCTTCATGTTTAACACGGTAAATTCCTTTACTCGTTTAAACATTTTATTAAGTCTATAAAATAGATATTAGTTCCCACTATGTACAAAGTATCACATTTTTCTTGGTCCATTGTCGAAAATCCTTTCAATTTTAAACTTTTAGCATTTAATAGTCATTTCACAATAGAGTTCGTAAACTTCTTGTTGGACCTTACAAGATTGACTCTTGCTCCCACTAAACTTCTTATCCATAAGAATTTCTATGATTCTCCATAAGCCAAACCTTTTATTAACTTTATGAGAATACATGTTCCAGTTCCTACATGCAATGGTTCACTTAATCCCACAATGGATTTCTTGAGCTTGCTTTCAAATCTAACATTATTTAGATTTTCAAAACCCTTCGACTATATCCATAGTCTCTTCCAAAATCCCATTTAGGAAGGCGGTTTTGGTATCTATTTTGCCATATTTCATATATGCAATTTTGCTAGAAGAATCACGAAAGACTTTGCATTCCGATTGGTGGATAGGTTTTTAATTAAAATCAACGCCGTAAATTAATCGTATCCTTTTCAACCAATCTAGCTATGTATGCATATACATTTCCACATTTGTTAGTTTTCTCCTTGAAAACTTATTTGCGATTGATGGGTCTTTCACCCTTCATGTAAATTAATCAAGTTTCAAACATGATTTCCAAACATGGAGTCTATTTTGGATTTTATGGCCTCTAACCATTATTCGGAATTTAGATTTGTCGTAGCTAATTTACAAGACACCATTCCTTTACCATCTAATGGTAAATAGTACGCTTGTAAGTCTTAGGTTTATTTCTAACTTAATAGAAATTTATAGGATTTAATCCAAGCCTTTGGTGAATTCTATACCTATACGGGGTAATTGCATCAAACACTGAGTTTCAAGGTGCTTTTCAAGCCCTTTGATTATATTGATCTTACTCCAACACTTCTAAAGTTTTGTGAGGATTAAATTCTCATTTAAGGCACTAGTGAAGTCCTTTTACGTATTCTTGATCAATTATTCCCATGAAACCCTTCTAAAGTCTTCGCAGATTCTCAGTTTAAGTTTGTTGCTAATACCGATAGTCATCGAATTCATTTTCCTCCCACTTGTCGTTTTGGAAATGTGTTACTTTCCATAAAGACACCACTTAGTGCAACAAATACTATGTTCTCAATTAGGTTGTGGAAGTAATGCCCGTAGTCTCACTTGAATGCTTACAAAGAGACATGTATATTGCTTTTGGGTAAAAGTTCGGTGTGAAACAAACAGTTAGCTCCCACTCGAGCTACCTTAGCCCTTATTGAGCAACTTAACTCCCACTGAGCCAGTGAACACCCACTGAGCTAAGAGCCCTAGACATATACCTGAAAAGATGCTAGAAACTATTTCTATCCATAACTAAATATGGTGTCCTTTCTTAGCTTCGACAATTTTGTTTAGTGTAACACTAGTCATTTGTGCAAATCTTTAAGAACTTTATAGGAAGTGATGTGATCCATCATCATTCGAGTCATTTCCAAATGGCATCGAGGTCTCCGTCAAGACATACTATATTCTTTACGGAGCTACTTATGAAATTCCAATTTCATAACTTTGATATGATCACTCTTGGCTCAAACAAACATCGCTCGATCTAATCTAGACGTTTTGATATCTTGCCAAGTCGAATCTATACTTCACTGAACTTTTAAGCTACTCAAGGTCCAATTTGTTCACATTTGATGAATATAGCCATATTATTTCAAATTCTTGTGAGACATTGAAGTAATGGAATTTCCTTTAGCTTTAGGAGTCAATTGTCTATACCAAGCACAATATTTCCTTTCTTTGTTGATTTTAACAAGTAAAACTTGCTTGTCTTAGAACGATTCCGAATCGATCAACTATCAAGAGTCTATCTAATAGAGCCATGAGTATGTTCTTGTCGATGTGACATTGCTGAAGATGTTTGGAACACAAATCATGTCCATGACTTAAACTTTGTTAGTTTTTACGATAGGGAACTGTTTGTTTATAATCTAGCATTCTTGACTCATGGCTTAGACAACCATGCCATTCAAATAAAACCCGCAACTATTGCTCTTTTACTTTGAATGTGAGTTTTTCTGTGTGTAAACGGATCGCTTGCTGATTATGGAACATAATAACCATTATTCGTTCCAGCCTTAGCTCCAAAGGTCTTTAAACAGAACAAATGACCTCACAACTGATGTAGCACTACTTTCTTCATTCTAAGCTTGTAAGTCAATAACTTAGCTTAACTTCAATGGTTTGAGGTCACTTTCAAAGTGGGACACTCAAGCAGTATCCGATACTTGTGAGGATAACAAGTTGCTAAGTTAACTACAATAACATGAACTCACGGTAGAAAAGGAATCTTATCCATTTTCTTTGTTCCTTGTTTCCTATATTTCTTATCATACATCATCTCATAACTTTAAGGACCATTTATTTAAGTGTTTTGACTCTTATACTTTGTTAGGCATAATTAAGCATCTAATCCGCCGTAAAACAAAGTTCCATCTTTCAACTCATTAGTGTAAAAAGAGAAAAGATATGTTGGTTGTCAACTATTGACAATTTGAGTTTTTCAACTCAATACTCCATGTTCATCAAACTACCTAGTATTTTGAATACATATATCCAACCTTCCTTTCGGAAATTAGTTATAAAAGTTATTTATATATTTTAGAAATGCTTTTCCTTTCTATGAGAACCATCCTAATTTAGGTGGTTAATCCGATTAACGCCCCTAATTAAAACTAGTCAAAGTTGTTAACCGATTATGTGATTAAAACGCGATAAAATTAGCTCAAGTAATTAACGAAGCTCCCACTAAATTCCGCATCCAACTTAATTAATCCAATTAATTAAGCCGGTTAACCCAAATTTTGCCAAACTATTTTGCAAGTGCCGGCAAAACCGAGGCCTAGCCTCGTTAAAATAATGAAATAATTAAAACGGCAAAAATCGCAAAACACATAGCCCAACGATGCTTTACGATGCCTAAGTGCTTAGCACCAAGGCTCGAGGTGCCTTGCATGGCCGCACCCGCACAATCATTTGTGGCCCAAGCATGTGGGAGTGACTTCAATGCCGCATACGCGTAACACCGACCACATCAGCGCACTTGCACACACAAGACATGGCCTTAAAGGTCCTAAATCATGCGAGCTTATGATGCCTAACAACACATAGCAGCACCAACGCACCCCTATCGTAGCATCTTGTGCGCATCACCCACTCATTCTAGATGCAACAAACACGCACACACCGCACTATGCATGTAGCAACAAGCGTGCACCTATCCCAACACGCCACACAGTAGCAGCCCTTTGAGGCACGAGCAGCCCCATGCGCACCTCGGCAGCCACATGTGGGCTGCGTGAGCAGCCCGGCTAGCTGAAGGATGAGCCTTGGCGATCTTTGCCTCGATTTGCGTGCTTTTATCTCAGGATTTAATTCCGATATATGTGTGACATAAAATTGATTCTAAATTTATTTTAGAATCAACATTGAGCAAGAATGAAAATAAAGCAATTCTAACTTAAATAAATTCAATTTTAATGCGAAAACCAAAATTAATTCAAGAACCGTTCTTTAAATTATTTTTGGTTCATCTTGATGCTTCAAAATTGAAGGGCTATACTCACAATCAATTTAATCAAACTTAAATTAATAATAATATTTGACAAAAAAAAATTAAATGGGTTGGAAAAATTAACATATTCATTCAATGAAAAATTTCGAACAATAACTTTTGTAAACTTGAAAAATTACATCTTCCAATATGAAGATTAATTAAATTTCAAACACGAGTTTTGAACTCTTAGGACTTTAATCAACTCAAAAATGATTAAATCCAAAAATTAGTTCAACATGGAATTTAGAAAGTAAAGTTCCAACCTAATAAACAATCAAATATTGGATCTTTAACATTTCTAAGGGACTTCAAAATTACAAATTCACCATAAACATTCACACTTGAAGCAATTAATTTGCAAAATTGTGAATTTTCAAGTTTATGTGAAAAATGAGCTCACCAAATTCAGCACCAAATATGACATCATAAACATGCTTAATAAGGTTTATTATTGTAGTAGATTAGTGATGCAACCATACATATAATCTACCTTTAACATGTCATAATTAATCAAGGTTAAAAGATTTAAAAAATTTCGTATAAAATGAAAAACCACTTGAAAAACATGTTTCTAGGTGGATTTTGGCTTCTGGACAGATCTTGTAAAGGGTCAAAAACGATTTAGAACATCAATTTAACCCAAAATTCACTATTTTTGGGTCAAAATCTGGGTTCGGGAGCCAAAATTAGTATAAATACGAGATTAAAACTAATTAAAACAAGCTTTTAATCTAATTAGAAAGCAAAAGTAGAAATTTAAATCCATTTTAAATCACCTCAATTAATTATTAGTTACAATAATTAAAATGAGCGCGGCTCCGACACCGCTGTTGGGTTTCGTAGTGTCCGACACTACGCGGAATGAAACCCACCCAAGACCCTGTACACTAAATAATGTAACTAAACATGCAATTACATAATTAAACAATAAAGGAGAGAGAAAGAGAAAAGACGATCTTACCCTCGACGCGTTCGTCGCTCGCTTACGAGCTCTTACTTGAAAGCTCTAGCTTCACAAGTGTGTAAGCCTCCGACGGCTCGCACCCTCGACCCGACCCGAGCGGACTCTACCCCGAAGGTTAGTCGGGGTTAGACCAAGGGAATACTAGAGTATTACAAACTTAAAGGTTCACTTATAAGGAGATGCCTTATTGAGTTCAACTCAAGTGCTTCTTCCCGAACCCAAAACTAGGTATTTATATGGAAGGGACTCTTGATTTCCCATTTCCCATCAATATGGGAGAATTGCATTTTGCGCAATTTACTTTAATCCAAAAACAAATTAAAATGCAAATTAATCAACAAGCGCCAAGTGGCAAATAATGAGCAAGGGTAGGTGCGGACCACTAAGGAGGGGGGAACCAAACACGACTTGCTCCCCAAGCAAGCCACAAAGACCGGTCCCTACTTTGACCGGATGCTACCACACGCACAGCTGGCTGGCAGCCTGCCTTGGCTTCTAAGGCTGCCCAGCTGGCGCCTAGAAACAAGGTTGGGCAAGCTGGCCAGCTCGCACAAGCATGCGCACAGCAAGCAGGTCACACACGTAATGCGGGCTGCTGCTGCTACTGCGTTGCATGTGCTGGTGTTGTGCGTGTGCTGGGCAATGCCCAGCTGCTGCGTACCGTGAGTGGCTGGGTGCGAGGCCCAGCATACTAGCACGCATGCTAGCTTGCTTGCGGGCATGAGCACCAGCCCCTTAAGCATGCTCGGCCAGCAAGCCTAGCACGCATATGCTTGCTTGGCTTGCGGCATGCACTTGCGATGCGGTTGGTGGCCTAGGCTAGCCTAGCACTCGCATGGCTAGGCCAATGTGAGGCTACGGCTTAGCTCGTACTTGTCACTTACTTGATTTATTGTCTTGTCGAATTCTAAATTCGACTCGACTTACGACGCTCGGTTTCGACGCTCTAAGCTCTATGTCCGATGTCTTTGTTCGTAATACTCTAATGACTCATCTAATCCTTCGGATTAATTCATCGTCTCGGATCGGTTACTCGATTGGGGTGCGACCCGACGGGTTCAGTCAACATTAAGCTGTTATATTAATTATACATTAATATTACTGATCGGAAGCTGCCTCCACCTAGGCATTTCGATCTTTTGACCTCACTGAAGAATTATCTTTCTAATAATTCCGAACCCTCTATCGAAATAATACACTTGTTGGAAGGACACCATTCCTTTCAGAATTGTGCTAGTACCTTATTGATATAAGTACTTTGGCATAATCCAATCATATTTTTAAATCTTTCCCGATAGATCTTGATGCCCAATGTACTGTGCCTCTCCCAAGCTCTTCATTGAAAAACACTTTCCAAGCCAAGCCTTTACAGAATCCAACATTGGAATGTTGTTTCCAATGAGCAATATGTCATCGACATATAAGACCAGGATTGCGATGTCACTCCCACTAACCTTCTTGTAAACACAAGACTCATCTGGATTCTTGTTAAAACCAAACTCACTGATAGCTTCATCGAATCATAGATTCCAATTTCTGCTTGCCTACTTTAGTCCATAAATGGACTTCTTAAGCTTGCATACCTTCCTAACATTGTTTGGATCTACAAAACCTTCCGGCTGTGTCATGTACACAGTTTTCTTCCAAAATTCCATTAAGGATGGCAGTTTTGACGTCCATTTGCCATATCTCATAATCATAATATGCGGCAATTGCTAGGATAATCTGGACGGACTTAAGCATGGCAACTAGCGAAAAGGTTTCATCAAAATCGACACCGTGAATTTGCCTGTAACCTTTTGCCACCAATCTAGCTTTGTATACATATACATTTCCATCTTTGTCGGTTTTCAACTTGAAATCCCATTTGCAGCCGATAAGTGTGTAACCTTCGGGAAAATCAACCAAGTCCCAGACTTGATTTTCAAACATGGAGTCCATCACGGATTTCATGGCTTCTTGCCATTTTGCAGAGTCAGGGCTCGTCATAGCTTGTTTGTATGTCGTTGGCTCATCTTCATCCATAATTAAGATGTCTTGATTCTCGGTTAAGACAACACCGAGGTATCTGTCTGGTTGATATCTTTGCCTTTTTTACCTACGTATGGTAATAGGTTTAGCATTTGCTTTGTCATTTTGACCTTGACCATTTTCAACAGTTGCTTCCAAAGCACTTTGATTGTCAGTTTTGCTAGTTTGACTTTGTTACTCACCTTCTCTAACTTCATCAAGTTCGATTTTCCTCCCACTTGTCATTTTGGAAAGATACTCCTTTACCAAAAAGACACCATCTCGAGCAACAAATATTTTGTTCTCAAACTGGTTGTAGAAGTAATACCCCTTTGTTTCTTTTGGATAGCCAACAAAGAAACACTTGTCAGATTTTGGTGCAAGCTTGTCATATATGAGTCTTTTGACATATGCTTCGTAACCCCAAATCTTAAGAAAAGACAACCGTGGAGGTTTCTTTGTCAATAATTCATATGGAGTCTTTTCGACAGCTTTTGACGGAGCACAGTTCAGTGTAAGTGTCGCGGTTAGAAGTGCGTGTCCCAGAGAGATATAGGAAGATCGCTAAGACCCATCATTAATCGAACCATGTCTAACATAGTTCGATTTCTCCTTTCGAACACTTCATTCCATTGTGGAGTTCCGGGAGATGTCAATTCTAAGAGAATTCCATGTTCTTTCAGATAATCATCTAATTCGTAGCTCAAATACTCGCCACCTTGATCTGATCGGAATGCTTTGATTTTCTTGCCAAGCTGATTTTCCACTTCACTCTAAAATTCTTTGAATTTCTCAAAAGATTCAGATTTGTGCGACATAAGGTAGACATAGCCATATCTACTAAAGTCGTCCGTGAAAGTGATAACATAGCGACAACCATTTCTTGCGGTTTTGCTCATTGGTCCACATACATCTGTGTGTATAAGACCTAATAAGTCACTAGCCCTTTCTCCCAACTTGGAGAATGGTTGATTTATCATCTTGCCTAGTAAGCATCCTTAGCATTTTTCAAACGACTCTAAGTCAAATGAATCTAGAATCCCGTCATGAAGAAGTTTCTTGATGTGTTCGATGTTAATGTGGCCAAGACGACAATGCCACAAGTAGGTTTGATTCGACTCAATGGTCTTAGCTTTTTTGGTGTTATCATTAACATTATAAACCTTTTTGTCTAGTGAAAGCACATAAAAACCATTTTCTGAATATAGCCGTACCATATAAAACATTATCGAGATAAAATGAACAACTATTGTCTGTTATCCGAAATTCAAAACCCTTGGCTTCCAACGCCGAAATTGAAATAATGTTTGTGGTAATGTTTAGAACATGATAACAATGGTCAAGTTCTAAAAAAAGCCCGGTGGGTAAAGACAAACTAAGTTTCCTAACAGATACGGCCGCAATCCTTGCTTCATTGCCGACCCGGAGTTCCACTTCTCCCTTTACTGGCCTTCTACTTTTCCTTGGTCCCTGAGCATTGGAACAAAGGTGTGAGCCACATCTGGTATCTAATACGCATGAAGCTTTGCTAGTAAAGTTAAGTTCTATAACATATATACCTGATCTAGAAGCAATGGTGTTGTTCTTCTTATCCTCCTTAAATTAGAGGCAATCCCATTTCCAATGTCCCTTCTTCTTACAGTAGAAACATTCAAAAGCGGATTGAGAAGAGGCTACCTTCTTGTCCTTGTTGCCCTTGGTAGCTCTTGACTTAGGCGGAAAGGTCTTCTTACCCTTCCCGTTAAAGCCTTTCTTCTTGCCCGAGCGCTTGAACAGTTATCCCTTCTTAATCATAAGCATATCATGCTTCCCCTCATCCTTGAGCGTTTGTTGGCTTACTTCATTCCATGAAACTCGGTGAGGGTTTTCACCATACTATGCATATTATAGTTCATCTTGAACTAATCATAGCCTTTATGCAGCGAGTGGAGAATAATGTTAATTTCCGTCTCGGTTGAGTACCCAGCGTCATGCCTTTCCATGTTCTTAAATAATCCGGTCATTTTAAGTACATGTGGACTGATCGTCTCTCCTTTCTTGAGCTTGATCTCAAGGATCTGCCTTTGGGTCTCAAACTGCTCAGTTCGGGCCTGCTCTTGGAACATATTCTGAAGTTTAGAAATGATCTCAAATGTTGTCTCCTTTCCAAAGAAGGTCTTCTGAAGATCTGGAGACATTGTGGCCAACATGATACATTTGACATCCCGATTGGCAGCGTGCCATCGGTTTAGGGCTGCCTAAGTGACCTCGTCATTAGGAGCGTCGAGCATTTCCTCATCAAGGACATATTCCTTTTTCTCTTGCATGAGAACTATACGCAAGTTCCTTTGCCAATTAAGGAAGTTTGTCTCATTCAACTTCTCTTTATCGAGAATAGAACGGAGTGAAAATTGGTTGTTGTTGGTATTAGTTGTAGACATTTTTCTACAATTGAAAGAATTTGTAATGAAAAACCATTCATAAAACCAATAATTTTAAAATTTAAAGCATACATGCAAATTTTCAATCTTATTAAGCGTTTTATCCATAAATTTAAAATTGTCCCTTTTAGGCGAGAATAAAACGATTCGAAGACCCCAAAAATCAAAAAGTGATTAAGCATGCTTTGGCTTGTCTTAAGACTTAATATTTTAAGGTAAGCAATCTAATAGCTAATAGGTCTAAGCTACTCTTGGTTCGATAAAACCTCGCATCTAATGCTTTCTTGACGTTTAATCTCTACTGCCAAGACATCTAAGGACTCCTTATTGATATCATTGACTCTAACCAAAACTAACGTGTAAGATGCCTTGCTTTGGCATTGCCCATTACTATTCTCATTAGTTCCGTAAGTGTCATTTTGGAATGGCAGATTTAATTCTATTTTCTTTGGCACTTAGGGTTTCTATGTTGGTTGATTTAAGTTAACAAAACTAATCATTCAACATTCGAAATCCTAAACATGCATCTAACATCGTAATTATATAAGCAAAATATATAAAGCATAATTAAAGATGCATTTGGCAACTAGCATGACCCCTTGAAACTTGAGTCTTTAAATCTTCAAGGGCCTTCATTGCATCTTCTTGGCTTCGTCTTCTTTGAAACGTCGTTTTCGAGACATCACCACCAATAATGCAACTACTAGAAAATCTAGGATTAATCTAAATAATTTAAGTACAAAAATACTTAACGGCGCGCAGTCCGTATTTAGATTTACAAAAATATAAAAGGGAAGGCAATCCGTATTTACTATCCTAGTTGGGCCCCACTAGTTGCCATTTTGTAAAACCTGCATTTGAATATCTATTCCATTCATCCATTCACTAACGTGAATGGCCCATGCATTTTACAAATAATTCAAGCAACAATTCAAAAACGGGTGCAAAACTAGTTACTAACTTAGGTGGTTAATCCAATTAACGCGCCTAATTAAAACTCGTCAAAGTTGTTATCCGATTATGTGATTAACGCAATAATAATAGATTAAAACGATTAATGAAGCTCCCACTAAATTCCACATCCAACTTAATTAAAATTAATCTAATTAAAATGAATTAAGCCGGTTAATCCAAAATTTGCCAAAAATCTTGCAAATGCCGGGAAAAATTGAGGACTAGCCTCGTTTTAATTAAAATAAAAAACCGCAAAATTGCAAAATTAATAGCCCATTACGACTGAGTGCTTAGCATTCAAGCCACGAGGCTCGGCTTGCTAGGCACCAAGCCCCGGGCTGCCATGCGTGGGTGCTGCCCTGCACAACCACTGTTGCGCCAAGCCATGTGCTAGCGGCAGACAGCATTGCTCGCGCGTTATGTTGACCCTAGCAGCGTTCTTGCAACGCACGCAAGTGGTGGCCTCAAAGGCCATGCTGCTGTGCAGGCTCGTGCTGCCTAGCAGCCACATACCTCACCACACGCAAGCCTACTTCGCACCAAGCTGCTAAACCAAGGGAGTTGCTCGCACACACCAATGCACTAGCACGCCACGCACTCTCGGCTGCCACATGCGGGATGCACAAGCAACCTAGCTGGCCGAGAGATATGCTCGAGGCTCTGTGCCTCGATTTGCGTGCTTGTGCCTCGGGATTTTATTCCGATTTTTGTGTGACATAAAAATTAATTCTAAATTAATTTTAGAATCATTATTGAGCAATATGAAAATAAAACAAGTCTAACTTAATTAAATTAAATTTTAGTGCACAAACCAAAATTAATTCAAGAACCATTCTGTAAATTATTTTTGGCTCAACTTGATGCTACAAAATTGAGGGCTATTCTCACAATTAATTTAACCAACGTAAATTGACAATGAGATTTGACAAAAGGAGTTGGAAAAATAAACACAATCATCCAATGAAAAATTTCTCTAACACTAACTTGTGTAAATTTGGAAAATTATATTCTTCCAACATGAAGAGTAATCAAATTTCAATCACAAGTTTGAACATTTAAGACTTTAATCAACTCAAAATCGATGAAAACCAAAAATTAGTTCATTATGGAATTTAGAAAGTTAAGATCCAACCAAATAAACAATTAAAGATTGAATCTTTAACATTTAAGAGCCTTCAAAAATACATTTTTACCATAAACATCCACACTCCAAGCAATTAATTTGCAAAAATGTGAAATTGGAAGTTTATGTGAAAATAAGAGCTAACCAAATTAAGCACCAATTATAACTTCATAAACATGCTTAATAAAGGTTATAATTGCAGAAGATTAATGGTATAATCGAACACATAATCCAACAATTGCATGCCATAATTAATCAAGGTTTAAAGATTTAAAAAATTTCGTCAAAAACAAAAAAAAACCCTTCGAAAAACCAGTTCATGGGTGGATTTTGGCTTCTGGAAGGCCATTTTAAGATACAAAGTGGGTAAAGTCTGATTAGAACATCGATTCCACCTAAAATTCACTATTTTTGAGTCAAAATCTGAGTTCGTAATCCAAAATCAGCTTAAATACGATTTTAATCCAATTTAAAACGAGCTCCTAATCTAATTAGGAAGCAAATCAAGAAATTTAAATCCATTTTAAATCACCTTAATTAATTTTTAGTTTTAAAAATTAAATGCAACCTGGCTCTGATACCACTATTGGGTTTTGCGTGTACGACACCGCGTGGAAAATAAACTCGATAACCGGATCGCATGCATAATAATTACAACATAAATAAAAGCATGCAAAACAAACATAAACATAAGAGAAGAGAGAGAATGCTCACCCTCGTAGCGTGCTTCGCTCAACCTCGAGCTCTGACTTGAAAGGTTCAGGTTCCGCCAGTGCGAGAACCTCTGATGGCTCACACCCTCGCTACCGAACCGCACCAGTCCCTACCCCGAAGCTTAGTCAGGGCTAGACCAAAAATAACTTAGAGTTATTCGAACAAAGGTTTTCTCTTCTTGGAGATCCCTTAAAGTTCACCAACTCAAGTGTCTTTCCTAAATGCCAAATGATTGGTATTTATAGGGAATAGTGCCCTTGAAATTCCATCATCTTTCAATGTGGGATAGTTGGTAAAAAAGTAAAATAGAATTTAATTTAATTCCAAATTAAATTAAATGGCCATGAAACAATAATCAAATGACAAGCGTCATCACACAAAGAGGGAGTAGGTAGAAGGACCATCTTGGCATTGGAGAGCAAGGCAAGGCTTGCCCTCCCCACCTACTCGAAAAGTCCGGGCAGCTGCTCGGCCTTGGGCAGCAAGGCCAGCCTTGGGGCACAAGCAGCCTTGCACCCCAAGGCTAGGCATGCTAGCCCATGGCCGCAAGCCTACGAATGCCACTGCAAACCCAGGCACACAGGCGGGTTAGCAGCAGCACCCCCAAGCGAGCAGCAGCATAGCAGGCCCAACATCACCACTCGCAAGCAGACTTGCTTACTGGCCTTGCTGGGCAGCTCGGGGGGTGCTATGGCGCGCAGGCACACGAAGCAGCCCCAGCCTGCCCCGCATGCCACAGCCAGCCTAGCTGGGCCTTGCGAGGGCTGCGGTGGCTCGGTTGCTTAATACTTGCGGCCCCTAACTACTCGCCATCAATTTGAGGCGTGGCTAAGGCTCGTGCTATTCTCGTAATTTTAGCACGAATATTATTTGATTATCTTTCTCGTCTTCGTCGATTTCTAAAATCGATTCAACGCACGACGCTCGGTTTCGATGCTCAGTTTCGACGCTCTAAGCTCATAATCCGATGCTTTGTTCATGAAACTCTATTGACTCATTTCATCCTTTGTATTAATTCGTCGTTTCGGTTCGGTTACGCGATTAGGTGTGACTTGAAGGGATCAGCCAAGATTAAGCTTTAATATTAATTATTCATAGATATACTAATCGAAAGCGGCCTCCAGCTAAGCATTCCGATCACTTGACCTCACTGAATAATTAGCTTTCTAATTAATTGTGAACCTCTATTGGAATAATACACTTGTTCGAAGGACACCATTCCTTTCAACATTAGATTCACCCTGCTGCTTGTTAGTCCAAGTATAGAACGCACTAGAATAAGCATGATCAGAAAAAAAACTATAATCAAGACAAGATAAAAAAGGTTCAAGCTCGGAGAGAGAAATAGCAAAACCCAGTCTTTCATTAAGGTCCAGAATAGAATTAAAGTCACCACAAATAAACCAAGCCCCATTCACACCCCTACTAATTCTTCTCAAAGCATCCCATAATTCTAATCTTAGGTAAAGGTCATTGTATCCATATACAAACGTGAAATCAAAGCGATCCTCTATTCCAATATAAGAGACGACTATGCCATGGATCCATTGATTTCCTGCATTAATAATGTTAACAACGTAGACAGAAGGCAACCACACCAAAATAATTCTATAATTATTATCAAAACCATAAGCACCAATTCGAACCTAGAATAGAAGAGACTCTAGCAAAGTTTTGAAGTTTTACCTTTGTCTCTAGAAACCCAAATCGGCCAATATTTTGTTGCTCAAGAAACAAAATTACATCAATCAATCTCCCCCTTCTATTTAGGCCCCTAATATTCCGAAAACCTAGACTATCCATTTAAGATAATCTTTGGCACCCCAACATCATGCATTGTACCTGAGTTCATCAAGACTCTATAAGAATTATTATTCTGCACGTCAAGAATTCTACCAACAATAGCAAAACTATTATCTTTAGTCATCTCTAAAGGAGCTGCTACGTGTTTTTGTTGCTTACTAATATTAGGAACAGTTGGTTGTTGTTGCTTTCTCACTTAGACCTTTTTAGTCCTCTTCTCAGGCATTCCATTCCCCTCTACACTCTTCTTCCTGCAAAGATCTTGAGAATGCCCCATACCTTTGCAATGATTATATTTAATCGAAATCAACTAGTAATAAACCTTATGATATACCATATTGCCCAGTTCATTCTCAAAAGAAATTTTACTAGGGAAATCCTGCTGAATTTTAACTTCCACCATAATGCGAGCATAGTCCAGAATGTCCTTACTAGTAGGCGCCTTAATTATCAGTTTTGATTGGTTTACCAATCAGGCTAGCAATTTTCATTAGAGCACTTCTACCCCAATATCTTAGATCAAGCTTAGAGAGGTTAACCCAGACATGAACCGTATAGATCTTCTCAGGGTCCAAATCCATGCCATCCACCCATATTTTAACAATTATTGGTCTACCATCAAACATAACAAGATCAACATTAAGAGCCTTCTCCCTTCCTTCAACATTCTTAAAACAAACAATTAAAACCCCATTTCCCATTTTCATCACTTTATCCACGCCAAATTTCCCCCAAACTCCTATAGTAAAAGCATTTAACATATGGTAAGGTGGTTTACTACCAAGAACAAACCCAACAATAGCAAAACTCCAATATTCAAGTTTAGTTTGGATATCATGAAAGGAAGTTTCCACAGTTCCATTATCATAATTATTAATCACATCAGTATGATTTGGTTTGAGATTTATACCTTCATCAAGGATGCTTTCAAACAAAGAAGTTCTCCATGATTATCTAGCATTGTGAGAACTTGATTTTCCAATTTCAGAAATTCTGATTATCCCCTCTCTACAAACTATAGCAGGGACCTCCTTAATAACCCCCACACGGGCCTCACTAATAGCAGGCAGCGAGCTCAAACCCACCTTTGCCCCATCTGTAATACGAGTACTCGCACCACACCATTTCTAGCAACGCTAGGCATCGTTGTAAACTGGGTGTTTATTGTTTACACCTGAGGAGTAATCAACGTCAAAGAAATACCCACACCATGCATTGCCATAGTAGGAGTGTTAGGGATGACTCCAGACCTAATTCCATTACCACCATGTGAACTATCAGCTCCTTGGACAACTATATTACCCAATTGTCTCTGCATTCCGGCCAAACCAAAGTTCATAACCACCATCCAATGGTTGAATTGATTGCGTGCCGTCTCCCTATCAATATTAGCTATTGAATCAACCACACTTCTAAATCATAGTTTTTGAATTGACATGTTCTTATAACTTATTTTTTGTCTTTTCTTTTAAGGTTAATATAATACTTCAAGAGGTTCTTCAATTATATCCCATAGTTTCAGAAATAAGACGTACAGTTACAAAAGATATTAGAGTAGAAGATCTGTTCTTATCGGCAGGAGTATGTGTTAGTCAATCTTCTAATAGCCTTATCCAACAATATGAGAAACTATGGGGTGTTGATGCTAAAGAATTTAACACATTAAGGTTTAGTGAAGGCATCTTTAAGGCAACAAAAGGGAACATGTCGTTTTTCTTATTCGGTTGGGGGCCAAGAATGCATTGGATAGAATTTCGCTATGATCGAAGCCAAAATGACATTACCCTTAATTCTACAACAATTTCTTTCGACCTTTCACCATCTTATTCTCATGCTCCATCAACCATTGGAGGTCTTTGACCACAATTTTACGCTCTAATCACCTTCCATCCATTATAGACCAAATAATTCACGTAATTTTTGTTATAAACCATAGTCATAATGACAATGCTGTTAAAATAAATTTTATGGTTCTAAGTTTTATTTTTACATGGTTATAATTGTAATCAACTACTTACAATTTTTTTTTTTTTTTTACTTTTCTTACATTGCTTTTCATGTTTGAAGTATATATGCTTGACTGGAACATATTTAATTCAGTAAAAAAATTATTAATCAGAAAAAATTAGTAAGTTTAAAGAATAAATAAGGGAATCAGTAAAAGTAATTTTTAGTTAAATTTATTTCATTTCAGTAAAATTAATTTAAGTTCAACAAAAAAAAATTCATTTCAGTAAAAATAATTACAGTTTAACAAAAATAAGGTGAAAAGAACAAGGCCTAAGACGGATAGTATAACAAATCCCAATAATCTTCCCAAATATGACAACAAATTGAAGATTTCTATTCAACATTTTAGCAAATCCTTTTTTCTTCACCATGTTCAAAAATTATCAAGTAAAAATAAATTTAGTTAAGAATAATTCAATTAAGGAAAAATAGGGCAAATTCGACGAAAATAATCAACTTAGTAACTTCAGAGAACATATGTGTAGACACCTGACTGTGTCTCCCCAAAAACCAAACCCAGTGATGAGTACCTTTCATGTCTTTGATTAACGAGTTCGGTAAAGAGTTGAAGATTCTTGTGAAGTTTCTTTTAGCCTTGACCATACCCCTAACCTTTCCTAAAATGTTTTAACCAAAAATCGTTCTTTTCGTGTCTTTAAACCCAAAATCATTCATTTCGTGTCCTTCAAAATAATTCATTTCGTCTCCAATCATAAAAACATCCAAAATAGGTTACTTTTGTCCATAATCTTGGTCCAACTACTAGATATTTGGATGGGGTTTGAAACGAGCTTTCCAAAGATATATTATAAGCCCAAATCCGACTTATAACAAATAAGTTATGACCAAAATACTAAACTGAGAAAAAACTGGACCTCGGTCCACCCTACATACGGCCTAATGATCATGTGGAGAGTCCAATTAACTTAATCCCAATCCTAAACCAATTATGATTAATAAAGAGCTTCTAGAATCCTCTAGAAGGGTTTATATTATCCTTTCCCCGAAAGATAAAAGTTAAAGAATTTGATATTGAATAAAACATCTCTTTTTGACAATCCTAATCCCGGTCAAAACTGAATTTTGTATCTCATAAATTTATTCAAATCTTGAATGGTTGGATAGCCCTTGAAATAATCCCAATTTTGATTAGAAACAAAAAAGATATGATTAAAATAGCAAACCCTATCTAACACCGACATTGTTCGATTATTTCAATCATATCTTTTATTCTACAAAATATATCAATTTGATTTTAGTTGGTTTGGAAAGTAGACTTCTAGAGCATTCTAACGATATATTATATATTTTATTCCGATTTTTGGATCAAAAGTTATGATAAAAATAAAACCGCAAAACTACAGGACTATTGCACCACGACAGCACCATCGTGCCGCAATAGACCTGGCGCGCCGCGATAAAAGGAGTTTTATTCCGATTTGAATTTGGATGTTTTCTAATCGTTTTGACCCCCTTTTTTCTTATAAATAGAGGTCGTATCACCCCATTTTTATTCACCATCAATCATCATCAATACCCTTTCTAATTTATTTCTCTCTCTTGATTTTCATATTCTTAGCCTAGCCTAAACACCTCCTTGATACTCTCCCTAATCAAACACAATACTTCCTTCACGAGATTTGAATACTACTTTCCCTTCTCTATGTTGCCTTCGACCTCGACGTGAAAGGTTGATAGTTCTGAGGGTTCGGTCCCAAATCTATATTTCAATTATTATTTAATTTATTTACTTTTGTTGATTTAATCTTTCTTGAAGTTACTAACGTGTTTATTGTTTTAATAGCAAGAAGGGAGGAACATCAACGTAAGTAATTCAATTACTTAATATTTGATTTTGGAGTAGAAATCATGTTTAGAATATTACTTTAATTCCTAGTATAATTTTAGGATGCTTTTTATGATTTCTAGTATCGTGTTTAGGATAATGCTTTGATTATGATTTTTATTAGTGACATGCTAGGAGTTGTTATTAATCCGTTTGGTATCATTCCTATGATCTTACTAATAATATTTTGTTGATGATATTATGATGATGATGATTGTTGTGTCAATTATATGTTGCTTGATTATTCATGATTGATTGTTATTGCTTGATCACGCCCCTTCTTTGTAGTTTAAAGGGAATTTGTACTTGAAATCACGCTTAATAAGATAATTAATAATTTGAATTTAGGCTAATATTATTTTAATTCAAGTGATCACCAATAATAGATTTGATTGTGCATTAATAAATCAACCAACGTAGATTGAACAGGTTTAGGACTAATTTGATGTATGTATGTTGATCAGAAAGCGCACATGAATATCATAAGAATTATGTAGAGGCTGATTTAGGGCGGGTTCAATCTCATATAGGTTGGATTTGTACCATCATCCCCGAATATCCAGTCATGGTTCCGGACCACTATGGAGTTAGCGATCTCCGTCATCGTGAATGGGGTGTAACCTTCGCACTTGTGAACGGTTTACAAGTTCCTAAAACTTGTTGGCGACTCTTCTATTTCTTGCTTCCTTCCCTTGGAGCGCCGCCATGTCTAAAAGCATGAATATAGTGGGGCTCAAAAGATTGAGTTTGAAAATTCCCTACAGTTTTTAGCTACCCCACTGGGGAGGATTTCTAATATTGATTCCAAAAATTTATTTTGGCAATCGATTTAGAATGAGTGGATGAGTCTTGAAAGATTCTAGATATTCATGGTGCGTTATTTTGATTAACATTGTGGCATAAGCATAAAAAGGGTTCGCATTGGAAATGCCATCCGTAATTCGTCAAAAACATAGGTATTTACACGTAGGAAAAGCCGAAAATATCTTTCACAACTAAAATCGAATAAATGCTGCGAAAAATTGGAAAAAACGTCGAACATAGAAACTACCGCGGTGCAATGGAACTATCGCAAGACGACAGAGTTCATCACCAGACGACAACTTTATCGCGGCGTGATAGAGTTGTCGCTGCACGATGGCCTCTGTTTTCTCGCGCCGATTTCTCACGACATTGCGCCAAAATTATGTCTTCGTGTTTTACCTGATTCTAGTACTGTTTCGACAATTTTACTTCCTGATTGAGTTTTTTTCGACTTTCTGAACCTATATGTGTTCTACATGTGGTTTTAGCTCTTGGAAATTCACGCTCCATCCACCCTAATGAACGCTACGTGCAACAATGGGTGCATCTGAGATTGTGAATTCACCAAACCATGGAAGCGAGTTTAACTTGCGGGGCCCCATCCATCGTGCCAATCCTTCTAAGGTAAGGCTTCTGTGCGATGCATCCGGACTCATAACCATGGACCCTCTTGGACACCGTATTCTTAACGTTAGAGAACTTGAGCCATGGTTAGGTTGCATCACTCATTGCATCATGTTGTGACTGCTTGACTACTTGTGCATCTCTTACTTGAGCATATCCTTACTTGTAATTAAACTAACCCTTTGTGTTGACTTGTTTGTTGTAAATAAAGTCTTACAAACTAACCAAGGACTAAAAAAGACTTTGCTCATTAAATTAGTTAAATAATTTGAACCTATAAAGTCTAAACGTACTCGACCTAGCCATTTATAGGTTTACACCTTCGAAAGAATCACCGAAAACAGATTAGATTAATGTTCCATTAGTGGCGCAAAAATATGATTTGTGCCACAAAACGCCAGTTTCATCAAGCCGCGATACCCCTATCGCGTCGCGATGGAACCAGCGTTCCACGACAGTTCCATCTCCACGCGATGGTTCGGTTCGTTCTTTCTGGGTCTTCATGTCGAGTCTAATTTCCATAATTAATTGGTTTAATGAATACACGAGGTCCTAACTTGGTCTTTGTTGAGTCTAATCATATATTTAGTCCCATGGTCATCACACGAGTCTTGAACATATCACTTTTACTTATGAGTCCTTGCACACACTTTGTACATGTCTTTTCACATCATGACCATGTCTTAGGTCCATGCATGAGTCTTCTTTCCGTCATTTGAGTTGAGGGTTCATCTTATTCCCACAAATTTCCATATCCTTCCACATTCACATATACTTTCCCACATACTTTCCATACATTACACTTTCTCTCTTAAACACTTTTCACATTCACATACTTTTCTCTTTCATGCTTTCCCCATATCATTCCCCTCATACACCATGATCTTTCCCTATCTATGCATGTTGAATCGAATTCGAGTCAATTGATTGACAATAAGTGCCAATGGTTTAATTTTATAGAGTTTTGTGAAGGAGAGAAGGATGTTTAATCAAAGACAACACCTTTATACAAGTACTTCTTTTCCAGAGTCTAGTTCGAACTAGAAGGAAGATAAAAATGGCAGCTAGTAAAGAAGATTTTGACAAACTCCAACAAACTATAAATGGCCTTGCTGAAATGCTCAAAGAACTCACCACTCGAATGGAGAAGGCCGAAGACCCAAGCAAACATGTCCCACCTGAGACAATCAAGCGCATCGAAGAAAGCCTAAGTCAAGTATCCAATGACCATAAGTATCTTTGCCTAATATCTAAGGGAATCTCACTAGAAAAGAATCTTCTTCCACAGAAGTTCTCTGCCACTGACATTCCCAAGTTTAAAGCTACCGACAATCCTTACTTTCATTTGAAGGCTTTTGAGACAATCATGGAGATCAAAGGGATTGATAAGAAAATATTCCCCTCTTTTTTTCCTTTTTCCTTAGAACCAGTATGTCAACAATGGTTATTCTCTATACGTTCTGAGAAAATTGCTACTTGGGACAATATTACTCATGCTTTTATTGATAGATATAAATGTAATGTTTAAGTAGAAACTAATCATAGGGAGCTAGAAATCCATAAACAAAAGGAAAATGAAGGTTTCACTGCGTTTTACAATAGGTGGAAGGAAACTTCTACCAAAATGATTGAGGTTCCAAATGAAAAAGAATCTGTGAGAATATTCATAAGAAACCTTCAAGACAAGTACCAAAAGCACCAGAAATATCAACTTCTCAACACTTTCAAGGCTGTCTATAATATAGGCATCGAAATTGAAGATGACCTTATGAAATTGGTAGTTGCTAACAATAGTAATGCGAAAGGAAAGAAGAACGACTATCCTTCTTCTTCCTCTCCCATTAATTAAGCACATGCAATAGACACTCCTAAGAAACGAATCCAAAGGTCGAAAAGAGTGTTTACTCCACTTGGCATGAGCTACGAAACGACCTTCGATAAACTACACCACAAAGGACTGGTCATGCCCATAGGACCTATCAAAGATCCAGCCCTAGAAGCCAGACCACCTAAGTGGGATCCTAATAGACACTGCAAGTACCACCAAGGAAGAGGTCATGATACTGACGAATGCTGGAAACTCCAAGAAGCTATCTATAGAGAATATTTCAACAACCTCGAGCCCCACTTTGATCATGCGTTTAGGCATGGCGGCTTCCAAAGGGGAAGAAGCTAGAGATAAAAGAGTCGCCAAAAAGTTTTAGGAACTTGTAAACTATTCATGAGTGTAAAGGTTACACCCCATTCAAGATCACGGAGATTGCTAACTCCATAGTGGTCCGGAACCATGACTGGATATTCAGGGATGATGGTACGAATCCAACCTAAAAGAGATTGAACCCGCGATAAATCGGCCTCTACTTAATTCTTATGATATTCATTTGCGCTTTTTGATCAACATACACACAACAAGTTAACCCTAAACCTGTTTAATCTACGTTGGTTGATTATTAACGCACAAATAAATCTATTATTGGCGATCACTAGAATTAAAATCATATTAAGCTTAAATCAAATGATCAATTATCTTATTATGCATGATTTCAAGTATAAATTCCCTTTAAACCTGCAAGAAAGGGCGTGATCAAGCAATAAAAACAAATCATAAATTATCAAGTAATGTATAATTGACACAACAATCATCATCATTACACAATTAATAGCAAGATCCTAGGCATCATACTAAACGGATTAATAACATATCCTAGCATGTCATTAATAATAAAGATCAAAGCATTAACCTAAACATGATACTAGAAACATGATAGTAGGAATATTAAAAGCATCCTAACATGATACTAGGAATTAATATAAAATTCTAAGCATGATTTCCATATCGAAATAATAATTAAGATAGTAGATTTACTCACTTTGATGCTTCGTACCTCTTTCTATCAATATAATACACACGTTAGTAACTTCAAGAAAGATTAAATTAATAAATAAATCAAATAATAATTGAAATATAGATTTGTGACCAAACCCTCAGAACTATCAACCTTTCACGTCGAGGTCGAAGGCAACTTCAAGATTGGGTTGGAGTATTCAAGGATCGTGAAGGAAGTATGGTGTATGTTACCAAGAAGGTGTTGGGATGTGTTTAGGCTAGGCTAAGGCTAGAAAGAAATAGATAGAGAGAAAAGATTTTAGCTTAGAGAGGGAATTAGATGATGATTAATGGTGATCAAGCTTGTTGATGATTGAAAACGTGAAGATACGACCTCTATTTATAGGGAAAAACAAGGGTCGAAGATCAGAAAACAGTAAGAATCCGACTCGGAGTAAAACAGGTTCCTATCACGACGCGATAGGCTTATCGCCGCGCGATAGGCTTATCACGCAATAGGCTTATCGCAGCGCGATATGTCTATCGCTCAGTGATGCTTTTAGAAGATAAAATCCGTATGGAATTCGACTTCCAATCAAATAGGTTGATCGAATTTCCGTAGGTATTCTAATTTTATCAGAATTAAAATCATTGAAAAACAAGTGTTTTATCCGATATAAAAATCTTAAGTCTTTATCTTTTCAAAAACATTATAAATTAGATCCTTATAGAGGATTCTAGAAGCTCATAATAAATCCTAAGGGATTTAGGATCGAAAAAAACCTTCTAGAGGATTCTAGAAGCTTGTAATAAATCCTAAATTGTTTAGGAAAGAGGTTAAGGTTAACGAACCCTCCACATGATCATTGGGTCGCAGGTAAGGCTCGGTTTGGGCTCGGTTTAGTATGTTGGCCATAACTTCTTCGTTATAAGTCGAATTTGGGCTTATAATATATCGTTGGAAAGATCTTTTCATTCCTCATCTAACCCTCCACATGATCTTTTCATATTTAGACTAGGATTATGAACCAAAATAATCATATTTAGACGTTTTTAAGGTTTGGACACGAAATGAATGGTTTTAAGAACACGAAATGAATTATTTTGGAATTAAAGGCACGAAATAAATGATTTTGGATTAAAATATTTAAGGAAAGTTTAGAAACGGTTAAGGTTAAAGAAAAATTCACGAGACTCTTCAACTCTTCACCGAACTCGATAATCAAAGACGTGAAAGGTACTCATCACTGGGTTTGGTTTTTGGGGAGACACAATAAGGTGTCTACAGAAGCCCCCACTTTGACTAAGTTTGGAGAAACGTAAGTTTTGAAAACAAAAGTCAAAGTAGATCGATAGGGACGGAGAATGATTCTGAACTTTTGGCGATCCTAAACCATTATTTTTAACGTCGATACCTGCAGAAAAGCGTCTGGGCTTGCCGAGCACACGTCTCTGGGTGATATCTTGTCGAAATATATATTTGTTTTGTTTGACAACCTCCTCATTCTCAAGGAGCGTTGTCAATGTCCACTTGCCTCTGAACAAAAGAGCTTTTAGAAAAATGGTCACGCGTCTCTAAGCAAAAGAGCTTTGGAAGAATGTTCACGAGTCTCTGAACAAAAGAGCTTTTGGAAGAATGTTCACGCGTCTCTTAACAAAAGAGCTTGAATGAGATGTCCACGCGTCTCTGAACAAAAGAGCTTGAATGACATGTCCACGCGTCTCTAAACAAAAGAGCTTGAAAGGAATGACCACGTGTCTCTGAGCAAAAGAGCTTTGAAAAGAATGTCCTCGCGTCTCTGAACAAAAGAGCTTTAATAAGGATGCCCACGCGTCTCTGAGCAAAAGAGCTTTGGAAGAATATTTACGCGTCTCTAAACAAGGGAGCTTTGGAAGAATGTTCACACATCTCTGAACAAGAGAGCTTTTGGAAGAATGTTCACGCGTCTATGAACAAGGGAACTTGAATGAGATGTCCACTCGTCGCTGAACAAAAGAGCTTGAATAAGATGTCCATATGTCTCTGAACAAAAGAGCTTGAAAGGAATGCCCACGCGTCTCTAAGCAAAAGAGCTTTGAAAAGAATCTCCACATATCTCTGAACAAAAGAGCTTTAATAAGGATGCCCATGCATGTCTGAGCAAAAGAGCTTTGGAAGAATGTTCACGCGTCTCTGAACAAGGGATGTTTGGAAGAATATCCACGCGTCTATGAATAAGGGAGCTTTTGGAAGAATATTCACGTGTCTCTGAACAAGGGAGCTTGAATGTTATGTTCACTGGTCTCTGAACAAAAGAGCTTTTGTAAGAAATGGTGAGAGTGTTCGATTGGCTGCGAACAAAAGCTTTGATGATTTGGTGAGATTGCTCGATTGACTCTGAATAAAAGCTTCAATGATTTTTTGTATCCTATAAAATCAAACATTGCCAAAGGACTTTGCTGGTGGTTTTGTTGGGGTTGACCCAAGACTTGGTGTACTTGACTCATTGTGGTTTGTTGGCTTGAGGTTGACTAAAGGCTTGGTGTACTTGACTCATTTTTATTGGTTGGCTTGAGGTTGACTCAAGGCTTGGTGTACTTGTCTCTTTTTGTGACTTAATGTGTTTAAATCAATTCGATATGTTTTGACACGTGTGTGCAGACTCAACTCGATGTAATATGACTTGACATGACTCAATGTGTATGACTTGTGTGTGCATTGTATTGTGATTGTGCTCGTGCACTCAAAAATGCAAAAAAAGAAAAAATATTCCGTCATTTTTGTGGCGGGTTTCAACTTTCTCCCGAAAAGAAAGACATGAAAAGGAAAAGAGGTAAAGTGTCGATGAAAACGAAGTTTTTGAACTTCCTTAGGATGAAAAGAACGAATCGAGTAATGGTACATGTTGAGTGAGCTTAATCAGTTGTATGCGTTGATGTTGTATCTCATGGTGCAAGGATTGTAGCATCCTAGGCTATCTTAATTGATGAAAGTATTTGGGTAACTTAGGCGCGGAGGCTAAGTACTTCATACTTTACGATGCAATGATGATTATGAGTGTGTGATTCTAAGATGACAAGGCGTGCTTCAGGGTTGTATCAAGATTTCATGACAAAGGGTTCCTAAGGGAAGGATTTATCTCGCTATGTATGTGTAATGTGTGTGAAAATGACACTAAGGTTAAGCTGCAAAGGCTGATAGTGTGGAAAAATATTTTGAGAAGAGTCAAATGATGGTGACTCTTAGGCTAGGTAGGGTAATGAAGTAGGGATAAAGCCCCCAAGTCTAGCTCTAAATGGATAGGGATGAGAAATGGAAATCCCTTGATATGATCATGCATGAATGTGAATAAGAGTGAATGAACGTGATGATAAATATTACGAACGCACCCCAATGTGAGGTTGCCTACGTATCCGTTAAGAATCAGGCTGAACGTAGCTCTAGCCGAACCTCGTACAAGTGGGTGTACACCTCAAAGAGATCTTTTAAGGGTTGTAACGGGGATAAGCTAAAGGTTGAATAAGAAGGGATAAAGGCTCAAAACCAAATATAAGCCCCCAAGGTGTACAACCTTGCATTTGAAACTTGGTATTTGTATGCTTGAGATTTCTTAATTTTGAACTTATATATTTTTTTTTCTTTTTTTGCTTTTGAGATTTGTATTTCAATCTTTTTTTTTTGGATAGTGTGGGAAATCCCGATCATGTGGTCTATCACTCACTTGGCATTCATGTTTCTCACGCACGGTACCGAGCACTCGATAAAAGACGCAATCTGAGACATGTTCATATCAAAGACATTGGAACACTTGCCCTTCACACTTTTATTGTTTTTGAATTTTTTAGATTTCTCAAGCTTTTGTATTTGGAAATTTCATAAGTTTCACACCATCCCATCCCAAGGTTAGGTAGATGTGGGTTGAAAGAAGAAAGGTATATCGTTAGACGAGACTCAAAGTGGTTTATCCAGAAAGATTTGTATATTCGAAAGAGGTAAAGGTGATATGATGTGGCTACAAGGAGTGCCTCAAATCATAGGTATACCTTGTGCTTAGCTCGGTGTAGATTTTTTTTTCTTTTTTTGTTAATGCAATGCGATGATCATATGCAAGGAAATAAATGCTCATTTTATTAAAAAGGAAAGGGTAAAAATCAAACTCATGGAAGTAAATCTAAGAAATGATGGAGGGTGCCTATGCTAGACTTATTGGGGAAGGGTTTGAAAAAAGAAGAAGAAAGCATGAAATCATGGTGAGAGTCTTGCACCGTCCTTTGTGTTTTCCTTGACAATATGTTGTAGAAAAGGAAACCATGTATGTTATTTGTCAATTACATGACTCAAACTTGATTCAACATGCACATGTGAGGAAAGGGTATAATGTATGAGGTGAATGATATGTATGGGGAAAGCATGTAGGAGGAGAGTATGTGAAGGAAGGTCTATTTATGGTAAGGTATGTGATGTATGGAAGGTGATGTAACCTTGATTATGATGACCGTAACCTTGGCATAATTTTGGCTACTATAACCTTGATTGTTATAGTTTCCTCAGAAACGTTGATTTCCTTGGTTCCTATAACCACCACCTTGGCTATAGTTGTTAACATTGCCTTGGTTGTGATAGTTCCTATTCCAATGGCCTCTTTGATTATCAAACCTTTAACCATTGTTGTTATTAGACACATAATTCACATGCTCATTCTCATTCCTATCAAAATCATCACAGTCATCCGAAAAAGCATGAGGGCGATTAAAAGCATCATGATCATATGATCCACATACGTCACAAAACAAGCAGCACTAGGCATGTTATTAGAAGAGGGAGAGGGATTATAGTTAGAAGATGTACCTCTCCCCTTAAATTGGGAGGGAAGAATAGGTGCTAGAGACGAAGCAATCTCTAATTTAGCTTTGATAGAAGTCATCTCCTTCCCTAGATTTGAGATTTGCGAGGACAAGTTGTTGATGGCATTGAGATGATCAACCGTTACCCTTGCTAGTTAACACTTTTTCGCCGTCTTGCCAATCCATGTAGTGCCTCACTACATCTTCAATAACGTCCACAACTTCCTCTTCCGTTTCGTTCATTATGGGTCCTCTGGCTCCCGCATCAAGACAAGACTTCCCTTGAGGGCTTAAACCACTTTAAAAGATTTGAATGATTTGGTATGTAGGAATTCTTTGGTGAGGACACTCCCTTTGATAGTCCTAGTACCTTTCCTAAGCTTCATAGAGGCTTTCATTGGATCTTTGCTTGAAACTTTGGATAAGTGCTCTTGCCTCCGCCGTTTTCTTTTGGGAGTAAAACCGGGATAGGAATTCCTTAGTATCTTCATCCCATGTCCTTAACGAGTTTGGCTTGACTTCTTTATCCAACCATTCCAAGGCACGTCCTATGAGAGAAAAGGGGAAAAACTTCAAACGAATGAACTCTTGTGAAACTCCATTCACTTTGATAGTGTTGCAATACTTCTCAAATTCTTTGAGGTGGTTTAGAGGACTTTCGTGCTTAGCCCCACTAAATTGTTGCCTCTCTATCAAAGTGATCATTGCCGGTCTAATTTAAAAATCTCGCCGGTGTTGTTGGTGGTCAATCCCGCTCTCGAACCTATATCCACCCGGAATCCCTAATTCCTTCAAAGCCACTCTTTGGTTTTCTTCCATTCTTTCTTGTTCTTCTTATTGTCTTGGAAGACTTGAGGAACGCCTAGCAACTCTTATCTTCGTAATTGTCCTCTCTATTTCCGGATCAAATGGCACTAGAGAACGACCACGTGCTCTATGGATACAATCTCAAAAGAAAATATTAGTAGCACGGCTACCAATGTAGCCAAAAAGGGAAAAATCTTTTTGTGTTTTTTCAAATAAAATGAAATAGACTCAACAATTATAGCAAACAACTACGTCATTCCCCGACAATGGCGCCAATTGGATAGAGGGTTTCTAAACATGTCGTTAAATGCTTAAAACCTTATCAACAAAATTTATAACACTCAACTAAACCTAAACCAAGTATAGGGTAAGTCAAGGGTCGAACCACGAGGAATAGGAGGATGGTTACTATAGCTTGAGGTCAAGCTATTTTGAAGAATAAGAAGGATGTTGAATAGGACTAACTAGTGTCTCAAACAACTAGATTAAAGAGGGATTTCAATATCAAAAGCACTAGGGATTAGGATCCACATACAATCATGATGGTTATACTAATTAAGGGGAAATCAATCAACCAAATGTTGTAAAGGAGGATAGTAATTGCAATCAAGAGAACTCAAAGGGTTATCTCCTAGAAGTCAAACTAGGTTTCCTCTATGAATGACTAGCAAGAAGAATCACAAATCAAATTCAATCAATAATTGCAATCCCTAAATCAATGGTTCGTGTCATTAGAAATCACAATGCAATCTAGGTTGAAAATCAAGGTTGAACACTCCTTAACAATTCAACCACATGCACAATTCTATCAACCAATTTAATCACAACATTCAATCAATCAAAATCCATCAATTAGCAATAATCCATCATTCATGCATGCTTCACCATCTCCCTAGCAAGGAGTCTACTCACTAAGCACATTGAAATTGAAGAACAAAACTAAGTAAATCACAAACATCATCATCTTAAGCTAAATCAAGTAGAAATTCAAATCAATCAAACTATTATCCAAAAGATCAACAAGTTAAACAATCATTCATGAATCAAAAGCAAAATCAAGTAATGGAGACTGATTAAAGGAAGAAAATCTCACTAATTATCATTGATTGAACAAAATACAAACTTGATTGGAGCAAATGTTGAAGTAAAAATCAAAATTCAAGAGTTTCTCTCTCTAAAATGTAAGAGCTCCTTCAAATTAACTCCAAAAACTTCTCTTTCTAGCCTCTCTAATGAATTCAATGAATCATTCTCTCTCTAGAATAACTAACTAAGGGGAAATAAAATTGACGTCTAAAAGAAACCCGTACATGCGCGCCCTCTCTCCGGAATGCGCGGTCGCGAAGAATAGGGTACGGAACATAGAGCTTAGGAGGCGCACCCGCGCGCGAAGTATGCGCGCTCGCGCAAGCACCTTGCGCGCCCGCACCACTAGAGCAGGGGACTTCCTCCGTGCGTTCTTCAATGTAAGAGGTGCGCTCCTCTTCACCGTCATTGGGGATGGCAGTCCCAAAATGAGTTTATGGTGGGTTCAACACCATGCTTTCATGTGCACGCAGCATGAGGGCGCAAGCATCATGTCTTGGAGTAAACCATCTCTTGCTTTGTGAGCTATATGAGAGCTTCAACCTTGCACTTTGAGCATCTTATAACCCAAGGAATCACCATGAAGGGCCTTGGACTTCACCTTAGTCTTGAAAATAAAGAAAGGAAAACAAGTAAAAGGGAAAAGATGATAAAATCCACGGAAATACAAGAAAAAGGTAGAAAAGACTAGAATGAGACCAACTAGAGAATAAAAGACTAAAACTAAGGGAAAAAAGCATAAAGAAAGCTATCAAAGCAGCTAAAATCACCCAAAATAATGCCATTTGAGTGCCATAAATGGCACTCATCACTTACTATGTGGTAAGATTCACTAATATGGAGGATTATCATTTTGTCTTGACCCAAGGACCATGGATTATCGGTGAAAGCTACCTTACCATAAGGAAATGGATTCCTAACTTTGTCGCTGATGAAGCTCCAATTAAATTACTTACAACATGGGTCAGATTACCTCAGTTATCTGTTGAGTATTTTGATAAACAGTTTCTGCATAAGATTGGATCCAATTAAATTACTTACAACATGGGTCAGAATACCTCAGTTATCGGTGAAAGGTTATAAGCATAAACAAGAACTCTAAGTCGATGAGCAGGGGGCAATATGTTAGATTTAGCATTGAAGTTGATCTTTCTAAACCTTTGTTATAAAAGTTTAGATTCAATGGGAGAGTGTGGAGAGTGCAATATGAAGGTCTCAAGCAAATTTGCTTTACCTGTGGCAAATTAGGTCATAAGGAGTCAGAATGTGATCTTGAAGTGGTGCAAGATGATGAAGGTAATAGAGTTCTGAGAAAGAAAAGTGGGGTGCAGCAGCAACAAAGCCAAAGATTAGACCTAAAGAGCATGATAAGTTTGGGTCATGGATGTTAGTCCAAAGGTCCAATCGAAAGCCTACACCTAAGCACAAGGCTGCAGCTGCAACAAAGCAAGTGCCTGGTCCTAAGGTCACAAGTGAGAAGCAGGGTTCGAAAGACCAACTTGGTCAAGTGAGCAAGCAAGTCCAAGGGGTTAAAACCAGCAGGTTAAGCAAACCAATGTGGCTCAAAAAGATGGTAATAGTGGGTCTAGATTCAATGTTTTGAACGAGGTGCTAGATATGGAAATGTCGGAGGAAATTCGATAAAAATAATACTGTAGTCAATCAAGGATTTGAAGAGATCTCAAATCTCTCGGATGCGGTAAACTTGGATGATGTTAATATTTTAGGTGAAAAGGATATTCCTTTTGGAAACGAGTAGGACAGAATGGAGGTAGATCTGGAAGGTCAATCAACGATTTATTTGGGAGAATCTTTAAAAAAAGATAGCATTGGAAATTTTATTTCCCAGAATACTCATGAGGTGAGAATTGAGCAAAATAAGAATTGAAATAAATTTTCTAAGAAATCTGCATCCCAAATTTATCGTGCAAAGTCAAATTCTCTTATGAATAAGGAAATATTGATCCTCATGATTCAGCTATGGAAGGAAATGAAAGAGATTTAGCAAAAATAACTAAACCTTCTGAAAGTGAGAGTTAATATCCTATAATAGAGATTGCCTCTCATACTCCGTCTGCTCTTCGAAATTCACCAATTTTGAATCGTTCAGAGTTTGGAGATAGCCTAGAACATGAATTATCCTCGAGTACCAGTTACTTTGGAGATCCAAACCCCCCATCATACACAATGTTCATTGATTACCCAATGGAGGGGCCAACGATGGCCAAAGTGCACCCATTAGCCCACAAAGTAGCACTAGAAGTGAATACGTTCCTCCCACATAAGCATAACCCACCAGATATGACAATGACAATGGACATCCCATTGAGGGTCAAAGGTCCAATGCAAGCTCTAAGGGAGGCATATTTGAGCATTCTGCCTAATGTTCCTTTAAACATTTATGATCGGTTTCCAAATTTTGAGTTGTTTAATATGTTGTTAAAAGTTATGGTTTGGAATGTACAAGGGGTAGGGAATAAGTTGTCTTCCATCAAAGAACTAATAAGGATCAATGATCCAACTGTTTTAGCTCTAGTTGAAACTCACATTAGTGGGGATCAAGCTAAAAAAATTTATGATAGGATTGGATTTTCAGGTCACACAAGGGTAGAGGCACAGGGTTTTAGCGGTGATATTTAGGTGTTTTGGAGGAGGAATTGGTTACGGTTACTGTTTTGGATGAGCACACTCAGCATGTCACGGTGGAAATTGCAAAAAGAGGGGAAGCACCGTGGTTGTTTTCGACCATATATGCTAGCCCGGATTCTTCAATCCGGAAATATTTGTGGAGAGAGCTTGAGAGAATCAAGGATTCTTACATAGGTCCCTGGCTTTTAGTAGGGGATTTTAACGACACAACAAGCATGACTGAAAGAATAGGAACGGGTGGTTCTAAAATGCAGAAAAGGTGTCATGAGTTCTGAAATTGGATAGAGGAGAATGGTCTTATTGACCTTGGTTGTTCTGGTCCTGCTCACACTTGGAGTATAGGGTTGACTCCTGTTACTTTCAAATCTACCCGAATGGATAGGGGATTAGTGAACGAAGATTGGAGATTGAAGTTCCTTGAAGGTGTTGTCCGCAATCTTCCTAAGATTGCTTCAAATCATTGCCCAATCTTGATTAGTGCTAATGGGTTTGCTCCTATTCCGATGGCTGCTAAACCATTTCGTTTTCAGGCAGCGTGGATACATCATGATAAATCGATGAATTTGTGAGGAAAAAATTGGAATAATGATGAGAATTTAATTCCTTTTGAGCAAGTTTGCGAATAAATTGACGATGTGGAATAGGGATATTTTTCACAATATCTTTCGAAAAAAATCTGAATTCATGGCGAGATTAGAAGGCATTCAGAAGTCTTTGTCAGCAAGAGGTCCTAAATATCTAGTCAAGTTGGAGGAGAAATTAAAATTGGAGATGTAAACAATTATTGATTAGGAAGAGATGTTATGGTTCCAAAAGTCTAGAGCTGAGGCGATTTGCGATGATGATAGGAATGTGAGGTACTTTCATATAACCACGCTAATTAGGAGGAGGAGGAAATGAATTGAAACCCTTATGGATTCAAATGATGAGTGGGTTCTTGAGCCAGAGAGGGTGAAGCGTATGGTTTTAGATTATTGGCAAAAATTATTTGAATAAGAAATGCAAAGGATTAACGGTTGCTCTCTTCTGACCAATTATTTCCCAAGTATAAGCGCTGATGACTGGGAGCAAATTAATAGGTCGTTTGCTTCTTGTGAGGTGACTGTTGCACTTAATAGCATGGAGCCGTACAAAGCGCCTGGCCCCGATGGTTTCCAACCTGTTTTCTACCAATAATATTGGGGTGTGGTGAACCTGAGTGTGATTAAGATGGTGATGGATATCTAAGATGGGAGACTTCTTTCGGAGGGAATTAATAATGCTTTCATTGTCCTTATTCCTAAGCCTGATAATCCTACAAAAACTACTCACTTTCGTCTGATTGGGCTTTGCAACATAACATATAAGCTAGTTACGAAAGTGATAGTTAATAGGCTTAAGCCTCTCCTTCCAACTTTGATTTCTCCTACACAATGCAGCTTTATGCCGGGTAGACAAATTTCGGATAATATTGTAATTGTCCAAGAAATGCTTCATTCGATGAGAAGGAAACAAGGAAAGGTTGGGTACATGGCAATGAAAATTGACTTCGAAAAAGCTTATGATCGTCTCCGATGGTCATTTATTCGAGAGTCCCTCCTTGAATTGAGATTTCCTCAAAATATGATTGAAATAGTCATGTGGTGTATTACTTCTGCCAAGGTAAACATTCATTGGAATGGTGAATGAACGGAAGATTTTACTCCAACAAGCTAAGGGGGATTAGGCAAGGCGATCCGTTGTCCCCATACATCTATGTAATTTGTATGGAACGGGTTGCGCATTTGATTGATAGGGAACTAAGACTGGGAAGTTGAAAGCCTGTTAGAGCTAGTAGAAATGGGCCCCCGATTTCCAATCTTGCTTTTGTCGATGACCTTATTTAATTTTGTGAAGCAAGTGAAGAACAAGAAGGTGTTATGAAAGAGTGCCTAGATATGTTATGCTCTGCATCAGGAAGCAAAGTTAGTCTTGACAAATCAAGAGTTTACTTTTCACCGAATACTAACTATGATTGCCGAGATGCTATTTGCAACAGGTTGAGTATGCAGTCAACTGAAGACTTTGGTTTGTACTTAGGAGTCCCTACTATCAATGGTAGGGTCACTCAAGGCAGCTTTCAACATATGATTGACAAGGTGAATTCGATGTTAATGGGCTAGAAAAGTAAGACATTATCTTTGGCAGGAAGAACTATCTTGGCGCAATCAGCCTTGTCTTTTATCCCCTACTATTCAATGCAGACCTCGAGGATCCCAAAAGGGGTGTGTGATATGCATGAAAACAAGACGAGAGGGTTTATCTGGGGAAGCACTGAGGAAAAAAGGAAGCCTCACGTAGTTGCTTGGGACAAAGTCAACAAGGATAAAAATCAAGGGGGCTTAGGAATTCAAAGTATGAGACAAGAAAATGCAGCTTTCATGTCTAAATTAGGCTAGAGAGTTTTGACCGAGCCTACTTCTCTATGGTCTAGGGTGTTGAGATATAAATATTGTGATTGTCGTTGCGATATTAGTATGTTCAAACACAAAGCTGATGCGTCGAATGCGTGGCGAGGGATTATTGAAAATATTGATGTCCTAAAAAGGGGGATAAGCATGGCTGTAGGTAATGGCTATGGTACTTCTTTTTGGTTTGACCAATGGGAAACTTCAAAAACTCCCATCTCTCTCGCTAATTCAGAACCCCCAAATGACATTCTAAACTATAGAGTGAGTGTTATGTAGGATGCTAATCGAGGGTGGAAGTTTGAACTCTTTGCGGATATTCTGCCTGCTGAGATTTTGGAGGAGATTAAGGCTTATGATTTGATAGAAGACGAGGATGTTGTTGATAGTGTCTTCTGGAATGGTACTCCATCTGGTGGATTTTCTCTTAAGTCAGCAATCAATATCATTAGAACTGAAAGTCCGGATTCTAAGAATAATGATAAAGCCTGGAAAATTATTTGGAGTTTGAAAGTTCCCCAGCGTATCAAATTCTTCTTCTGGCTTGCCTATCAAGAGAGACTCATGACTAATTCTGCTCGATTTTTGCGGCATCTCATGAATGATCCGAGATGTTTAATCTATGGATATGTTGAAGAGAGTATCGTGCATATAATCAGGGACTGCCCTGCTGCTAAGGTTGTCTGGAGTGGATTGGGAGTTAATTTTGAAGCTCATGGGGGTAATATTGAACTCAAGACTTGGCTGAAACAGATCATGAGACCTTTAAGGGTGAATGACGAGGATGGCTGGCCCTTAGTGTTTGCTGTAACTTGTTGGTGGCTACGGAAATGGAGGAACGAGAGAAGTTTCTCTCGTGATGTCAAGATTCGTATTGATCAAGCTTGCTTTGTGATAGTGTGTAAAATAAGCGGAATTGTGTTTTTGGTTTCCAATTTCTGTCCGTTTATTACTCTTGGTTATCATTACATTTATACACAAAGAGCTATGATAAATAAGGAAATACAGCTAAGCAGAATATATTCCTAACATAATTACAACCTAATTAACTCCTTTGATTAAGGAGAATCACTTATTTCCTACACTCCCCCTCAAGTTGGGCATCCAGTACTCCAATGCCTAACTTGCTAAGTGCTTCTTTAAAGGCCTCAGAGTTGACCGCTTTGGTCAAGATATCTGCCAGTTGATCTTTTGATCGAACAAATGGAAGTTCAACAATTCCCCCTTCTAATTTCTCTTTGATGAAGTGTCGATCAATTTCTACATGTTTCGTTCTATCATGTTGCACTGGATTTTCCGAAATCCTTATAGCTGCTTTGTTATCACAAAACAGTTTACATGCTGTCTTCTGAGGAAAGCCAAGTTCATTCATTAGCTTCCGAATCCATAGAATTTCAGTTATCCCTTTTGCAATTCCTCTGAATTCTGCTTCTGCGCTTGATAAGGCTACAACATTCTGCTTCTTACTTCTCCAAGTGACCAGATTTCCTCCTACCAAGGTAAAGTACCCTGAAGTCGATTTTCTACCATCCCGGTCTCCTGCCCAATCTGCATCAGTGTATGCAACTAAATCCAGGTTATCATTCTTGTCAAAGTAGATCCCAGTGGTGCTAGTATTTTTCAGGTATCTCAATATTCTCATTACAGCTGTCATGTGGTGAACTTGAGGCATATGCATAAATCTACTCACAACCCCTACTGCGTAGGCAATATCTGGCCTTGTGTGGGCTAGATAAATGAGTTTCCCTACAATCTTCTGATACTGTTCTCTGTTGGTTGCTTTCTCTCCTTCTAAGATTTGAAGTCCATGATTTGCAACAATCGGTGTTTCTGCTGGTTTACACCCTAACATTCCTGTTTCGGCCAATAGATCAAGTATATATTTCCTTTGATGAATAAAGATCCCTTGTTTAGATCTTAGTACTTCTATTCCTAGGAAATATTTCAGGTTACCCAAATCTTTCATTTCAAATTCCTGGAACAGTTTTTTCTTCAAATTAGTTATTTCTTCCTCATCGTCACCAGTAATGATCATATCATCCACATAGATGATTAAGCATGTGATTTTTCCCTTTGTTTTCTTCAAAAATAGAGTATGATCAGAGTTACTTTGAGAGTACCCAAAAACTTTCATGGCCTTTGTAAATCTCCCAAACCATGCCCTAGGAGATTGTTTTAAGCCATATAGAGCCTTCTTCAATCTGCACCCTTCTCCTACTTCAAATGTTTCAGCATATCCTGGGGGAGCTTCCATGTAGACTTCTTCAGCAAGGTTCCCGTGAAGGAAAGCGTTTTTTACATCGAATTGATAAAGAGGCCAATCTTGGTTTGCTGCAATAGAGAACAGAACCCGAATAGTATCTAATTTTGCTACTGGTGAAAAAGTCTCCGAATAGTCAATTCCATATGTCTGAGTGTAACCTTTTGCTACCAGCCTTGCTTTGTGTCTCTCAATTGTACCATCTGCCCGGTACTTCACAGTAAAAACCCACTTGCACCCCACAGTTCTTTTTCCCTTTGGGAGAACACATTTCTCCCAAGTTTCATTCTTCTCTAGAGCCAAGTATTCATCTTCCATAGCCTTTCTCCAATCCTTACTAGCAAGAGCTTCTTCCACTGTTTTAGGAATCTCAGTAGAGTATAGGGAAGCTGTAAATGCGATAGCATTACTGGCAAGATTCTCGTTGCTGATTTTTCCTATAGGATATCTGGATCGGGAATCCTCATATTCTGGATCATACCTCTTTGGAGGAACTCCTCTAGTTCTCCTAGGAGGTAACTCATATCTGTTCGGACAATTTTCACTAGGAACAACAGGATCAGTTATAGGTAAATCACAAAGGTCAGAATTTTCTGTGTTTACCTCACTTGATATAACTACATCCTCGGTTGGATGCTCAGTAGGTGAATCTGGTGTGGACTGAAGAGGAGATGAGGGAACTGTTACCTCTGGAGAAGCAACATCGGTGGTACTGTCTACTTGGGTTGTTGGATCCTCAAGGTCCATCACTTCTGGATATGTCAACCAGCTAAGGTCATCACTACTAGTCTCCCCCTGAGGACCAGGCTGGGTGTAATAATAGGATTTTTCAAAAAACTCACAGTCAAGGGTAGTGTGTATTTTCCTTGTAGTCGGATCATAGCATCGGTATCCTTTCTGGTGAACCCCATATCCGATAAAGACACATTTAATAGCCCTTGGTTCCAGTTTGTTTCTATAAATCTTTGGTAGGTGGACATATACAACACATCCAAACACTCTTGGTGGTAGGGAGTGAGAGGATGGGATGGTGGTGTGTGAAGAAAGGGTGTCAAGGGGAGTTTCGTAGTCAAGGGTTTTTGTGGGAAGTCTGTTTGTAAGGTATGTGGAGGTAGCTATGGCTTCAGGCCAAAGAAAAACAGGAACTCCCGATTCAATCATAATTGCCCTTGTAATTTCTAATAAAGTCCTGTTTTTCCTTTCTGCTACTCCATTTTGTTGAGGGGTATCACGACAGGATGTTTGGTGAACAAGTCCCTGGTCAGCAATATATTGTTCCATATCTAGGTTTATATATTCCCCCCCATTATCTGATCTAAGAATTTGTGGTTTTGCATTAAATTGGGTACGAATCATATTATAGTATTTAACAAATACATCAAATACTTCAGATTTGTGTTTCAAGAAATATACCCAACTCATACGAGTACAGTCATCCACAAATAAAACAAAGTATGAAAAATTATGGATTGCAAACTCTGGGGCAGGACCCCAAACATCTGAGTGAATAAGCATAAAAGGTTTGATAGCATGAGTCAAACTAGGAGAATAAGTATGTTTATGACTTTTGGCTAAGGCACACGATTCACAGTCCAAAGTTACATCAATGTTTTTAAAAGAAGGAAATAGTCGTTTAAGATAACCTACAGAAGGGTGACCTAGCCGGCGATGCCACATCCATAGTTGATATTCCGGGGACCCATGAGCAAGCAAAGCATTGCCGTGTTGAGTCGCCTCATCCAAGAAGTACAATCCTCCTCGTTCAGTACCACTCCCAATAATCCGTCCCGTCTGAGCTTCCTGTACCATACAACCAGAGGATGTTAGTAAAACAGTACAATCAAGTTCCTTAGTTAATTGACTAACAGATAAGAGTTTATGAGAAAGACTAGGAATTAAAAGACAGTCGTTTAAATGAATATTGGGTGAAACATCAACTTTTCCGGCTCGATCAATAGGAATTAATTCCCCATTAGCAGTTTGTATTTGGGTACGTTTAGTGGGATGGAAAGATATAAAGTCGGATGGGTCATAAGACATAGTGTCTGTTGCCCCACAATCTAAAATCCAGCCCATTGATTTACATAAGAGGCCCATATTTCCGGATTGGATAAATGAGTTTTCTGAATTTTTATCTGAATAAAAGGAATTTCTTGGTTGGGTTTCAATGTGGGTCGTGTGTTTTTGATGGGAATTAATAGGAGTTGAAATTGTGGGTTGTTTTATTGTGTGGGCCATAGGTTTTTGATGGAAATTCTTTGAGAAACCCTCAAATTCCTTTGCCTCCTCGTAAATAGTTTCTTTTCCAGAAACTTTCCCAAACCTTTCATCCTCTTCCGTCACTTTCCCTTTCTCTTTCATTGCTTCACCATGAAAATTGGCGATGAGGTTGATACCTGTACCTGTTGATTTTCCGGGTGTGTTTTTGGTTGTGGGTGAGCTTCCATCGTCACCGTTGATTTCCCTTTCAGAAGCAACAAAATTTGCCTTGCCACCGGTCCGGTTTCCGGTAGCCTTGGCGGCGGCTTTTCGTTGTCTCAATTCGTCCCACCACTCAGGGTAACCGATGAGTTTAAAACACCCACTCTTGGTGTGTTTGGTTCCCCCGCAGTGGCTGCATTTTAACATCGTCTTGTCTTCTAACCGGGATGACTTTTCCGACCGGTTTTGCGCCACCAAGCCACTCCCAATTTCTGAGGGACTCTGTCCCGATGATGAGTCGCCGGTCATTATGCCGCGACGGGCAATTTCCCGTCGAATTGTAGCATAAGCGGCATCTAGGGTTGGGAGTGGGTCTAAATACAGTAAATCCCTTTTCTCTTTGTCCAAAGAATTATCAATTCCGGCTAGGAATTGATAAAGCCGTTGTCTCTGAATGAAAGAATTGAACAGAGTAATGTCCTCTGAACATTTCATCGGATTTGGCATTCGTCTGTCAATTTCCTTCCATAATATATTCAGTTTACTGAAATACATTTCTATGGTGTCTCTCCCTTGTTTAATTGATGCTGCCTTCAAGTTCAGATCATAGATTTGAAGTTCGTCTCTCCCACTACTCAAGAGAGTCTCTATTCCTTTCCAGAGATCTCTGGAAGTTTTATAATCAAGGAATTGATTAACTAGATCTCCGTCGATATTCTCGATTATCCACGAGAACACTATTGAGTCCCGTTGGGCCCATTGGGCGTATTCTGGGTTGTCTGATGTTAAAGGGTTGCCTGTGATGTGGTCGAGTCTTCCTCGGCCACCAATTGCAATTTGCATCAACTTACACCATTTGGTGTAATTTGTGTAATTGAGTTTTTCTGAAATACGCACACTTTGTGCATTTCCAGATTCTGGGTTGATTGGGTTTTTGTTTAATTTTTGAAACATCTGGAACATTTGTTCCATCTGCTCTATTGAAATCAGTTTTTTGTTGTCGTCCGGTGAGTCCCCCATTTTAAGGTAACCTTCCGGTAGATGATGAGACTAAATAGGTTTCGGTTTCCCGAAGATCGGAACCTTACGGCTCTGATACCATGTGTAAAATAAGCGGAATTGTGTTTTTGGTTTCCAATTTCTGTCCGTTTATTACTCTTGGTTATCATTACATTTATACACAAAGAGCTATGATAAATAAGGAAATACAGCTAAGCAGAATATATTCCTAACATAATTACAACCTAATTAACTCCTTTGATTAAGGAGAATCACTTATTTCCTACAGATAGCACGTATTGGGGAAATTCGAAGGGCTTTGGAGCATAGGGAGGCATCTGTTGGTGGAAAAAGAAAGCGAGTAGACAGGTTTATAAGGTGGGATGCTCCGCCTTTAGGCTGGGTGAGACTTAACACTGACGGTGCTTCAAAGGGAAATCCGGGAATGGTAGGGGCATGAGGTGTTATTCGCACTCATACAGGTGAAGTGGTGACTCTATTCGCTGTTAATTGCGGAGTTTGTTCTTGCACGAGAGCGGAACTTCTAGTTGTTATGAAGGGTTTAGCTTTAAGGTGGAATGGAGGGTATAGGAAGGTCCAAGTACGAGTGGACTCTGAAGTTGTGGTGCGCATGTTGGTGGGTACGAATCCCAACAACTCTCCTTATATATATTTAATTCGCAAATGCAAGTCTATGCTTGGTAGAGACGAGTGGATTGTTAACATTGATCATTGCTATCGTGAGGCTAATAGGGTGGCGGATTGGCTAGCAAATCACGGTGTCTCGGTAGAGCAAAGATTGGTGATTTTTGAGGCGGTCCCGAAGGACCTTCGAACCGTTTTATTGGAGGATTTAAGTGGTGTGGCGTTGGCTCGGTTGGTGCCTATGGAAGACCCTTAGTTTGGGTATAGCCTGTTAGTAGTTTTCTTTGTTTTCTTTTTTTTAATGCTTTTGTTCTTTTTTTCTTTATTTTGGTTTGTTTTCCTTTTCTAGCTTGTAATTCTTCTTTCTTTTGGGGCTTGCCCCTCGGCTTCACAAAAATAAAAAAGAAAAAAAAAAATATTACTTATGTAATAGACGCAAAATTCAACTATATTTATCTATAAAGGACCTAAATTAGAATTATAGGTAACTTTAACACTTTATTCAAAATATATGTCTCGTTTGAATTAAGTGATTCCAAGATCCTTTATTTGTGTAATAGTTTACCGGACCTTGGCCCTACCATCAACCATTACATTTTCAAGGTAAGCAAACTCTTTACTAATTGCAACTCTTGGTTGAATAATTAACCATCTCATGTTTAATTATTACCCTTTGCTTCAAGGTTCTAAACGCTTAAGGTAACCTTGTTGAGCACAACCAATTAAAATTGTAAAACTTGATTTACCCTAAGTTACCTAAGATATAAAAATGACACCCAACTTTCGCATGACCTATCATTAATTATCGAAGGGTTGTTGGTTTTTTAATTTGAAAAGCAATCTCAATATTATCGTGACCTAGATTTATTATGTTGTGATTAATATGGTGAACTCTAGCGCATCATCAATAACATAAATAAAACCTAGCATGCATAGTCTACTGAATGCATAAACAAGACATAGTATGGCCCCTAATCCGTAAGAAAACTAATAAAGTAAATGTTCCCACCTGAATCTTCATGGATTACCATCCCTGATTAACCTTGGGCCTTCATTTCATGGACTTCTTGGATTAACTAGCAACCAGTAATTGTACTCGAATCTATTTACTACTTAAATAGAATAGATAAAATTACAAAAATACTTAATCGGTATGCAAACCGTACTTAGATTACAAAAATACATCACGATGCGCAGATCGTATATAGTAATCTACTGGATCATACTAGTCATTATATAGCAACATAATAACATATATTATAAAACTGCCACATAATAAATATCATGTAAACATGTTTGCCTAAAGTACTACACCGAATGTTCATAATTAAGGAAATATGGCACCAAAATATCTCATATTTTAATCTGTAATTAGATAATATCATATATTACTCATGACCATCTTTAGAATATCATATATTTTAAATTAGGCATGAGATAGAATCAAATCTTATTTTAATTTTAAAAGACAAAACATGTTTATCTTAAGAGATTATTATAACAAACTTAGGAGATTATATCCTAATTACTAGCCAATCACAAAATTTTAAATCAATTATTTTCAAAATTAATTATGGGATAATCACATTATTTAAATCAATTATTATCCTTTTGGAATATGCTCAAAATATCCTAACAAATCCTGTCAAAAATTTAACAACTTTAATTGTGGATAATTATCAAAATAACAACTTTTGAAAATTTGATATTATCTTTCAAAATAAAATCTGATTTTTAATTTTGAAATTCAAATAACTTTTTTTTTCGAAAAATCGTACTGCAGGTTGCTGGCCACAGTGATTGGCTAGCCGAAGCTAGCCACGGTGGTTAGCCGCTTTTCAGCAGCCGCTGCCACAAGGCAGCAGCAAGCAACAGTAGTGGTAGCCACAGCAACAGCGTGCAACCCTTGCACTGTTGCTGCCTAGCCACTCCAGACCACTAGCCCTCCCTTCCCCTCCCTCTTGGACCAGCAGCGGCCGCTGCCGCCCCCAAATCGAACCACAATTTTTTTTAATTCTTAATTTAATTAAAACAACACTTGTTTAAATTAAATTAAAATAGTCCTAAATTGAAATCAAATCCCAATTCAATTTTAAAATTAGGGTTCTTCATGAATTTAATCCCAAATTAATTCAACACTTAAAATACTTTATTGATCATGTAAAATTCATAATTTATACATCAAATCAATGCTATTAAATTCATGAAACATACTTAAATCGAAATCGAAAAAAAACAAGCACATAAAATTAAATTTTTAAGGCTTATTAGGTTCGAAAATTTTCGAAAATATCAGGGTTAGGGTTGAAAACTTCAAATGCAATAGGGAAAAAAATTTGTCCTCTTTATGGTATTTTGAGCAAATTAAATCACATTTAATCAATTCTAAGAGTTAAATCACATTTAATATAATAATTGAATCATAATTAAATTATTCTCCCTTTTAATTGAATTAAAATTTGTGGACATCAAAGAATTATGATCAATATGCGTAAATATAAGAGGCTAACTGATACCACTGTAGGGAAATAGGTACTTTAAGCGGAACTGCATGCATGAATCATATTCATAAGCACCTAAACAGAATGTATGCACAGCACATAAAGAAACACATAATTATACCTTTGAAGCGTGATTCCACAAGCGATCGACCACGAACGATTAGGAGAATAAGAGCCCCAAGTGTTGCTCCTATACTTGGTCGACGGGCTAGAATTGAACCTCCACTAATTCTAGTTGGTTGAGAATGAACGCTTCGATCTACCTTCTACGGAGAGGAGAGGAAATGAAAAAGCCATGAACCACCAGCACCGTGCAACCACCTTTGCACAATGGTCCGTACTGTACGGACTAGGGGAGAAAGAGAGAGAGGCGTGTAAGAGAGGGTAAGAGACAATTTGGTTGCTTGCTTCACACTTTACTACTTAAGTTAATTATGACCTGTATGCTTAACCTAGGCAAGGCCTCTATTTATGTATCTTATGTATAATTGGAGCCCATGTGAAGCCCAAACTCCTAATCCAACCCAAACTATTCTAGGCTTACTTCTTATGTGGCTTGTCATTACCTCATGAGGCCCATTAATGGGCTTCATGCATTGTTCAATCCATGACCCTTATATGTGACCTTAGCTTATAGAATCCATTCTATTGGGCTTTGAACTATTTGACTAGCCAAAAGTTTCATATCTAGCAACTGACAATGACGACCCATAAGAATGAACCAATTATCTCCATAATATTGGTCCATGATATATCTAGTAATTTCACTTGACGAAGACATAAATCCTTTAAGAATTTCTTGAGAAAACGGAGGCGGCTTGTCACCAAGATTTAACAAGCGCATTTTCCAATCAATAGGCTGTGGTTGGGTGGTCGGTCGGTCCAGCCAGGTAAGCTGCCTGGTCGTACGGCTTGCCATACTGCCCGTACTTCCCATATATAGGGGGAGTAGGCGGTAGAATTGCACCATAGTTATGTGGCGTTTGAAAGTGAAGGGTTTGAGTTAAAAGAATTGGAGTTGGAGTACGGTGAGCTTGACTCCTGCTGGTCCTGGCCGAGCTGGTATGCTTGGACTGGTCCTGGCCGAGCTGATATGCTTGGAGAGAGTGTGGTTAGAGAATTCATCAAGCATGGTGGGAGTGGAGGCAGCGTCCGAGTAGTAGGACTGTGCTCTCTCTTGCCGCTTGTGCCGGAGATAGTCTCTAGCATCCTTTCAGCGCTAGGACGGCTCATTTGGCTGCCTTAGAGGCTTCTTGGTATGCCCCCCAGCCGACTATGTTTTCCCAAGTAGCCTGGACCAGTTCATCCGAGGCACCCTTGGGGGACCTCTAATGTCTTCTAAACGGGGTATTGTTGGTCGTCTTGTTTTGGGGTTTTTTCCTGATGCCCTCTTCTTCTCTTCTGGACGGTTGTCTAGAAGAAGAAGGTATCTTACCCTCAAGCTCTTTTCGAAGCTTATTCAAGGCGGCCTGCAAGGAGCCGGCCGTTACTAGGGGGTCCTCGGCCTCATGGAATGAGGCAGTTAGAGGATCAGTGGTGTTGATTGTAGCGACTATGTTCTCTACATAGCCGTCCTTAACAAAACCGGGCGTTTGACCATCTTTAGCCATTTCAGACGTGTATCCCCACAGACGGCACCAATTGTTTCGAGATTTTTTGGAATCCCTCGAGATACAGGTCTTGAATATAGTCGGACAGTCGCAAACACTTGCAAAACAACGAATATTCCGTTTGACGGAATATTCGCCTCCGACGATCAAGTTAATGATCGGAAAACGAAATAATTTAGAGAGCGAAAGTATAGAGAAGTTGGAGCAAATTGCTTATGCAATAAATGAGATGTCTCTATCCACCCCTCCCATCATAAATGATTGGGGTATTTATAGGGGTGGGAGTGTGTGTCATCTAGGGTTTGGTAACCTAGAATGGTGTGCTCTGATTGGCGGCGCAATCAGGTAAGGACAAGTGTCCTTTAGGGGCGTCGTTTTAGCGCCTTTCTCGGGATTTGAGCCTCCTGATGTAAGGAGGCCTTTCTCTCATTCAGGTGCTCTCTTGTTTTCCACATGTCATCTTCCTATGGGGACACGTGTCGCCCTATATTGGGCCACGTGTCTCTATAGGATTGGACCACGTGTCAGGGGTATTTTTACCCTAAACAAGTACCAAACTAATTTTATTTACACCACTGTTCTTGAGGAATTAAATGACCTAGATTTTCATGTTGTTGTGTACAATTTTGTGTCCTTTGTTGATATCATTTCAAATCATCGTGATGATAAATATTTATTGAACACATAATATATCACATGAATATGTTTTTTATAAAGTTTTTTTTACTTTCAATGATTATGTTTTGTATGTAACTTTTCTAATAAACGAATAATGCAAATAGAATTGTAAAACCGTGCATGACACGGGTTTTGAACTAGTTTACACTATATTACGTTGCATACAAATTAAGAAAATACACCATATTAATTCCATGAAAACCTATAAATATTGCATGTGTCAATTTTATTCAGATACTAGGTTAGGTCCCGTGCCATGCACGGTAATTTTAAATAATAATTCTTATATCAAAACTACATTTAATTATATAAAAAAAACTTTGTCTAATATACTATAATGAATTTATTATGAAAGAGGTTGTTTGCCTAATAGGTATTTTAATATACACATTTGACAATATCTATATATTTTTATATATTTCACCAAAAAATTGGTATCATTTTTTTTTTTCTTATACCAAAGGAATTTCTTAAAACTATATACTACGTATTTAACCCGTAAATAGATTTCTATTTTAATTTTATTTTAGAAAGTAAATTGGTGTTGTAATAAACATAGTATATTACACTCAGTAGGTCACGTGTTAAGAATCCGATTTTTTTTTTCTTAAATTTATACTCCGTAGTTGTTAATATTTTTTGTGGAAGGTTATATCAAATCTTTTATTTTAAGTAATTAATATTCTAATTACTTTCTTGAAGCTTCTAATGCACTGTATTATTTTATAAATATATTCAAAAACAATATATGTAATTATTGAAGTACATGACACTATATTTGGCAAAAATTATGTTGAAGTTTGAAATTTTTTTTTTTTTAATCAAGTTTATGTAGATGTCAAGGATACATCAAATCTTTTATTTATACATAAGTTTGTTGGTGTGTAGATGTCAAGGATACATCAAATCTTTTTAATTAAGATGTCAAGGATACATCAAATCTTTTTAATTAATTGATTGATGTGTAGATGTCAAGGATACATCAAATCTTTTTAATTAATTAGGTTTGTTGGTGTGTAGGTGTCAAGGATACATCAAATCTTTTTAATTAAGTTTATGTAGATGTCAAGGATACATCAAATCTTTTATTTATACATCAAATTTTTTTTCACCAACAAATGTGTCATTGTTGGTGTGTCTTTTAGTATATAGTTATTGATTGATTGATGTTAGAATAACATGATTCAATAAAAAAAATGGAATTTCCTTGTTGTTAACAAGGATGTTAAAAAAGAGGAAATTTAAAGATTAAAATCTAAGATGAAATGCATAACTCCAGGTTGTAATTGTGCGCTCTTGTTAGCAAGAGGATGCTGAAAGAGAGGAGAAAGAAAATGGTGTTAAAACATTCTCATAGATCAATCCGGCCCGAATTAATGGGGTGAATACTTCAAAATTGGAGAGAACACTAGGGCAAGGAAATGTCCACCCTTAAAATGTATGTAGTGGTGATTGGCCTAGCCCCAACACCAAATTTAAAAGGTGATTTCCTTACCACTGAACCAACACTTGATAATTAACATTAGATGCTTAAAATATTCAACATTTGTATGAGGATTCTTTTGAGATAGTTGCAAGTATTTTAGATTGAAGAGAAAATGAGATAGTAAGACAGAAATAAGAAAATATATAACTGATTACATTCTAGTTTTTAGGTTTTTTTACCCAAACTGGCCTGGACTGAAAACCCAGAATCTTGTATTTTCATGGATCGTGAATCGAAGTTGAATTCACTGGACTCATACAACCCAGTTCAAGTCCATATTCATGTCTAGATTAATGTGTGCACAACTGCACACCCTAACACCCATGAGTGGCAATGATCCTACAAGACATTATAATTTGAGCTTGTAATATGACTACTTTAATTTATTAATGACCATAGTTGTATAGGATCCATAATTTATGTGTACATATCTTTCATAACTCTGTAATTACCAACCAATTACTCACAACCTTCAAGCCGGTGTAAAATCACATGAGCACCGTGTTGGACTGCAAAATCATGGACAGCGCCATTTTAGCTTCTGCAATTGCAAAGTTTTGCCCGATACAGATTCGTGGGCCCCAGCCAAAGGGAAAGAAGGATATATTCCCTTTGGTTGCCTTCGCAATCCCTTCTGAAAACCTTTCTGGTTTAAATTCATTCGCATCATCTCCCCAAAGTCTGGGATCACGATGCGTGTTGATTATTGAAAGACTAATCATAGCACCACAAGGGACCAATATGTTTCCAAGTTTCATGTCACCTTGATATATCCTACGAGATGTTGAAGTCACAGGAGGGTACAATCTCAGCACCTCATATAGTATCATAGTCACCTATAACAAAAACAAATACAATTAACTTGCAGGAAAAAAAAATTAATAAATAAATTACTAATGCATCTCTTTAGTTTAGAAAAACTGATAAATGTTCCTGAAATTAGCTCATCTTTTCTTTGGGAAGAGAATCAAGTTTAATTGGCGGAGGATCAAGTTTTGATCAAGTTGTTTCATTCAAACACAAGTGACTATACTATTTGAGAAAATACCGCCAAAGGTTGAGATAATTAAAAATTAAAAATAGGTTAAAAAAATCAGAATATTCCATATATCTTTTTTTTTCAGGTCCAAATATTTGAAGTTTTCAACCCCTTAGAGAAATTTTACTGAGATAAAGTTATAAGAACATACAATCTTTAAATGGTTTAACCCGTCAAAGTCTGGTTGATTCTTTCCAAATGTTGCCTGCACTTCTTCTCTTGCTCGTGTTTGCCAGTCTTGATGCTTGCTCAACAAAATCATTGTCCATACCAACAAGATCGAGGTGGAGTCATGGCCAGCAAAGTAGAAGAGTTTGCACTCATCAATCATATCCCGAAGACTCATTGCTTGCTGTTGCTTGTGACTTCCAAGACTTTGATCAGTTTGAGATGCTTTTAAGTTGGAGTCCATCAAAATTCCCAATAAGTCATCCTTAGGAGTTTCACCTGCCTCCATTGCCTTCTTACTCTTGTCGATTATTCCCATCAATACATTTTGTATATCAAAGTTTATTTGTTTCATCTTCCTGTTAGTCTTTGTCGGCACATACCTAAGATGGGTATGATTTGTAATGCAATGCACAAATATGCAAAAAATTCCAAGTGCAATAAAGCTTAATCTTAACTTACCTCCATCCAGGGATATAAACTGACTGAAAAAGGCGTATAGTAATTTGTGTCTGTTCCTTTAAAAGTTCAAATATCCTTTTTCCTTCCTTATAGCTACTCCCAAATGCAGCTCGAGATATAACATCTGCAGATAGGCTGTTAACGAATGGCCACACATCTACCTCAGAGGATCCTGTTTCAGATACTAACTTCTCCCATTCATTGACCATTTCAATAACACTGTCTCCAAACGCTGGAAGCATAAGCTACATAAAAAAAATGAAACTAACTTGCTGTGAGTTGTTACGAATACTATCAAAATCATAGTATGTTGTGTTTTACTGTTTTCAGAAGTCGTTATGCTGAATTGTATACTATTAATGGTCAATTATATACCTTAAGCTTTTCCATATGAAAAGCCGGGTTGATCAGCTTCCTGTGTTTTGCCCATTTCTCACCCTCATAGCCTACTAGTCCAGTAATAAGCAACCGAATAAGTGGGTTCAATTTTGCCTTTTGAAACTCGTTCATCCTATTGAAGGCATCCCTTATAAGCGCAGGTTCTGCAATATTTATAACTGGTATAGGCCCTAGCCATGTCCAAGAATTTTCACCTGCATTTATCCCCATTTAAGTCGAATATAACAAGATTTCCAACATCTACCATAAAATTCTTACTTTGAGGAACGTCAGGACATAACTGATAGTCCTCATACTTAGAAAAGATGCATACAAACTAAGATAATTGGATTATATATGACAGGCTGCTACGACACATATATGCTGAGACATCTTCTGTTGCTGATGATGGCTGTAAGATGGTGCCAGTCTTTCCTGTGCCAGAGGATTTAGCTAGTTATTTTAAGCGTGCAAAGTTTGTTCATAAGAAATATATGTCCAAGAATTATTTGTATAAAGAATTATTTGTATAAACCAATTGGAAGTTTTACAAATAAACCCCGTGCGATGCACGGTTTGTTTTTATTTTTTTAAAACAAAAAATTTTTTATTTTTTTTTCGTATATAAGTGATAAATTTGTTATTTTATACGTAATATGTTACATATCATCTAATATTTTTATTTTAAAATAAATTGTGAATTTCTTCTCTTTCGCTCTATATTAAGATAAAATTCCTAATATAAATAGATAATATTTATATTTAATTAATTCAAACTTTAAAATCTCATTTGCCAATTATTTTTTGTAGTTTTGTTTGTAAATAGATATCTATGTTATTATTAAAGAATTTTTACGAAACTAAAATTATTTATCTGATTAAAACTTATTTTTACTCATTGTCTATTTATTTTTAAAGAAATTCAACATATTAAAAATGGATTTTATTTTAAAGAACTTTATAAAACGAATTTATGATGGAAATAAATTCGAGTTATAGGATATTTATTACTACCTCCGTTTTTTTAGTTGACACGTTTTGATTTTAGCACTATTCACACACTGTCCTTTGACCATGTTTTGTGCTTTATATATAATGAAAAATATAGTCATATGGGATATTATTAGATTCGTCACGATATATATTTTCAAAATATCAACTTTTCATAATTTTTGCTTATCGGTAATTAAAGATATTAATAGTTGAATTTGTTCATTGGCAAACATGAGTAAAGAAATGTATCAACCGAAAGAAATGAAGGAATTAAAATTTATGATTAATTTTGTAGGTATGAACTATTAGAAATATATCGATAATAAAACTCTATACAATATGTTTATCTTAAAAACCTATCCAAAATTTGTTTACTTAACATCATATATCACAATAATACCTATTTGTCAAGTGTCGTTTAGTAACCGGACTTATATCCGGCTTTAATTATTTAATATTAGTGATATCATATTATATTAGATTGCTGCATTATCAACAACTGCTACATTATCAATAATTGCTACATTATTGATAATTGATATAATTGCTACGTTATCGAAAATTGCGCTACGCCAAGAGCAATTATTGAATATGTTTTGGAAAAATTAGAGCAATTTAGTAGTTCATACTTTCAGTCAATTTTTTAAGTCAATTATTGTAACTACTTTTCCGTGACAAATTCCAATACTCTATAGTGGTACTCTTCTTTTACTAAAACGCCAAATCGTAGACAAGATTTTATTTCAAGTTTACGTACCACGTTAATAACATATATTAGGTAATAGGTATCGATTCGAATGATCTCATCAGGTCTGATGAGGAGGTCAGATCGGATCGATTTTTAAAATTTAGTCATGCTAAATTATTATGTCCACACGAGTTCAAATCTGAATCAAATATATTTTAAATCGGTTCGGATCAAGAGGACACCTCTACTACTAATAAATATATAACCAATTAAACTAGTTAACATCCCCTAACAACCAGTTTAAAAATGAACAAAAAAAAAAAGCAAAAAAAACAACCACTATTTTATAATTCACAAATCAATAGCACTTATTAAATAAAAAGGCAAATAAAATAATTGATTAAGCGACAAAATGGGTACCTAAAAAAATAATGAATAATTGCTCTGTTTCTTCAAAAAAAAAATTAAATAAAATAAAATAAATTAAATTATTTCTGGAATTGGAATAGACTAAAAAAAACAAAACTAACCATGTTTTTTGATATGTTGTTGAAGAAATGGCAAAACACGATCAACATAATCATGAGTAAAAGGAATAGGTTTTTCTCTTGCTTCTTGACGCATTCTGAAGGTTTCTTTAATATCACCATACAAAAATTTGTATGAATTTCCTTTCAAACCCTGTTTTCTGAGACACTTTTCCATCTTTTTTGGATTAAACCATACCCAATTTAATGTTTTCCAAACCCATGTCAGAATTAGAATACAAAAAATTGCTATAAAAATATACCCAATTTTCATTTTTGATGGATTTTTGTATTGAAATTCTAAGGGAAATGGAGTAGATTGTAGAGGTTTAACATAAAGTGGAGGTGGAGGATAGAATGGTGGTAAACGTGTTAATAAATATCTTGAGCTTGAATTGCTTTTTGTAAGGCAATTTTAGCCTTTTTTTTTTTTTTTTTTTTTATTAAAGGAGATAGAGTGGGGTGATTTCATTAAAAAATAATAGTCATTTGGCACTTACAATCATACCTTAAAACATAAAAATTCTCAATACAAGTAATAAACACCTCTAATTAATGGCATCGCTTCTGAACTGCTCTTGAATAATTTTATGTCTTTGCATCGTTCTATACGGAGCTCCATTGATGTATAGTCGCGAAAATGATAAAACTTGATTGGTCATCAAGATCGGCAAATTTGCAAGACGAATCTTCTAAATCTGCACCCCTAAACCAATAGACCAGCAATTCCACAAATTTGCAAGACGAATCTTCCAAACTTGTATCCCTGCACAAACGAAAAACAAATAAACGAACAATACTAAAAATTCCACTACAAGGAACTGACTAAACCTTACATGGAGGGACTGACTATAATCACCATACTGTTGGTGATCTTTATTGGCTAAAAACATTAAATTAAAGAAGAATTTTGGGCTTACCATCGATAAAATCGATTGCAGCCCCTAAGTTTTATTGTGGTGGCTAGGTTTGAAGAGAGAGCAGAGAATTTTTTGGAATTGATAACTTGATGGAAAAAAAAAAGGTAGCCTTATTTTAATATACAAGGCTAGATAACCACGACATTAATATTAAAATATTTTTAATTATGCAAAATGTAAGTTAAGTGGTGGAGGTAGAGGTCTCTACTGGTTCAATGGGAGGGTATATACCATGAGAGGCGATTAAGATAATAATTGATAATTAAGTTTAGATAAAATAAGTAAAGATTTAATAAATTCGATTTAATTAGTATAAGATAAAATTATATATTTGAATTGCAAGTGAAGAGTACACTCTAGCAATCACATTTCACCCAAGTGAGTACACTCTAGCAATCACATTTCACCTTAATCACTAATTGGCTATTGGTACAGTGATGATTGAGATTACACTTAATAGAGAAGATTGTGTGTTCGATCCCGCACAACAACAATTGGGAGTGGACTGCAACCTAACCAGCTAGAACTGATTTTCGAATCCAAATTAACCCAAAGGATGAACAAAATGGAACACCAATAACATATATATATATATATATATATATATATATATATATATATATATATATATATATCACCTTAATCAACTTCTCTTTACCCTTTTAATCACTCAAATAGTCAAATCTCATTATCTCAAGCCTATATTAATTTCTAATCAGCTAAATCCACTACCTTAACTAAATAGATGATCAATAATATAATGTATACGGAATACTAACATAAAACTTTTTGCAGTGAGCCTAAATCTATACCTGCCAGCAAGCTTTTTGACTTAAATAACTAGAGTTTACCCATGCTCATGTACGGGATACACGCATGTAGTATGTATATTTAAGTGAAAAAAAAAAAAAAAGTAAGAAGAAGTGAAAGTTATTAAAGGGTGGTTATTGGTTATTTTTTTTAAATTGAGTAATATGGGTAGTTATGAGTAAAAAGGGTGGCTATTGGTTATTTAAATAAAGAAAAAATAAAATAAAAGGGATAGATTTTATTGAGTGATATGGGTAGTTATGAGTAAAAATGGTGGTTATTGGTTATTAAAAAAAAGGGGGAGGGGGGGGGGGGGCTAGAATCGCAAAGATGGGAATTTGGAGTGCTATGAATGAAAGTTGTAAAAACAACTCTTAGATTATACTACTGATATGTCTATTTTATATAGTGTTTTACCCCCATTTCTTGGTCATATTTAGGAGTATTTTTGGCACTATGGAGCCACTTTTATTACTAATATGCGTTTTCTAGTGTTTACGCAGTTTTGGTATTGTTTTATAGGAAATTGCACATTTGGAGCATTTTCCCGGACTTATTTGAGCCACTACGAGCGTTGGAGTAGGATCGCATTTATATGACCACATTCCGAAGCCCAAGGCCGAGTTGGAGCAATCAAACCAGTGATTTAGGGCTCGGTGAAGAAGAAGAGTTCGAGGCATTTGACCAAGTCATAAAGACCCGAAGAGGAAATGCGGATTGGGCCAAGAAAATAGCCCAATCGAAGTCCACATATGCTCGGAAGCTCGCCCGACCGGGTAAGCCCTCCGCTCGAAGGCACACCCAGTCGGGAGAGGAAGATAGGAAGGACGCACCTCCGCCCAGAGACACGCCCGACCAGGCGCAAGTTGAGGATCCCATCAGCTTGAGGCGGGCCCGGCCAGGCGAGATGGCGCCCGACCGAACGCGTGCTTTTGAGAAGCGTTTTTGCGACTTAAACTTTGTTATATTTTAGGATTTAGGAGCCTAAGTATAAATACACTTTGTTAAGCAAGATTTGCGGGGGCATCATCCATTAGTTAATTTCCAGATTCTTAGTTTTAAGCTTTTTATTAATACTCTTGTTCTTTCAACTCTTTTGGTTTATGCAATTCATTATTTCCGTTTATTTTGGTAACGATTTCTTCCCCTTTTATTCTCAGAAATTTAATTGCTTTGATTAATCATGTCTTGTTTAATTGCTTTGGTTAATTTAGATTTTAATATGTGTGAGTAGTTTTATTTCGAGGGTTTGTGGGGATCCATAAATAATATGAAGGGGTAATTTATTATTGTTGATTGTTAATGCTCGATTGATTTCTTATTGATTAATTTAATGCTATGCAATCAGATTTGGCCAGGTTTAATTGTATGAGTTATGCAATATTGATTCGAGATTCGAGAGATGAGAATTGATGTTTAGGCTTAGTTTTAATAGGCAGGCTATTTATAAATGGTTAAGTTAAGATTCGAGAGATGCGATTTAATACCGGTAGATTAATTCTGTGATTGTAATACGTAACGAAAGCCCTTTATGATCAGATAAATTGATGAATTGATGATTGATTATAGTGTTTTACCCTGGACTATTATTTATTGGTGAACCTATACCCTAAGCTTTGATTTATTGATTTCTCCTTAGTTTAGTTTGCTTTAGTTTATTTATTCTCCTTAGATTAATTCTCATAAAATCATATTTGTTACTTGATAATTTAGATTATAATAATGTATTAGAAATAAAAGAACATTGTTTCTATGTGGATTCGACCCTACTTCCCTATCTATTTTAGTTAGTGGTTTTAGGAATTAATTTTGATTAGGTGATACGACTTTAGCCTGTCAACTACCTCCATTTTTTACATTTGACACGTTTTGACTTTAGAACTATTCACACACTCCCTTTTGACCATGTTTTGTGCTTTATACATAATGAAAAATATAATCATGTGGGATCTTGTTAGATTCGTCATGATATATATTTTCAAAATATCAAGTTTTCATAATTTTTTCTTATCAGTAATAAAGATATTAATGGTTGAATTTGTGCATTGGCAAATGTGACTAGAGAAACAGATATTAATGGTTGAATTTGTGCATTGGCAAACGTGACTAGAGAAAAGTGTCAACTAAAAAGAAACGGAGGAAGTATTAAACTAGAGTGTATCCGTGCAAAACGCACGGGATATATATTTTACAAAAAGATATTAGAAAAAATCTAATAACAAAAATAATATTTCAAATATGGGAAGTTGATTTGATATAATAACTTTCTATTATATGTGGCTAGCTATTATGTGAGTTACTTTGTCAGTGTTATAGGGGTTGCTTGTTTAGTGTTATAGAGGTTACCGTTCAGTGTTATAAGAGTTACTCATTTAGTGTTATAGGAGTTACTTTGTTCTTTTGCTAGCAACCACATTGGCAGCTTTGTCGCACAAAAAACCTATGTGTATATATAATGTTTTTGTGTTGATGATTATTGAATTAATAATAAGATAGTTATTGGATGATTTGTAAAAATATTTGATAGTGTTATAGGGGTTACTTTGTTGTTTTGCAAGTTATGGCTAGTCGCATAGAAGACATGATGTTTTTTTTTATGATTATTGAATTAATTTTTTTTGAAAGCAATGATTATTGAATCAATAATAAGGTAGTTATTGAATGTTTTGTAAAAGAAAATTAAAAACAATTGGAAGAAAGAAAAATAGTGGAACTTATGGAAAAAAAATGAAGTGTACATAATTTAAAAATTGAGTTTTCAAGTTTTGTGATGAAAAGTTTGGAAAAAATGTGCAATTATAATACAGATTTATTTTAACATTGGGGTTTCTAAAAAAAATTCATTAAATAATATAATAAAATCAGTAGGTTTTTTTTTTTATATATTAAGTAAAATGGATAGTATGTGTTTTATTAGAAAAAGAATAAAAATAGTAGAAGTGAAATTTTTTTTTTTGGAAGTTAATTGGAGGGTTTTTTTTTTTTTAAAAAAAAAAGTTAGAGAGGTGGAAGTTATTTGAGGATAGTGAAAAAAAAAGGAAAAAAAAAGGAGTGCATGAGAATTGAGTGAGGATTTGGAGTGTTGTGGTGAAGTGTTGCAAAAAGTTTCTTAAATTATATATAAGACTAGTATGTGTCCGTGCTAATGCACGGGTTATAATTAATGATAGGATTTAAAAATTAAAAAAAAAATTATATTTATGTATAATAGTTGTACAAAACAGCCAAAAAGAAAAAAGAAAATTACAATTTCACTTTTTAAATTATCGATAGGTAGGAATCAAAATTATCAAAACCGGGATTCTACTTTGAATCGGAAGGGGCTCTCAGAAACGAATCGAATCGTAGAATAGTAAGATTCTACGGACATGCATAATAAAGACGCCATATCCAAATTAATTAAATATATTTAAATTATGCGTTTAAAACCTAATTATTAAAAGAAAGTAGTTGTTTACCCATTAAACAACCAATAATTTACACTTTATATTTATAAATAACTTTGTAGGCATGTTTTAAACTTGTAAGACTTTCGCCAGTTAAGAAAAACATGTAACATCGAGTAGAATCGTACATCGAATCGTATGACATACATGAATTGTATAATTTTAAGATTCTAAGATTTAAATCGGGATTTTTAAAACAACGGTAGAAATGTAGGAGATCACAATTATAATGTAATCGCAAAAGCAATGTATTCATTTTTACCTATTTTACCTTAACTGAATCTATATGTACTTATTAGAACTTGTATAAACATATTTTAGTTATAATTTGAACCTAGAGTAACCCTTACGTATCATTATTAGTTTTTAGTTATATAAGTTTTTATGAATTTTTTAGACTTGGAATAAGTGAGCATTTTTATTGAGTTACATTAATAGTCAGTCTTTAAAAAAATAATGATCGTGGTTGTCGCTATAAATAATGGGGAGGGTTTTTTTTTAAGAATTTTTAAGTTAATTAGATAAAATGTAGATAGAGTGATAAAGTTATTTAGAAACATAGCTATTATTATAGTACAGAAAATAAAATGCACATAGCTGAATACTAAAAAAAAATACTAAACCTCATAATATTACGACAGGAACATAGATAATAGTAGTTGGTCTAACTCATGATGAATAGTAAGTTATTTTAAAAACTGTATGCCCATAATGAACCACTATTGATAAAACATGATTTTTAGCATAATCAAAGTCTTAGCAAATCACCACTGGCCTTAGGGGTGTACATAAACAAGATCGGACCTGAAAACCGACCTGAACCGGATCTGTTGGGACCATACCTGATCCGGACCTGTAGATTCAGGTCCGGTCTCGGTCCTTGAAATTCAAGGTTTCTGGTTTTGGTCCGGATCAGGTCCAAAACAGGGGTTTTCAGGTCCGGACCTGAAACCCGGATTTTATATATATATATATATATATATATATAATAATAATAATAATAATAATAATAATAATAATAATAATAATAATAATAATAATAATATAAAAGCCTAAACCTAATACTTGAACGCCTCCTCTCCTCTCACCTTTTCTCTCTCTTCCTCTCCTCCTCTTTGATTCTCAGTCTCCCCTCTTCCTCTCCTCCTCTCTGATTCTCAGTCTCACCTTTTCTCTCTGATTCTCAGCGGCTCCTCGCCTCTCCTCACTTCCTCAGTCCTCAACTCCTCTAGTCCTCTCTCTTCCTCTCCTCTTCTCTCTCTTCCAAGCTCCAGCGTCGTGGGATTGGAGCACCGTCGTCCACTGTCAAAGCACCATTGTCCACCATCGTCCACCATTTTCCGTCACCAGAGTTTATTTGTATATTAGTTTTAGTTTAATATAGGTTAGTATAGATCTACTTTTATTTTTCACATAATTTACGATTATAATTATCTTTTTTAATGAAATTGTAATGTAAAATTATAAATTTTGTAATGTAAGTTTGTTGATCTATTTTTTCGGAATTTTCTGTTTTTTTGCCTCGGATTTTCTGACAATTTTACGTATAATTTATTTTTTTCGATTTTTTCGTTCGTTTTTTTTGTTTTTTGTTTGGATGAATGTGTGGAATCTGGGTTTTTTTTTTTTTTTTTTTTTTTTTTTTTTGTTTTTCTAGGTTGTGGGTGCGGTGGACGCCTGGACGGTGGTGGGTTTTTTTTTTTCAATTTTTTTGTTTTTTTTGGTTCTGGGTGGGTATCGGTGGATCTGGGTTGTTGGGGTTATGGTGTCTAGGTTAAGGTGGTTAAGGGGTGAGCTGGGGTTGTTGGGGTTATGGTGTCCGATTTTGGACCGGTGTACAACCCTAACTGGCCTAATTAATGTTCAAAATTTAACACAAAAGATAATCAATCTACATATAAATTTATTGATATAAATTTTCCACCAAAAACTACAATCATAATAAAATTGGCATAATATAATCGTAATATGCTATGACCCATCAAACATAATAGAAAACATAATGATATAGATATAAGAGAAAGTAAAACTTCATACTATTATTTACAACCCAGAATTATGTTTTGATGGAAAACGCAAAATCCCAAATATTGTTCGTCTAAACGAAATATTATTTCATCCAAGTAATGATCTTAACATTAAGATCAACCCAAATAAAATGCCCATCAAACTCAACTGCTTCATAAGCCTCCTACCCATGCTCATCATCAAGAATGTGTTCCAATCTATTTACATCAAAGTAACCATGTAAGTAACAGGAATTTATTCTCAATTACATTAAAGTAGGACTATTAGACTCATGTAATCATACGAAAAACACAACATATATGTAGCAATGTAGCACTATCAGATTCATATATTTGCCAATATTGTGCAACTAAAAACTTCCTTAATGAAACAAAAAACTTTTTTTTGTTTTTTTTTATTAATCACCCAACTGGCTTCAAAAGCAAAGATGGGAAATCTTAAGAAATTATAAACCATGAAAGAGTAGGAAAGAATATTGAAAAGAAGAGAGAAAGAGGAAACTGGCCTCTTGTATTTTAATTGTATCAAAGTATAAAATCCCAAAATTAAAAATTGAAGATGTACATGGGAAATTGAGTAGTTTTGCAGTTCTCCTCATTTTATGGTAACTACTATAGTATGCTACGCATATTAAGTAAGGAAGTTTTTTTTAGTTTTTTTTTTTTTTTTTTTTTTTTTTTTTTTTTTTTTTGAATTTTAAATTGGCTTGTAGTGTTGGAGAGATTTTAGATTTAGGTGGGATTGATTGAGAGAGTAGGATTGGGGTTTTGGAGAAACCACATTAAAATGACTCTTAAATTATATATTAGATAAATTGTTATTATATATGCATATAATGTAGTGTAGTGGCAAATTAATAGTGTGTCTTGTAAGCGTAGATAAAAGCCTCAATTTAAAATTAAAGGAAAATAATGTGTACTTACTTGTAGTGTGTAATAATTTAAGATAAAGGCGAAAAGTAGTCAATGAAGTGATTTATGTACTGTAAAAAATGTAACAATATAAAAATTAATAAACCATATTGATTAGGGGATTTTTATCCACCTATCACCGTCTGACAAGTGGACCAACCAGGTTCCGCCACGTGTCCTTCACGTAGGCCAATAGGAGCCTGCCACGTGTCAATCACAGATACGTCCTCTACGGACCAATTGAGACACGCCACGTGTCCACCCATGCCAAATGGGAAAACCGGCCAACAAGGCCCAATCCCTGTTTAGAGGCCCAGTCAGCCCTAGGTTTACCCTAAACCTAGAGAGTGGCCCGCTTCCCGAGGTTATAAATACCCCTCTTAATCCTCATTAAGAGAGGGAGGACTCGAAAACAACACACGGATTACACATTAAACACTCTCACCTAGAGAGACTAAATCACTTTAATTTCCGCATTTATTACTCCTTAATCAGGTACTAACTTGACCGTTGGAGGCGGAGCTCCTACCACAAGGAGTCTTCGTTGTTTTGCAGGTACAGGCGTCCGGTTCCAGTCTCGGTGTTGTAACTCTCCCGCAGGACACTAGAAAACCCCGAAACAGTTTGGCGCCGTCTGTGGGGAGAGTACTTCTGAGATGGCATCCACGTTTGTACCGACTTTTGAAGAGAGGCGTCCCCTAGACGACCCTCAAATCCAGTCGGACCATGATACTGACAATGAACTTGAAGTTGAAGCTCACACAGCTCCAGACGGGACCCTAAGGGCCCGACGTACCCGTCAGACCGAAAGGAGGGAACGGGAACATTTTCAAACTGTAAGCGAGCCAACAGGCGCACCGTCTGTTCGGCAGCAGGCGACTGATGGGTCTGCTCCCATCACAAGGAACGAACTCATGACCTTCATGAGGGACTTCAAGGGAGAAATTCAAGAGTTGCTTAATAAGAAGCCTGTTCCGGCCAAGGAACAGTCGGCTAAGAAACCTTCCACCTCAGGCAAGAGGAAGCCGGTTCAAGGGCGAGAGGGAACTCCTCATCCTAAATCCAGGAAGTGGGAGCCGCCTGCCCTTGACCTCACAAAATACCGTTTTCCTACTCCAGGAAATAGGAAACCTGTTCGTCACATTCAGGCGGACGAGTCGAAGAAAACATACACAGACGCTCGTCTGCTGTTAGAACAGAAGAAGAGTGACCGACTGTCAGAGTCGGCCTCTACTTCAAATTTTCAAGAAAGTCTGCGAAATACCTCGATGAGGCATACCCAGTCGTATCATGAGAGTCAGTCAGGCGGCACCTCCCGTCAGTCAGGCTTTCATAGCGACCAGGCGGTACCAAACTTACCGTTTGTACCACAGCAACAGTATTTTATGCAGCCACCTCCGTTTGGTGGACACGCAGCTAAAAATGTCCAACCTTTGGACTGGCAGCTACGGTTGCTTAGACTTGGTGAACAGCCGTCGGCCTTCTCCAAGGAAATCACTGAAGCCGCTCAGCCGGCCAAAGTGAAAAATGTGTTAGTAGGCGCCTATGATGGCACTACTAACCCAGAAGATCATCTGATGGCATTCTCCAACCTAATGTACCTTCAAGGGTTGGATGATCCCACTTGGTGCAAGTGTTTTCCAGCAACTCTCAAAGGAATTGCACAGCAATGGTTCGGCAACCTGCCGACTGGTTGTGTAAACAACTTCAGGACGCTTGCTTACTTGTTCACCTCCAACTTCGCCATGAACATTCCTGCGAAGAAGACGACCCTTGATTTGGGAACAATTCAGCAGGGTGTGAAGGAGGGGCTTCGATCCTACATCAGGCGGTTTAACCTGATGAGAATACAGATTCAAGGGTTACCGGATGAGGTAGCTTATACTGACTTTTTCAGGGGTCTCAAAGACGGGTCGACCTTCAAATTTGATCTTGTTCGAAAGAGGGTGGCGACTCTTCAGGAGGCCTTGATTGAAGTAGAAGCCTATATACAGGCAACTGATCTTTGTAGTACAGTGAAACAGTCGGACGGGAAAAAGTTCGACAAAAAAGAAGGACGACAGATACAGTCGTCAAACAAGGAAAAGAAGAGACAAGAGGTCTGGGCGGCTGATTCCTCTAAACAGCCGGCCCAGAAGAAGAAAAAAGAATTCAAACCATACTCCCCAAAGTATGCGTTTAGCAAGGATAGCCAAACTATCCTAAACGAAATCAAGGGACGGATCTCTATTGAGAAGCCGGTCCCCATGAAGGGTTCTGCAAGCAACCGGAACCAAGATAAATTCTGTGATTATCATGAAGATGTTGGTCATCACACCAACGAATGCATCAGTCTCATGCGGTATCTAGACCGCCTGGCTGAGCAAGGTGATCTTGACTCTTTTGTCAAGAAATCCACGGGGAGCACTTCCTCGAAAAAACAGTCGGCCAAAAAGAATCAACAGGCCGACAACTCTGATACAGATGATGCAGTCGTCTACACTATTGCAGGCGGCTTCGTAGGAGGAGGTCCCACTATTAGGGGCAACAAAGACAATATCAGGCGGCTAGATGTAAATTCTGTTCACCCAGAACGGCCCTCCAAAAATTCATTTCCTGAGATTGTCATTACTGAAGAAGATCTAGGAGGGGTCAGGGGGCCGCATGACGACCCTATCGTCATTGAATGTAAAGTGGCCAATCAGAGAGTTGGCCGAATCCTCATAGATACCGGAAGCTCCTCAGATCTTATCAGTAGCAAATGTCTGTCAAAATTGAAGTACAAAACTGATTGTATACATCCGGCCTCCCACCCTTTAGTAGGGTTTGGAGGAGGAGTCGTCCACCCTGTAGGACGAGTAGATCTACCCATCCGCCTGGGTGAAAAAGGGGAAGGACGACACATGGTAGTCCGGTTCCTGGTGGTAGAAGAACTCTCGGCCTACAACATGATTCTGGGACGACCAACCCTAAATAATTCCAAGGCTGTAATAATCCCATCTCTTATGTTGCTCAAGTTTGAGAGGGACAATGGAACAGTCGGCTCCCTAAGGGGAGATCAGAGGATGGCACGAGAATGCTATCTCTCGGATGTCAAGACCAATGTTATGGCCGCTGGGTCCAGTGGAGGAAAGATTGACAATGTCAAGGATAATGCGCCTGTTCAAGAAGCAGGCGGCAAAAAAAGAAAGGCATCCCAGATGGGGGCCGCAAGAAAAGATAAAAAATAGCAATCATTGGCAGAGGAGCGGTCGGATGAATTCCGCCCTCAGCCGGCTGGTGAGCATACGGACCTAATCTTAGATGTCTCGCGTCCTGACAGAACAGTCAAAGTTGGGACGACTGCTCTAGGGGTCCTAGGTGATGACTTTCACAATCTGTTGAAAGAATACAAGGACATCTTTGCATTCGAAGTCCATGAAATGCCAGGCATTAGTCCTGAGCTGGCGGTACATAAACTGGCTGTGGATCCAAAAAAGAAGCCGGTAAGGCAGAAGAAGCGGAACCATGGCGAAGAAAGAAGTCAGGCGGCAGCCGTCGAAGTTAAAAAATTACTTGATGCAGGATTCATTCGGCAATGTTACTTCCCAGACTGGGTTGCAAATGTTGTGCTTGTTAAAAAGCCGAATGGTACCTGGCAAATGTGTGTAGACTACACAGACTTGAATAACGCGTGCCCAAAAGACAGTTACCCTCTGCCTAAAATTGACAACCTGGTCGACTCAACAGCCGGCCATGCTTTGATGAGTTTTATGGACGCCTACTCTGGTTTCCATCAAATACCTTTATGGAAGAAGGATCAGGAGAAGACGGCCTTCGTCACTGATCAAGGGTTATACTGTTACACGGTCATGCCGTTTGGTCTTAAGAATGCCCCGGCCACCTTCCAACGAATGATAAACACTGTGTTCTTTGATCAGATTGGGAGAAATGTCGAGGCATATATTGATGATATGATTGTCAAGTCTAAACTTCAGACAGATCATCTGTCGGACCTCCGAGAAACTTTCGCCACACTCAGGCGGCACCATGTCATGCTCAATCCCAAGAAATGTGTCTTTGGAGTTGAGTCTGGGAAATTTCTCGGATTTCTCATTAATCAGAGAGGGATAGAGGCGAACCCTGAGAAGGTGCAGGCGGTCATTGACATGCAGTCGCCCCGTACCGTCCGAGAGGTTCAGAAGTTAACAGGTTGTCTGGCGGCCTTGGGAAGATTTCTAAGTCGATCAGGCGACAAATGCCTATACTTTTTCCAGGCAATTAAGAAAAAGGCAAGGTTTGAATGGGGGCCGGATGATGAGGCGGCCTTCCAAAAATTGAAAGTTCATTTGCATTCCTTGCCGAGGCTAGTCAGCCCTTTGCCCAAAGAAGTACTTTACATGTATCTGGCCGTCTCTGATCATGCGTTAAGCGTTGTTCTTCTTGCTGAAAGAGAAGGCTGTCAGCTCCCGGTCTACTTTGTCAGCCATGTGCTGAAAAATGCCGAGTTGAGGTATCCCTTAGTGGAGAAGTTTGGCCTTGCACTCTTCATGGCTGTTAAAAAATTAAAGCCCTACTTTTTGGCGCATGCAGTCGTCGTGTATACAGATCAACCGATCAAGCGGCCACTGACCACCATGGAGTCGTCAGGCCGAATGATCAAATGGGCCATAGAAATACAGAGCCTCGAAGTTACCTTCGAGCCTAGAAAAGCAGTGAAGGGGCAAGCCTTTGCTGACTTTATTGTTGAGATGACTCGTCCCCCTGACTCTCATGTTCCAGACCAAGTCTGGAAGGTATATGTGGATGGAAGCTCTACTTCAAATGGTTGTGGAGCAGGCGTCATATGTCAGTCGCCAGAGGGTGACAGGTACGAGTATGCTTTACGCTTCAGTTTTCAGGCTTCAAACAATGAGGCAGAATATGAAGCTTTACTAGCCGGAATCCGCATGTGCAAGGCGGCAGGGGCAAGAAAAATAGACGCCTATTCCGATTCACAATTAATAGTGAGTCAGTACAATGGCGAATACGAAGCGACCCATACGGCCATGATCAAGTATTTACAGGCGGTCCGTCAAGCAGTCGGCTCCCTTGAGGATTTCCATCTGGTCCAAGTGCCGAGATCAGAGAATAACCAAGCGGATGCACTTTCAAAATTATCATCATCCGCCTCCTGTGATACTCCTCGAACCGTTTTTTGGGAAGTAGTGGAGAAGAGAAGCATTGAGGGAGACCCTATTGGAATCTTAGACAGAAGCTCAACCTGGATGGATCCAATCAGGGCATATCTGACAAACGGTACCCTGCCGGATGATCATCAACAGGCGGCAGTGCTGAAAAGACGAGCCACCAATTTTGAAATGATAAAGGGAGAACTTCACAAAAGGGGGTACCTACAACCCTTCTTAAAGTGCGTTACTCCAGAAAAGGGGCGAGAGATACTAGACGATCTCCACTCTGGTTACTGTGCTTCACATATAGGTGGAAGGACGCTTGCTCAACGGGCAAGGCGCCAGGGCTACTTCTGGCCTACCTTAGAAGCTGATGCTATGGAGATGGTGAAAAAGTGTGACAAGTGTCAAAGGTTTGGCAAACTAATTCACCGTCCGGCTACTGACCTCACCACCATTCATAGCCCCCTACCGTTTGCTAAGTGGGGCATGGATATTCTGGGTCCATATACGCCTGCTACAGGCGGAAGAAGATACATACTTGTTGCCGTCGACTACTTCACTAAATGGGTAGAGGCGGAGGCTGTTAAGGGAATCAAGACGAAGGATGTAATTTCATTCATTTGGAGAAATGTCATCACTCGGTTCGGGGTTCCCATGTCTATGGTTTTTGATAATGGTCCCCAATTTGAGACGCCTGTTCTCAAAAGCTGGTTGGGTGACCAAGGAATTGCACACTTCTTTGCGTCTGTCGGCCGTCCACAAGCAAACGGCCAGGTAGAAGCCTTTAATAAAATCATCTCAGACGGTCTGAAGAAAAAGATTGAACGAGCAGGCGGCCTATGGGCGGATGAACTACCACATGTTCTCTGGGCCATTAGGACGACTGAAAAAGGGGCGACTGGAGAAACTCCATTCCTCCTAACTTATGGTGCGGAAGCTGTTCTTCCAATAGAACACTACGAGCCGACTCTTCGAGTAATGCTATATGACAAAGAGGCAAACTGGGAAGCCATGCGCCTGGCAATAGACTCACTCCCTGAAAAGAGAGGCAATGCTGTCTTACGCCATGAGATTTACCGCCTGAGAATGACTCGATCATACAACAGAAAAGTGCACAGGCGTCCACTCAAGGTGGGGGACTTTGTACTTAGAAAAATGGAAGCTGTTGGTAGGGCTAACGAGTCTGGCAAGCTAACTCCCAACTGGGAAGGCCCCTACCGAATATATGAAGAGGTTAGAGACGGTACCTACCGTCTGGAAACACCAGACGGCCAGCCGTTACCTCGAACTTGGAACATAGATAATCTTAAGAAATATTTCTTTTAAAAAAAATGTAAAGTCAAGGACTACTTTAATAAAGTTGCAAATTACTATTCAATTTTGTATTAAGAGGGGCATGCCAACTGACCAACAGTCGGCTACTCTCCATGTTTATATTCATTTTTATTTTAAGAGGGGCATGCCAACTGACAAACAGTCGGCCACTCTCTATGTTTAATTTAAGAGGGGCACGCCGCTTGACCGGCTACCCTCACATAATATAGTTCACCAAGAACTATCAAAAAACATGATCAGACCAGGCGTCAAGCCAACTGATCAAAATATAAAAATTCAATTCGACCTGTCCCAACATTATAGCAGGCGTCCGACGGCATCCATCCGGATGAAATTCGTCGCAGAGAGCAGCTCCCTTTTGGGTGGAACATTGTTCTATAAACTAATCACACGGCACCTATACGACTGTCCCCAAGGGAAACCACGTAGCCGTTTTTGAGACAAGGATAACTTTTATCACTAACCAAACTAGTGGTAACAGTTGACATCTGAGTCGGATTACCGCCTGTATTACTTGGGATAAATGCAGGGGGTACCTCTTGAGTTAATAGCCAACAAACATCGGCGAATCAAGGGGTCCAGCCGGCCTCTGCCGCCTGGTACCTCTACTACTCAATCTAGAATGAGGACGACTGAGTAACACCAACGTTAACTCATAGTCACTCCCAAACTTGGTATGGAACCTAAAAAGTTTGAATAGACCACCTGTTTTTTGGCAAACAAGGGCATTCAAACTACTATTCCTACTAGGTTTCCCTTCGAGTTAATAGCCAACAAACATTGGCGAATAAAGGGGAACAACCGGTATCCACCGCTTGATACCTCTACTACTCAATCACTCGGCGACTAGGTAAGAGCCATATTTACTTAGTCACCCCTTAAAAATTTTAGTATGAAATTAAAAAGTTCATACAACACCTATTCACACTGATAGGAAACAGTCGTCCTAGACTGCCTATAGCAAAAAAAACACAAGTAAGAAAACCCTTTCTTACTTGGTTAATTTTACAAATGACAGGACCGCCTGCCTAAAGGTAATCCAGTCATAGACTGCCTACAAGTCTAAGTAAGAAAACCCTTTCTTACTTGGTTAATTTTCCTAATAACAGGACCGCCTGCCTAAAGGTAATCCAGTCTTTTAAACGGGACCAATACCGATTGAATAAATGGCCGACTGATCGCCCAGCTTGGAAACAGACAACCAGTCGTCCAGGGGCATAGGCGGACCATCCGTACCTGTCTACAATCGGCCATGCAAAACAGTCGATATAGTGTACAATTCAATATCAAATATTCAACACTTAGACAAATTTCAAGCAAAATAAAATTGTATTAAAGAAGATTAAAATATTCAGAACCCCGGCCCCTGGCCGGGTAAATACAAGCAAACGGCACGCAGGCCGTGAAAGAAGATATAAAAGCTTAAGAAGGGGGCAAGTCTTCAACATTAGCAGCGTCCGCCTGGTCAGCATTCCCCTTGTTAGACTCGGCCTTAGCTGCATCCTTCTTCGATGCCTTGCCCCCAAGTGGCACAAGCGCCACTATCGGCTGCTCATCCCCATCCAAGGCCTCCTCCAACGCCTCGTCCTCAGCAGCCGCCAGGATCTCTTGATTATATGTTTCAGAACATTGGCGGTACATTTTTTCCCACGAGGCAAAGTCGGCACTGGGGAAGAGGCGGCTCCAGGTCATGCGCTGGATCTGGGAAGAGTCTTCCATCATCTCTCGGACGAGCTCTCTCTTCTCTTGCTCAGCCTTCTCCGAGAGCTCTTTAGTTAGACTCTTCTCCTGGGTCACCAGGCGTTCCTTTACGTTAGCCAAGGATTTCTCCATGGCTTCGTATGAGAGCATCTTTTGGCGGAGAGGTTTAAGCTCGGCCTTGAGATTGGAGACGGTCGCCTCCAGCTCGCTGTTCCTCTTCTGGGCCGCCTCTAACTGAGCCCGGATAGCGGCGGCAGCCTGCGCCTGATAATGAAGAATATCAATTGTCAGAACTTCATTTTGGGCAATTTGAAACATTGCCTTATCACAGTCAGAGGCGGCCATAGCTTTTGCAGCCTTTACCTCTTTGTTTCTCCGATCAAGCGGCTTGCGAAGGCCGTTCACTCGGAGCAGGGCCTAAGTAAAGAGAAAACATGCGTCAGTTTCCAAACAAAAAGATAACGAGCGTCCTGGAATTCAAATACTCAAAAAATGCTAAGTATACCTCAGCAAGGACCCCTGCAATCCCATCAAGGTCAAGGGTGCCGACACCCCTGACCGCCTCCCTTTCTGATGGAGGAACTGCTTTGATCATGGACTTGGCTACCTCTACCAAGTCAGGCTCCTGAGGGCCGGCTGCATCAAGCGTAAAAAAGCAAGTTAGGCCTAGTCAAGAAGGAAGCAAGTGTAAAAGTTTTTACAAGTAATTGTCCATACTTCTAGGCGGCCCCGCCGGAGTTTTAGAAGAAGTGGTCGGCTGCTTCTCAGCCGCCACTGTTTTCCTGGAAGACCCAGGAGAGCTTGCAACAGTCGTCCTCCGGGCCTTGGGGTCCGGCTGTTGCGAGGAAGAAGCTCTTGGAGTGCCCGACTGAAAAAAAAAAAAAAAAAAGAGTTAGTATATGCATAAGACAACAACTCCTAAAAGAGGAAGAGTTTCGAAGCCCACCAAGGGTGCCCCCTTGTTGGGGGAGTCGGTACAAGACTGTTGCATGAGAGAGGCCCGCAACATGGCCGCCGCAGTCTTGGATGCTGTTATTTTACTCATGGCGTCAGCTGCAAAAAATAAACAGCAAAGTTAGTAAAAATCCCAAGTAAACAAGGCGTGAAAAAACAGAGTATTTGTCAGGCCGGTTACCTCTAGAGCACCGACTGCTGAGGCCACAGGCGGCCAAAAAGTACTCGTCATAGAGCCACTTGAAGCTCGGGACGCAGTTTAGGGGTACTTGCTCTCGTACCCCTGAAGTAGAGTTCACCCTAGTCTCTACTTTGAAGAGTCCTTTGTCTAGGACCTCTTTTTTAACCTTTGGGGGAACAGGCGGCATGTTGCGGCCGCCTGCGAGAAGAGGCGGATCCCTATTCCACTTGTTAAAGCGTTTGTTCAGCTCCTTGTCTGAACCCTCGATGATAAGGAAGGTGTTCCGCCAATCCTTCCATTTGTTCGCCTTACCTCTCGTCATGAGGTAGCCCCTATGGCTTGTTAATTGATACCAGCCGGTACCGCCCGACTTAGGGGTCCGGCTGAGATAGTTCATGTGGGCGAAAGCCTCAAAGCTTGGCTCCACCCCGTACATTTCGCACCCGGCCACATAGCCGAGTACGTTTACCCAAGAGTTGGGGGCTAACTGCCATAACCCCAAATCATACCCATCTAAAATCCGCTGAACAGCCGGATGTAATGGGAAGCGCAGTTCAGCTTTGATGGCCGCCACATAGCAGCCAAAGCAGCCGTCATCATAGCTGGTACCAGCCGGCCAGACGACAGTGTCTTCTGGATCCGGCACAAACAATAAAAATCCGGGGCCCATTCTGTGGTTAGCTATAAAGCTCCCCACTTTGTCTTGCATGGCTGCGATCCGGCCCCGGGGTACCGTGCAGTAGTAGGGGGTGTTTTCCTCTCTGTAAGAGGCGGACGGCTCCGCCCAATTGCCCCCCTTCTCAACTGCATGAGAAAGCCTCGCCTCTTGTAGGCGGCTGTTTCTTTCTTCTGAGCCTGGAGAAGCATGGCCAGAAGAGCTGGACTCGGACTCGTCCTCTGACGAGTCCGAAGAGGACGACTCCTCCCCTCTCCCAGAGGGGCCCGCCTCCTCTCCCTTAGAAGGAGCAGGAGAAAAGTTAGACATATCAACGGTGAAATGGGAAGGGACCACCTTGACCCCTCCCTCAGAACTGTCGGCTTGGCAGCCGCCTTGTTTCACTTCTACATCTGGCGCCTGGTCAGATGTTTCACTAATGGGCACCCTTTGGGACGAGCCGTCCGAGTTTGAGATCCTAGCAGTCTTTTTAGTTCTGGCCATCACGTTCTGCATAGACACAGATACAGTCGGACTTTGTATAAAGGGCAAAGATGGCTCCAGAAAAGGGCAGGCGACACTCCTAGTCCTAGATTCGGCCGTCCCCGGTGACCGGCTGATCACTAACTTAGGTCGTGTCGTGTGCTTCCATGGTGCCATTTCAAAAAATAATAATAAGAAAAAAATTAAGAATAAGAGAACCGACGGTTACCTGAACGAGTGACGACTGATGAAATTCTGAAATCCTTTGCAAACGGCTTGTCAGAGCAGGCGGTAGGCAACAAAAGTCCAAAGTGTCAGAGCAAGTTCAGGGGTCCGAATGTTCTCTCGCAAAATTCTCAAATGTGAAAATGACCGAAGTCAGCACTTCCTTATATAGGCAAAGTGAGAAGGCGAAGGGTCGCTTCCAAATTCAAAATTTGGGCGGGAAAATCTCTCGGCCATTTGCAAGGTGACACCTGTAGCAGGCCGTCGCCTGTCACCATGCGTCACCTGTCACAGGTGACACGTGACCAGTCACGTGCCACCTGTGAGGGGCAAATGATTAGGGGATTTTTATCCACCTATCACCGTCTGACAAGTGGACCAACCAGGTTCCGCCACGTATCCTTCACGTAGGCCAATAGGAGCCTGCCACGTGTCAATCACAGATACGTCCTCTACAGACCAATTGAGACACGCCACGTGTCCACCCATGCCAAATGGGAAAACCGGCCAACAAGGCCCAATCCCTGTTTAGAGGCCCAGTCAGCCCTAGGTTTACCCTAAACCTAGAGAGTGGCACACTTCCCGAGGTTATAAATACCCCTCTTAATCCTCATTAAGAGAGGGAGGACTCGAAAACAACACACGGATTACACATTAAACACTCTCACCTAGAGAGACTAAATCACTTTAATTTCCGCATTTATTACTCCTTAATCAGGTACTAACTTGACCGTTGGAGGCGGAGCTCCTACCACAAGGAGTCTTCGTTGTTTTGCAGGTACAGGCGTCCGGTTCCAGTCTCGGTGTTGTAACTCTCTCGTAGGACACCAGAAAACCCCGAAACACATATATCTACAACTCAAACTCCATTTCAATTTCATTAAAAAACAAAATTTAATGAACCATTTCTAACTCAAACTCCATTCAATTAATACGGAATATTTCCTAACTTATTGTTGCATTGATTATATACTACCCCGAAATTTTGTACAATCCGCAATCTTTGAGGGTTAAGAAATCTTCAGGTATTGTCAACATTAACCTTACCCCTAACGTATCGATTTATATGCAATCTAGCAAGACTAAAATAAACCCAAAATTCAAAAACCCCAATTCGATAATTACAAATTTACGTGGTAGCTTAGTAGGTTAGAGGTGTCAATTCGGATGATTAGATCGATGTCGGGTCGGGTCGGGTTGGGTCAATTTTTAAAGTTGAGTCATGCTAAATTTTTGTGTCCACAAACACCACGTGAGTCCAAATCTGAATCGTATATTTTTCGGATCGGGTCGGGTCGGATGTGGTTTTGACACTTCTATAGTAGGGTAGTATTATAAATTTATAACTCAACTCTTTTTTTACATAAAAAAATGCATATGATTTTATGATTTATTCTTTATTTAAATTGAGTGTAAAATGCACCCCTGCTCACCAACAATAATCAATTGATTTGTATTCTAAATAGTTTTTGAAGTCCATTGAAGCACACAATATACATTAGAACTCATCTCTAAAAACATAAACGAAGATTAGTATTCCATTGAGGGTTGACCATTATTATCACCATACACCATACCCAATAGCGAAGCCGAGTAATAAGCAGTGATCGAAACACTAATATGTCAAGTATGCTCATCATGTAAATTTATAAGTATCAAATGACCAAAGTTTTGTACCTAATATAAAATGATGATAATTGTACCTACCAAACCCGTAATCGGCTAACGCGTCCGAATAACCCGATTTACAAACAATACCACCCCATTATCATCATCAAAATTACCCGCTAACCAAAGGCTGAATATAATTCTTTAATTTAAGACATATTAATTGCTGAATGCTCCTAATCAACATCAAAAGCTCTAAAATAAGCATAGATAACCATGACAAATTCATTACAGTATGTTCAAATGAAGTAAATTTCAAAAACCCATTTATTCAAACCCCGTGAATGTAAATTAATACCTAAAAATCACATTACATACCAATTTTGTAATGCTGCAGAACTTGCCGGCCACTTTGTTTAAGACTTAATTTGGAGAAAACAATAATTAAATTATGAAAAAAAAACAATGGTACTCTCTCCGTCGTGAAGTATTTTTTTTTTTTTTTTTTTTTTAAGAATGGAGATGCAGTTTGGAATTATTTGCAGTGGGGTTGATGAAATGGGAATGAAGAAGTATCAACCTTGGGAGAAGTCTGCAGTTATGTTAATGAAATGGAAAGGTGGGGGAGTTTTGGGAATAGTTTTGCAGTTATACGGTGTAGCGCATTTCTTTAGTGTGTTTTTTTTTTTTTAAATTTAAATTTAAAATTTGGGGGGATTAGGGTAATTAGGTGGGAGTGAATGAGGAGGCTTGGTTGGGGTTTTGGGGGCTCCTCATTCATCCACTCCACAATTATATTATAGATTTCAATAATTAAATACATCAAGTTGTAAAAATGGTATGGCTCTCTACTGTTATGGTCAAAATTAAGGCACGTCTTGATGCCTGACATGTCGCACGATACCAAAGGAAGACGGACGATCCTGTAACTGATTTAGCGAAAGATGGGGAAGTGATAAGGGTTCACGAAGTCATTATAACTGTTGCCAAGAAAAGAATATCTTGATAGCAATTTAAAATCTGTCTAGATAAGTGCACAATGAAGAGATAAGTCCAAGACTTAGTCAAATAACGGCTTTCCTACATTTTAGGGAAGTTGTTGCCAGCTTTCAACGACCCTTTAGCTAGGGTTTAATATTCATAATCAACAGATAAATAGCATAGTCCTTGTACTCAGTAGTTACATAGTTCATACGCACTCTACTCTCAACTCTAGGCTCTCATACTCATTGTATTCATAATTATTCATGGTGAAACGGTGGTCTTGCACCCACCCGCAGTTTTACCCACGTTTGGGTTTTCTACGTCACCAAAATACCTTGTTCTTTATTTGCTTTAAACTTTAGGTTGTTCATTTTCTATAGTTTTTTCTCTAGCCGTTGAACGTCCTAGCCCTAGGTCGCTCTTAGGCGAAATTTGGCATAAAAAATTTGGCGCCCACCTTGGGGATGGCGACTAGATTTTCATTCATAAATTTCAAAAACCTCGCCCTTTAAACAATAGCAAGCACTCATGGGTTCTTTAGAAGAAAACATTACTATCGAGCAGCTTATGCAGGAGGTTCACAAGACTCAAGATGAGCTCGTGCAACAGAATGTGGAGAACGCACGACTCGCCAAGGAAAGCCAGAAGACCGTTGACACCCTCAGGAAGGAGTTGGACTCCGTCCGCAGCAACACGCCAGGTCGGCGCCGCAACACCGGCGACATCCCCACTATGATGGACTTGAACTCCGGAGATGTATCAGGTGGTGAGGATGAAGAAGACGATGCTGAACGCACCGACCAAGAGGATGACGACGAGGAAGATCCGACTACTCAGAGGCTGAACAAGATCGAGGCTCAGAACGCCAAGTTGCTCCGTCGCTGAAGAGACTGCCCGGTGCGCTAATTCCAACCGTGACGGAAGAACCTGATGGTTTCGCTGTGTCGCCCTTCGTGGAAGAGATAACAATGGTTGATATCCCTAGATGGCTCAACATTCCTCCTCCAACGACGCTCTATGATGGAAGTACCTGCCCGTTGGAGCATGTCAATCATTACAAGCAAAGGATGTGGCAGTATTCCATCCCCCGCAACCTGCTCGAGCCAGTCCTCTGCAAATCTTTTGGAGCTACCCTTACAAGGCCTACCCTTGAATGGATGTGTGATATCAAATGTGGCTCAATTACTAATTTTCAAACTTTGTGTAACAGGTTTTACAGCAAGTTCAACAACAGCTGCAAAGTTGAAAAGTAGACGAGCGACCAATACTGCATCGTCTAGACAAGCGGCGAGCCCATCAAATCGTACTTGAGCAGGTTCAACAAGGAAATGATCGACATTAAAGGATATGACGTCCGAATGGCCATAGAAGCCTTCAAGAGAGGGCTGTCGCTAGATTCAGAGCTTTACAAAGAGCTGACCACGTATCCTTGCACGACCTTCGAAAAAGTTAGGACTCGCGCCCTAGCCCAGATGCGACTGGAGGACGACATCACTATCAGAAAAGGCATCAAGCCCTCGCATGCAGCTAGTAACAAAAGGATCGACATACGGTCCAACGACAAGAAAAACAAGCGTCGTAAACCCTATGACAGGCCAGGTCAGGTAAACAATGTTAATAACGTTGATAAAGCAAATAATGCACAAAGCTCTGTTGACAGGTTCCAGAAGCAAAATGCTGACGCATACCCCGACATTGCTAAGTACGGATTCTGCGTCGACATAGGTGCTGTCGCACGTTGGCCCAGGAAGAGCGACAAGCCAGATGAAAGCAAAGACAAATCCAAGTGGTGCGACTACCATAGTGATCATGGCCATTGTACTGAAGATTGCAACGCCTTGAGGAGAGAAATAGCCTTCCTCTTAAAGAAAGGTCATCTAAAGGAGCTGATGGGAAAAGGCAAATCAAATACAAAGAGACGTCGCCTCAATAACCTCCTAAAGCCCTGACGATTACTAAGGTATTCAATGTTATCTCTGGTGAATCTGATATTTGTGGACTAACGACTCTGCCGCAAAGAAATTAGCAAGAACAGGTACCCTTGCGGAAGCTGTTTCAAAAGACGCAAGATCAAACCAAGATAAAGCTCTAGAAGTGATGGTGATCTCCTTCGATGACTGCGACCTGGGAGACTACCGAGAAGAGCATCATGATTCATTAGTGATATCCCTTACAATTGGCAATTGCTTGCTGCGAAGAGTGTTATTCGACAGACGAAGCTCAGCTAATTTCCTCTTCAAAAGTACCCTAGAAGACATAGGAACCGACACCAGAGACGTCGTCAGAAAGTCAACTGTTCTTGTAGGTTTCAGCGGAGAAGCCCTCAATACAACTGGAGAGATCGTGCTACCTACATATGCTCAAGGTGTCAACCTGTCAACGCACTTCAACGTCGTGGATTGCCCGTTGGCCTACAATGCCATCAGCAGTCGAACTTGGATCCATAAGATGAAAGTTATCCCCTCAACATACCATGAAACTTAAATTTCTAACCAAGTGGGGCGTGCAAGAAATAAAAGGAGAAAGGCAGGAAGCCTAGAAATGCTACAGTTCCACCTTGAGGCCATCCCAAAGGACGGTATAGCAATTACAGCAAGGACCAGCGTCAAAAGAGCCCGACGAACAAACAATAGATGAAGTGGCGCTGGATCCCAGCAAACCAGAGTAAACCGTCCGAATTGGGGCGTCGCTCGACCCAGGTATAACGTCCGAACTCATTAAATTTCCTAAAGCTAACGTAGATTGTTTTGCTTGGTCGCATGAGGATATGACAGGTATTAGCCCCGACGTGATCACTCACAAACTAAACGTCGACCCTAACCATCGACCAATCACGAAGAAGCGACGAAAATTTGCATCGAAAAGAAATCAAGTGATCAACGATGAAGTACAAAAGCTGATCGAAACAGGAAAAATAGGAGAAGTCAAATACCCCAACTGGCTAGCGAATGTCGTGGTAGTCAACAAGAAGAATGGAAAATGGAGAGTGTGCATAGACTTCATCAACTTGAACAAAGCATGCCCAAAAGATCCATTTCCCCTACCACATATCGACACAATGGTCGACGCAACTGTTGGGCACGAATTGCTCACCTTCATGGACGCATATTCAGGGTACAACCAATTACTGATGAACCCAAAGGATCAAGAGAAGACAGCCTTCATGACGAACAAAGGAATTTATTGCTATAAAGTCATGCCATTTGGCCTGAAGAACGGAAGAGCAATGTACCAAAGGCTCGTCAATAAGATGTTCAAAGATCAGCTAGGAGATACGATGGAGGTGTACATCGACGACATGCTGGCCAAGTTAAAGAAAGCTAATGATCACATCGGACACTTCAAACAATTCTTCGACGTCCTAAGATAGTATGGTATGAAACTAAACCCTACTAAATGTTCTTTAGGAGTCTCCGCAGGAAAATTTCTAAGGTACAACGTGACCCATCAAGGTATCGAAGAAAGTCCTGACCAAATCAAAGCCATAGTCAACATTCAATCCCCCCGGAACGTCAAAAAAACACAAAAACTAAAAACACGCGTCGCGGCGCTGAACAGGTTCATATCAAAGTCGTCCGACAAATGTCACTTATTCTACAACGTCTTAAGAAAAAACAAAGGATTTGAATGGACAGAGAAACATGAGAAAGCTTTGCAGGACTTGAAGTAGTACATGGCATCACCGCCACTCCTTTCTAAGCTAAAAGAACACGAGAGCAATTGTACCTAGCAGTAAGCATGGCGTCCGTCAGTACAGTCCTTGCAAGGGAGGACGACAACCAGCAATTACCAATTTTCTATGTCAGTTAGTCCCTGCTTAACGCAGAGATCGAGTATTCATCCCTTGAAATATTAGTACTTGCTTTGATCACAGCAGTTAAAAAGTTACGTCATTATTTTGAAACCCACCCAGTGGTGGTGCGAACTAACTTTCCCATCAAGTCTGTCTTGCGCAAACCATAGTTAACAGGTAGAATGGGCAAATGGAGCGTCGCCTTAAGCGGGTACGACATCAAGTACCTACCTAAGACGACAATAAAGTCGCAGGCACTAGCAGGCTTTGTGGCAGACTTCAGCCCGGAGTTAGAACCATTAGCCACCCAAGAACTAAAGGAAATAAACAGTGCATGCCAAGAAGCGGTTTGGACGACGTTCTACGATGGCTCGTCGAATCAAAGAGGTGCCGGCCTAGGCATCGTGCTAAAATTGCCACAAGGGGACATGGTCGTACAATCCATTTGCTGCGATTTCATGGCAACCAACAACGAAGCAGAGTACGAACTGTTAATAGCAAGTTCGACCGTCGCGTCTGACCTAAAAGCAATTGGTTTGAACGTATGTAGCGACTCTCTGCTCGTCGTCAGTCAACTGAATGGAGAATTCGAAGTCAAAGACTCAAAAATGACGGCCTACTTGGAGATCGCCAAGAGAAAAGCAAAGCAGTTCAACCCGTTCACGATCAAGCAAGTCCCAAGAGACAAAAATACTCAAGCTAATGCCCCAGCCAACCTAAGCTTGACACTCAGAAAATCGCTGTTCAGCACCATCCCTCTGGTCCATCTGCCGAAACCATCAGTTGACACATCCCAGAATCCAAATGTCATAACGATAGATGCAACCCCCAATTGGATGACGCCAATAATCAGACACTTGAAAGACGATGTCTTGCCAAATGACCCTCTCATAGCGAGAAAACTCAGGTATAAAGCGTCTAGATACACTATATTACATGACGTGCTATTCAAGGTGTCTTCCATAGGTCTTTTGTAGAGATACCTTGTCGATGATGAACGACAAGAAGTCTTACAGAAACACCATAATGAAGAGTGAGGAAACCATTCTGGAGGCTGCAGCTTGGAAAATAAGCTCTTGCGAATCGGCTACTTTTGGCCAACCATAAAGACAGACGCAGAAGCTTATGTTGCGAAGTGCGACAATTGCCAACGTTACGCAGGACTAGCGCACAAGCCATCTGAGATGCTACACCCTATGTTGTGCCCATGGCCCTTCATGAAATGAAGGATGGACATAGTAAGGAAGCTTCTCGCAGCTCCTGGACAAAAGGTCTTCATGCTCGCACTAACGGACTACTTTTCAAAATGGATCGAGGCCGACTCGTTCACTCAAGTATGCGACAAAGAAGTCATTTCATTTTTATGGAATAACATAATTTGCAGGTTTAGGATCCCCTTTGAGATCGTCTGTGACAACGGATCACAATTCATAAGTGACGAGACAAGACGATTCTTCGAGAAATGGAACATCAAACTTTGCACATCCACGCCAAGATACCCACAAGACAATGGCCAAGCTGAGTCATGAAACAAAACAATCATCAAATCATTAAAGAAGCGACTCAAGGCAGCCAAAGGAAAGTGGCCTGAAGAACTCTCGTCGGACCTCTGGGAATATAGGACAACCCTTAGAGCGTCGACAGGACAAACCCCGTTCTCTCTTGTTTACGGATGTAAAGCAGTCCTTCCATCTAAATTGCGCATCCCAACAGCAAAATATGGTCTCATGACGACATATCAAAACAACATAAAACTGTCAGTCGACCTTGACACTTCAGAAGAGTTAAGGGAAGCAGCATGTGTTAGAATGGCAGGACAACAGTAAATTGTCGCATGAAGCTTCAACAAGAACGTCAAAGCCAAAGTATTAAAAATAGGAGATTGGGTGTTGAGGAAAGTCTTCCAAAACACCAAAGATCCGACAGACGGAAAGTTAGGCCCGACATGGGAAGGATCATACCTGATCCTCGACGTCGCAGGTAAAGGGGCATACAGGCTTATGTCCAAAGAAGGCAAGGTCGTTCCTAGAAGCTGGAATGCGACGCATCTTAAACTTTACCATTTCTAGGTAAAGACCCAAGGTACAAATGCTCGGTCTTAAGTCTTAAAGTTCATTTTTCAATTTAATTTTATATTTTCGACAACGAGTACTAAGTTAGGTATTGGAGGGCCGTTGGCGTTCCTAACGCTTGTTTTGCAGAAAACGCAAGGGCTTCATACACTAGATCTGGAAGAGACATGACAGAACGTCAATCGCGACCCAAGACAGCTCACTGCCATGGCAAAGAAATATCCTACTATCGACGTCGACCTTTGGCCAATCGACGTAAGACATCAGATATTGGAGGCAACGCCCATGTACTACGCAAGCACTAAAGTATTTTCAAGTTTTTGCTAAGTTACTAAGTGTAGTTGTTGAAATTATAGTGAAATTCATAAAAATTCGCACTCAGAGGAACTTTCTACATTTGCTAAAAGCTTGTATTCTTTTCACAAAGGTTGTACGCATGATATTCAAAGCAATAAAACGCAAGAGATTTTTATATATGCATAACACATTGTTTTTGCAGGATTCACAAACATTTGCAAAAAAGATTGACTGTCCCACGACAGCCAATAAAAACTACTACACTAGAAAACTGTTCAAAGTACTTTAAAAGCAGGAAATAAACCTGATCGTCCCACAACGACCAATAAAGAGTACAGAAAAACAGAAATAGTTCAAGGCAAAAGGAAATTCAATAGTACGACAAAACGTAAAGATAGAAAAATTCAAGCATCATCAGCATTAACTCCAACATCGGTAGAAGCATCGACCCCAACAACAACCTAAGCAGCAATCTCGACAGCAGCATCAACGCTCTTAGCACTAGGAGCTGCGCCGTCGACCTTCTCCTGTGAATCTGCTATGGAGTTGACATCCTTTTAAGGGGCCTCGACATCAGAGACCAAATCAGCCTTAGTGCCAAGGGACGCCAGATAAACGTCCACCTCCTTCTGAGCATCTTCAGTGGTTAGAGGACCGTCGAGGAAGCGCTTCACCAATTTGGCACGAACAGTCAGTTAGTCATGGCACTTGGAGTTTTTCGCATCTTCACGAACCTCAACTAAGGATGCCTCCAACTCAGAAACTTGCTTGCCCTTCTCCTCCAGCGAAGCATTCAACCAAGAAATTTGCTTCTTCTTCTCTCCTAAAGCCTTCTTTAACTTGGTCGCCTCCCTTTTAGCAGCACGAAGTTGATTCCTGATAGGGCCAACACTGGCGCGAAGTCCATTCACCTCTTTCTCACTAGAGATGAAGTGACCACGCATTGCCAACAAATCTTGCAAAGCCTGAAAAGTAGAGGTAATCAAGAAGTCGCGCGATAAAGTACCAAGTAGTTAAAAATCAACAACACAGAGAAGAAAGAAGTTACATTAAGTTGGAGCGACATTGCCTCACTAACAATACTGGCAGGTGTCATCTTCTTCTAGCGCTTCTCTGCACCAGGAAATAGTAGCCTCTCACTAGTAGGCCAAAGGAAAGACCATACATCGGCGCCAGAGAGGAAGTCAGTAGGCACCTTCAGCACATAGTCAGCGTCCTTAGGACCTTTAGGTGGGATCTCCTTGCCTTGAGGAGAGCTGCTCATCTGAAGGGGCTTGATATCTAACACCCTGGCGTCTTCTTCGTTAGAAGCAAACTGTTTCTTCTTTTTAGCCGCGCGTTCCACAATTTCTTCATAGGACATCACCGTCCTCTTAGTCTTTCCAGATTGTGTCTCTGAAGTATGACACGCGTCAAAAGAAAAGAAAAATTATAATACAACAAGGACAAAACGAGTGAAGAGGGATCAATTCACCAGATGCCATCTCTTGGTCGCTGCCTTTTTCTTCCTCGACCTCCTCAACAATAGCAGAGCGCACAAAGGTTCGGTCCTCCTTAGCAATGCTTAAATAGCTTCCAGCTTGCGAAGACTCTTCTTCCCATGAGTTATAACATTTCTGCACCAAAACAAGCCATAAGAAAACACGTCAAAAGACTGAAGCAATAAGCGACGAGAGATATGAAAAATACCTCCGTCGCGCCAACCACAGCGAATCCAACATGCTTCCTCACCCAGCGACTCCCTATCAACAAACAAGTAGCGTGACTTCCAGCCGCGATCATTCACCTTTCCAGCCCTCTCAACCAGAGCAGGGTATCCCAGCCTAAAAGGATACTCATACAACACCATGTGCCCTGGCGGACAGTCTTCAGGCCTCTCCTTTTTAATAAGGACATGCACCGCCGCACTTTCAAGCATCCCAACCAAAACGACAAAAGAGGCCACATCTTCCTCCACAAAGTCACTTGGTGAGTCGTCGTTGTCCGCCATATCTCCTACAACCTCATTTTCCCCTCTTTCCAAAACCCTAAATGAAAACCTAGTTCTTTGAGGCAAATTCGACTTGCTAGACATAAGCTAACTACAAAATGAAAATAAAAATTGAGGTCAAGAACGAGAATTACCTGTCAAAGATGGCCGGAATCAGCAAGTTTCGCCTAGAGTTCGCCGAAATAGTTCAAGAAGTTGAGTCAATTTGGGGATTCTTTTGAGAGAGAAAATGCGAAAATTAGAAAAGAGTGTAGGAGTGAAGTAAAGAGTTGCACGATTATTTATGCAGCAATTTAATAGATAGTTATTGCGGTTTGTTCAAAAAGGTTGTGGGGGCAATTGGAAGTTGAGGTTGTTCCCTTGTTACCTACGTTCAAGTCAACAATCAGGGGAAAATTGTTATGGTCAAAATTAAGGCACGTCTTGACGCCTAACATGTCGCACGACAACTATGGAAGACGGACGATCCTATAACTAATTTAACGAAAGATGGGGAAGTGATAAGGGTCCACGATGTCATTATAACTGTTGTTAAGAAAAGAATATCATAATAGCAATTTAAACTCCGTCTAGATAAGTCCACAATGAAGAGATAAGTCCAAGACTTAGTCATATAACGGCTTTCCTCTGCCGGAAGATAAATACGGAAACACATTGTTTTAAATTTGACTATGATGAAATATCTCCTCTGTCGGAAGAATTAGGTACAATTTTCGGCTTTCCTGCAAGAATCTTGGTTGCGATGCCTACTCTTCACGAGTACTGCTACCATGATGAAATATCTCCTCTGTCGGAAGATTTGAATGATATTGTATGTGGTGGAGAAGTAGAACTATTAAAACTTGCAAGATTGTTTTTTAATTGTCCTCTTTCTAAATCATATCATGTGTATCGTAGAAGAGAATTTATGTTTTGGATGTTTAGCAAGTTATTATTTGCAAACGGTAGAATAGGACATGCTAGTTTAGTTTCCGTGCTTGAACATGTTGAATTTGGAAGATCCCCCATGGCTACTTGTCTTGGAGAAACTCTGCGAGGTCTTGATGAATCGAAGTATGATCGCAAAGCAGTCATGAAAGGCTTTTTGATATTTATTGCAGGCAAAATAATATTCTCAATCTTGAATCAAGAATAATTATTTTTTAATGCAAAAAATAACCCTTTTTTTTATTTTTTTTTTTTTTTTTTTGCAGATTTGGTTAATGGAACGTTTGGGATTAATTGAAGCTCCTAACAATGTCAAAAAATATAATCCCAATGGCCTTGTTTGCAGAAAAATAATCTACTTTGCGAACATGTCGTACGATGACTGGAAAGAATTCTTTGCAAGGAGAGAATTTTCCATTAGGTGGGTAATGCCTTGGTGGAGACTTACTAGGATGATTGGAACTAATGATGTTTCGTATTGCAGTATTCCTAGTCTTTCAAAATTGACCTATTACTCTCCATCCTGATTGATGAGGCAATATGGACTTGAACAAGTAATTCCATGGCATAATGATAGTCCTTGTGAAATATAAATGTATGAAAGTAATGTTCATAAATTTGAGGAATATTGGATCAAAAGGTCGATGTAGACTGTTTTTGCAAGAAATCAACCTCCACCAATCTTGTCTAGTGAGTATAAAGCATGGTTGAATCCTCGTTGTAGAAGGGACAAAGTTGAAGCACGCTAGCATGAGTACGTGGAAGAAATCCAAAAGTTCTATGGATGTTGATGTGAAGGAACGTCTTGGAGACAAGAAGGCGCCCCCTAGAGATCTTCTTGGTCCGAGAGCATAAGGAATTGTGTTTAAGACTGCTATCATGCCTAAGAAGAAGAGTGCAACATAAAGAAAGTGTAAGGAAAAGGTGGTTTATAAGGAGAAACAACCTAAAAACTATGAGAAGGGTGAGAGTTCAACTAGAGTAATGGTTTGAGCTACTAAGGATGTACTACTGGTGAAGGTTGACGCAGTTGAAAAGAATAAGAAGGAAGCTCCTAAGGTGAAGAAGGAGTAGACCAATATTGCTTTGCTTTATGATTTAAGTTTGAATTTAAATAAGGCGTATAATACTAGTAGAAAAAGTGTCTTTTACCACCCCACATTTGCTACAGTTAATTTAAAAACCGTAGCAATATTTTAGTAATTTCGGAATTACCCCAAGAAAACAATGAGAAATCTACGGTCAATATAAAATCCGCACCGTTAAATTAAAACGCTACGGTTTTTATAACCGTAGGCCCGTAGCGTTAAAAAACTACCACGCCTAAAAAACAAAAGAACGATAAAACCCTTGTTTTGTTTTCGAACCAGCAGCTCCTTCTCCTTCTTTCTCAAGTTCTCAACTCTTTCCCGTTCAATACTCACTAACCACACACCAAGTATTCAATTCACTCACATAGCCGCCGTTCGGGTTGCCGCTGGTTTGGTTGCCGGTGATTTGTGTTGCTATCCTTGCGTGGTCCCTCCTCCTCTCACTCTTGCGTGTTTTTCCCGAGCTTTTCCTTTCCCTCCGCTCTTCTTACTGTCCGATCTGTTATGTGCCGCCGTCTTCTCCGGCAACTGTAATAGTCGATGCTCTTTGTGCTGCTTCCGACGACTATGCTGTGTGTTGGAGAATGATAAGTCTCGAAACACAGAGTTATTATTCTTCCTCTTCTCTTGTGATAAGTTTAATCATGTAATTATCTTTCCTTGATTATAGGCTTTATCTTTTCTCTTAATTATCTTTTGCAATCTTGTATTTTTATATATACCGTGTAAAGCCTTTGTAAATGAAGAAAAGCAAAAATACAATTATAATTCCTCTATATTCTTCCTTTAATTTATCTTACATGGTATCATCCTCTTGATCCGTAGCCTTTCCTCTCTTTCCGCTGCCCATCCGCAACACCATGGCCTCCACTCCGGACACCTCTTATCAATTGTCCAACCTCTCCAATCCCTCTAAACCATTTATCATTGTCAACCTGCACAATGTTCTTAAACTCACTCCTACTAACTACCTATCATGGAAGCTCCAAGTCGAGGCCTTGCTTGTTGGCCACGACGTCTTTCACTTCTTTGATGGAAGCACGCCATGTCCCCCTCCTACCTTAATAATTGATGATGTCGAAAACCCTAACCCTGACTTTGCCTACTGGACTCGTCAGGATCGCCTTCTTTTTGGCTCCCTCATTGGCACCATCACTCAAAATCTTGTACCTATTATCTCTCAAGCTAAGACTTCCTCCCAACTATGGGAGAAACTTCATCACACATATGTTCTCCCTTCCCGTGGCCACATAAAACAACTTTGTGAAAAATTCCATCGTATAGTCAAAGTGTCATGGTCCGGGAGTTTGGACCCCGAAACGTGCGGCGCGCTCTAGCCTTTTGGCGGCAAGAACGCTAGCCTTGAGCGGAAGAGGGGCTTGTGAGCACAAAGCAACACAAGCGGGCAATAGAATCTCAAGAGCACTCACGTCTAGGGGTGAGCAAAGACCCAGGGTACCCGGTACCGGACCCGGAACCGGTTAGGATCCGCCGGGTCCGGACCCGGAACTGGTCCCACCGGTTCCGGGACCGGGTCCAAAATGTCGGACCCGGTTGTAACCGGTTCCGGGACCGGGTCCTAAAATTTCGGACCCGGTACCCACTGGGTACCCGGTTTAAACCAATTCCAGTTCCGGGTACCCGGTCCCGGATCCAGACAATCCGGGTACCCGGAACCGGTACTGATTTAGTTATAAAAAAATTATTTTTTTTTTAAAAAACCCAACAATCCACAGTCCAATACAACATTAGGCCCATTTCATCCAATTCATTTCTGCTAGGGTTTCTGTCAGCCACTAAACAAATGAAATATTGGGCCTTTTTTGTTATTACCAGCCCACTTACTCACAACCCATTCATCTTATAAGGAGTACTTATTATTAAAACCCTAAAACTACTCTTCACCGCCCACCAAATGCACTATCTTCACAAATTTCACCAGCCAATATCACCTTATAATTCATCAACCACCCTTTTCCATATTCTTAGATCTATATCAAATTCTTATTTTTTTTATTTTTTGTTTTTTTTTTTGACGAAAAACATATTATGAACCTGTTCTCTCTTACAAATTCTCATTCATGGCATATGAAGAAGTCGGAACCACCACCACATCAACGAAGAACACGTCAATGTTAAGAGAATGAGAGAAGAGGTGATAGTTAAGGGCGGTGACCCGAAGAAGAAGCTCGATTATATATTAAATTATAATTTATATAGATTATTTGACTCATACTAATTTGGTAGTGTATAATTCATGTATTGGTTAGATTTTAGATCTTAATTTGTTCATCTCAATATTCTGGAAATTTTCTATGGTTTCAAGTTTTTTAATGGCTGGTCAACTATAACACCGGGTACCCGGTTCTAGAACCGGTACCCACCGTTTCCGGTTCCGGGTCTAAAATTTTGGGACCCGGTTGATACCGGTTCCGGGACCAGTTGCAAAATCTTAGACCCGGTACTAACCGGTTCCGGGACTGGGTCCTTAGTTTTTGACCGGGTACCCGGTTTTGCTCACCCCTACTCACGTCTATCTGGGCAACGGAGTGCGGGTGGTCGGGGCTTGTGACGGCCGATACTTCAAAGCGGGCACAAGCGGGTCCGAACCACGAGTCCTTAGCACATCAAGTTGGGTTGGAGGGGAGCTAATATGTAAGTAAGACACAATATCTATAAAGGTCTAGCAACAAACAAGCATAAAAGCAAGGCAACACTTGGTAGAAGGCTTTAAGATTTCATTAATCATTTGCCCTCTAAAGAGTTTTAAATGAAATACAAGGAGAATCCCTAGTGAACACTAATCTGACAGTAACACAATAATGGGACCTCAAGCTAAGAAAACATAACCTAAACTCTAGGAAAGCACTTAAATGGAATCTAATACATCAAAAGGAGTTGGATTCTAACATCCTCCCCCACTTAAGCTGTCGACGACCTCGTCGACTTACAAAAGTTACAATCAAAATTAGAAAACCCTAAACTATCTCAAGTTTCGGATGCGCCGTTGGTGCGGCTATCTTCTGGAATCTTATCTGACTCTTGAGCTGGATCTTCTTTGTTGACGAGGAGCTTGTCTCTGGAGTCGCTCGGCTCGAACATCTTGTTGAGAGCTTCATCTCTAAATTTCCTCCTGGGAGTGGAATCTGTTGAATTAAGGGGGACAGCTGCTTCCACCATCATCTGTTGGGGAGCTGCTTCCTTGAGACTGTGGTGGAGAGCTTCAAGTTGTGGCTGGTGCCTCTTGGGTGACCATTTTCTTTGTAATCCCTTGCACGCGCCCTGCGTTGTTTGCTCAACCACTGTTTTTCCTCCCTCTTGGGAGGTTCTTCTTTGGTGTCTCTTTGGTGTCTCTGGGCTCGTCGCTCTTTGCTTTGAACCTTGTGACTGATTCTGGTTTTGGCGGGTGTGTATCTGGGATGTTGCCAACTCCATGGGCTTCATCTCCCGCTTCTCTTGGTTTCTGGTGCGAGCTTGTTTCTTCGATGTTGCCTTCTTCTCAGGCTCCATCACTCGCATTGCCGAAAGATATCGGACTTCTGGTTCTTCTTGAGGTGCTATCATTCTCATAGCACTCAGGCGTCGTATGGAACCCATCCTATATGTGGGGTCCTCATCGCTGCTAGTCTCTTTTGTGGCCTCCTGAACGGACATGGATGACAATCTCTTTTGGATCTTGTCAAGTTCTTCTTTATGCTCGCAATCCCACCATTTGTGTGGACCTCGACAAAGTATGCAGTTTATTGCCCTTGTGTTTGCCGAGGATGCGCCGGCCCTCGAGTTTCCTGAGTTGTGGGAGGGGGTAGATGTTTGTCTCTGGGCATCACCTCCTCCACTTCTTCTATGATATGTATTAATGGTGTTGGACGATACTCGTGAGCCGTTCTCTGTACCCTTTGGAGAGCTTGGAGACGGACTGTTAGAGCGTGTTGACGTCCCACTTGAATCCTTCTCGGATTGACGACCCTTCCCGACTGAGTAGTCCATCAATCTCTCAGCAGCACACATAGCAGCAGCGAGGGTATCAATATTCTGCCTCAAAATCTCTCGCTGCGCCCATTCCTTTAGCCCGTTGACAAAGTTGAACACACGATCTTTCTCATTCATGTCTGTGATGTCCAACATTATCGCCGAGTATTCCTTAACATAGTTGCGAAGAGAACCCTTCTGGCGGCACTCTTGCAACTTCATCCGTGCAACAAACGCTGTGTTGACGGGGTAGAATTGTTCTTTGAGTTCCTCTTTGAACTCCGCCCATGTATCAATCTTGATCCTTCCTGCTTCGATGTCTGCGTGCTTGGTGCGCCACCACAGCTTAGCATCTTCGGACAAGTACATGATGGCAGTATCCACCTTCTGATCGTCACTTAGTTGACATATTCGGAAGTACTGCTCCATGTCGAAGAGGAAGTTATCAACTTCTTTCGCATCTCTAGCGCCACTGTAGTCGCGAGGTTTGGGCGGCTTTATCTTCGCCGCACCAACACCCAGTGCGTCTCTGCCCACAGCGCGCGTTAAGGTAGCACATTTCTCAAGTGCTTCGTCGGCTTTTCCTTGAACAAATTGCAATTGTTCGCGGAGGGCATCTCTGTCAGCCATCAATTTCACAATTTGCTCGGCTTGCTCGTGTACAATGACTTGGAGCTCGGCCCATTTGTCCGCCTTCTCCTCGTGCCAAGCGAGCCTTTCTTCTACGAATTCCATCTTCGTGTAGCCCTCCTTGGTGCCTACACGGGTTGCTTGCGACGAGGTTTGAGCCTCGGCTCTGATACCAACTGTCACGGTCCGGGAGTTTGGACCCCGAAACGTGCGGTGCGCTCTAGCCTTTTGGCGGCAAGAACGCTAGCCTTGAGCGGAAGAGGGGCTTGTGAGCACAAAGCAACACAAGCGGGCAATAGAATCTCAAGAGCACTCACGTCTATCTGGGCGACGGAGTGCGGGTGGTCGGGGCTTGTGACGGCCGATACTTCAAAGCGGGCACAAGCGGGTCCGAACCACGAGTCCTTAGCGCATCAAGTTGGGTTGGAGGGGAGCTAATATGCAAGTAAGACACAATATCTATAAAGGTCTAACAACAAACAAGCATAAAAGCAAGGCAATACTTGGTAGAAGGCTTTAAGATTTCATTAATCATTCGCCCTCTAAAGAGCTTTAAATGACATACAAGGAGAATCCCTAGTGAACACTGATCTGACAGTAACACAATAATGGGACCTCAAGCTAAGAAAACATAACCTAAACTCTAGGAAAGCACTTAAATGGAATTTAATACATCAAAAGGAGTTGGATTCTAACACAAAGGCTCTTCCTCCATATCTGATTACATGCGTTCTCTAAAAGAATGCGTTGATCACTTAGTTGCCCTAGGTAAACCGGTTGATCACGAGGACCTTATAGATCGTGTCCTTGCTGGCCTAGATGACTCTTATAAATCCGTTGTCGATTCTGTCAACAGTAGAGACACCCCTATCTCCTTTGAAGATCTTCATGAGAAGCTAATCAACAAGGAACTATCAATCTTGCAAAATCAAACAACCACAGTTTCCTCCCTCCCTGCTATTGGTTTTGCTGCATACACCAAGTCTAATCAACGTCCTCCTGCCAAAAACTCCTCTCAAGGCCTCCTTCCCACTCCCTCATCTCATGCGAAGCCCCCTCGTCCTTTTCTTGGTCGTTGTCAATGGTGTAATGAACAAGGTCATGTTGTTGCTAAGTGTCTTGTGTTCACTCGACAATTCCCATCTGTCTCCCCTCCCCCTCGTTCCTTTAACACACAGTCCCCACGTCCATCCCCTCCACCCCAAGCCAACAATACCCAACTCTCCTTGCCTACTTCTTCCACTCCTTGGTTATTGGATAGTGGTGCATCTCACCATGTCACCAATGATCTCCAAAATTTATCTCTTCATGCCCCTTATGATGGCACCGAGGAGCTATTAGTTGGTGATGGACCTTTCGACGGCGAAAGTGTTGCTTCAAGGGACAACTAGTCAAGGCATCTATCAGCTTCCTTCCCCAACTCCGTCAGTTTACACAAGCACGCCTTCCTCATCAATAAATTGGCATCACCGTCTAGGTCATCCATCTAGGACTATTTTTCAGCATATTATTTCACAAAATAAATTTAATGTTTCCAGTATTTCCATTATAGATTGTAATTCTTGTGCGTGCAATAAAAGTCACAAACTTCCGTTTTCTATCTCATCTATTAAGTCTACTGCTCCTCTTGAGTATGTCTATACTGATTTATGGACTTCTCCCGTCTACTCTCATGATAATTATAAATACTACTTTGTCTTTGTTGATCATTACTCTAAATATATTTGGTTATATGCCATAAAACAAAAATCCGATACAAAATCAATTTTTCTCCGATACAAAGCGCTAGTGGAAAAATATTTTCAACTTCCTCTAAAAACGCTTTATTCGGATAATGGTGGAGAATATCTCACTCTCCAACAACTTCTCACAATCGATGGTGTCTCTCACCTCACCACTCCCCCACATACACCTGAACACAATGGCTTTGCTGAACGTCGACATAGACATATCGTAGAAACCTTCCTATCTCTCCTTTCACATGCTAATATGCCCCTCACTTTCTGGTCTCATGCAGCCTCAACGGCAGCTTATTTAATAAACCGACTACCCACACCCACACTAAACAATGTCTCTCCTTATTTTAAACTATTCGGTGTCCAACCTAACTACACCAAACTACGTGCTTTTGGGTGTCTATGTTACCCTTGGCTTAAACCATACACAAATCACAAGCTTGATTCCAAATCAAAACCATGTGTGTTTATTGGCTATTCTCCCTCACAGAGTGCTTACTACTGCCTTGATCCATCCTCCATGCGCATCTACACTTCTCGCCATGTCACTTTCAATGAAGCTATATTCCCATACTCCTCTATGCCTACATCTCCATGTCTTCCATCTTCTGCCCAGCTTGATCAGTGGGCTCCTTTATCTATTCCCTCGCTTATTCGCAATCCCACTCCTCCCCCCACATCTAATCCCACGCACCCCCTGCCACCCACATCTCCCCACTCGCACCCCTCGCCAGCCTCATCATCCCTTCACAGGCTCCTATGCTATCTCAAGGGTACATCGAACATGGGCCTCACGTTACATAAAACGACCCCCATGACCCTCCATGCATACTCCGACGCTGATTGGGCCAGAGATACTGACGATTACATCTCCACCACTGCCTATATAGTGTACATTGGCAAGAACCCCATCTCGTGGTCCTCTAAAAAGCAGAAAACAAGGGCGAAGTCATCCACGGAAGCTGAGTATCGTGCTGTAGCTGCTGCTTCCAGTGAGATACTTTGGATACAAAATCTGTTGCATGAACTTCACCATCCAATGCCTTCAACTCCGGTCATCTATTGTGATAATGCAGGTGCGACATATGTTAGTGCTAATCCCGTCTTCCATTCCCGGATGAAGCATCTTGCACTTGATTATCACTTTGTTAGAGAGCATGTTCAGGCTGGCAAGCTAAGGGTGGCATACATGTCAACAAATGATCAGCTAGCTGATGTACTAACAAAACCGTTGCCTAAGCTCCAATTCACTACACTGATTACCAAAATTGGTCTATCATTACCACAGCCCATTTTGCAGGGGCGTGTTGGAGAATGATAAGTCTGGAAACACAGAGTTATCATTCTTCCTCTTCTCTTGTAATAAGTTTAATCATGTAATTATCTTTCCTAGATTATAGGCTTTATCTTTTCTCTTAATTATCTTTTGCAATCTTGTATTTTTATATATACCGTGTACAGCCTTTGTAAATGAAGAAAAGCAAAAATACAATTATAATTCCTCTATATTCTTCCCTTAATTTATCTTACACTGTGGTCCCATAAATCCCAGTGAAGCGCAATCCAACCTCTCCATTCGAATTTATTTATTTATTTAATTTAAAATTGTTTTCAAATACTTTACTACAAGTATGAATTTCAATTTTCAAGCATAATCACGAAATTTTAATTTCTTTCTTGTAATTCGAGTTTTTTATGCAAAAAACTTGAAATTTAAGCTTCTAGGTGTTCTTCTGGAATGATCTGCGAGTTTTTTCAGTTGAGCTAGTTGAATTAGTTGGTGGGTCCTTCAAATGAGTTGAAGATTGGGGGAGAAACACAATCGTATTTCTTGCTTCAACACAAATGGTAATTTCTAAGCCCCTTCATTTATTTTTATTAAATTAAGAAAAATTGGGAAATTTTAGTGACGAAATGATTGTTTTTGTAGGTTATTGAGCTCATTTGATTGATTTGGTTGGTGGGTTTAATAGTATAGGGTATGGTTGTGCTCAGCTGAATTCTTATCTTCCTTTGCCTGTGTTTCAAAACCTTCTCCTACTGCCTGACTTTCATTTGCCTTTGCCTGACTTTCATTTTGCTGAATTTTAGATAACTTTGTTGTCTCTTACATACTCACTCCTTTTTAATTGGGTAGAGATGGAGTAAGCAAAGACCAGTTTACTGTGTTTGCAGTGCTGGTTCTAATTATTTGTTCTTATTATGAAGTGAATCACTGATTCAATTGCATTTATATCAATCACAATTTTCTAAAAATTTGTAGGGTGGATTGATCAAAATTACTCCAGAAGTTTCTGATGCTCTATCTCGTGGAGCAGCTGTTTTTGCTTTGGAATCAACTATTATTTGTCATGGTATGTCATGTATCATTGCTTCGTACATTCGTCTTCTCGGGATTAAGGCTTTGATATTGTTGTTGTACATTATATAAATTTCCTTTTATTCAATTCTTAATTACTATAGTTGTTATAAATTGAAAGTGGAATTATTGTTACTAGCTAGGAAGATATTCAATTGATGTTCAAACTATGGCTTGTTTAAATGAAACTAAAATTGATAATGGTTTTCCAATTGTTCTTCCAATTGTATACATCTGGATTAAGCTTGTTAGCTGGCTGAACTAAGGTCTTTTCGAGCTATCGTGCAGCCGGTGACTAATGTAGCTAAGTAATTTGGGTTATTTCTTAGCGTTTTTGTGTACTTAGATGTGCAAGCTACACTCCAATGGAGTCACTGAGTTACTTTATGGATGGATAAAATGAAATGTAGGCAATTTTATATCGTTGAGTTCTATTTGGGTTATTGCTTATTATGGTTTGTTTATGATGATATTAGGAATGCCCTACCCTCAAAATTTTATAACTGCAAAGGAAATTGAAGCAATTGTGAGAGACAAGGAGCGATTCCTGCAACCATTGCTATATTGGTCTATTGGATGGAATTTCGTGTATAGGTGCCTATTTCCCAATCATTTGAATTTATTTTGTACCCTCACTCTTGTCTATAATGATTTTGCATTTAACTAGTCAGTTGATAATTTTTTGATGTCCTTTTATGTCTTTTCATGTTGATAATTGAACTGAATGTTTCATTATATTCAACCTGACATCAACGCTATCATGGAATATTTTATCACTGTTAAGCAAGCTGGAAAACTTTGAAGTGTTGTCTTTAGTCTCTGAGGTGACTTAATTCAAAATCAGGTCTCCAAACTGAAGCGTTGGAGAGGCTTGCTAAAACAGGAGCGCAAGTTTGAAAGACTACTCGTCGTGACATTGCTGCTATTGTAAGTGTACACTGCATATTTAGCATTATCTATGTAATTTACTTCACCCGGTGCCATCTACCTCTGATTCTTTATGTACATGATTGTTTCTGAACACAGCACCTTTGTAATTTTTTTTCTGTCAGAATCCTTGCTTTACTTTAGTCGTTGATACTAGAACTTGTGCATGGAAATCTCGTATGCAATCATATTTCAGTCCCTATTTTTTTTCAGACTCAGGTAGTGAAGGAAATGAATTTCTGTTATAATATTTGGAAGTTTTTAATTTGTTTTTGCACTGAGGTTGAAAGAAACTCTATTCCTGATGGAGTTACAGTGATATACTATGAAGCTGCATATGATTATTGCATTCCAGCATTGGGGGGCAGGGGGGGAGAGCTAGTTATAGAGTGATATTTATACTCTGTTAGAATACTTGGAAGTTTTTAATTTGCTTAAAATCATGTCGCACTTTCCTTTTGCATCTGTTCTATACAAAATGCTTCTAATTTATCTCACTTCTTCTCCTGGTTTCTGAGATCCTTTTTGAATGAAATTAAGCAGGTCCTCAGTGCTCGCTCTAGTAGATAATGAGAGAGGAGGAGCTATTTGACCAATGTGATAGTGCCTTTGTTTTTTTAGAATATGTCTACTAGTATTTCTTTATTTGTTTCAGTATTTCATTCTTTTTTTGTATAGCACTTTCTCCATATTTAATAAGGAGAGCTTTGTCTGTGGTTCGGGTTGGTGAAATCTTGGGAACATTAATCAAAACATTCAAGGCCTCCTTCTTATCCACCTTTGATGAGCTACCATCATACCTGACTCCTATGTGGGTAAGTGTATGTCTCGCTTAATATCAAGATTTGTATCTAAGAAAGCTGTTTGTGTCTATAGTATCTTGCAAGAGAGTAAGAGACCATGGTTTGTGTGGGCTAAGTTGAATAGCTTTAAACCAAGTGGCTTATTGCTCATATGCATTCATTCATGTTTTTATTTTCTTGCTTGTGATTAGTGACTTATCCCTCTCTGACAAACTTATATGTTTGAGATTGAAATCACTAATGAAATTTAACCTTGTTTAGTAGATTTGTTGGGGATGAATTGATTATTACTTTCTTGAGATGACTGAGTGTACCACAAATTGGCTCACTAATGATTGATGTACAAGACTGACCCTGCCACAACTGGACTCAAAAAAATAAATTTTGAAAAGGGAAATAAACCTGAAACCTGATTGTGCTTGAACCCTAATTATTAGAACTCAATTGGTCCATTCTGATTATCATGTGAAGAACGAGTATATTACTGCACATAAAGTTGCATAGTTAGAAGGTAATGTTGTGCGTTTGGCTCATGTTTGGTTATGTATTTGGTTTGCAAGCATATCAAGGTAGTGTGATATTTAGTAATCACTTATCTCTATAATAATCATTCACTTGGTTCATATTAAGTGTACGTACATCTTTGAGGTAAATTAGATTACCTACAACTTTTTCTTTTTCTTTTTTTTTTTTTGCCTTTCTTTTATTTTCCCATCAGCTTGTTAATTATAAGTATTTTGTTTATTGTTATAGCTACTAGTACTGCACTACTGCCACTATCAATACGTTGTCGATGCTGCCACTGTCCATATGTTGCCGATACTGCCACTGTTTTATGTTGTCGATGCTGCTGTCCAAAATTGATGTTGCTGTCCAAAATTGATACTGTTGTCCAAAATTGATGTTGCTGTTTTCATTTGTTGCATAGGCTGCCAGCCTTATTTGTAAATTTTTCTTATTTGTAAATATATAGTTTACATTGTATAATTACAATAAGTTATATGAAAATGGTTTCTTTTATGTATATGTTATACAACCATCATTAATTAAGTTTTAAAAATGCAAAAAAAAAAAAAAAAAAAAAAATTAAATAAATAAAAAATATTTAACTTTTTATTTATTTATTTAGGCCACTTAATGCTACAGTTTAGACAAAAAACCGTAGCATAAAATAGCAAAAGGCTATGGTTTTTTGGAAAATTCTAAGCAAATAATGCAAAAACGCTACGGTTTTTTAAGAAAACCATAGCAAAAAACTCAAAATTTCTACGGTTCAAAACCGTAGCAAATAGTTTTCCTTATTCGCTACGCCCACTAGTTCTACAGTTCAAAACTGTAGCAAATACCCCTAAATAAACTGTAGCAAGTGTCATTTTTTCTACTATTTGATTGATAATAATAAATTTACATTTGCCTTAATCAAAACTTACAATGAATGAAGTCAGATGCAATGGAAGAATAATAAAATAATCGTTGAAAACACAAATCCGCAAAACTAAAACTGCAATGAACACGAACTGTTATGTGCCGTCACTAAAAAACGTGTATCGTGCCACAATACTTGCACTGTGTCGCGGTACATGTACTGTGTCACGATACTTGTACCGTGTAACGACACTTTGTGCCGTGGCGCGGTACTTTGAGTCGTGATGCGGTACTTTGATGTTATTGCGGTACTATTCTGTCGGCGCGATTTTGATGACGAAGGATGGATTTTAATTTTTAAAGTGGTCGGGCCCCCTTGAGGGTTTGCCTACGTATCCATTAAAAGGAATTAGGCCAAACGTAGCTCTATTGGGCCTTGTGCCCATGCAATTAAGCGTAAAACTTCTTAAGTTGATCCAAATTGGTTAGACTATAGAAATCATTGCCATCTATGTATACTAGCTACGCCGCTCCACTGGATAGGATTAACTTGACGATGTACGGGCTGGACTAATTTGGCCTAAATTTTCCTCTCAGATCCATCACTTTTTTACGAAGTGCTTTTAGTACCAAGTCGCCATCTTTGATATGCCTAGTCTTGACTTTTTTGTTGAAGTGACGTGTCATACGCTTTTGGTAGGTTTGGACATGATGCAAAGCTTCAAAGCGTTTTTAGTCAAGCATGACTAACTCATCATATTGTGCTCTAATCCAATCGACTTCGTCTAATTGACTTTCTAATACAATTCGTAGAGAAGGGATGTCTTGCTCAATTGGTTGTATGGCTTCAATTTTGTAAACTAAGGATAAGGGAGTGGCCCCCGTTGATATACGGACAGAAGTTCAATAACCCCAAAGAGCGAAATGTAGTTTGCTTGGCCAATCTTTGTAATTTTCCGTCATTTTTTTATGATGGTCTTTACATTTTTATTGGCTGATTCTTCCGCACCGTTAGTTTGCAGTCAGTAAGGTGATGATCTGTGATGTTGAATTTGATATTTCTTTAATAGTTCTTCACACAGAGCTTGGAAATGCAAAACATTGTCACTAATCATCTCATGTGGGACACTATAGCAACATATGATTTTCTTTTCAATGAGTTGAGCTACATGCTTTGCTGTGAGCTTAGCATATAAGGCCGCCTCGACCCATTTAGTGAAGTAATCAATTGCTAGATACAAGGATGAACTCGTGGAACTAGTGCTGGTGGTGTTATTTTCCGAATGATGTCGATTCCCCAAGTAGAGAAAGGCCATGGAGAAGTATATGTGTAAAGAAGCGATGGTGGAACATGTTATAGATTTGCATAGAGTTGACACTTCATACATTAGTGACCATCCTTTTCCATTGTAGTCCACTAATATCCTTGTCAGATTATTTTCTGAACTAGCATTTTTGCATCCATGTGCGTTCCACATATTTCGGCATGAAGGTCATCCACTATTTTGTGTGCTTCTTTCTTGGCTATGCATAGGAGATTTCTTCTTAGTGGGGTCCCCTTGTGGAGTTCTCCCCTAATAAGCACGTATTGTGAGGCAAGGAGTCTCAAAGCACGACGTGATCTTTTATCAGTGTTGGGAGGGTATTCACCTTTTGTCACATAATTGAGAATATCTGTGTACCATGGCTCTTCATCTTCTTCTTGTGGATCTTGTTCATCAACAAGTGTATGAACATATGATGGCTCATATCTTCATTCTATGGTTAATGGCATTCAGGTTGTATCCCTTAGGATTCGGACCATTGAAGCTAACTTTGCTAGTGCATCAGCGAACTGATTTTCTTCCCTTGATAGATAAGTGTATTCAACCTCGTCTAGTTGCTCAGTGAAAGTTTCTAGATGAGCTTGATACGTAGCCAGACTTTCACTTCTTACCTTCCATCTTTAAGAAATTTGGTTGATGATTAGTGAAGAGTCACCATAGATTCGTAACTTCTTGATTCCCAAAGCAACAGCAGTTTCTAAACCTAGAGTACATGCTTCATATTCTCCGGCGTTGTTGGTGACATCAAAATCAAGCTTCATAGAGATTGGAATATGTTCTTCATTGGGCGATATGAGTAAAACTCCTACACCACAACCTTTTTATTTGATTCTCCATCGAAATAGAGCGTCTAACTATCGTCCTCGGTCATGAGTAACTCTTCATCAGGAAAACCATATTCTTCTTCAGTCGTCTCAGGCTCTTTAAGTGGGAAATCGGCTAAGAACTCAGAAACTGCAGAACCTTTGATAGGTTTTTGTGGTATGAACTTTAAGTCGAACTCAACAAGCGTGACTATCCACCTTGACAATCTTCCGTTGACACTAGCCTTCTCGAACAAATATTTGAGAGGATCCATCTTTGACACCACATGCACTGTATGAGTGAGCATATAATGTCTTAATTTCTTTGCGACTCACATGAGTGCGAGGCACAATCTCTCGAGTGGTGTATATCGAACCTTGTAACCTTGAATCTTCTTACTCAAGTAGTAGATTGCATTTTTCTTTGCTTTCTATATCTTGCGCACGCAATCCCCCCATCGATTCTCTTGTAACTGTAAGGTAAAGTCGAAGAGGAATGTTAGGTATTGCGGGTGCTAGCACAGGTGGATTAGCCAAGTATGTCTTGACCTTGTCGAAGTCTTTTTGACATTCATCATCCCATGTAACTGGAACATTCTTCTTGATCTTATTGAACATAGGTTCGCATAACATAGTGATCGAGTTTGGATATGAACTTGCTTATGTATTGCAACTTTCCAATGAAACCTCGAATCTCCTTTTTGGTCTTGGGTGGTGGCATGGACATGATTGCCTTGACCTTTTTGGGATCTATCTCGATTCCTCGATAACTGATCACATAGCCATGGAGCTTGCCTGATTTAACTCCAAATGCACATTTTGCTGGATTCAATATCATGTTGTACTTACAAAGTCGTTCAAAGAATTTGCGAAGTGCAATTATATGGCCTGGTCGACCTTTTGATTTGCAATCATATCATCAATGTAGACATGTACTTGTTTGTGCATTATATCATGTAATAATGATGTTGCTGCTCTTTGGTAGGTGGCACCCGCGTTTTTCAACCCGAATGGCATCACCGTATAGTAATATGTACCTTATCGCGTGATGAATGTGGTCTTTTTCATGTCTTCCTCGGCCACTTTGCGTTATTCAGGACTTAGCGTTAATCCAATTTTAATCTATTTGAGGGTATCATCATTAGAAATATTAAATGTTTTTGTATCTTTGATTACTGCAGTTTTATCATCGTGTTCTTCCATTGCCTTTATTATTTCTTTGTCATTTTCATCATTAGCAAAGCAATATTGATCAGGGTTAGGGGAATGAAGCATCGTAAAAAAAAGCACTCATATTAGAGGGAGAGGTCAGCTGTGACCTCACCAAGATTATTACGGATAAGTGGGGGATCGGAGACTCGACAAGAGACTCGACACTAGGAGGAACTACAGAAAAATATTCAACGGCAAGGAGGGGTTTAGTCCTAGACTCTACAGACTCAAAGATGGACTCGGACTCAGACGATTCAGATTCATCGAACATGGAGCCTTCGCCGGTAGTGATTTCCAACTTTTCTCCACTTGGAGTAGTGATCTTTACAGTCTTGCGCCACATTTTTAGAACACCTTTTGTTGGGACAATGAGTTCAGTAGGGTTAAAGTCCTTTATTGAATGACATCTTGGATGAGCGCAGAGTCGTCATTGTTGATGCGCTTAGGTTCGTTCCTCTTGAGCCCAATGAGAAGGTCAATAGCCATATCATTGAAGCATGGAGGAGTAGGTTCCCTAGCAGTGGGTAAAGGAATGCTTTCATCGATGAAATCGCAATCCATGAATGAAAGACTTCAAATCTTGGTTCACGCCTTCCATCATGAATGGAAGCTTCAAGAAATTCATAACATGGATAGTCTTCACCTTCGTTGACAAATTGACCATTAAGAGTGGGTAGGGACCATGGGCATTTCCCTATTCATTATGTGAGCTGTGTTGCGAGCCACTATCTTGAGCATAGCTTACTTCATATCTTCCTTCGTTGGTTTGAACCCCAAGAGGTATCCTTCTTGGATGCCCCAGGATAGGCCTAAAATTCATCCATTTTCTTTTTGATGCCATGGGTTATTCCAAGAAAATGCCCTTGTTTCTTCATAATTGCATTGACATGAAGATTGGAGTAGGCATCAAAGTCAAGATGGGACTTATCCTCCTCCTCGATTATAGCAATGTCTTCCAATGAAAAGCCCCAAAGATCTTCGTCTTCCTCATCATGCTCAACATGAACAATGGGGGTATTGATTACTTGGATGCGCATAGGAGAGGCATCAATGGCAACTGGAATTCCTCCAACTATTACTTTAACTTTATGATGTAGCGAAGCAGGAATCGCCTTTAACTCATGATGCCAAGGGCGTCCTAGAAATAAGTTGAATGAAACTTGATGTCCACCACTTGGAAATTGGTGCGACGCTCAATAGCTCAAATAGTGATGTTTAGTATGATAGTAACCACGGCTTGAGTGCGAGTATTATCATAAGCTCAAATCCCTTGAAGGGAGTTAGCTCCTCATCCTTTATGCCAAGATTCTTTGCAGTTTAGAGTCGGTATACATTGATCGTCGAACCATTTTCGACTAAGCTCATAGAAACATTCATTTTTCAGCACACCACAGTAATGCAGTGCCTTGTTGTGTTGATCACCTTATGGGGGTACGTAGGTCCTTGTCAGAGAAGGAGATCATGTTGTAGGTGCTCGGCAGTTTGGTAATGAGAAAATTGACTAGCCCTTGAGGGGTCATGTCGTTATTAACTCCTACCTTAGTGAGAGCATTCATAACAGCTTTTCGATGTTCATGGGAGGTAGGTAAGAATTTCCACACATTCAATTCAACTTGAGTCTTTTGAAGCTATTTGACCACATCGTTGCTTAGAGGATCGATAGGGTTAATTATTAGTTGTGCTTGTGGTGCTTGAAGTGGAGGTGCGTTAGGTTGTTGCACCTTTCCGGATCTAGTGAGGACCTCGACTTCCAGGTTCCCCCAAACATCGTCGCCAACATCATGGTAAATGGCTCCAAGAGGTGGATAAGTTATGTCTTTGAGATAGACATCTTCAGCATCGATGTCCCAAACTCCGTTGACTTCTACATAATTTGGAATAAAAATAACTTCTGGAAGAGGCTTCTTCATAACAGGTTGAATGAGAAGTGATGGATCAAGGAGATTTCATCCCCCATGATAGCCAAAGCTTCAAAAAGTGGACCTGTTTGGATGTTAGGTTTCTTGGCCCCAGAAGGGACAAGAAGTTGATTAGCATCAATCAAGTATTGGATAGCTTCTTTCAATTTCCAACATCATTCGGTAGTGTGACCCCTACCTTGATGGAACTTGTAGTGAGCATTGGGGTCCCAACTTGCACTTCAATCTTCAGGTTTAGGCTTTGAGAATGGCCTAATAGGCATGATTAGCCCTTGATTGTGAAGGCGATCAAAAGCGGTGTCATAATTCATTCCCAAAGGTGTGTAGACCCTTCTTTTCCTTTGGAATTTTGGTGCAGGAGCATCGAGAGCCAACACATCATTGAGATTGTACTGGCTTATGTTGTTGGTAGTGTTATTAGGCTTGGAAGACGAAGAAGAAGGAGTATCATTCTTCTTATTTTCCAAGTATTGTTGTTGTTGTTACTACCAGTAATTTTCATCAATCCATCCTCAATTTCAATGCCAAAATTGTATACAACTTAGAATGTGTTCAATGGTAGGAATCTAAGATGTTGCCTATATTTTTGGGTTAGATTCAGAGTAAAGAGACGAACCATCCCCTTTCCCTTAGGTGGATCAACTATCAGTGCAACTGTTTCCCTGCACCTGTTTAGATAAGCAATGAACCCTTCATTTGTTTTCTGTTTGAGGATAGAGAGCTCACATTCTAAAGTTCTAGCTGAAATGTTACACTTATAACGGTTACGTTCATGAAGCTTTCAGTGATATCTTCCCAAGTTGCAGTGTTCATGGGATCCAGCGAAAAGAACCATTGTTCGCAAGCATGCTCTAAGGAGAGAGGTGGCACTCTACCCTCTGCTCTAACCATTATTCCCTTGAGAGTTATGGTCGTGGAGAAAGCCTTCAAATGGAATGTAGGATTATCAGTAGGCTTGAACTTTGGTATGTCAGCAGTGGAGGACTTCTCAGGAAGTTTATCCTTCACAGCCAACGTAGTTGATGGTTGTTCCACGTAGGTGAACTCTTCAGACATCCTGCTCACCTTTTCTTTTAGTTTTTGAATTGATGCAAGAGTGACATTGTTTTCCTCCATGGAGTTGACCTTAGTAGAAAGGCCTTGCATCATAGTTGTGAGTGCAGCAATGGACTCTTAAATTTTCTCAATATCTTCCTTACTAACCACTGGAGTGAATTGAAAGTAGATTGGAGGTGACGGATGATGTGGAGATGATAGAGATTTCCTTGGATGCCTCTTAGGTTTGAGAGGTGGTTGTATAATTGGTGAACCGAGCCGTACTAATCAACCTTTACTTCTTTACTAAGTGTTGTAAAGCAAAAAATAAACTCATTTAATGGTGAAAGAGAGTATTTTTGTAAACAGATTGGAAAACCTCCACTCATTTTTTCATTAATTACGACGGAAAATGACACATGTAGGAACCTAGTATACGATCATAAACAATATGGTGCATAACTCGAGCCAAAAATAAAGTGTGTGGACTATACTTGACTCGTGTGTGGAATTAAGTGAGTTTATAAGACTCGTGGTATGATCGTATGACTAGACATGAAGACGGTACGAAAAACGATAAACGCAAGGACCAAAAATCACGGAAGACCAAAAACGACTGACCGAACCATTACCTGTGTACCGTGACACGGTACAAACTGACGTGTCATGATACAATGTACTGTCAAACAGTACAAAATGTCGCGACAAGGCATTGTGTGCCGTGACTCGGTATAGACACTGTGGCACAATACACAAACAATAGGCTTTATTTATGGTTTTTTGGTTTTTTGTCAATTTTAATGTTTACGCTAATTACTAAGTGAGTACGGTCCATTGGCATTCATTAGTCATAAATAAAACAATATGAACCAGAATTAAAGACAAAGAACGATTGGTAAGGTTAGGAAGAAAGACAATCAAGTATGCACACGTAGGGCAAGTAGTCACAAAGATGCAATGAAATTCGCAACCTAAAGTCAAGTTCTATGTTCAACTATGGTCAAGCGTGTTTGGATGTCGAAAGGGTACCATGGTTAAGAGTTTGGACATGTTAGCAAGGCAGCCTCCATTGAAGGTGTATGCTTAAGGGCGGCTCCGCGAGTTCGTGATTTAATCGAACTCGACTCCATAGCTTGGTGGATTTAAAATCTTAGATGAACCCTTATTGTCACACTAGTAAGAAAACATAAATGGCAAGCGGTTCAAAACCCTTAATGGGAAGCAGTTTTTAACCGCTTAGGCTAAGGGGGCATCCCATTGCCCCTTTAAATGGGAAGCGGTTCAAACCGCTTCCCATTTGAAGGGAATGGGCAGCGGTTCAATGCCAAAACCGCTTCCTATTATGCCTACAAATAATTAATTTTTTTTTTTGCTTTTTCCACTTAAATTATACACAGACACCAAACATATGTATAAACATAGATATTTTATTAATATTACATTTTTTATCCAAAATTAATAAATATATACTACAATTGGTAATTTAGTTTACTCGAAAGCCCACTAGTTCTCGATCATATCAGCAACACATTGACAACTTAAATCCAGCAAACTCTTGATAGCCATGTAATTTGCAGCCTGCATTCACACACATAATTAATCTAGTTATACTTATTAAATCGATCATGAAAATGTATAATAAAAAATAAAATAGGAACACATTCACTAAAATGCACATATTAGCACTAAACCCCTATCCAACCACCCCATGTCCACCACTACGCTACCCCTACCCATAACCAGATCCAACCACCTCCACCCAAACCAGACCCCGAAACCCCACCCCTGAAACCCGATGCCACCACCCACCCACCTACCCTAACCCACAATCCAAACCCACCCTAACCACCAAATACCCAAACCTAGATTTACTACACTAACCACAACAATTCCATTAACAAGAACAAACCATTTTTAAAAAAAAAATTAAATAAATAAAAGAAATTTGAAAACAAAATTATAAGAAATTTTTTTTTAAAACACGAACATGCCTAGAATTCCAACACAATCCACCGAATTTAGCGGCCATGAAAACTCTACATCTAGAGTTTTCATGGTCGAATTTGACCTTAAACAATTTATTAGATAAAAAAAAGTTGGTAGGAGCGAGAAGAAGAAGAGAAGAGAGAGAGCAAAATCGTCGGTCGGGTTGGAAAGTAGGAATGAGAGAAGAAGAGGGGAAGTAAGAGATGAGAGAGAGCAGTGAGAGAGAAGAGAGATGAAGAGAGAGAGAGAGAGCGTCGATAGAATAGAGATGAAGAGAGAGAGAGAAAGAGAGAGAGCGGTAAAAGGAAAGAGAAAGGGGTAATGAAAGGAGAGGAGAGAGGCGTGAGGGGTATTAGTATCGTTAGGGTTTTTTTTTATTAAGAATGGGAAGTGGTTCAATTTTCAAACGGCTTCCCATTACAATTTTGGAAGCAGTTCACCCAAAACCGCTCCCCATTTGCTTATTTTAGTTTTTTTTTTTTTGGGTGGGTCTTTGTGGGTTTTTTTTTTGTGGGTTTTTAGGTCATTAAAGCATAAATCTGCGAAGCTAAAACGTATGTAGAACAAATATGAGTTTCAAAAAAAACGAAGGAAGGTAATTGCACAAAAAGTCAGAACCACCGTGACTTTTTATGTGTACCGCGTCACGGTACTGTATCTTGTGTCGTGGTACATTGCAACGTGCCACGACACATAGTGCCGTTGTGCGATACATAAAAAAAAGTTGCGCTGCTTCAGTTTTTTCATTCGCGATTAGCTTATTTGATGTTTCCTCCGAGGCAAACCTAATTTCGGCGTTAAAACGTCAATGCATATGCAAAAATGCCAATTAAAATACAAGAATACAATTCAAGAATCTTTCAAGTCTCATCCACTCATCTTAATTTAATATCGATCACTCAAATCGATAAAATCAAGAATCCTCCCCAGTGGAAGCGCCAAATTATAGACATCGATTGAAGCACGCCTACTTAAGCATGTTGTGAATATGCTTGGCAATCATAGGAAGTGGGATTTGACATATACGGTCAAGGACAATAAAAATAAGAAGTCCCCAACAAGTTTTTAAAGGAACTTTTAAACCGTTTACGAATCATTAATGGCAACCACAAAAAGGGACAAACCGAATTAGCATCTACGATTCGATCTGCGAAGGTTACACCCCATTCATAATCCATGAGATTACTAACTTCATATGGTTACGAACCACAAAAAAAGGATCGGGGATGATGGTACTAAGTGAGTCATGGAAGTCAACTTCGCATCATCATCCCCGATCCTTCATTCGTGTTTTGTAACCATATGGAGTTAGTAATCTTATGGATTATGAATGGGGTGTAACCTTCACAGATCAAATCATTGTTGCCTTTCGGTTTGTCCCTTTTCGTGGTTGCCTTTAATAATCTGTGAACGATTTATAAGTCCCTTCATAAACTTTTTGGCGGCTCCAAACTTTTATTGTCCCTTATCGTATATGTCAAATCTAACACTTCCTATGATTGCCAAGCATATTCACAACATGCTCAAATATACGCACTTTAATCGACGGTTGCAATTAGGGAGGTAGAAAACCATTTATTTCGTCAAGGGTTCATAGCAAATTATACCATTTGGTATTGGCACAGTGAGAAGATAATTCCTACAACTAGTAGGTCATCAATCAATGACGCTGATATTGAGAATAGAGAACAATGTGATAATACTGAAAGGGGCACACATGAAAATGTCAAGGAAGATCAGATTCCTAAAATGATGGATGGCTTGGTTGATCATGTGAACGAAGATTCTCGTATGTTTGAAAATGTGTCAAAGGCAGCTGAGACACCTTTATATCTTGTTTGTGCAAAGTATTCTAAGCTCTCAGAGGTTTTAACGTTATTTAACTTGAAAGCGAAGAACGGTTGGACTGATACAAGTTTCAATTCATTGTTAGAAACTTTATCAGACATGCTTCCAAAGGGAATGACATACCTAAGTCTACCTACTATGCCAAGAAGCTATTGTGTACCTTAGGTCTAGAGTACACCAACATCGATACATGTCCTAAAGATTGTATACTTTTTCGAAAGGAGTAAGAAAACCTTAATGCTTGTCCAAAGTGTGGTAAATCATGCTACAAGCGGGAGGGTTCAAACCTCAATCATAAGAAGTGGGCATCAGCTAAGGTGGCCATCAGCCAGTTACTAATAATTTTCACTAGTGCTAACGGTGGCTATAGCAACCAACAATGCCAGTTACTAATAGCAGTTTTTCTACTAGTGTATCCATTTAACAAGGCAGATCGATATGGTCATAATGAATGAGAATATCAGCACTAAGGGTAGTAACAAAGAGATCGTCAATGCAATAACCATCATAGGTAAAAGATGTTTGAAGCAGAGACGAAAGTGCAAAAGATGTTGGAGAAACCGAGGGAGCAAATGAGTTGTCCTTCGAGAGTTGAAGAACGATGCGCGGTGAAAAAGAGAGGCTTCGATGGACAATTTCATAGATTAAAGAAGGGATTTGGTTGCGTATTCAGCGTTTTGGTTGGGATTTAGCAATGGTTTGTTGGGTGCTTGTTAGGTGTTGGTTATGCCAAACGATGGTAGTGGGCGCTTTTCCGATAATGGGTTAATTGAGTTTTTGTCCATCTTTTGGTGGATGACATGGGTGGTGGTTTTGGTAACGGCAGTGGTGCCATGATGTTTGGGTGGTAGTTTCAAACTTGTAGTGGTCGATTGGTGATGATGAGAGGAATGTATAGTTATTTAAAAAAGAAAAAGAAAAAAAAAACCTTAAACGCATTGTTTACTTTTATATGTGGCTGGCACACGGTGTGGCCAGCCATCATGGGGATTACTTCATTAGTGTCTCGGTCAATATTACATAGATTACTTGAGCAATTTTATAAAGATTACTTTATTTTTTTACATACGGCCACATGGGGGTTACTTCATTAGTGTTATAGGGGGTTAATCGGTCAATGTTATAGGGATTACTCGGTCAATATTACACAGATGTAGAGATTACTTTGTTCTTTACAAGCGGCCACATGGTATGGCCAATCGTACACAAAATGCGCTATTTATTTTAATGATGGAAAATAACTAAATAAATAACTATTTTTAAATTAAAAAAAAAAGAAAAAAAAAAGATGACTTACTTCCTCCGTTTTTTTTATATTATATATAACATTTACAGAGTAACACATACTAAATGAGACTATTTTTACGAAGAATGTATTATTTAGGTGAACTGTCATTTAGGTTTGATTTTTATTTTTTAGACACCTAAAAATGTCTCCCCTAGGGGTGGGACTTTTCAAACCAAACCGTGAAACGGCCCGTTACTGAACCGAACCATCACGGACCGATCCGTTTTATAAACCGATAAATTTAAACCGAAAACCAAACTGAACCGTACTATATCAAACCGAAACCGAATCAAACCGGTCAATGTCAACCCGTTACGGACCGTAAACCGATAACAAACCAAACTGCTCAAAACCGAACCGAAACGAAACCGAACCAAATGGTTTATAAACCCGTTAATGACCCGAATCGTTTATAAACCGAAACCGTTTAAACAAAAAAAAAATCGTTGAAACCGAACCATTTGTAACCTGCTAACCGTTTAAACCAGCCCGTATATGAACCGAAACCATTTAAACCGCAAGAAAAACCGTTTAAACCGAACCGTTACAATCCGCTAACCGTTTAAACCGAACTGCCATAACCCGTTAAACCGTTAAAATCGAACTGTTTTCGAATCGCAACCTGTTTAATTCAAATTGAATTATTTACAACCTAAATACAATTAATGTTAATAAATGTAGGTCTAATCAAACGGCTTAGGTTTATACAACAGTTTATCACCTAGTCCAACGACATTATTAATGTCGTTTTAGATTACTTATTTATTTTAATTAATATAAAATGTAACATACTAGTATTATTATATATATACTTTAATTTAACAAAGGTAACAATAAATATAAATTTAAAATAAATACAATTAATGTTAATAAATGTAGATCTAATCAAACGGCTTAGGTATATACAACTGTTTATATCACCTAGTCCAACGGCATTATTAATGTGAATAATGTCGTTTTAGATTGCTTATTTATTTTAATTAATATCAAATGTAACATACCATACTAGTATTATTATATATATACTTTAATTTAACAAAGGTAAAAATAAATATAAATTTAAATTAACAACTTTAATTATTCCAAAAAAATACATTTATCTACATTTTACATTAAAAATAAATAAATTAAGGATTTACATTTTACATATGATCATAAATTAATAAATTACCCTAATAACAAAATTTAACCTAAAAAAACATTCCTAAAAACAAAAGGCAGCAACAATCTTGATTCTTGAAGCAGCAGCACAGCACCCAAGAGCAGAAGAAATAGCAGCAACAAGCAGGAACCAGCTCAGGCAACACAACAGATCAGCAACTGAAGGTACTCAGCAGGAACAACAACCAAAAGTAGATAAGCAGCTCACAAAACATCAGTTCAACCAACTTCATAACTAATTTTTATTTTTAAAAATTGCTCTAAGATTTACGTTTATCATATCATCACTGAGCAATGGCAGTTTTAACTTAAAACTTGAAAAATGCTGCCAACAAGTATATATACATTGAAGTCTCAACATAAATGACAAGGGCAACGATGATTCAAGATAAATTAAAACAAGCATAAGAAACAGCAGTAACAAAACTTATCATAAGTTCATAACACAAAAGGCAGCAACAATACTGAAGCAGCAACACAGCACCTCAAGCTGGCAGGATACAGGAACCAGCACAAGCAGCAACAGATCAGCAGCTTAGTAGAAGCAGGCAACAATATAGGAAGAAGCAACTCAGTAGGGACAACAACCAAAAGGCAAAAGCAGATGCAGCTCACAAAACAAGTTCAACCAACTTCGGAACTAATTTTTGTTTTATAAGATTTCTCTTAGATTTACGTTTATCGTATCACCATTGAGCATTTGAGCAATGGTTGTTTTAACTTGAAACTTGAAAAATGCTGCCAGCAAGTCTCAACATAAATGACAAGGGCAACAATTTTAACTTAAATCTTGAAAAATGCTACAAGCAAGTCTAAAAAAAATGACAAGGGCAACGATTTTTCAAGATAAAATAAAACCACCACAGTGAGGCAACAGCAGCAAGTACATTATATAACAACGGCCACAGTGAGGAAACAACAGCAAGTACATATACCAGTTATGTAGATGAAGCACTTTCTGCTTCAATCTCTTTACCAACAAGGAGGGCGTCTTCCTCAACATCCCCTTGATAACCACGGCACCAATCTTGGGTGGTAACCAATGCCTCAACATTCTTTGGAAAAATCTTACCCCTATATTTGTTAAAAATACGACCACCCAAACTAAAAGAAGATTCAGAGGCCACCAATGTAATAGGAATGGCCAAAACATCCCTTGCCATATTAGCTAAAATAGGAAGAGAAGAAGCTTGAGATTCCCAATACTTGAGAACATCAAAATGTTCCCCTTGAATTAATCGCGAACGAGGTCCATTCAAATATACCTCAAGATCATCTAGAGGGCATCTAGTTGAATCACCACAATCGTCATCAACCTCACACAACTGAAACAGTTTTTTTATTAAAAGTTAAATTATGAAATTACAAATAAAAATAAAAGACTGCCATTAATATTGTATAACATAATTACCGTGAAAATATTTTGAGGACTCAACATGCGATTAGAATTTTCAGATTGAGCTGTGTCAGAAGAGGCAGGATTTCTACAACTTGTATTAGATGCAGTAGAATAAAATTTATAAAGGTCATAAAGAGCTTCCTTAATCATCTTAATCTTTTCGTCGCATGCCTCACCATCATACAACGAGTTCAACATATGTCTCACTCGATACAGCTTATAACGAGGATCAAGAGCAATAGCAACTGAAAGAATCAAACTTTAATCCTCCCAATAACCCTCAAACTTCTCAAGCATATTTGCTGCCATGGGTGCAAGTTTAGGGTCTTTATAGGCTTGAGTAATAGCGTACTCAATTTTTAAAACACTAACAAAATACAAATTAGCAGTGGGATATTCGATACCAGAAAATAACACAGTAATATCATTAAATGGCTGAAGAAAATCACAAATTTTTTTAATGGTATCCCATTCATCAGCATCAAGTCTATAAGAAATACCCAAAAACCTACTATTATATAGAATCAAGGCATCCTTAGCTTCTAAGGCTTTTATAAGCATTGTATAAGTGGCATTCCAACGAGTCACAACATCGAGACATAACTTACCATTAAAAGCACAGTCTAACTCAGACAAAGCATGCTCAAATTGAGTTAATCTAGAATCAAAAGCATCAATATATTTAACAACCTCACGCAATTTTTCAACACTTTCATGAACTTCTTTTAAACCTCTTTGAACAATAAGATTTAAAACATGAGCTGAACTGTAGGGTTTCGTAGTGACCCGACACTACGCGGAAGGAAACCCACCAAGACCCGCCCCTTAATTAAAGCAATTAAACAAGCATAATTAACTTAATCAAACAAGATTAAGGACAAGAATTATATCTTTGACGCGTGCTTCGCTCCCAAGGAGCTCTTACTTCAAAATCTCGAAAAGACGAGATCTCCGACGGATCGTACCCTCGACCCGACCCGAGCGTCCCAAGTCTTGAAGGTTAGTCAAGACCCGGACAAAATAACTATGAGTTTTACGAATCAAAGGTTTACTCTTTTCTAGAGTTGCCTTTTTAATTCCACTCAAGGTTATTTCAAATCCCAATACCAAGCTTGGTATTTATAGGGAAATGATCCCTTGATATTTCATCCTCCACCAATGTGGGAGAATGAATTTTGCTAATTAATTTATTTCTAAAATAAATCAATAAACAAATGCAATCACAATTCGACAAGTGTCAAGGAGGGAGAGAGTGTTAGGTGAGGACCATGGAGAGGTGGGGGGGGACCAATGCCTTGCTCCCCAAGGCTTTCCCAAAGCCTTGGTCCCCACTCTCCTCACAAACCGCCTCACCCTAGCATGCTGCCCAGCTGCCAGCTAGCGTGCCAGCTGGCTGTGCCAGCTAGCCTAGCATGCTAGCACAAGCCCAACAGCATCGTTGATGCTCGCTGGTGCGTGCTGGTGCGTGCTGGCGCTGGCGCTAGTGCGTGCTGGCGCTGCTGCCAGCATCCCTCGCATCCTTGCTACTCGCATGGCCCAGCATGCGTGCTGCTAGCAAGCCACGCATGCTGGCCTCTTGCCACGCACCGCACTCCTACACCATGCGCACCACGCATCTCTCTTGCACACAATGCCTAGCATGCGTGCTGCTAGCGAGCCACGCATGCTTGGCTTGACGTTGCTTGCTAGCTTCCCAGCCCTTCGCACATACTCTCGCACTCCCTCATGCATCAGCCTCGGCACTGCGCACTATGCACGCACATGCCTCGCCCAGGCACCACGCACCACACATGCGCCAGTGCCTAGCACTAGCTGTGCTTGGTGCGTGTGGTCCTGCCATGCGCCCAGCACTATGCTAGGGCTGCTATGGCATTAGGCCATCCTAGGGCACGCATGGTGCGCCTAGTGATGTTGCCTGGGTTGCGATGGCGCCCAGCCATCCTAGGCCACGCATGTGCGCCTAGTGATGCGTATAGGCCCTGCGATTGGGCTGCTGGCTTGCGATGGTGCCTAGCATCATGCTAGGGCTGCGATAGCGCCTAGGCATGATGCTACGGCTGTGCTGGCGCGCCTAGTGACTATGATGAGCTAGCCTAGCCTAGCTATGGCTATGCTCATGCTTGTCGATTTTGATTTTGCGACGCTCGGTCTCGACGCCCTAGGCTCGACTTCCGACGTTTGTATTCGTAAAACTCTGTCGACTCATTAAATCCTTTCGGATTAATTCGACGTCTCGGATCGGAGATTCGATTGGGTTCGACCCGAAGGGTTCAGTTAAGATTAAGCTGTAATATCAATTGTACCTCGATATTACTGATCGAAATCGGCCTCCACCTAGGCATTCCGATCACTTGACCTTACTGAAGAATTACCTCTGTAATAATTCTGAACCCTCTATCGGAATAATACACTTGTTGGAAGGACACCATTCCTTTCTATCTCCCACTTGTCCTTCCGGACAAGTGTGCACATTGTGTATAGCTCATTTCCTTTGTCTCTTAATGTTTCTTCGTGAACTATAAGGTAAGATTCTTTGTCATCCTTATTACGTTCAGAAGTGTTTCTCGATCTCCGAGTTTGACTGTCAAATAAGCAGATGATTTCTAAAATCCATCTGAGCATGGCCATGTATTTTACAGTCTTACTCTTCGAGCGGCCTTTTTAACAACAAAACATTTTCCCTATTGTTAGTAGGGGGACAATCCCAGTCTTGTATTGTAAGTTCTTCTTACTAAGAGGACATAGACTCCCGAGTGTTCCCGTTATGATCCCCAGTTACGGAAGACGTTAGGAAACATCAAAGAGCCTAGTACTCAAACAAGAAAACTTCACAATACTCATGGTCTGAGGAAATAAGTTCCGATAGCCATAATGAGAAATGTACTTATGACAAAATTTAATTTTCTTAAAGTACTCTCATAGGTCTTATCCAGTACAGTTCTAAATTGTACCTGTGCAAATGATTTATGACTGTCACGTCCTCGCAGCACAAGAAACGGTGCTGTAAATCATACTACACACTAATCTATTGCGGTCATCAATTGTCCATCTGTTAGACGACCTCGATTAGGGATACTTTTCGATTTAATATTCAATGTTCACTTAACAGGTGTTTCTTTATCCAAGACATGGTCTTCATACCCTGTTTTGAATATTTCCGTAAATCGAATGGACTCATTATTTAATTCTAAACCACAATTAAATAGTAATGGAGTGAATGATAATTTTGCACAAAAATTAATTACTCCATTAATGAATGGTTTTAGTACAGTGTCTTACATTAAATCAATCCTGTTTAATTAAAACACTTGTACAGGGAATATCAAAGCCAGTCTCCAACATGCTTGATTCCCATTGCCTCAACGTGTTTGTTGTGTTTCACTTGAGGCAGAGGTTTAGTCAAAGGATCGGCCACATTATCGTCCGTGCCGATCTTACAAATTCTGATTTCAAGTTCGGATTTCCATTCCCTTATCATGTGAAATCGCCGTTGCACATGTTTGACCTTCTGGTGTTCTCTCGGCTCTCTGTCCTGAGCGATAGCTCCATTATTATCACAATAAAGGTCTATCGGTCCCTTGATTGAGGGTACAACACCAAGTTCACTGATGAACTTGCGAATCCAAACAGCTTCCTTGGCAGCTTCCGAAGCGGCCAAGTACTCGGCTTCAGTTGTAGAGTCTGCAGTGGTGCTCTGCTTGGCAGTCTTCCAGCTGAACGCTCCTCTATTCAGACAGAATACATATCCCGACTGTGACTTGAAGTCGTCTCTGTCAGTCTGGAAGCTAGCGTCGGTGTAACCTTCAACAACCAGTTCTTTGTGGCCTCCATACACCAGGAATTTATCCTTGTTCCTTTTCAGGTACTTAAGGATGTTCTTGGTCGCAGTCCAATGCGCCTCTCCTGGGTTCGATTGGTATCGACTCGTTGCACTCAGGGCATACGATACATCTGGCCTTGTACATATCATGGCATACATGATCGATCCGATTAGCGAAGCATATGGGATATGATTCATTCTTTCTCGATCAACAGGTGTCTGCGGACACTGTTTCTTGCTGAGAGTTATGGCATGGGACATGGGTAAATGCCCTCTTTTGGCATTTTCCATGTTAAATCGAGCTAGTACCTTATCAATGTAAGTACTTTGGCTTAATCCAATCATCCTCTTAGATCTATCCCTGTAGATCTTGATGCCCAATATGTACTGTGCCTCTCCTAAGTCCTTCATTGAAAAGCACTTTCCCAACCAGCCCTTTACGGACTCCAACAATTTTGTGCTGTTTCCAATGAGCAGTATGTCATCAACATACAGGACTAGGAATGCAATATCACTCCCACTGACCTTCTTGTATACACAAGACTCATCTGGATTCTTGATAAAACCAAACTTGCTGATGGCTTCATCAAATCGCAGATTCCAACTCCTGCTGGCTTGCTTTAGTCCATAAATGGACTTCTTCAGCTTGCAAACCTTTCCAGCGTTGCCTGGATCGACAAAACCCTCTGGCTGTGTCATATACACAGTTTCTTCCAAAATCCCATTAAGGAAGGCGGTTTTGACATCCATTTGCCATATTTCATAATCGTAATATGCAGCAATCGCTAGGATAATCCGGACGGACTTTAGCATTGCAACTGGTGAAAAAGTTTCATCATAGTCAATCCCGTGGACTTGTCTATAACCTTTTGCCACCAGTCTAGCTTTGTATATCGATACATTTCCATCTTTGTCTGTCTTCACTTTGAAGATCCTTTTGCAAACAATGGGTGTATAACCCTCGGGCAAATTCACCAAGTCCCAGACTTGATTTTCAGACATGGAGTCCATCTCGGATTTCATGGCCTCTTGCCATTTTGCAGAGTCGGGGCTCGTCATAGCTTGCTTGTATGTCGCCGGCTCATCACCATCCATAACTAGGATGTCCTGATCATCAGTTAAGACAATACCGAGGTATCTGTCTGGTTGAGATCTTTGCCGTTGCGACCTACGTAGGGTAATCGGTTGAGCATTTACATTGTCTGTTTGACTCTGGCCAATCTTCTCAGATGCTTCCAAAGTATCTAGATTGTCAGTTTTGTCAGGTTGACATTGTTGCTCGTCCTCTTGAACTTCGTCGAGTTCGATTTTCCTCCCACTTGTGATTTTGGAAAGGTGATCCTTCTCCAAAAAGACACCATCACGAGCAACAAATACTTTGTTCTCGGATTTATTGTAGAAGTAATACCCTTTGGTTTCTTTTGGATATCCCACAAAGAAACACTTATCCGATTTTGGGTGAAGTTTGTCCGAAATTAATCGCTTGACATATGCTTCGCATCCCCAAATCTTGAGAAAAGACAACCTGGGAGGTTTCTTAGTCCATAATTCATATGGAGTCTTTTCAACAGCTTTTGACGGAGCTCTATTCAGTGTTAGTGTTGTTGTTTGTAGCGCATGTCCCCAAAACGAGATAGGGAGTTCACTAAGACCCATCATTGACCGAACCATGTCTAACAAGGTCCGATTCCTCCGTTCGGACACTCCGTTCCATTGAGGAGTTCCAGGAGGTGTCAACTCTGAAAGAGTGCCACATTCTTTCAAGTGATCGTCGAATTCATGGCTCAAATATTCGCCACCTCGATCCGATCGAAGTGCTTTATTTTCTTGCCAAGTTGATTTTCAACCTCTTTCTGAAATTCTTTGAACTTTTCAAAGGATTCAGATTTATTCGACATTAAGTAGATATAGCCATATCTACTATAATCTTCGGTGAAGGTGATGAAATATCGGTAACCTTGCCTTGCGGGTGTGCTCATAGGTCCACATACATCCGTGTGTATTAGAGACCTAATAAGTCACTTGCCCTTTCTCCCAACTTGGAGAATGGTTGTTTGATCATCTTGCCTAATAAGCATCCTTCGCAATTTTCAAATGACTCTAAGTCAAATGAGTCAAGAACACCTTCTTGAAGAAGTTTCTTGATGCGTTTGATGTTAATGTGGCCAAGACAACAATGCCACAAGTAGGTTTGATTCGACTCGATGGTCTTAGCTTAGTGGTATCAACTTTTGTCATATGTAAAACATGCAATTTAATTGATTATAAATTTGTAAACTTGAAACAACTAGTGTTAAAAGTCTTACATTTGAAATTCCTAGGTGTCCAACACCTATGGATATGTTCAAAGCATGATGAAAACTAGAAATAGTTTAATTACATATCATAGACAAAATAGTGCATGTAAGCACGACCGAAAAACCATCTTCGTCGTCTTTTTGTCCATGCACCAACACTTGATAAGCTTCTCACTTGGTCCCTGAAAAGGCAACATTAAGTGAGTCATACTTGGTATCCAATACCTTATGATAAGCTTAATCCACAAGTGTTTATGGAAGATACCTAAGGCGGATGATCCATTCCTCTCCTCCTCCTCCCGAAAGAGCTTGCATTCTCTCTTGAAGTGGCCTTGCCCGCCACAGTAGAAGCAACGCATCTTAGCCTTAACCTTGAGATCCCTCCTTCTTGATGGTCTTTTGGTTGCCCCAAATAAGTTGGCCCGGTGCAGAAGCTCCACCACATTCTTTAAGGAATGTGTCTCCTTTGAATCAGAAATATATGCCTTTAATGCATCATATCCTGAGTGGAGTGAAGTGAGCAAAATATGACCGGCCATTCCATCTTCTAGTGGAATTCCGAGGAGTTCCATGTGCTTGAAGAGCTTAGTCATTCTTGCCACATGGGGTCGGAGGGGCATACCCGGTCTCAACTTAGTGTTGCAGACCGTAGACCAAAGATGGTACCTCTCTTTCGCAAGACAACCTTGATCTGACGGCTTTACACTCATGTCCGTAAGTGACCTAGTCACTTCAAACAAGAGTCCATCATTGTTGTCGTTGAAACTCTTAGAGAATCTCACACCGACAACATCCCTTAGTCCTCCAAGGAACAAATCTGGGAAGGAGAATGGAAGTTTTTCTTTCCATTCTTCCAGGATGGAGTTAGCCATGAGTTGTGACACTAATTTGCAGTCTTTCGACCATGCACAATAAGTTTCGTCACTTAAGAGGGTCTTGGAACAGAGAGTTGGAAGGGAAGTATCCAGAACATACTCCTTGGAACAACTCCGGAGAGTTTTCCTGAGTTCTTCTTCCCATTCATCAAGGTTTGTTAAGTTAAGCTTGATAGCTAACTTATCGGGGAGTTCCGGGCACATTTGGTTGTTGTTCGAGTTACTTGCAGACATAATTTCTACAATTGAAAGAATTTGAAATGAAAAACCATTCATACATCAATAAGTTTAAATTTAAAGCGTTCATGCACTTATTCACACTTATTGAACATTTTATCCACGCATTTTAAGATTGTCCCTTATGGGCGAGAATAAAATGATTCTGAGATCCCAAAGATCAAGAAACAGATAAGCATGATTTGGCTTGTCTTAACCATTAAATATCTTAAGGTAAGCAATCCAATTGCTAATAGCTCCAAGCTACTCTCGGTTTGATAAAATGTCGCATCTAATGCATACTTGACATTTTATCTCTTTTGCCACGACATCTAAGGACTCCTTACTGATATCGTTGAGCTTAACCAAGACAACTTGTATACCTAGTATACCTTACGTTCCTAGGGAAGTAGTGATGCCTCGCTTTGGCGTAATCCATCACGTACGCGCATTAGTTCGGTAAGTGTTGTCCTTGGAATGGAAAATTTTAGCTCAATATTATTAAGGGACCTAGGGTTTCTATGTTGGTTGATTTAAGTGAACTTAACTAATCATCGCAACATCATAGAAATCCTAGACATGCATCTAGCAATCATATATATATAACAATATATAAGGCATAAAATAGATGCATTTGGCAACTAGCATGACCCCTTGAAATCTTCAATTTCCATGGGTCTTCATCTTGGCTCGTCTTCGTCGAAACGTCGTCTTGAGACTTCTTGGCCAAAATGAAATAAAAGAAGCTAGCTAGAACGACTAAGATTAATCTAAATAGTACAAAAATACTTAACGGTTCGCAGACTGTATTTAGATTTACAAAAATACATAACGGAACGCAGTCCATATTTTCTATCCTAGTCGGGCCCCACTAGTTGCCATTTTCAAACAACCTGTTTTGAAAGCAATTTTTCATTCACCCGTTCACTATTTGTGAACGGCCCATGCAATTTTACGAAATACATAATTAAACACGCAAAACTAGTAACTAACTTAGGTCGTTAATCCAATTAACGCGCCTAATTAAAACTAGTCAAAGTGGTTTAATCCATTATTTCTAAACGCAAAATGCTAACGCATTTAATTAAGCTCCCACTAAATTCCGCATCCGTACTTAATTAATCCGATTAATTAAGTCGGCACAACCCATAATTTGTCAAAATTTTGCAAAATCAAAATCGAGGTTTTTAGCCTCGTTAAAATAATTAATTAAAATTATTAATACGGAAAAAATCGCAAAATCATAGCTCAACGTTAAGCAAAATCACCCAACAAAGCCCTTGGTGGGTGCGCACCATGGCTTCTAGGCAGCCCATGGCATGGCGCCATGGTGCGTGGTTGAGGCCTGCTGTGCCTAGCAAGCAGCGCCTCAAGCCCCAGCTGCCAGGCAGCATGCTTCACATGCTTGCTAGCACGCTGGTGTCTGCGAGCATCTGGCCTGCTGGGCAGGCGCATCATGATGCTCGTGGTGTGCTGGCTGATGCTTGCTGCCCTGTTGCCCAGCAGCTTGCTTCGCAAGCCAGCCCAGCCACCCCACGCACCCCTGCCATGTATCCCAGCCACACACACAGCGCATAGCAGCATCAAGCCTTGCCCTTGTGCGCACCATAGGCAGCCACATGTGGGCTGCTAGGCAGCCCAGCTAGCCTTGGTGGCACTTGGGTGTGTTGCCTTGATTTGCGTGCTATGACTCGGGATTTTAATCCCGATTTACGTATGACATGAATTAATTCCAAATTATATTTTAGAATTAATTTTAGGGAAAATAAAATAAAACAACCATTAAGTCTAACTTAAACAAATTTTATTTTAATTGGTGCACAAGCCTAAATTTATCCAAAATTACAATTTTGAACAAAATTAGGTCAAACATTATGCTTAAAATAAAATGAGCTATGTCCAAAATTAATCTTGCCAATATGCAAATTAATCATGGATTTGACAAAAGGGAGTTGGAAAAATAAATTAATCATCCAATGATAAAATTTTCCAACTTGCATACTTGTGTAAAATACCAAGATTACATCTTCCAATATGAAGATTAATCAAATTTTACTCACAAGTAATTGAACATAATGGATTTTAATCAACCAAAATATGAAAAAATCCAAACTTTGTTCAACATGGAATTTAGGGTTAGGGTTCCAATCATTTAAACACTTAAAGATTAGAACTTTAACATTACTTGGGAACTCAAAATACAAAATCACAACAAGTTTTCACACCTTATTGCAATTTATTTGCAAAATTGTGAAAAACAAGTTTATGTGATTACTTGGTATATCAACTTAAGCACTAATAAACACTCCATTATTATGCTCAAGGATATTTTAAAACCAGTAAATTAGTCATGCAAATGTGCATTTAATCTAACCTTGTAATGCTTGCATTAATCAAGGGTTAAAAAGAATTAAAACTTTCGTTGAAAAACGAAAAACCCCAGAAAAATGGGTTTCTGGTTCGAATTTGGCTTCTGGACATCTCTAAAAGGGTTGAAACAGTTCCAGAATATCGATTCTACCCAAAAATCACTATTTTTGAGCCAAAATCTGGGTTCGACAGCCAAATCGATAATAAAATCGAGTTTTAAAAAATTTAATTAAAACGAGCATCTAATCTAATTAGATGAACATGAACCAGAAAAATAAATTCTTTAAAACACCTTAATTAAACAATAATTGCAAAAATTAAAAGGAGCGTGGCTCCGATACCGCTGTAGGGTTTCGTAGTGACCCGACACTACGCGGAAGGAAACCCACCAAGACCCGCCCCTTAATTAAAGCAATTAAACAAGCATAATTAACTTAATCAAACAAGATTAAGGACAAGAATTATATCTTTGACGCGTGCTTCGCTCCCAAGGAGCTCTTACTTCAAAATCTCGAAAAGACGAGATCTCCGATGGATCGTACCCTCGACCCGACCCGAGCGTCCCAAGTCTTGAAGGTTAGTCAAGACCCGGACAAAATAACTATGAGTTTTACGAATCAAAGGTTTACTCTTTTCTAGAGTTGCCTTTTTAATTCCACTCAAGGTTATTTCAAATCCCAATACCAAGCTTGGTATTTATAGGGAAATGATCCCTTGATATTTCATCCTCCACCAATGTGGGAGAATGAATTTTGCTAATTAATTTATTTCTAAAATAAATCAATAAACAAATGCAATCACAATTCGACAAGTGTCAAGGAGGGAGAGAGTGTTAGGTGAGGACCATGGAGAGGTGGGGGGGGACCAATGCCTTGCTCCCCAAGGCTTTCCCAAAGCCTTGGTCCCCACTCTCCTCACAAACCGCCTCACCCTAGCATGCTGCCCAGCTGCCAGCTAGCGTGCCAGCTGGCTGTGCCAGCTAGCCTAGCATGCTAGCACAAGCCCAGCAGCATCGTTGATGCTCGCTGGTGCGTGCTGGTGCGTGCTGGCGCTGGCGCTGGTGCGTGCTGGCGCTGCTGCCAGCATCCCTCGCATCCTTGCTACTCGCATGGCCCAGCATGCGTGCTGCTAGCAAGCCACGCATGCTGGCCTCTTGCCACGCACCGCACTCCTACACCATGCGCACCACGCATCTCTCTTGCACACAATGCCTAGCATGCGTGCTGCTAGCGAGCCACGCATGCTTGGCTTGACGTTGCTTGCTAGCTTCCCAGCCCTTCGCACATACTCTCGCACTCCCTCATGCATCAGCCTCGGCACTGCGCACTATGCACGCACATGCCTCGCCCAGGCACCACGCACCACACATGCGCCAGTGCCTAGCACTAGCTGTGCTTGGTGCGTGTGGTCCTGCCATGCGCCCAGCACTATGCTAGGGCTGCTATGGCATTAGGCCATCCTAGGGCACGCATGGTGCGCCTAGTGATGTTGCCTGGGTTGCGATGGCGCCCAGCCATCCTAGGCCACGCATGTGCGCCTAGTGATGCGTATAGGCCCTGCGATTGGGCTGCTGGCTTGCGATGGTGCCTAGCATCATGCTAGGGCTGCGATAGCGCCTAGGCATGATGCTAGGGTTGTGCTGGCGCGCCTGGTGCTAGCGACAGCAAGCCATGGTGCCTAGCCATCATGCTAAGGCTGCCATGGCGCGCCTAGTGACTATGATGAGCTAGCCTAGCCTAGCTATGGCTATGCTCATGCTTGTCGATTTTGATTTTGCGACGCTCGGTCTCGACGCCCTAGGCTCGACTTTCGACGTTTGTATTCGTAAAACTCTGTCGACTCATTAAATCCTTTCGGATTAATTCGACGTCTCGGATCGGAGATTCGATTGGGTTCGACCCGAAGGGTTCAGTTAAGATTAAGCTGTAATATCAATTGTACCTCGATATTACTGATCGAAATCGGCCTCCACCTAGGCATTCCGATCACTTGACCTTACTGAAGAATTACCTCTGTAATAATTCTGAACCCTCTATCGGAATAATACACTTGTTGGAAGGACACCATTCCTTTCATGAACATCGAACATGAAAGAATTTACCATTACAAGGAAGAGGAGTGCATTGCATTAATTCTTTTTTCAAATATTCAACCATAACAGTCATAGAACGAGCATTATCAACAGTTATTGAAAAAGCCTTATCTTGAAGATTCCACTCTTTGATCAGTTTAAACACAAACTTTCCAACCTCAACACCAGTATGGGGAGGGCCACAATATCTAAAATTTAAAATTTTAGACCTAAGAGACCAACTGTTATCAGCATAATGAGCAGTCGAAGTGAGATAGCCTCGGTTAGTACATGCAGTCCACAAGTCACATGTAAAGCTAACTCTAGCCAAAGACTCAAGCAACAAGGATTTATATTTATCATGCTCAGCAATACAATACTTTAACATAGTTTTTCTACAAACATGCTGCACCTAAGGATTCAAATATGCATGAAGTTCCCTAAGATATTCATGCTCTACAATATTTAAAGGATATGCATGGTAGATTACAGCTTTAGCAAACTTTTGTAAATAAGTTTTTTGATCAAATGCAGATTCTTCACCTTGTTGGACCCCATGCTTTAGCAAACATGCATTAATATGAGTTCTACAAGTTGAAGTGCCTGCTTTACCAGGTGCTTTATATTCTTTGCCACACAAATTACAACGAGCATATTCTACCTTTTCATTACCTACCGTCTTTAAAAAGAAATGTGTAATGCTTCCATATACCTGAGGTTCTTTGACGTTTATTAACAGAAGTAGTGATAATGCCGGTATTATGAGCATCATCAACCGGGCCAGAGCCAACTTGAGAGCTTACAGTATCAAAATTTGATTGCCTCTCATAGTCAAATTCATCATACTCGTGAGACATGACTAAAACAAAAAACAAAAAAAAAAACAGCATTTATAAGTACCAAATGAAGTGACAGATTCTACTAATAGTGAGCAATTAACTTAAGCATGCAACCTTGTTAATACACATACATGTATACAACTGATACAATCATACAAGTATATAATTAAAATTATATATATATATATATATATATATATATATATATATATATATATATATATATATAGCTTTCATTTCCAAGGTGATAGTTGTTGAATTGACAATTCATTTTATCTTGTATTTTAGTCCAGAGAATGAAAAGTACGCATGACAAAATAATAAAGATAGATGTAGAAAATCATCAACGATAAAAAGGTAGATTGGATAATTTAAAGCTATTGTAGTTATCATGCTTCGATGCTCGTACAACTAAAATGAGTGAAGCAAATTATGCACAATGAAATATTCTTTTGCTACTAAATTAATAATTTACATATATAATGGGAAAATAATTATAAATTAACAATAAAATTTTTAATGAAGAATGATAGCTCACTGAATCTATTTAGTGCAAAAGAAGAAATATAGAACAAGACTAATTTGTATTTCAATGGTCAAACGGAGATGTATTGATTACTTAGGTCACGTTTATTAGCAGAAAAAGGCAAAGTAGTTTCTATCAACACTACAGGAGTAAATAATTAACATTATCAAAATCATTGACTTTATATACAAAATAACAATATTAATTTCAAAATTTTCAACATTCATCACAATGACTCACAATTGGCATCATCTTTGTCTACAAAAATTGCAAACTATGAACCAACAAAGATAACACAACAAATAATACCTTAGATTATAATTATTTATTTAAATCACAACCTATCAGTAATAATTTACCATGTATTTACTTATGTTAAACAAGTTCTGATTATGATAGGAACATTTCGAAAATTAATACCCTGTTTGTACATAGTCAAAATTGAATAAAATTATGTATCGTATTTAAGTAAAATTATTTTATAAGTACTTCATATACTATATACTCATATGAAGGCTTTTTAGTTTAAACAGCAAATGAATGAATGAATAAATGTAAGTCAAAATAAAAATGTCATATACAGTATACAGATTTACTATAAAAATGTAAGGAAAAAAAAATTAGAACTTAAAAAAAAAAGCAGAAATTATACATTGACAAAGAATAAATGAAATAAAGAAATTAAGAAATAGAAATTTCAAAAAGAAAAAAGCAGAAATTATAATTTACAAAATAATAAATGAAAAAAACAGAACTTTGAAAAAAAAATTCAGAACTTAGAAGTTTTCAAAAAAAAAAAAATCGGAACTTAGAATAAGAATAAAAAGTACCTTATATCGTCTGTGAGTAGAATATGACAGATCTACAAAAAAAAGAAAAAAAATTAAAACTTCAGAAAAAAGCACAAATTAATAATTATACATTGCAAAAGAATTAGAACTTTCAAAAAAAAAAGTAGAAATTATAATTTACAAAATAATAAATGAAAAAACAGAACTTAGAAAAAAAAATCGGAATTTAGAAGTTTTCAATAAAAAAAAAATCGGAACTTAGAATAAGAATCAAAAATACCTTATATCGTCCGTGAGTATAATATGACAGATCTACCAAAAAAAAAATTAGAAATTCCAAAAAAAAAGCAGAAATTAATCAATTATACATTGTAAACGAATAATTCGGAATTAATGAACAAAAGAATTAGAACTTCAAAAAAAAAAGCTGAAATTTTAAGAATAAATGAAAATACAGAACTTACAAAATTAAATAAAAAAAAAATGGTAGGATTACCGTTCGCCGTTTGGGAGATTCAGAGGCACAGTGATGATGAAGAGGGAGATTTAGAGGCGTGGGAAATAGGAAAGATTCAGATGAAGAGGGAGATTTAGAGGCGTGGGAAATAGGAAAGATTCAAATGAAGAGGGAGATTCCGAGATTAAGATGAAGAGGGAGATAGCTTAGGAAGTTAGGAGAGAGAATCAAAGAGCCGTTTGAGACTTGGAGTGAAATAAGAGGCGAGGTGTGGTATTGATGTTTCTTGGTTTAGGTTTTAATTATTCCCTAAGATCTAACTGTCCATATTCAATCTCAGCATCTCACCATTCATTTTGTGTTTTTTTTTTTTTTGGGTAGTAATAAAAGATATTCCAGAATATTCATCTAGATCTAACGGTCTAGATTTCTTTGTGCTTTTCGAGGTCTTTTTTACCGTTTTTTTTTATTTTTTTTAAACATATTAATATTATTGTTATTATTATGAGGGATTATTATTGTTGTTGTTGTTGTTGTTGTTGTTGTTGTTGTTATTATTATTGTTAGTATAATTATTTGTTAATATAATTATTATTACTAATTTACTACTACTATTATTATTATAATTATTATTATTATTACTATTACTATTATTATTATTATTATTATTATTATTATTATTATTATTATTATTATTAGTTTATTACTTATAAATTGTAAGAAACGCAAATGTTTCAAAATTGAAATTGATTCAATACGACATAGACACATAGTTAATGTACATCAATATCTCTATATGTATATATATCTGTGAGTCTGTGACTGTATATGTAATAAACTAATAACTTAATAAGTAATAAGTAATAATTAATAATTAATAAAGTAATGAAATCTAACCGTTGTTTTTCATGGGCATTCAATCTAACCGTTGTATATTTGACTATTTATACATTAGTTTTGCATAATGATTTCATCACCACTTTAGTGATTTCGTGATTTCGTCCATTTAACTTATCAAGTTGTTTGAGTTAGTAATCTAAATAAAGTAACAAACTAAATAACTAATCCATTTAATCTCATGTAACTTATAAATTATAAGAAATGCAAATGTTTGGAAATTGAAATTGATTCAATACGATATTGTTAATGTATATGTATTATGTGTATCATATGGTACGAATGTACGATTGGTATCATACTATCATTGCTTCATTGAATCATTGGTATGTACGTATAATTGATAAACATATCTGATTATTAAAACTTAACAGTTTGAAACACTTGTTGATCGATCTAATTGAATACTTGTACTTTCTTAAATATCGATTTATCGTATTCTAAGTATCAACTCATTAAATCATGGTCATGACGCGATCTTTAAAACAATCATGAATTCATGACCCAAACCGCTTATAAACCGAACCGGCATGATCCAAACCGTTCATAAACCGAACCAATTGAACTGTGTAAAACATCCAATAAACAGGCCCATTCCAAACTGAACCGACATGATTTGCACCGTTTATAAACCGAACCGATATTGACCCGGGTAAACTCGCCCCTAAACCGACCTATTTCAAACCAAACCGGCTTGATCCAAACCGTTTGTAAACCGAACTGACATTGACCCGGGTAACCCGCCCCCTAAACCGACCCGTATCAAACCGAACCGACATGATCCGAATCGTTTATAAACCGACCTGCTTATGACCCAAACCGAATTTAAACCGCAAAGAAATAAACTGAAACCAAACCGAGCTGTGACTAACCCAAACCGAACCAAACCGACCCGCCAGCTAAATTAAACCGTTACAATCCGAACCGCTCCAAACCGAAACCGACTCAAACCGAGGTCAAATCGAATTGCCAGACCGAAGTCCCACCCCTAGTCTCCCCTACCAAACTCCGATGACAAAACAACCATCATTGCCCAATTTGGTCCGTTTTGCGTAATGGATATAAGAATTATTCGAATATTCCTTTTGTTCTAGCTCAAAAAAAGATTTTTTAAGCCATTTTATACATTTTGTTAGCCCAAACCATTTTCTTAGCCCAAAATCCACATATCTTAGCCCATTTTCTCTTTTCATAACTGCAGTCCCAAAACCGAGAAAAACTGATTTTTGTGCCTAATAATTTTTATCCAAATCTTAAATTGTTGGATATTCCTTGAAATAAGCTTTCCAATGATATATCATAAGCCCAATTCCGATTTGAAATGAAAAAATGATCAAAATACTAAACTCTATCCAAAACTGACACTGTCCCACTATTTCGATCATATCTCAAATTCTAAAAAAGATTTTAATTTTATTCTAATTGGGTTGGAAAATAGACTTTTAGAGAATTTCAACGATATATTATTTAACTTATTCCATGTTCAGGATCAAAAGTTATGATAAAAACAAAACCCGCAAAACTATTGACCCCCACGACGCGTTTTCAAAATTTTATCTTCTTTAAAAAAAATCTATCTTCACTCGTTTTTATGCTATAAATACCACCTTTATTTCTGTTTTTTAAGGGGGCGAATTGGACATCCCGACAACTATTTTTCAATCTCATATTATTCAAAAAGCTTAGACGTAAAGGTTTGACATACAATTTCTATTGTTCTTAGCTTTATTTCTAATCCTATTCAACGAATTCAAAGTCCAAAACAAGATCCGAAGGTTCTGCCTTTTTTACCAAGGTGGATATAATCTCGAGGGTGATATCAATTTTTGTAACTCTTTAATTTAATTCTTTTGATTTATTATTTTTTATTGAAGTTACTAATAACAATTTATTCATGATGTAGTATTCAAATAAAGTTGCATATTCGGAGTGAGTATTTAAATTATTTTGGTATTATTTACTCTAATTATTTTTATTGCTTTAATACTAGTATCATGTTTAGGATCGTTAATTTATTAGTATCATGTTTAGGCTTTATATTAATCTTGTTGGTATCATGCCTAGGATTTTATTAATAATTATTTAGTATCATGTTTAGAATGCTTTTGATTCGTTCCTTTAATTATCTAGTTGCTTCCAATATTTTTATGCATGCTTATTTAATCTATTTGGTTATTGTTGATTGTGTTGATCACCTATATTGCATGTTTAATTGGGAATATGTAATTGAAAATCACGCCTAATAAGATAATTTGGACAACCGGTTTAGGTTCCTATTAATCTTATTGCTTAATTCAAGTGATCACAATAATTAGATTTATGTGTGCATTAAATATTCAACCAACATAGATTAAATTAATTAGTTTGGAACGAATTGAATCTTGTTGGTATGTCTTTTGGGTTGCAAATAATACATGTCACTATAAGAATTGAGTAGAGGTCAATACGAGCGGCATTGGGTTCATGACTCAATCTGTATCATCATCCCCGAATATCCAGTTATGGTTCAGGACCACTATGAAGTTAGTAATCTTATGGATTATGAATGGGGTGTAACCTTCATGGATCAAATCGTTGTTGCCTTTCGGTTTGTCCCTTTTCGTGGTTGCCTTTAATGATCCATGAACGGTTTACAAGTTCCTTAAACACTTGTTATGCTCAACGTAGGCGCAATTCGAGCGACGCCTACATATTTTTATTTTTTTACGGTAAGATACTGGGTGCCTCTCCTATCACAGGAGGGGTAGGGGTGAGGATCGAACCCTCGTCACTCGGGGGGAGATGGAGGGACTAACCATCCCTCCAGTTCTTTATCCTCTGTCATTTAGGTTTGTTAAAGAATAATTAAAAAGGTATGATTATTCCTAAAGAACCAAGAAAAAGGTTAGATTGTTCTCATAAATTATTCACATTTTATATTACCTCCGTTTCATATTATTTGCAACTTTGAAAAATGGTTTAGATTCAAATGATTGAAAAACCAAAACAAATTGCGGTTAAAAAAATTTCAAATCAGACCATAATTTTGAAATTATAAATCAAATCAAATTGTCAAAAAACAATTTGACTTACAATTTAAGACAATCTATAAAAACTCTAACAAACTTTTGTGTGTGTGTGTGTGTGTCATATTCAAAGTGGCTATATCTATTCCAATTTTCCAAAATCTAATTTAAAAATAACTCAGTATGGTTGATTAATTTAAAGTTGTTAATCTTAAGTTCAAATAAGTACATTTAAATTCAGATAAGTTCAAATTAGAAGAATAAGTTATGATAAGGGTTACTCAATTTACTAGCCTCTCTCTTTTCTTTCCTCTCTCTAAAACCCTAACCTCCATTGTTCAATTTTGGAGGGGCTTCCATTGGTTTTCGCCTGTGGAAAGCCTCAATCGTTGTTTTTGTGTGCTTTTTCTCTTTTTTTAGGTTTATAATAACTCTTCCTCTTTTAGGAGGAACATTTCTCCCTTGAAAGACAGGGTTTTTCTTCTTCTTTTAGAGGATTTGGCTACTTCGAAAGACCGAGTTATTCTTCTCTCTTTTTAGGGAGGATTTGCATTAATATTTCATGGATTGCTATAGAGTTGTTTCATGGGTAAAACATTGTGCGAAATTGAAAATAAAAGAGGTTAATCTTTCGATTACAATCTAACAAACCAGACGAAAATTTTTTTCACGGCTACAACATATCGATGGATCCCTTGCCGAAGAAGGCAGTAAATCATAGCGATATGAAAGAGGGTATGAAAATTGTACGATTTGCATTTGATTAAATTATCAAGTATTTGTTAGATCTAAATCTCTTTGTAAATGTCGTATGAGTTTTATTTACGTATCAATTTTATTTTAATAAAAAAAAAGGGTTACTTAAGTTTAAATTAAAACTTTAATAAATTTTAATAAGTTCAGATAAGTTTTGTTATTTTTTTTTTTTTTACCAAGCTAAGTAAGTAAAACATACCCTTAACTTCTACTTCATTTTTTTTTTCTTTTAGATTTTGGCAGAATCATTAATTTGCCTGGAATCATATTGACTTTTGACTTATATAATTCTAGAGACTTCTATGTTTGAATTTGAATTTCATTAATTTTAAAAACCGATCATAATATTCGAATTATTTTCTCTCTGTTGATAGCACTTTTTTTATCAAAATAAATCTTTACTAATATTTAATAACTGGAACTTTTGTCTTCTTATGCCACTTGTCATATGCTCCCTCCATCCCATAATACTTGACACAGTTACCATTTTTGTTCGTCCCAAAATAATTGACATGTTACTAAATATGGAATGGGACCACTAATAAAAAAATATTTTCCTATACTCTCTTTGGGACGGATGGAGTATATTCTCAAGGAAATGTGATAATCTTCTGTCATTTTATTATTTATATGTTCTAAAATTTAAGGAAATTTTGACTTTTACCACTTGCCAATAACACAAAATTGTTTTTTACTACCTCAACAATTAAAAGTTTTATTTTACCACCACATAAAAAAATTAAAGTTGGCTTTTACCACCAATCACCTCCAACTAACGGATTTCATCCATGAATACATTAGTGGGGCCTACCATGTACACTTGTAACTATATTATTGCGTAAAAAAAAATTAATAAACAAATTAAGAAAAAACAAAAAAAATTAAATTTAAAAAAAAAAAACCAGTCACCAACTCACGATAACTCCACCGTCGGACTGGCACCCAGCCACCGTCGAAACAGATCCCGGCCCCACCACCAGTAACGGCGATGTATCGGATTCCCGCCCATCGCCGTTACCGGCGGCCCATGCAACCCAACCCACCCCAATCGTACCCCAGCTCCAGCCCAAGCCCAAGCCCAGACACCCCCTCCCCTTTCGATTTCCGAGTTCTTTTCTGAACCCCTCTGTAACACCCTAGAAA